>NW_022995374.1:15991160-16662240 GCF_004354385.1 Drosophila innubila | reverse complement strand
AATATTATACCCTTACCCCGTTTCCCGTTACCCCTATCCATCGCTCATGTGCTTATATAACTGCCGGGCATTTGTAATAAAACTCAAGCGCATAATTGTTTGCCATATTTCTAAATTGTGGCAGGGGCAACGACTCCCCATTGCATACTTTTTGGGGTGCAACCCCTGGCCAATTTATGGGGCAGGTGGAATTTTTAAGTAGTGTTTGTATGCCGTTAGTCGTCGTTTCTCCTCTTCAGTTTGCTCTCGTAGTTGCGCTGATTTTCAACCTGATTGCTTTGGCATTTTTGATGAGTCTGCGTTTTTATTATATATTGTGTAAGTACTTGCTCTCCATATATCGTTTTATGGTATCTAGGAAGCAAATCTGGTAGATTTCGACTGCTTAATATAATTTAATTTAAAACGGTCACACTTGTAATAGAGTCAATTGTGAATAGAACAAATCAGTGCGAAAAGTGAGAAAAAAAGAGGGACATTTTTGAGATTGAAGATTTTAAGATTAAACAAAGCTTTGTTACAAAAGTGATAAAAATTCAATATTAAGTAATAATATTAAAATAAATAATAAATTAACCTTTTACCCACTATCAAGTTAATACAAGTTCCAATAACTCTTTTCCGAATAATCGGTTATACATATATCGATTTCAGATATTCTCATTCTCATTTTTATTTTTTTTACTAATTTGTTGTTTGTTTCTTTTAATAAGTAGCATAATATTTATTTTCTTATTAACAAATGTATTTATTATCCCTTTTTTACTACAATATATTCTGGAATTTTCAATTGATGGAGAAAATCTGCCACATGCCACAAGAGTGTCTTAATAAAAATTCCTCGAATGATGCTCTGCCCCTCGTGGAAAATGTCTGAAAACTCTCAACACATTTCTCAGCCCGAGCTTATCAATTGCAGCCACGCCCATCTCCCAAATGGCTTGAGGGCGCAACATGGCAAAGCTTATCCCTTTTGGCAGCTTGTGCAATTATGAGCATATTTGACGCATGCCCAAGTTTGACTACCTTTTTACGTTTACAGCGTTTGCCGGCAAACTCAATCTGAGCCAATCAATGGAGTTACGCATACGCCGCGTAAGCCGCGTTACCAACGCTGTCGACCGCTGACTTGCAGCCAAGTGGCATGGCAACAAGTACAAAAACCAAAGAAACAGACCCAGACACAGACTGAGACACAGCCAGATCCAACTACGGTACCTTGCTATTCATTACACTGACGTCGTTGTCGTCCTTGTTGTGGTGTTGCCTGCAACATTTCGCGGCACAGAGGCGTCGCCGTGTCTCGCCTGAGTGTGTGTGTGAGTGGGTGTGTGCCACGCCCCGCGCCTCTTAGCAACACTTGGGTCTGCCCGCCTTTTATCCTTTAGAGTTTGACAGCAGCCTCAACACTGGAAGAGCTGCTTTATATGCACATGGCGTATTCATCAAAGTGGTTTTTATATTACGTGATATTTTCGGTGCCTCTTTCGCTTTCGCTTTATTTTTATTTTCTTCATTTTCTCTCATCTCTTCAGCTATTTTTTTTCTTGCGCCAAACAACAAAATTTGTTGACAATATTTTCTCCTCTTTTATATCAGTCTGAAACTTTTCACACTTGTGGGTGTTTCTTTTTTCTTCGCTTTTAACGAAACCATAAATATTCAAAACACATTTAAAATTCTTTCTTTTTGCAGCATAATTAGGTTTTAATCATCAAAATATAAGAATTCTGTCAACATTTTTATGATTGTACATTTTTATGGGGCTGCCAATCAGTAATTTAATGTTAAGCTCAGACTTGTGATCAGTGCTGACAAATGAGGATGAAATTTTGACATAGACAAGCTGAATAAGTGGGCGAACACCAAGAGAAAGTTATGAAAGTAATTTGACATGTACGAAGGGACAGTTATTAGAGTAATTCGCAGTTCCCAGAAAAAGATTAACAAAAATTTATGCAGCATACTTTTTGGAGCTGGAATATTTTTTTTAAATTGAGTGGAGTATTTGATAATAAATAATAAATAATCAAACATATGTGTAGATTTTTAAACTATAAGTTTTGATTATTTTTTGAATGTTGTTAATATTAATTTCAATTGGAAATGTTCCAGAAAAACTGCTGGAAAGCTCAAATTTAAAGGGTATAAATGCAGACTAAATGTAGAAAACATTCTGTAATGCAATGCCATAGAGACTGTTCATCGGCTTGGCTGTGGCTGAGTGGCTTATCACCTGTTCCATGTGTCAGCAGAGCTGCCAACTTCATGGCAACGGGTCCACAATGTATCAACCTTAAAATTGACTTTCATTTTGTTGCAGCTTTGAGGTCGCATCCATGCACCTGCCCTTGTCAAATGTGTGAGTGTGTGTGTGTGTGTATGTGTGTGTGTATATAGAAACGAACCAGGAGCAAGGATCAAGACCAGGACGAAAATGGGAAGCGCACAACGCGTGCGGTTTTTTGATTGAAATTGGAGATTGCGCCTGAGCTGTATTTGCAGTTGGCGACGGAAATTTGACTACGTCGTGATATGCGACCAGACAATTTAATACCTCTCCCGTCTCATCCACATTGATCCGCCGAAAAATGCCCCACGGCAAAGCTCAAATGCGGTGGCAGCTTTTGGTTGCCGGGTTCCTGTGTGTCGCTTTGGGGCCAAGTGTAAAGTGGCAAGTGTCAGGACAACAAGAAATTAGTTTCAAATGGTATTCTGTACAGTAATAACATTCAGTCACAAGAATAAGCTTATTTAAGCAGTATAAGTTAATCCCCAAGTGTTTGAGTCGACACGAAAAACAAAGATGATAAGATGTCAAAATTAAATTAAAAATTAAGGATCTTGTTTTTCTGAATTTTGTATTTTCTTAATACAAAATAGTTATATATCCATATATTTTAGTTTAAGGTCTTAAGTTTAGTTAAAATCTCTTTAAAAACTTAAGTTTTGTGCTTAAATGTTTCTACAATCATAAGAATCCTTAATGTTTTCATATTTTAGATGAATATATTTATAAATTGTTGAAAATTGTTGTCCTATAATAAAAATAAATAAATTTAACAAATAAATCAAATTCTAAAAGATTTTTTCCAATCCAATTTCTCAATTGCTTATATATTTTGATGGCAGATGGTGACTCGAGTTAAGGAAGTTCAACATTAAATTCATTAATCTCTGGCAGTCATCTAGTGCAAACAGCTCCCCCCTGACCCTTCTATGCTCGTCTACTCATGAAGTACTCTCACTCCAAAACAAAGTGAACACTTTGCAAATTAATAATGCACGCAAGTAAATTAATTTAAAATCATATTTATAGCATTTTAGTTAATTAAATGCGCAAAAATGTGCCCATTCCCAGACTTTCCCCTGCTCTCCCTCCGTTGTCTGTCGCAGTTTTCCAACACTCACACACACATACTTATAGTCACATAGATACACACCTCTTTTACGCCTTGCCTGCCGCCTGCTTGCCGCGACATTTATGAACTTTATGAAGTCTGTTCCATAAATCATCTTACACACACGGCAGAGCTAACATTCTGCTTAGGCGAATTTAATGAAAAAAAAAATGTCATTCAGAAATAGCAGCTGGTAAAAGACGACTCATGAATACTCTATCTAATATCTTGAAAAATTTTAACTAAGAAAATATTAGAATATTTAAATGACATACATTTTTAAATTAAAATGTACAATATTCTAATATATTATTATATTACCAGCAAAAGTGGGAAACTAATACAAAAAATATTTTTAAATCTAGCACAATAAAGAAATATTTAGTTTAATATGGTCTGACACAAAATTGGACTTTAAAAATTTTGGGGCATGGAAATGCTTTTTTCACTGGACTTTTACCTTTAAAAGAGGTTGATTTATAAAATGTATAATTCTAATTTAAATTAACAAATGTGAACTTTATTTAGAAAACAAATAAAATTAAAAAACTTATTAAAATTTGAATAGCGAAACTATTTTTTGCGATTATATGTCTAAGAATTTACTGTGCACGAGTAGTCCCTATTTTATGTATACCCTATTTCATAGGGTATATTATTGTGGCATTTGCCATTCTGAGAGATTCTCGCTTAAGTTGTCTGCACGAAAGCGAAAAGATGAAATCATGCGGTCGTTGCAGAGTCGCTTTCCTCTTTAGTTGCGATGCCAAGGTGAATGAAAAGCGAGGGGAAAGGAAGGGCGTCTAGTGTAGTACTGAATGGTTGGACAGGTGGATGGGTGGCTGTGACTGTGACTGGATCTCTGGCGGGCTGCTGTGTGCGGTTGCAACATGTGTGCCATATACACATTGCCACATGGCGCATCTAGCGACTAGCAACTTTGACTGTTTGTTTGTTTGCTTATTTTTTGTTTTTATTTATTTTTCTTATTATTTTCATTTTTTCTTTTGACTTTCTGCGACTTGAAGTTGGTTTATTATTTTGCGCTTATTTCTAATTTTTTGCGCATTATCTTGGGTTTTTATTTATTTTCACCGTGATTTATGCAATATATTTTTGCGCTGCAAAGTTAATGTGGCGCATTATGGAGCCACATAGTTTCAGTTACGCTTGGATTATGCTAAGTAAGGCCCCCCCCCCGGTAAAGTCCCTCCCGGCATCCCCATCAAAGTCAATAAAGTGCAGAAAAAATCCAGCGCATATAAAACAATTTGCCTACAAAGGGCCGAAACCATTTTGGACAGCAATTTAAAATTGTTTATAAAATAGCAGCAGACCCCTGCTCTCTGTTACCCCCCTCCCTCTCCACAAAACATGCATATCCACATACACATGAGCATAAAACTTGCATGGACCTCGGATCGCGGCAAAGATGCGGCTGCCACGGCCACAATAGCTCCCAAAGGTCGGCATTAAATTCTGTTGCTGGCCTATATAAGAATGAATGGAATGGAGCGGGAAGAAAGGAGCGGAGCGTTTGGGGCAGGGACGGGGGCAGCCTAACTACACCATGGGGACAGCAATTGATGATAGTCTAAGGCTAAAGATATGTATGTAGCCAAAGCGAATGCTGCAGGATATAAAAGGACTTAGTCGCATGTTAACGCAACGCCTACGCAAATCCATAACAACAACAGCAACTGCCATCCCCCTCTGCACCCCCGTCCCTGCCTTCCCTCAATGCAATGCAGCTGCCGGGCGGCCTGAGGGGGTTTGGGCTGTCTGGTAATGCGACTTATGCCTCCCCAAAGTCATCGTGCTGGCTTCCTGCTCCCGTCTAGCTTTCATTATGAAGTCATAAACGCACATGCAGCCAGGCCAAAAAAAAAAATAAATAGGGGAGACCGCGGGATGGTTTTCCTCTTGGTTCAGCTTGGGGTTTACTTGTTTTTTAGCACATGTAAAAATGCTTGTTATCAAAATAAAAAGCTCAATGAAAAAATAACTAAGGAATTCTGAATACCCTTATTGAATGAGAAATATAAAAAGAAATTGATAGATTACTATGTACGTAGATATATAAATATACAGACAAGTATATTAAAAAATAGAAATAGAAATATAGATAAATATAGAATAGAAATAGAATAGAAATAGAATAGAAATAGAATAGAAATAGAATAGAAATAGAATAGAAATAGAATAGAAATGGAATAGAAATAGAATAGAAATAGAATAGAAATAGAATAGAAATAGAATAGAAATAGAATAGAAATAGAATAGAAATAGAATAGAAATAGAATAGAAATAGAATAGAAATATAGATGTATAGAGATAAATGTTGATAGTTCAAGAGGATTTAACTAGATTAAATGAAGTGAGACCACTTCTCATTGAAACCAAACTTAAAAAATAAATAAATGAATAAATTTAAAAACAATTACAAGCAATAAAACTAATTTAATTATCACTCGTATGAATCAATAGAAAAACTTATGAATTTGGATAAACTTCAGCTTGACATATTGCACAGAAAACTTGAAATATTCTATGAAAGGGTATCACAAAAAATAATGGGACAAACAAAAAATTAAACAAGAAGATGTGGACAATTTTCGGGCAGTGCCTCGAGCTTAAACTGTTATTACTAGGCGGCTGCGAGGCTGCTGTTTATGAGTTGTAAAGCCTCAGTCAGACAATAGCCTCCTGCAACAACAGCAACAACAACAACAGCAACAAGAGCAGGGACAACAACAACGACCAGGGCAGGGCACATGCAAGTTAAGCCCTAGGACATATTACGTAGACAGTGTGAAGGCAATGCCCGGTCTAGTTTGTTATTTTAAAGAGCCTTAAGGGCAGTCACATGAGTCGACAGGGCAGAGGAATTCACGTAGTTGTCAATGGTCTAGGGTAGCTTCTTATGCCTGGCTGCATTTTGTATTTATGTTCTTTTTTGCCGCTCGTAATATGTGTCAGGCTTTGGAGAGGCCATAAGAGGGAAGAGTAGGCAGGGATTTGTGGATGCTTTGCTAGGTAAGCATTGTAAATTGTGCAAATTTCTTCTTCTTAGAACAGCAACAAGCAAAGCTTCCTCTATTAAACTTTATTCACAAGCATTGTTTCTTTATACTTAGAATGAAGAAATAAATTTCCTTGGAAATTCTTTTAATATGAAAGTTTAAAAATAAGTTATATTTCAATTACAATATTACACTTGCAAGGATATCAAAACTTTAGGTTGTCCTCCATTCAGAATTTTATAAAAATTTGCTTATTATGTGACTTTAGAAGTCAGTTCACATATCTTTGTTAAATTTACTAATTATAATATTGTGCATATCCATTTTCTTCTTATTACAACATCAAACCCCAATTTCCCTTCAACATTTACCGACTGTATCCCCCTTTATATGCATCTCTAGTTTCATTGACTTTCTACTGTATCTTTTCAAGTATCTGCAGCCCCTTTTTGAAGTGCTTGTAAGATGAGACCCAATTGTTGTGCACACCCTCTATCTCCCTGCCCAACTACACTCTCAATTTTAATACCTTTGGGGTGTTAAACTAATTGAATGGCTCGCTCTTTACTTTGGCAAAATATTTCCCGAAACTTTTTATCTCAAATTTCGTCAGCTCTTTCCAAAATATTCGGCAGAAGGGCACGCGTCAATTAAACTGAAGTGCATGTAAAATGTATTTTAAAAGCTTGGCCAATATTGTTTTACTCTCCACTACAGTTGATTTGGCACAAAAAATCGCGTTAACGATTGGACTCAACGCGAATTTGGTCTCAGCACGTGTCGAAAACTTAAGAGCTTGTTAAGCAATCGATTTGACGGCGTTACTTTAAGTTCCATTGTCCTTCCTTCCTCCAAATTACAAATTCAGCCGAACAAAATTTATCAAATTGGTAAAACGAGATGCTTGCGTAAAAGATACCCTGTTATAAAGTAAACTTATATTTAAATACGATATCTGTTCAAATATTATGAAAAAAGTAAGATGTTATAATAAAAAATATTGGCTAGTCAAACTTGCTCATTATATGTGCACAGGGTATAGAACAAGAAAAAAAACGCACAGTTTACAACACATTTTTGGCATACTTCACACAATCTACTGATGAAGTCAACTGGAAAACTCGCATTGCTTTGATGTTCCAACAGCAATTCCAATGTGTATACACCCACTATACACACACACACACACATACGAACACACACACAAAAGGCATGCCATTTGTTAAATGTCCTTTGGCGCATTTCAAAGCGCAACTTCAAAGCCCAAAAATGACCTTTGTGTGGAGCCAAAGCTGTGGCCAGGTGGCATCGTCGTCTTTGTACGTACAAATACAAATACTTATTTATACGTATATAAAATGGCTGCTAAATAGTAATTTACTAAATTAGTTTGTTTTTCCAACTAGACCACAAAAGAGGAAAAGCAGCTGTTAAAAATGTTTACTCCTTTTAGGGCAATGCATTACAATTTGCCTAATTACTCTAAAAGGATTTCAATTAGTGACTGAAATCATGTTCAACTCAATGAATGAATATAAACCATATAATGTATTAATAATAATAATAACTATCACAATTATCATAAAAACAAAGCCAATTAACATAATGTCATGAAATTGTAATTAACATAACAAAAATTATGTAATAATGCAGAATTTAATGAAGCTGGTGTACAAAAAAAAAACAAATAGAACAAAAGAGCTTAGATAACAAATACAATGAAACGTTATTAATTAATATATATGTAGCACAAAATTGCTTAAAAATATAATAAAAAGAATTATCAAGATATTTTGTGACAAAATGCAAAACAAATTAATTTGTTGCATTTCTGCGGGGCATTTGCTATAAACAATTTCATTTGAAATGGTTGAGAAAAAATGAGCTAGAAATTAAGCATTATTAGGCTAATCGTTAAAGTAATTAAAACTGAAATACAGTAAAGTTACAATTGAGTAAACTGCAGCTTATAAAAAAAAATATTAAAAATTATTTATCAATTTCAAAATACAAATAAAATGGAATTGTAAATTAATTACATTATTTGATAGAAATTTATAATATTTAATAAATGACATACTCGTTTAGTAAAAGTAATATGAAATGTTTAATAACAATAAAATATGCAGCTCTACAAAAGCAACTTAATTACATTTCTGTTTTGCATTTATTCAAAAAATTAGATATTTGCAATTTTAAGTACTTCACGGTTCAGCTAAAATAAAGTCTGAACACTGAACTATAACTTAAAAAAGTTTTAAATCTTTGAATTGGTAATAACTACAGCATCTCATTTATATTCATTGATTTTATTTAAATATGTTACATAACACTACTTAAGCTATCTATAAGTTAAGAGACGATCATCGTGATCGTTTAGTTAACAAAATGAAGTCGATCTTTGCATTGTCATTGCTGCTTGGCTGTCTATTTGTGCCGATAATGGTGAGATATCCTTACTTAATGGATTATATAACAGCCAGAGTTTTTCTTATAGGGCAAATTTAATTTAAACAAAATAACACATCCGGGACTTACTGAATGCCTATCTGACCATTTTGTTACTGTGGAGGATCTGAAAAACATAACCAAAAAACCAATTAGCGAAATTGATCTTCATGTGAAGTGCGCTGTAAAGTGTGCATTGAAGAAGGTCGGAGTTGTGGATGATCAAGGTTATCTCTTGCTCGCTGATCTCATGGGTATCTTTAACGATTCCGTCATAAAGAGTCACTTGTATGACCATTTGAGTGCATGTCAAGAGCTCGAAGGGGAAACATCATGTGACGTTGGTTTTGTAACATTCTTGTGCATCAAAGACAGCATATGGAAAGAATAATTTTAACATTTAACATTTTTCATATGTTTATTGTTTAAATTTGCTTGGGAATATTTGATAAATTGTTACGGTTTTAAAACTTTTTCAAATTTAATTCATTTAAATTAAAACATTATTCTCGAAAGCATTAGTAATTTGAAATCTCTAACTGTACAGGGTCCAAAATAGTAAAATGTCTAATAAAGATATATAAAAACAAATAATTCTGGTATGTAATAAATATTTGGTTGATTATAAAATTTATAATCTGTATTTATGAAATACTATGTATTGCTTTATTCGAATGAGCGAATCAAATAAACAGAATAATCATGAAACAGTAAATAACAGATAACATATTGCATCTGGATAAGATTTGGAGTACGTAACGAATTACTTTATTTCACAATCCTATATAAAGGAAGCTCTAGACTGGGAGTGGGTTATTGCAATTGTTTTTGGCTTTACAAATAACTGTTTTAATTATCATCAAAAAACAGATGCTGTACGACACGCTCTTCAAATTATTGTGACATAATTCATTTGTATACTGATTGTTATAAACATTGCCATACAAAGTTGGCACATTAACAGAGGCATTGGCAATGTCAATGGCAATGGCATTACGAGATATGTCAACTGTTCCTCTCACCTGTGCACTGAGCGTAACTAACTGCTGATAGTCATTAAAATACAAATAGATTGACAAATGCAGTTACAAACTGGGAAGCTGCTATAAAAGTGCAGTTTCAGTGGACAGAATCAATTAGTATACCTGAAACTCGTTGAATATGAAGACAACATTCGCATTGGCTCTGCTCTTCAGCTGTCTGACTGGGCTTCTGATGGTAAGTTCTCCATAGATATAAACAGTCTGAAGTTCCTACTGACTCCTTTGATCTTTAGGTCAGCGCTGCTAAGAACCCTTTCCCAATTCTGGAAGCTTGCATGTCCGAAAATGGTGTCACTTTACAGGATTTTGAGGACATAAAATCGGGAAAAATGCAACCAGAGAATGCCAAGGATAACATCAAGTGTGCCACACAATGTATGTTTGTCAAGTTGGGCTTTATGAATGACAAAGGCCAGCTGAATAACGAAAAGATATTGGAGTTTGTCCCAAATGCCCCACTCAAGGCCAAGATGCAAGATGCCTTGGCTGCATGTGGCAACACCGTGGGTGCCAATCCCTGCGATACCGCCTTCCAGATATTGGTCTGCCTCGATAAGCAAGCCGGTGACATGTTGAACCTGTAGAGAGCACAAGATCACAGCATTTATAATAATTAATTGTTTGAATAACAACTACGCTATATATCAATAAATCACTGCTAAATAAATCAATTTCATACAGCAAGTTTATTAGATTTAAAATTAATTAATTTCCTAAGAAATAATTATAGAAATTTTTCGGAATATGCAAGAGATTTTCATCCCATATCAATCTAAAAATATATTAATATAGTTATATATATTTGTTATACATGTTCGATGTGATTAACATTTAGCCAATAGTTAGCTTATCACAACTTTTAGTACTTTATGGTTCACTAAAGTATTAGAGTATTACAGTAAACTAAAACTAAAAACATTTATAAATTCCCAAGTTCGAATTTATTAATATTATTCATTGAATTTAATTTAAATATATAACAATTCTTTAGTTTTCTACTAAGGTTCAGAGACAACCATGATAATCTTTTAGTTTACAAAATGAGATCTTTCTTTGCATTAACATTTCACTTTGGCTGTTTATTTGTACCGATGAAGGTGAGTTATCCTTAAATAATGGTATATATAATAGATCGAGTTGTTCTGGATGATCTACGGGCAGCAACAAACAAACCATTAAGCAATATTGATATTCATGTGAAGTGCGCTGTGAAATGCATACTAATGAATATTGAAATTGTGAATGATCTAGGTCAACTTCAAACCACTGAAATCATCGGTGTCTTTGATGATACCATCGTAAAGAATTACTTGGTCACTCATTTAAGTGAATGTGGAAACGACGAAAGACCATCAACATGTGAGTCGGCTTTTATAACATTGATCTGCCTCAGGCAGAGTGAATGTTAAAACTAACTTTAAAGTTCAAATTATTTAAATTTGTTTACTGCTCAAAAAATATGCTACAAACTTTTTTTTTTTAATTTATTTAATTTTGTAGAATTGTTCAAATCTCATCTCGGAATAAAACTAAAAGCTAACTTACTCCCAAGTATTGCTCTTACATCTACTTCTAAGCTTAGTTGCCTTTTGCTTCCACTGCTTGGCAGATGGCGCCAGCAGTTAGTAAATTAGTTTTTTCAATTTTCTACGATTATCGTTTTCAGTCTTGAAACTTTCTTAAGTCCAAAATTTAATATATTCTCTGTTCATCCTAACATGTCTTAATTTCAGCTTCCTATTGGTATGCTGCTTACGTCCAACAGATGGCGCCAGTGTGTTAAAATATCGCTTAGTACTTTCAAACATTCTGTGGGTTATACTTGGAAAACATTCTGAAGCATCTGTAAAATGTGAACAATTTAATTATATCCGAAGTCAAACAGAGTGCTCATAAAATCATAGCCGAAGGCAACAATTTCAATTGAATTGGCAGGACCAGGACACTTCGATATTGTTATTGTTGCTATTTGCTGTTATTCTTGTTATCAAAAGGCAAAAGGCATACAAAGTTTTTGATAAATAGACAAACGCTGTTTTACCAGCAGCATGTTGTGGGCAGCCTCTTCGCCGTTTTTAGGGCCATGTTCTATTATTATAACGAAGAATTTTTAATTTGTGCATTGTGAAAATATTTATTGAAACCGAAGAACGCCAAAAGGCAATGAGAACTTGCCTCGAACGAACGCGAAAGACGAGAACGAAGATTGCTTGAAAAGTGGGCACAGAAAAACAGAAAAACAAAAACGGAAAATGAGAGAAATTCGCCTGGCAACTTATACTTCCATTAAAATGCTTTAATATCGAATAAAATTATATTAAACAACACTTTTCTCGGTGGAAAAGTATGTTGCTAAATAAATATAATCGGATATTGAGACGGTAGTGAATTCCCCCTTTTTTTATTATTATAGAAAACAAATTTTTACATAACTGACTAACACAATTTCTTAACAAAATAAATGTAGTTTATAAATTTGTTAATCTTAATGTCAGGATTAAAACAATATAACCCTTTAAATCTGATACATTTTTTTTATCATATCAAATGTGTCAACAATTGTGACTTTTAAAGAGTCTCTTTTGATTTATTTTGTTGAGCAGTGTTGCAAGATGCAACTTAACTCGTAACTATGGCAAAGTATGGATTTGTCCGTGGATCTTTTAAGAGCGCGCAATGTCAGAGTAATCATCCAGGACCAACCCTTTTGCCTTGGCAGTCAGTAATAGCCACTGAAACCTGGGCAAACAAATTGAATGAAATCAACTCGTTAAAAAGTAAATAACTCTGATGAATGGCTCAAGTACACAAAGCGCCAACTGTAAAGTTCAGGTAGCCCCCAGGTAGGAGCGGCTACTGCTGCCAGTCAATTGAAAATGAAATACAAATAAAAATGCAAACAACGGCCCTCCCAAGCTCATTGCCCACATACAAATGCTGGCTAAGTAGAGAGCCAGACATCCCAGACATCCCAGACATCCTAGACATCCCTGGCAGGCCGGCAGGATATGACGCTGACGTCGTCTGGACGTCGTGGAAGGCTGGTCGAGGAAATTAGTAGAGTAGGACCGCAGCAACTGCTTACAATGTGGCATTGCATATACAAAAGAAATTGAAAATGTTGAAAATGTCTAAAAGGAAATGGGCTGTAAGCAGCCGCAAGGAAACTGGCTCCAAACTGCAGTCAGCTGAGTGTCCTAGCGACTGTTGTGCCTTTTCACATTCATCGATGAACTTTCAATAACAAAACTTTTCCTTTTGGCTACCTTTTTTTTTAACAGAGATATACGTATATAGATATATATTTCCCCATTCGTGCAGCCAGTTTTTTAGCTTTCAAGGATATGACATTGAATTGCATCATAGCAACTAACTGAAGTGTCCTGCAGTTGGGCAGAAAAAAAAACCGCCTCCAGAAGCGGCATTCCAGTTGTGGCAAGTTTTTTGTCAAAGAAAAGTTTTTATTGCAAAAATAGCAAAAGAACATATGCCTGATTAGTAGTAGGCGGTGGTTCCTATGGAAATATACTTCGAAATCTTTATAAAGCAGATTCAAACGTAGACAAATTGACTTGCGAATTCAAGTGGGAATTTTGGCTCGGATTATCTGCTTGCCGGAAATGTTGACTGTAGTTCTTGTAGAACTTTTATAAGGCTTTAAACTGTAAGATTTATAGTGCGCAAAAAAGTGGAACCAAGCAAGAATTTTTCAAAAGTTTCAAGCATGAATTTAAAATAAAAAGAATAAAGGATCTTAGGCATACTCTTGGCATAATTTTACATAAAGCTTAAAGAGATATTACGAAGTTTTATTTGGCTTTAAGTTTCGTTTGGTACGACTATAAAATAATATAATAAAGCATAGTTCTTATTGAAGTTAAGAAACCCTTAAAGCAAATCTGGAAATTCAAAGAAAAACAATACTGTTACGCTTAAAAGAATAAGTTTATTTTCAAAAATATCCAAATATATTCATATTAAATATCAGTTAAACTAACCAACTATCTAGAGATTTAAGCAAGTATCTGTATGTCAAACTTACCAATACAATAACTTATTCGTTGTAGTAATTAGCATAACTGAAGCTCCATATATAAATTTAATCACCCCTGACAGGATTTGCATGCACATCTCATAAAGTTAATTACATTCCAGTAGCAAGCAGTAAACAAGTCCCATCATTGAGATTCCATACGCACCTTGACAACGCTTGGCAACAAACTCTCAGCTCCTCAGTTCCTGTTGACAATTGGCATCAATGGAACTAAAAACTGGTAGAAGTGGCAACTGGCAACTGGTAACTGGCAACTGGGAGCTGTAAGCTTAGAGCTCCAATTGCAGTCAGTCATCTTCTGTCGGAGCTGAGTTTACTAAAAGCTAAATGGTGAGGTTGTTGCCGTTGTTGTCGCTGTTGCTGATGCTGCCAATGGCAAATACAGGAAATATGCATAAGCGAAACCAACAGCCGGGCAGAGAACCCAATCCCAAACCCAATCTCGCAAAAATCCCCTGGCCCAAGTCAAAACCCATTCAACAACAGTTTCGCATAATTGTAAATTCAAGTGGAAATGAATGAATTTACGCTGAACTCGACAGAAAATACCAACGAGCAAATGCGAATATTCCTCGAGAACTCCCTGCACTCTCTCCCCCCTCCCCCCTGTCATACTTCCTCAACTCTACAACAAGGTAACCGTAAACAGGTAACAGGTAACGATAACCTTACTGGCATTGCCATTGCTAACGGTTACGTTTTCCAATAGCGCCCCAAAACTCTTCAACTCCCAACTCCATTTGCACAACTCCCCACCCAAAACAATATGGCGTCGCTGTCCCAGTCGCAGTCGCAGTCGCAGTCGGAATCGCGTCCCTGAGAATCACGTTGCTTGCATATTTTCATTCATTCATTTCAACGTCAACGTCTGTGGACGACTCCAAAGTTATGGAATGCATAACGGTTCGTGCCCTCTCTCCCGTTATTTTCTACATTTTTCTGGAGTTGAGTATTATAATATTATCACCCAATCTGTAACCCATTGAAGCCGTCAGCATCCAACACCATAAAATAAGTGTAAGCTTAAGAAGGACAATGAACTAAGATGTGTTTGATATGATGATATGATTATGATGATAGTCTTCTCAGTAGGAGATAGTGTATGGAACAAATAAAATTCGCTGGTATTTTATTGTATATTGGTATGATATGGACAAAAACAAATATATTTATATTTAAAAAAATTGTGTACTAGCCAAATATGCAGTTTATTAATACATATTAATTATAAATACTACTTTTATTAAAAATTAATCATATAAAAGAAAATTTTTATTAAAGAACGTTATATTTTCTATCTATAGATATATTTTTTTTTAACAGTGAGTATTTCTTTTCTTCTCAATATTTAAATACTTTTTCGATTATGTTTTCGATTTTAGTTATAAAATGATTTGGAAAATCTTTTATATTTCAAAGCAAAATTCTTCTCTCTTCATTTGTTAGAGTATACAATTTTCTCGTTGCTCAAGAAATCTTTTCGAACTTGCTGCTTTTTTTATACTACTCGTATATGTATGTGTACATTTGAATGTTTTGCTTGTCGTTGCTTTGCCCTTCAAGTATTTACGCCTTTATTTATTTAACATTTCAATTGCATATTTTCGCACAAAAGCGCGTGCCGCTCCAGTGTCAATGGCTTCAGCCAGGGGTTATCCACAAAAGGGTTCAGATTCATGTGGTCTGGCATCGTTCACAAATATTTCTTGGAGTCCTGCACGTTTTTTGTAGGCGTGAGCCATGCAAAATGTCCAAAGACCAAAGCGTTGCACTCTACTACGTGTTGCAGTTGAACATTCAAAGGGTTGCTGCCACTGAGGGGAAAAGCCATCAAAGTTAAAGAGTCTTCAAGACGTTTGCAAATCATGAAGTGCCTGTCAAAATCAGCTCGAGACATAGCTGACAAGCTCTTAGTAGTACAAATACAGAAAGTGAAAGAGGTAAGAGAAATTGGATATTTCGAAAAATTAATTAAAATTAAGTAAAGTTTATTTTTACCTGCAACAGAGGGATTGTTAATATTCCCTGCGATATGTAAATTTTATCATAAATTGGCCTCTATTTTAATGTTGCATAAAAATTTTAACTCAATATGTTATTTACCGATTAATGGACAACTCGATTCATATTTTCTAATTTATTCGATTTTTACTTTTGGATTTTGAGCTCGATTTACATCACTAATAACTAGCGGTTAGAATTAAAATAATGTAATAATAGAAATAATTAAGTTGGAGACCAAATTCTGAAAATAAATCGGCTAAATTTGAATTGTCGCTTTTTCGATGTATTTTTACATTGCTACTATCTATATATTTATGAGCTTACTCACATAAATCAAGAAATAACAATGTCCATGATGTCTTTGAAGCACAGTTCAAACATTATAACTATGCTAAGTCTATGGTAGTGTTTATCTTTGACTTATTGTGTCTATAGCAGACGTTATGCCCTCTCCACAAAATGATGGATACATATATCATTCAGTCTCATTCCATGCATAAATTCAGCACAATTTCCGCAGCAGCCTGAAAGTATGTGACATAAAATGCGTTTTCTAACATTTTTGGAGCTTTTAGCTGGGATGCTGCTGCTGGTGGTGACATCAATTGTTATTGTTGGGCAAACAAAAGCCAATGTCAAATCCAAATACATTTGCCTACAATCCTGATAGGAGTATATAGTATCTAGTATCGAGTATGTCTGCATGTCATTGAAGATAAAGTAGCTCACGACGCCATCGAAGATTGATGGTTGCCAGTCTAAATGATACCTGATTGAGTGCGAGGCTTTCTTCTGCTGGGTGTGCATATGTTCCCCAGATGCCTACCCAGTACTCGGATGTACCTCTTACCTTTAAGTGTCATTTTGTGTTCTCGACACGCATTTTTGTCGAGCGTTGCTCAAAAAGTTTTTAATGCTCGAGACACGCGCTGGCAAAAATGTTTTGCCTGCTGTTTGATATGCTGACACTGAGTGTGATAAATGGTGACAAGTTTGTAGGCCAATTTGCTAACTAAACCACACTAACAGGCAACACACACACACACACACACACACGCACATTCACTTACTCTCGAGCACTACAAGCTGCTGCAAGTTCTGAAGTCTTCTTTTTTCTTTTCTCTATGCTCAATCAGCGCTCAGTCATTTGGCTGCTGGCTGAAGTGAGTGCCACGCCCACCACGCCTTGGCGAAGATCATCAATTGTTCGCACAATTAGCTCCCCGGGTCAAAAATGAAATGCTGTGTTGTGTAACATTTTAGCCATCATCAGGAACAGGAACAGCTACAGCTACAACTACAGCAACAGAAACAACGACTTGAAGCTTATTTCACAGTTGACTTGGCTCAAGTTGCGCTTTCTAACGGTTCCGCTGCTGCTCTTAACGTGGCTTCTTGACTTTGGCCCCGCAGCGATTGTCGTAATTTTCGCGCCATCAATTTGAAATCACTTGTAGAGCATTTTGCAATCCGCTCTACACTCTAGATTACATGCTTCATTTCGCCAACGAACTGCAGCTGGCCAACAACCAAGAAACCAACTCACTCTCTAAGCCAGCTACAAAGACAGCCATCTAGCTGGCCAGGTGAGCTACGTAGCTGGAATGCAGCTCAGTTTTGCATAAGTAGCGCAAATGTTATGCATTTTAAAGTAAGGCCCATTCAATTTCCAATTCCAAACTAACCGTAACTGCGAGTGTTGTAAGTGACGTAATTATCGATAAATAGATAAATGTATTATCATACCCACTTATCGAATTAAACACGCACCGTGTGTAGTCGTAATGTTAACATTTCAGATTTATAACGGGGCGTTCTCTCAGTCTCAAAAGACTTTGTCTTTGTTCGGAATTACCGTATTAAATTTAATATTATTTCACATACTTATCGAAAATAATTTCTATGTATACTAACTGAATGATTAACTGACTGATCATTAATGCAGGACATTTAAAAATAAAACGATATATGACTTGTAAAAATTTAAATTATGAAAACATAATTCTGATGAAGATTCTTCAAACTGATTGACTGAGTTAGAAATCATCTAAAACATTTAATTATAAAATTACACTACAAATTACCATTTTATATAAATGATATTTTTCGGATTAATTTTTAAACTGTTCGTCAGAGTGTTAAAATTCCTACGCTGTTTAAATAAAGAAAATGGACGAGACTACAAACCGTCAGTTATCTAAGAAAATTTATAAGTTAATGATCATTTATTTTAAAAAAAACGTGGAGAGCGTAAATTCGTGAAATTTAAGAAAAAATCTTGATTATAAGATAGTGTTTTTTTTATTTTTCTTAAAGAATTGTCTTATTAACAAAAAAAAAAGTATGACTATACCGCAGATTTTTTTAACCTTATTATAATATTTGAAATATAATACTAAAAATTAATTCAATTATTTATTAATCTAATATATGCGAAAGACGTACTCATTGCAATTTTGTAATACACTCTACTTCAAATATAATTTTTAATGTATTAAATAATATTTTTTAATGAAGTAAAACAACAATATTTGTTAAAATTTTCTTAGTTACACTCCACATTATGAGCTATTTCTACGGAGTTTGCCAGATAGCCTTTGGCTTAAACTCCCCCATATCTCAGCTTTATTCTTAGTCCTAGAAGTCACAATTTATGCTGCCAGCCAAGGGAATGAGGAGCCAGCAACCCAGCAAAGCCAGCCTCCCCTACTGCACCCCTTCCCTATAAAACTGACCCCTTTGCGGAGTTGAACAAAAAACTGCATTCATCTGGGCGGGCACACAATGCTCGCACATAGTATAAACAGTGGCATGCCTCTCGGGATTGGGACTGGGATTGGGTCTGGAAAAGGGAATGGAAATGAAAATGGGTTTGAGACTAAGTTGGGTATGAGTATACTTTGCGCTCGCGACTACTTTTTACTTTTCTTTAACATTATTTTGCACTTTTCAATTAAAAAGTGTGCGCCACCCGCCACCCGCCATGCCCCTTGCCCCTCCCCTTCCCCTTTCCCTTTCCCTCCTGCTTTTCACCTCTTGCATCAGCCAACAGTCAGAGGCGTGCTGAGGAATGGGTTAATGGTTAGTGGGGCTGACAACTATGGCAAAAGGGCGAAAGTAACCCCAAAAGCTGATAAAAACCAAGTAACCAGGCAGCCAGGCAGCCAGGCAGCCAGCTAGCAAACCAGCTGCCATAATTATAGTTTCGTAATGCAAATAAAAACTCGGTGCTGATTCTCAGTTTGCTCTATGTATGGCTACGTCTGTGTGTGTGTGTGTGTCTATATATGTATGTGTGCTAACCAGAAAGCAGCCACAATTTAAACATTATGGAGTTTTACTCATTTATCTCCATGCTCTAACCAATCGGTTACTCAAAGTCTCTATGTATAGATCTATAGTTCTTAAAATCGATCTAAAGTTTTGTTTAAAATCTAACAGTTATTCAATAATTTTTTTGCATTTATTATTTATAAGTTTTCTGCTGCATTATTTATCTTGAGTACACTGTAAATTAGATGCAAAATTGTATGTCAAATTATTTGAAATTTTCTAATTTCTATCTTTAATTTATATTTTCAATTTCATCCATATTATCTATGTTTTATATAAGTGTATAGGATATTCGAACTGCAGCAAATTGAAATTTATATTGTTATTTTTATGCTTTCCCTATACCCTATACACTTTAAATTTCTTTTTAAAAAGTATTATCATGGTGTGGGAAATTCATACGGATCTTAAAGACCAAAAATAACTGAGAGGATCGTTATGAAGATGACTCTATACTACAAGTAGTCGAGATGTATTTAATATATTTCGTGAATTGAAACAAGTTACAGTATTATGAGCTTCCATTTACATTCTGTATTTTTATAGGGTATGTGCTAGCCAGAAAAATCTTTGTTTGCTTTGGTAATGCCAAAGGGCAACAGAAAAGGGTTTAAAAAAAAGAAGTTCAGTGTTCTCACTGCTCCTGCTGCTGACCCCTCCCCACCTTTGATCCCTCGGCTGTTGCTGCCGCTTTGCAGTAGATGGCGCTGTCCTTTATGTCCTGGTCATTGTGGCCAGCTGCAGTACAAATAAACATGCATAGTTTATGAATGAAATGAAAAGCGGCTGGTAACCGACCAATGCACAAATACTCGTACTTATTTAAGCGCTTGGCTTTTCAATGGGCATTGGGCGTACATGGCGTATAATTAATATTAAATGTTATACTTATAAATTAAATAAAAATGTGAAGGGAACACAAGCGAGCAGAAAAAAGAATGAAACTTTGCCTCTTGTGCAGAACTCTTGCACGATTGATGACTATGGCCGTCAAGTTTATTGCCAGCGACACGTACACACACTCACACACACACACATACACACACACACACCCCTTGTTATAAATGTGTGTTTGCCAAGTTTGACTTGAACTGGGAGCTAAGCTAGCGCCACTTCCGCTGTGCGGAAAAATGCTTTTGATTTGATTTTCACCAAATGTCAACTTGACGTCACGTCGCCAGCAAACGGACGTCGACGGCGACGTCGACAGCGGCTGCGACAGCGACGGCGACAGCGACGGCGACGCTAGCGTTGTCGCCGCCTTTGTTGTGCCGTTTCAACTGCATGATTTATTGTTTTGATGAAATTGCGTGTAAACAATTTAGTGGCTGGTTGGCGCCCCCCACCCCCAACCTCCTTGCCCACTTTCCGCTTCCCCTTCTCCCCACCTACATCGTCTCTGCGAAACTCCCTTTTGCGCTTTAAGTTTATGAACTTTTGAAACAGTTGATTTAAGGTTAAATATAATCATATTTCATGGCCAAAATGAATGCGGACCAACTTCTCTTAGTTTTCTGTCTACAGTTCCCGAATGAGCCATGAAAATGATTCTCCTGTACGTCGTTTAAATACTTATGTATATCATAAAAGTCAGTTTATTTCACTTATTGTTAAATATCATTTGGTTGTGAAAAACGGCTTCAGAGTTCTTCTGGAAAGTTATCAATAAAGACTTTTTAGAGCCTATTATACTTTAAAGAAGTAAATAAATTAATAATAATATTTATTGATTAAACAAAATATTTAAAGCCTTTCATTGATTAAGTAGTGTAGCTCTCATTTTAATCAAGCAACAATAAGACCGTTTTTTTCTCAAATCGGTTTATTTCTTAAAAGGTTTATTACTTCAAAAAAGGTATGTATACATTTTTTGTATATTTTTAACGCATAGTCACACTGTTAATATGAACAACTGCTAAGTTTTACAGCTTAGCAGAAAACAACATAAACTCGGTTTCTTGTTTATCAGTACATTCCAAGAGAAACCCAATGCCAATCTTATTGGTTGTTTTTACGAGTTCCTTTGTGCACATTCTTTGGCATTTGATGCGCTTTAGGAAATGAACTAAAATGTGATATTGGAATTCCATTGCTTACCAATTCGAACAGTTGGCATTAAACAATTGCAAAGTTGTAAAGTCTTGACCACAAATCCCACACACAAAAGTCAAAGCCACACATGTCTTGGCCCCTTTTTGGTTGTGAATTGGAGCCCTTATGCCATGGTTAACACTTATCTGGAGTAAAGTTATGTGGCACTTTAAGCAGTGTTGGCCAATTCGCAAAACTGCACGCACTATCGGGTGCAATTTTGACTTGCAATAAATATGCCATAACAATAACTAAAACCAACTAATATCCGATTACTGCCATGGCTAAGGCCAAAGTGGAAATGTAGCGTGAAAAGCTGCAAGCCAATTCAGACAGTCGACTCCCAACGCCCACAACTGTCATGGGTGTAGTAGAGTGTGTGTGTGTGTGTGTGTGTGTAGCATCATTGTGCCAAACATGAAACAAATGCATAAGTAAATACCAGAAACGAGTGACTTTCAATATCCTTACAGGCTTATTGCTTACAGCAAATTTCACGCCAACACGGCACAAGGAGAGAGACATATAGGAATAGAAAGAGATAGAGATAGAGAGATGGATAGAGTGAGAGTGAGAGAAAATGCATTTACACATTTGCAAACACAAACACTAACATAACAGACAGTTGCAAACATGCAACATACAAATACGCGTACAGTAGTTGCTTCCCTTCAACCCCTACCAATAGGGGGTGGAACAGGGTGTCTCCTGTGTCAGTTGGAGCGTAACAGAGAACGTCTGAAGCATTTGAATGCTAGATTCGGTTTCGGTCTAGCTCCATTCTGTTGCTGATGCTGTTCTACGTATATGTGGAGTCATGTCTGAGTGCGTCGCCTAGAACGCATTTACGTTTATTGCATTTGTAAATTATTCACACAAGGATATTAAATGCAAATTGTGATATAGAAGCCACTCGGCACGATGCCAGCACAGCCATAGCCACAGATACACAGATACACAGATACAATATCCGTTAGATACTCAATACTCATCATATCATTCTCGCATTCACAATGCATTCAAATACTTGAACATTTAGCTGCATGTTTTGTCCACTTTTTGCCTGTGCCGAATGCAAATATGAAACGCAACGAAACACATTTCATTTAATACCATTAACGAGTTCAATAGCTCATGTGAATTAGGGACACTCGAGTTGCCAGTTCCGTAAGAGATTTCGAGTCCAGTTAGCAACCTGAGCTTTTGACAAGTCACTCAGCAAATTGGCAATTGCAGTTGGCAGTGCTGTCAAAGTCACCAAAGGTAACTACAGGTAACTACTACTACTACTACTACTACTTCTACTACAAAGAAACTCTGATTGAATACCAATTTGAGTTGCAGCAAACGAGCAAAAGATTTCCAGTAAATTTTGTATTATAAAAAGCAAAGGCAGATTATAGTAAACGTACATTTTTCAAAGGGCTAACATAGTTGCAGGAAAATTGCTTTAATGTCATAGTTTATTTTGAAAAAAACGTAAATTGCCGTTCTATAGTAAATTTAGTATAAAATTTATTTTACACATAATATGGTAGCTTTAGTTTAAAAATGTTATTTCTATAATTATATTTATGTAGTACAGAATAGATTTCCCTAACCCTTTAGTTAGTTTCACATCCAGAGTTCGCTTTAAAATGTTTTTCTTAACTTGAAATTAGATTTGCATGTTTTGCTCTCTGGCACCTTTTTGCCAAAAACTTTGTCCTCATGCTACCATACACAACGTAACTGAACTGAAGTAACTAAACAAAAGTGTAATGTCAAATGGTTTTAGTGTACAGAAACCTTCATACGATTTGAATTTCGTTAGTGAAATTAAACTTTATGAACTTTTCTACAGGCTCGTTTCGCTGCTGGGTTTAGTTTTCTCTGTTTGACATGTTTTTGACAGTGTTAATTGGCAGTCAGGCTTATCAGTTGATAATGGCATTTAAAATTGGTAATGGGATAATGTAGAGAAAACATGGGGTTTTCTCCAATGTCTTTTGCTGTCTTTAATTAAAGCTACAATTTATTGGTATAAAATGTAAGGAATCAAATCAGTAAACCTACATCTAAAGAAAAAAAATTTCAAACCATGATCAAAATGACATTCCGCTTGAATGCGGTTTAGTTTTGAAAAAGTTATGAGTGTTCCAAGTTAGTCAGACTTTGGATCTAGCAACTTTACAAGTCAAACTTTTTGTCCAATTTTGCATGATTTTTTACAAAAAAAATAAATAAATGGTCTCGAAATTAGTTTTAAGTATTGTTTTATCATAATTTAGATATAAGGAGATGTAAGAACAATTGAGATTAAAAATTTGCTTTAAAATGAAATCCAAGAACTATATTTTAGTAATCTATCCTTTAATTTAATTTTTTATGTACACATTGTACTTAAAACTTAGCTAGCTTTTTAGAACGTATTTTCATTGAAATCCATCTTCGTTTATTTCATTTAAACTGTGTTTATGTAATTGTTAATATGCTAATTGCACGATTTGCCATTTTCAATGAGGAGAACGGTAACATCTGTCATCCAAAATACTTACCATAAGAAAGGAAATAATAGCCATTAAATGACAATTACATACTATGCAATTTTCAGCACCTTAGAAATTCAAATTGCTGGCCACTTAACGACATTCAACAGAGGTAAATATACAATTATACTTCTACTACGAATTCTGGGTATAAATACCCAAACATTTTGCCTTCACTGTCACAGTCAAAATGTTTAAGGTAAAGGAGTTGCTGCTATCACCGGACAGCTTTGAGAATCCCATATTTAGGATGCATTTGAATTGCTTTAGCTGGTATGGCTATGTGGCATCCACAGAGCAAGCTCATCCCTGGTTCTCGCTGATACGTTGCACCATCTTCACCGCCTCCATTTGGATAAGTTGTGCCATGATGTTGACACGCGTATTCCTCTCTGGGAGCTATGAGAATCTCAGCGATAGTGCCACCAGTTGGGCCACAGCGGTGCAATACTTTGCAGTATCCATTGCCACACTCAATGCGTATGTGCAACGGGAGCGTGAGTAGCTAGTGCCACATTTAAGCACCCGTCTCCCCCTCCTACATTCTACAATCTCTTTGCAGGTGTTATTCAGATGCTGCGCTTTGCACAAGCGGATCTTCAGGTCTTCAAAATGGAGGCAGATGATCTGGAGCTGGATCTGTTGCACACCACTCAACGGTATGTGAGAACCATCACCATGCTGCTGTGGGTGCCTTCGGTGGTGGCTGGTTTGATGGCCTGGTTGGACTGCATTTATCGCACCATCTTCTTGCCACAAACCGTTTTCAACGCGGCCGCTGTTCATCGTGGCGAGGCTCAACCCATTTTACTCTTTAAGCTTTTCCCCTTTGCCGATCTGTGCGATAATTTTGTTATCGGCTATTTGGGTCCTTGGTATTCGCTTGGTTTGGGCATTACCACAATTCCCCTGTGGCACACCTTCATCACGTGCCTCATGAAGTACATAACCCTCAAGCTGCAAATACTCAACAAGCGCGTGATTGAAATGAATGTGAGTTAACCTACAAGTACAATTTATACAATTTATTTTCAACTTTATCCTGCACAGATAAAACGTATAAAACCTGATCTGGTGGTGCAGGAATTAACACAGGCTGAGCTCAGCCACTGGCATCTGCAACTCTGCAAGGGATTCGTGGTGGAGCAGGTTAAAATTCGTCGGTTCGTCCATGAACTACAACAACTCATCCGAGTGCCTGTCATGGCCGATTTCATAATATTCTCAGTTCTCATGTGTTTTCTATTCTTTGCGCTGACTGTAGGCGTAAGTAACTGAAATCAACTGAGTTTCTATAGCTTTCAGATCGTTATTATATTTTTTTTAGGTACCCAGTAACATGGATTTTTCCTTTATGATTATTTATTTGTTTGTTATGGCTGCAATTTTGTGGATTTATCACTGGCATGCGACCTTAATTGTTGAATGTGTAAGTACAATTTTACTATTAAATATAATAGGAATGAAAATGAAATGTATTTTATTAAATGCTGAAGGGTAGACTTTGCTTTTAATTGCATGTGATTTATTGAGATCTTTTAATAAAACTGCCAAAAAGATAAAGTAATGATTAAATATTTCCCATAGTTCACTGTATTAAATATAATTTTGCTTAAAAGTAACTAAAAAACGAATTGAATATCGGATAAAGCTATTTATAGCATTTAATATTTTGATTTAGTTTAGCATACTTTTAGGATGAGTTCAAACTACCAAAAATCAATGGTAATTTAAAAACTAAATAATTGAAAACCAACATCTTAAGATGTCCTATTAAATTAAATTTTATATGCAACTTGCAGCTATTCATTTGTTAATTGCCAATTTGTCATTCTACCTCTAAGCACTCCATGTAACTTTACTTTTTTCCTTTTATACCTGAAGCTAACTAATTGACTTTTCATTTGGCAATTGAATAACGAGCGTTTTATTCGATTTGCAGAAGGATGATTTGGCGTTTGCCTTTTATGCCTGTGAATGGTATAATTTCAGTTTGCCAGTACAGAAGAGACTGCTCTTCATGATGAAGCACACCCAGAGGCCAATGAAGATGCGTGCCCTGTTGGTCGATATGAATCTGAAAACATTTCTAGATGTAAACCATTTTTTTTAACTTTCTTTTTATTGATTTTTCAAAGTTTCTTTTTTTTCAATTTTTCTAGATAGTGCGTGGCGCGTACAGTTACTTCAATTTGCTGCGTAGCACCCATTCTTATTAGACATATTGGACATATTCGAAATAAAAATGCTTTTTTTGTAGTGCCGCTTGGCTAATCAAATGCCACAACGCTTGTCAACTCTTCGTTTGACTAACATGACAGTTAACATGGCTTGCAATTCATTTGAAGTGTGTAAAAAAGCGTAGAGAGGAGAGTGGAGAAAAGTGTAAGAAGACAGACGAGTTGGCAAAATGCTAAACCATTTTACAGCGCAAATAAACGTGATGCCTGCTACTCAAAAGCCAATGGCAGTAACAAGCAACATCATTTATCACTTTTCAGTTAAGTAAAGTAAAGTCCTGGCAACAGGATGTCAGTCGCATTGTATGTTTTATTGTTAAATTGTATTCCTTTTTCAATGGATATAAAACGATTTTCACAGTTTTTTTTACAAAACAGTTACAGTAAGTATACACATGCCACTGCCAGAGACTGCCCCACTCCCCTTCCCCACCCCCCACTTAGCCTTCATTTTCCTGCTATAGTTCTAATTGTCAAGGGGGTTTTGAGACTGAATTTATGCGTCTGCTAGATGTTCACTTGTATTAAAAATGGTCAAAATACATCAAGCCACCACCAAAAACTAACCGAATCGACCGAATTGTAATACCCTTGGGTGTATTTTTTAATATTATTAAGAGTATAGACAAAAGGAATAAACCGCACCGCACTCAAAACAACAACCAACAACAATAATAAACACGCATATTGTTGCGGTTGTTGCGCGTCCCGGGGATTATGTCCAAAGTGGCTAAATGGCTGATAAAGGCACACGCCGAAGTGTCTGTCTCTGCCGTCTGCTATATGAGTGTATGTCTCTCAAATATGTACAACAAAACAAAATGCAGATACTAATGAGTATTAATGGGTTCAGACCAGAACGCAGGTATATTGTAAACTAGGGTTGTGTGTGTGGTGGGGTGCCAACTAGACCTAAACAGTGTCAAAAGGGTTGCTCTACAGTTCCAGATACGCATCTGTAAAAAGTGAGCTGTTGATGTGGAAAAAATGAAAACAAAGAGAAATGTTTCAAGCAAATATTTTTAAAAAAAAGTTATCAGATCTGTTAAAAGACTCCCAATATTTATTTTTACTCTTTAAAGTAGCGGCATGTTAATAAATAAATAAGATATTTATTAAAATTTATAAATGTAATAAAAAAAAAGTAATTTGAAATTTAAAAAAAAAGTATTTCACAATCTCCCCGACGGGGAATTGAACCCCGGTCTCCCGCGTGACAGGCGGGGATACTGACCACTATACTATCGAGGATTGTTGACAACTGCCAACCAAAACACTATTTTCTTATGCTTAGCCGAAGCAGTGAGACATTGTTGAGCTAAAAAGTCTATAAATAGACAAATAAAATCGTATGGCATGACCAATTGTTGCCATCTGTTGCGGTGCTATTTTTAGCAATATTGGCAAATTTTTTATGGTTTTCTCGACATGGCAGCACGTTTTTCGATTATTTATGATATTACACAACGCACAAGTAATGGATGTTCATTAAACACAATGAATGTCATGCATTCAACTCCCCTACACACTCATATTCATACTCATAGTCACAAAGTGCAACCCTCGTTGCGCCTCAGCCCTTGAGATGTGCCCATTAGTCACCCTATTTTTCAGTTTTTGCAAGCAAAAAAAATTAAAATTTGCCATCGAGCGAATTTTGCACACATGTAATGAATATTTAACATTAAAAACCAACTTTTCTTGATTACAATACAAGGAAAAAGAAATGAAATGAAAAAATCTAATGCATATGACAGATTGAAAAATTTGCAGTTCCATAGATCAATATATCAATGTCAATGGATTTGTATATATATAATAGTTCTTGAATATATAGATAAAGCTTACAGTAGAAATAAATTAAGAAATGTAGTGAATTAAAACATATTTTATAAGTACAGATTAATTATATCTAATGTAAATATTAAAAGATTAAAGTTGTCTTTTAAATATCTATTCGAGAGGCCACTCTATTTTAAAGGAATTTCCTCTAACTGAACGCTAAGTTCGTAAATCAGTCAAATGGTGTCCTTTGACAAAGGTTTGATAAAATTAAAAAAAAAAAATGATAGGGATTCTTGGAAAAAAGCCCGGCAACTATTTTCCGAGTCTGTCGGGCTTCTAATGTGCCCCTTTCATTCGATCCGACTAAATATTTTACTGAGTACGTGTCTAATTCAAACAGAAACGAACTAACCGAACCCAGAAAAAGTTAAGCAATGGCGAAGGGGATGTGGGGGCGTAGGGGCGTGCACAGGGCGGGGTCAGTTGACGCTGTTGTTTTCATAAGTCGTTGTTGTAGTTGTTGTTGTTGTTGTTGGTGCATTTGTTTTGTTTTGGCATGTTTATTGCACTGTCAACGGCAATGCATGAAAACTTTTTGTTAGCCAAGTTAGTGGCTGTTCCTCAATGTTGGTGACAAACCCGTGTCGCCCCTCTGCGTGCACACTCCTCAGCACCCTTCCGCTTCTTTTATTCTTTTTACCATCGACCGTAACTGTTAATGTGTTTGAAGTCAAATTGTTTTCAGTCACGTGACCGGCAACAAAAATAACAACTGTGAATACACAACAACTTTATCCATGATTAATCAGTTGCATTTAAATATGTATTACGACAATATACTCTAAAGCCAGAAAGGAGCAACTGCAGTTTATAATTCGAGTCCCCATTTGATACATTTAATAAATTTGTGTGTTGACTTTTGTTTTTAGCCAAGCTTCACTGCACATTTGTGGCCAACAGATGGGCCTCCCTCTTCCCCTCTCATGATTAACATACAACATTCAAGCTACAACTTCATTTTAATAGCGCCGGACAACAAATCGCCGTGCGTTAATTATATATAATAACCAGCAAACGCGTAACAGCTGTTGCCTAAGTTTTTTAGCGTGTGTCGCTTTAACTATGCACCATAAATGTTTAATGGCCTAAACACTTACGTTGAACTGTAAACGATACTAGGCAAGTCGTCATATTAATTAAATATTTAATTAATAATTGTATTATAAAATTAAAGAGAATGTAGTTAAAAAATGATTCAAGTAAAACAAAAGCAATAAAATGTATTTTTAAATAAATAAAAAAATGTTATTGAACGATGCCAACAACACGCGGTGTTCCCAAGCGGTCCCCCATCTAAGTACTAACCGCGCCCGACGCTGCTTAATTTCGGTGATCGGACGAGAACCGATGTATTCAGCGTGGTATGGTCGTTGGCGAAAGACGCATGCTTAGAGTTCATTTTGTATCTGAAATTTATTGTATTTCTTGGAATTTATTACTAAGAAATATTCACGGAAAACTTCTTTTTTGATACGCTGTATATTTCGATATTTCACTGCTGCTTTAAACTAGTTCTCAATGCATGTCAGAGACCTCTGGCCAAAAATAGATCAGAGCGAAAAATTACACTTTGGTATTTTCTTGTTATTCTCATTTTCGATTTCTGAAATGGAAAAACACTAGCTGTTTTCATTTGCTCGTTTTTGAATGCGCTTTTTAATTTAATTTTCGTAGGCCGCCGCGCCATGCACTTCAAACCGCTTGCACACGAGCACACTCACACACACACACACACGGCTTCAGCTTACAAAAGCGCAGCCGAGCACCCAATCCTAGGGAAAACCCAAACCCAAACCCAAGCCCAAACCACGTGGGCGCCCGCTTTCATGCGCTTCGTTTAGCAAAGTGGATGTTAAGTGTAATGCGATTTTTATGTAAATTTTTGCCAAAAAAGAACTGAATACATGCCACACAAACACACACACACACATACACATGTGAGACGACGAGCAAAGAGAATACCGACGAGAGATGAGGCAGTCAACAGTTCTGATGATTTCGTTGCCACGGTCACGGCCAGACAAACGGTCCGGCGTCCACTCCACACACACACACACACCACTCTACTCCACCCTCTGTCCCTTTCACAGTCAGTCAGACAGCGCCGCTCACAGACAAGTGGCAATATTCCATATGGATGGGCCTCTGTACATTGAGCAAACAGAGCACTTAGTCAGCCCTAGCATTTGGGAGCTAGGATGAATTCCGTGTGCTTCTCATAACATACTACATACGAAAACAACAACATTAAATATACTTGCATTGATTAGTTTGAAAAAGGTTGTCATTAGTTGAAAGACCATCAGTACAACCGACAATTCTAGGCAGGAGCAACCCCGTCAGAATCGTGGTATTCAATTATAATCACAAAGTGTCATAATCTTGTATCATCAACTGGCCTTTTAGTATTTGGGTAGAACGTCAGTCTACCTCTACTAATGACAATCGTTCTGTGCCAAACAATAAGCTAACCAATCGCACGATGCTAGAACCAGTTGAGAATTAGAGCGTAAAAAATGAAAAAAAAGAACACGTTGTGATCGCACCGCACACACAAACGCACAATCAAATGATACAAACATGAAACAAAAAAAAAACAGAAAAATGTTTTTTGTAGCATTTATTAATTTCCTGTATTATTTTTTTGATCTTTGTATTAATTTAAATAGAAGCTAAAATATTAAATGTTACACTTAATAGATATAAAAAAAATTACTTCCCATACCGGGAATCGAACCCGGGCCTTCTGGGTGAAAGCCAGATATCCTAGCCACTAGACCATATGGGATATGGTATTGATGGCGACTAATAGCACTTTTATTATCACTACATTTGTTGTGTTGCTGCCAGTTAGCGGAAAACAAACGGCAGAACTATGGCTACATGTTAAAGAACACTTTTATGAGTACCACCTTTAGTTTATTAATTTATTTAAAAAAAAAATAAATATTTAATCTGCACTGTAGTCGCTAATAGATCCATTCATGAGGCACTAATTATAATAAGCATCCAAGTAAAAAAGCAGATACAACTGTTCTTGAAATTGTAGTAAATTGTTAATTAATTTTTTATATGTATAAAAACAATTAGAAAGATATTTGTGTTTGGTTTAATTTTTAGTTGTAAAAAATATAAATAAATTTTTTTGTGATAACAAGTTAAAAAAAGAACTATTTCATTTAAACAGTTTCCCATACCGGGAATTGAACCCGGGCCTTCCGGGTGAGAGCCGGATATCCTAACCACTAGACAATATGGGAGATGTTTGTTCGCTTGCCAAGTTGCGTATATCAAGGAATCGAATGTGAATAATGAATCACCAATGGCTTGAACAACAAAGAAATGTCTATTACGCCATGTTTGTAGTGAATTGCATCAGCAATATGTAAGCCAATAGACAGTAAATAAATAAGTTAAAGCAGAACATTTCCCAAGACAATAATGAAATTTGTTTGTTTGATTGAAAATGTACATACGATAGCTACAAAAAAAGGCAACAAGTAAAACATACAAAAATATTCATAATGCATTTCTAATAGAGCTTGGCAACTCATATGAAGTGTGCCGGAAAATTATTAAAACTTGTTTCGTCAACAGAAAACTGAAATTGGTCTGCGAACTGAACATATCCCATATTGTCTAGTGGTTAGGATATCCGGCTCTCACCCGGAAGGCCCGGGTTCAATTCCCGGTATGGGAAACTGTTCAAGTGAATTGGTTTCAATTTTTTTTATTTCTTTAATAAATTATTAATTTTTTTTAAGTTAATCCAACAGTCTAACGGATATTAGCAAAATTTATGACCACTTATTTCGATTTTTTAATAAACTACAGTTGGTACACTTAATAGAGTGCATTAATGCAGTATCCATAGTGGTGACCACATGCTTATTTTTTATCATTTTTAATGTTTTTAAATAAATATGTTTGATTTTAGCAAACTCGCAGCAACATATGAAATGTGGTGATAATAAATGTGTTATGAGTCATGTAGCTTCGCATATCCCATATGGTCTAGTGGCTAGGATATCTGGCTTTCACCCAGAAGGCCCGGGTTCGATTCCCGGTATGGGAAGTAATTTTTTGACTTTTGTAAAAAAGAACTAAATTTAAATTTTTTTTAAAATATAATAAAATCATAAAAAAGAAGTGAGGAAATTGACTTTCCCAACTTTTCATCTTAGCAGAGCAAGGTTTCGATCCTCGGACCTCTGGGTTATGGGCCCAGCACGCTTCCACTGCGCCACTCTGCTTGTTGAGACATTTACATCTAATGCTCAACTAAAGCTAGAGACAGTGGTAAGCTGGCTGCTGTGAAACTGTTATGTGCATGTGTTGAGCGAAATCTTGTGCTCACACACGCAGGCACAGTGAGTCGAGCAAACCCACGTGGATTACGTATTTACTTAACTGTGGCCGCACTCTGTTGACGACTCTTATCGCCACGTTGCACGTGGCCGCAGCTTGGGTTCCCCTGGCGCCTTGACCCCTCTCTTTGCTTGCTGGGGCAACGCTTTTTGCCTTTGGCTCAAATATGGCTTTAATAACCGCGCGACGAGTGCAATTTTCTGTTGATTTTTTGGCTTTGTTTGTTTTTGCAGACAGCGGCTATATGTACTTGTATATAGTGTCTTTAAACTGGCTTTAGGGCTGTCTAAGAAAATACCTTTAAAAGGATTCAAATTATAATATAGTTCAATATTGCAATACGTTGTTTTAATTATAGAAAGTTATCGCTATATTGCAAAACTGAAATAACAATATTTCTATTTATTTTATTTATTCAAATTCAACAAAATTGTAAAATTTTGGTTGCCAATACGAAAAGGTGCATTCAACGTATTAAATTGACATATTTGTCAATAAATTGCAAAATTTTAATTAATTTTCGCGCCACTTAAAAGCCAGCTGCATCGTTGCACAGCCACGCCCCAATCCTGCCCCAATCGCCCTCTGTGAAAATGGGAAATGTTCACAGACCGCAAACACTAAATTGCAAATAAATTTGTTTAAATATGCAATGGCAAAGCGTCAAGTGTCCGTGTGAGTGTATGTCTGTGTGATTGTAAGGGAGAGAGGCTAAAGTAACGGTTACAGCAACTCCAGCATCACCTGAAAAGGGTGAAAGGGGTAAAGGGGGCAGTTGCCGCAGCGAGAGACATGAGACAACGACAACGTGCGGCATCAAATTTTAATGGGAAAACCCCAAAAAGTTCAAGCCACAAAGTCCATTTCCATCGGGCAACAGCAACAACAACTTGACGCTCTTTTGCTCTGGTTGTTGGCCAACATGGCTGATGTACGCTTTTGGTTTTGGCCACGAAGATGTTGCATTGACATTGAATATTGATGAAAATAAATCGAATTTTCGTCAGACAACCAGACGGTTAGACTGTCTCCACAGTAGTCAATGGTTCTCTCTGCTTGTCAAACCAAAAAAGAAAAAAAAAAACACAACAACAACAACGACAACCACAAAAAAGCTGGACATCTCCATATGCATGAATGTATGTTTATATTGATTGCCAAAATGGTTTGAGCCGACCAAAAGGGTTACGGCTGAATTGAGTATCAGCTTGAGTGTCAAAACCTTCCCATGCATGTGTGTGAGAGTAAGGTTAAAAGACATTGGTGGTTTTATCGGAGTTGTGCTTGCAACGAAGTAAATTACATTCGATATGGCAATAAAATAAACTAGAAACAAGTTCGGTCTATTGATGGTATAGTATTTAAGAGTTTCTCTATAGGTAAATTTATAATGATGTAAGATTTACTATAATTTAGACTTTTTTCTAGAGTTTTAAATGGTATTTACAAACTAACGAAATTTAATTTATTTATTATTTACCGCCTTAATGCAAAAACTGCCGGCTTAACACTTTCAGTTAAAATGCTATGATTTTTTCCCACATTTTTTCACTGGTTCACTGTTTACTCACATCCACTTTCCTCGCTTTTCCCGTTTTCACCACGCCAATTCGCCCTTCGATTTGAGGAGTTAACACTTGATTTGTATTTAAAAATTATTGACCAATTCATGGCTGCTGATTAAGTTTGTGTTTGTGCTTGTCAAACGCTTTGTGGCAAAAAAACTGAGAGAGAGAGAGAGAATGTGTGTGTGGGAGAGAGAAAGGCAGTTGTTAAACGATAGCAAGTGATTGATTTTTACAGCCACAAGGCTATGGCCACGGTTAAGGGAAATTGCATAAACGCCACATAGTGCACATTGCAGCCCATATGAAAATCCAATTTTCCAGTGATTGATCATACAGATACACACACACAGAGTGTGGGCGGTGAACACACACACACACACACACATACATGTCAGTTTGGTGTTGTGGAAAGTTTGTTTGTTGACCATACGCAAAAATAATGTAATTAAAGCAATGTTTGCATAATAAAAATTAATATTTGTTGCATTTTGTGACAGAGAATACAGCACAAAACGTACTAAATGCAATGCATTTATTGACAGACCCCTTACCCATTCCCTTCCTTTGGTATTTACCTAGGCTGTAGTACAGTTGTCTGGCAGCGCTTTATGCGGGCTGTCAAAATCAGACAGTTTGCACACATGATGTACCTTCCCCGAGTCCGAATGCAAGCCCAAACCCAAACCCAAACCAGAGATTTGGAGTCCACTGGCCAGAATTCCGGATTCGGCTTTGTCCGGCCTTCTGTTTGTTCAAGTTTCGTTTCAGCAAATTATGTTGCAGCATATGAAGGGGATTTACACTGTTCAACATACAGAGTGGCAACAGTGTCGTCTCTCAGTCTCTAGTCGAGTGTCTGCAACGTTTGCATGCAAATATTGAAATAAGTCTTAATTGAATACAAATACTCAATTACATTGCGGCAAATCTATTTTGTGGGTCCAGCTCAAACATTTCCGAGAAACAAGGGGAGGCAACCTTTCCCAATCGTAAACTTCTTCAGTTGCCAATTGTTCAACACTTTTACTTTGTAATTGCAATTTTGCTTATGGGCCATAAGTGTCGCCAAACCACAAAACGATATGAGGCAAAAGGGTTAGGGATTAGTCTGTTATACTTTGAATTTTTGTTTGTAGAGCAGAGTGTGTTTTTTTCTCTCTTTTTCTCTATCAAGAAAAATATTTTTTTTTTAATTAAATTTAAAATTCGATTTAATATCTACATTTTTAAAAATATAAATTTAAAAAAAAAAAATTGTATTTGGCCCATGAGGGGATCGAACCCGCGACCTTCGCGTTATTAGCACGACGCTCTAACCAACTGAGCTAATGGGCCAATGTGAAGTGAACCAGCTTAAAGGTATACTCGAAATAATTCTATGCAATTGCTGCTTTTAATATGTGGATTATTTAGCCAATAGATGGTATTATATATAAACTATAATTATCTTTTAATAAATTTAGCACATGAGATAAGGCTATATATACATTGTCTTGGGTTTTATGGCCTTTGTATTTCGTGATAAACTTATTTTAAAATAATTCTTTCTAGGTTAATGACACATCACGCATATTTTTATATTCTATATTCTTATTTTAAATTGATAAATATAGAATTATGCAAACATCTTCATTTTGTAGTGCGATTCATATGAAAATATACAACAAAACTTTTGCTATTTTTATTGAGCTTAATTATTTTCTATATTTATTGGTATACAGCTATTGCATATAAAGCTAGGTACTTTTAATAAATATTTTATTAAATAAATCTCCCATAAATTTCAAAATACTTTAATTATATTTTAATTTTAATTTTGTACTCCATTTAAGCTAGTGTCATGGCGGTATTATAATTTTAGCTGCATTTTCTTTGCTCCCATGGGAGCACAAGGTTTTGCCTAGCATGACATGCATCTTGGAGTTGGAACCCAAACCTGAGCAGAGAACATAGCCCAAGTAACTGCCGAGTAACATATTTGACACTTCATTAAAAAGCAACATTAGCAAAATCAATTAGAGAGTATTCCCAAAGCACACAAAATGCGACATAACCAGCAAAAGCAAATAGAGATGGATAGATAGATACATATACTCGTTTACTTACTATATAGAGAGTGAGATGGGGAGAGAAGTTTCAGTAGCTTTGTTGTTTTTGGCTAGCAAATAAACAAACAATTGAGATACACATGAGATACTCGTATTGTATTTGTTGTTGGTCTCCTGCTCTGATGCTGATTCACAAATTGTTTGGCAACCAGACAGGACGACACAGGATGAGACGAGCTCAGTTGAGCTGAGCTGAGCTGAGTTGAGTTCAGTTAAGACTTTGTTTACATTTTGAATTGTCGGCGCCGATATTTGTACTGGTAAATCGCCAGACGGCAACTTGTTAAATGGAAAATTAATTAAAAACGTGTTTTCCCGTTGATAAACAATTTATTTTTTAATCAAACTTTTATACGAATGTCTTCAAAAATAAAACGTGTATCTGTCTAGCACTCATTACTGCGTCTCATGACGTTATTTAGCCAGCTTCGTAGGCTCTCAGAGCTCTGCAGTCCCTCCATGCGATTTAGTACTCTACCATTATGCATTACCAATAGCGATGGTACTGAACCCACGTCGTAATCCAAAGCCAGATCTGTCAATTCGTCGATATCAACCCGGGCCAGATGCACCCGTCCCCTCTGTTCATTCACAATATTCTCGAGGCGGGGGGCAAGTGCCTTACAGGGTGTGCACCAGCTATTGATTAATATAATCAATAATTGTCGATATTTATCGATTATTTAGTGACTTACCTGGCATGAAAGTCAACAACGACAGGCTTCTGACTACGTTTCACCTTCTTCTCAAATTCTTTAATGCTCTGAACATCAAATATGGTTCGGTTTACTGACGGCTTGGCATTAGCTAAATGCGTCAAGCTCTTAAGGAGACGCATTTGGGGAAATCTAGCTTTCGACATTTTTAAAAAATAATTTAGTTCTGAATTTTTGTTTGTATCTGATCGAAAGCTTTTTTAAAAATGATATTTGGAGCCCCAAAATTAACTTAAGTATCTGTGTCTTGACGGAAAAGTCGATGACTACTTAAATACAAAAATTCCAATTTAAAGAAAATACTTATTCAGAATTTAAGAATGATGGAGCTGCCAGAGTTAATAATAAATCCATTGTTAATGTTCATATTTATTTATTGATGGAATAAAAGCAAACTGAAACTCGGTCCAAATACGGCTTACATTCCAGTAGCGCGATTCTTGTGGAAACACTGGAAATACTGGTAGGCCGTATCGCACTTGTCAGCTCCCTTGATGGTACCGCACTTGGCCAGAAGGGCCTTGACAGTATCAGCACCTTCAGCATCTCCCATTTTTTCCAGCATTACATCGGGCTTGAGCTGGCCATCAACCATAAGGCCAATTTTCTCCATCATGCAACTGGCAAAGCATTTGATCTTCGGATCCTGATCATCGAAATTGCCACTACGTAGGGCAGTAGCCTGTTCGTTGGTAATGCCCTCCTGCTCTCCACATTGCTTTTCATTTTTTTGGATGATTTCCATTTGCTGCTCAGTCGGCTGAAGTCAGTTTTAAAGTTAAGTTTGTGTTACAGAACTGTCTACTCTGGCTACTTACCTTTCCAGCCAAAACAATTGCCAGACAGGCAATCAACACAATCAAAAATTTCATTTTGAATACTGCTTTTGTCAACAAAAATGGAATAATTCCCAAAGTCTCTGGTATTCGTACTGTTGACTTTATTCGTTCCGTTGATCGCTTTTATATGATGTTTTTAAGTTTTTTTAATTTGTTGTGACAAAAAATGCATTTATTTAATGATTTTTTTTATTTTCATTCAAACAATTGCAATAGTAATGATGATTTGAAATCTTTTGTGTTTATTTAATTGTTTGGTCGAGTTACTAGAGTAAACAATGTACAGCAATTAACTTTTTTCAAACTCTATCTAATCTATTTATACCCTGTAATGCAAAAATTGTTTAATGTGGCAATTATTTAATTTGATTAGTTTTTGCAAAACAGTTACGAATCCACAAAGGTTACTACAAATTTACTATTGTTAGCACCATCTACATGAACTCAAGTGTTAGTAGATCAAACTGCATTTATATTTTTGTTGGTTTTAAATGAGTAAAGAGTACAGTATACCTCCTAGTCGTTTTGCTTGTTTTCTTGGCCAGCATCCAGGCTGTTTATGCGACCTACTTGACAAGCTCGAATGAGACTGCTTTAAATTTGTTTGCCTTGGTCAGCAGCTACTTACATATGTGCTTAGAACCACAGAGCTTACCCTACCATATATATATAATTGAATGTGTATAAGTATATATATAGATTTGGGTCACATTAGATCACATGCTGCTGATAACATTAAGCAGGCACTTTCTCCATTTTGTCGGGCCATATTTACTTGCTTGAAATGAATGATGAGATGCCTCTCTCTGTGTGTGTTGTCTAAACATTTTTACGATTCAGGGTTAGAGATAGGATAGGCTGTCATTCTGCTGGGCTTTACATAATCTTCAGTGCTTAAGAAGCGGTCTTTCAGCAATTAGTTTTTGTGTGCATTCAATGTGCAGATAAGTAGCCAAGTTGCAAAAGAGTTTTCTAATGTGGTCCCAACTGATGGATGATTGACAGTCGCTTGTCAAGTGGGTTGAGTGATGCCTGAGTCACAGAAATTTAATGACCTTTTACATAATGCAAATGTGGGCAAAAAATAAAGCCAGCTCATTCACCAGATAGATAATGAAAACGACCCAAAATTTGAATTCTTTTTGGAGGGAATTTAAAATACAACTAGACCCAGAATATTTTAAAAATGCTGATGATGGTTTGGTAAGCAATCATATGTTTATTTTTGCTAAAAATATGTGAAAAGAAAAATCCGATCACAGAGTATCTTCAAAAGTTCAACTCAACTGAAAAATAAATATAAAATGTATAGACGTGCCAATTATAATTTGTGAATAGCCAGGTTAGATACAGGATATCTGATAGCCTGAAATACTTATTTAATATACTCGTAGTCTCATATATATTATGTGAAAATATTTACATGATGATAAGAAATTATTTTTGCATGTTATCATTTCTAATTTGTTTCAAATTAAATGAGTTTTCCACACAATCATAAAATAGACAATAGCATATATATTTTCTATGCCCCACTCTTCCTTGTGTGGATCGGAGGTGTAGCAAATGTAATTAAAAAACTTTCAAACCGCATCAACATAAATGTATGGCGTATAAAATTCTGTGCATTTGACAATTTACGGTTGCCAAAAAGTTGACATTTTCTCTCGGCGACTGTGTGTGTGTGACTGTGTGTGTGCTTGTGTGTTTGAGGGCGCCAATAACCGCTAAAATGTGTGGGCGTGGATGTGAACATGTATTGTAATTTGAGAGTTTTAAGCTTAATGAAATGCTTTAAAAAGTTGTTATTGTTCATAATATAAATACACATTGACTCGCATCTATCGATGAGCAGACGGTCATTTAATGTGTTAAATGCTATTACGAGTTTTCCATTTTACGACAAGAGAGAGAGAGAGGCAAATAGTGTGGGGGAAAGGATGGGCTCGAGAATAGCAATTTCATTTATTTTAATTGAAGGCAATAGACAGCCCTTTAGGGTTGCCAGGGCCATAAAGTATGTCCGAGAAAGACATTTCAATTTAATTGCATTTAAATCGCAGGCCCAAAACACCTTAATAGACCATTAAGGTGTGCACAACCAACCCCCTCAGCCCCCATTTTAAGGAGAAAAAGGTTTAGTTGCAATATGTGCAGGCAATAAACATTAAAAGTCATCATTTAATTTCAAATGATGGCCTCAAATGAATCCCATAAATTTTATAAAGGTAAATTTAATCAATTATATACATTTATTATGTTGAATTATTGATGACAGGCAAATCTAAAAAGCCAAAAAAAAAAAGAATTGCAAAGCCCATTCCCCCGTTTAAATACCACTCCCCTCAATTCTAGACATTTCCAAAGCTATACATAAATTACTTGACTCATCTATTATCCTATATAGTTTACTCATCGTTGTTTTCTTTACACAAAACAAAACTGGCGCCAGCTACCAATATTCCCCTCTTTTAGCCGCCGGCTCCATAATTTTCCATTAGCTTTATTATATACTCATTTGCGCAAATGTCTTATATCATTGTTATTAGTGAATCTTATGCCTATGATTATTGCTTCTCTACATGTGTATCTATGTGTGTTTATGTGCGCCTTTGATAAGCTCCCTCAAAAACAGCATCATACGAAACTATGGGGCAATTCCTTTGGGTATCCAGTTAGAGGTTGGCGAAAGGTTGTTGAACTCTGTTCAACATTATTGGGGTCAGCTGGCAAGTGTGTGTGGATAGTTCGACCGCGAAATTACGTAGAAGAGGCATATTTAGGGGTTGTTTCTAAAGATTTTTTCTAGGAATGTATTTTATTATATTTTCATAAAATTTTGTATGAAAATATTATATGATATTTATTAAGAGTTTATTTTTAAAATTGCTTTGAATTTCAATTCTATGTTAATAACAAATATAAATTTATAAAAACAATTTTAAATCAGAATTGAATAGTATATTGCAACGTCATTTAAAATTAAAACTGTTTACCTACTTACGAGTGTTTTTCCCAGAACTATAAAACTCTAAGCCAAAATAAACAAACAGCCAAGCGAAGTTAATTAATGTCATTAGAAATAATTTCAAACTAAAAATAGACCTAAATTCAAACAAAATGCACTTAACTTTAATTGCTGAGTCTTAACTAACGTGGGGTTTTAACAAACTGAACAATGCGTCAACAAACCAGAATTAGTTGGCCAGACTTTAGATGCAAATGGCAAAACTTATTGTAGAACATTTTCTGTTTAGTCATTTCGTAGGAGAGGTTCATTTTAATTAATTAAATTACTGATATTTGCATATTTTTGCAGCTTTCATCAAATTAAAACACACGTGTCACAAACTTTACGAACAAAACTAGTACGTGTATGACTCTGTATTTACCACCTGTTCATTAAATAAATAATGAACTCATTTGATGCAGCTCAAAATGAGATGAAAATAGATTACTTTTTGGCTTCACGAAGACAGAATACCCTTTACTCAATGTTAAACAGATCTTAATATTTATAGAACCGAATTGAGAGGAATTTTTGAATCACTTTGAAATTTATTACAGATACATACTCTATGACAATACTCGTACTCAGCTGCAACTTCTGTCATTAGCTTTATGTAGTTTAACAACAACATAACTGACGATGAATAATAAATGTAATTTTATTGCAATTTCTTTGACTTATATAAGAGTTTTCTTAACTCTTTTAAGTTTGGAATTCGATGGTCACTTTCGATAAATGTTCGAGAGCATGTGTATAATCCCCAAGGCTTATAATAAATTCCAAGCATAACTCTACACTGGAATCTTGAACGTAGGGAAAGAAAGCAAATTAATATCAAAATGCGCATTGTTATAACAAAACCCCTGAACATCCCTCCACACTGCCACCCTCTTGCCCACATTCAATTCCAACCCGCAGGCATTGCAGTTACAACGTTTTTTGATTGTATTAAATATATTAAATATTTTTTTTTGATTTTCTTTTTGAAATATATCTATGTATCTTCATCCATCGATTCATCACTTGCTTGGTGAGAAAACGTAAATAGAATATTTTATGCAATTTATTTTGATCATGTTGAAGTGCCTAAATATTCTTTGGGTGTTGTTGATGCACTCGTGCGTCTCATGCAATGCAAAATTATGATGAGAAGGATGCTTAGAAAACAATGTAAAAAGCACAAACAATATCAGTTCAGCTCAGACAAATTTCATTTACCACAATAAAGAAATATTTATTTTCAAGTACAAATTGTAAGCTCAGTGTAGAGGTTTATGCTTTGATAAAAGGCATCAATATAACAAAAATACTCCAGAGCAAAATATGCCGAATTCGAAATTATATTAAGCATATTTTTAGGCTTAACTTAGAATTCACAAAAACAAGAAATACCCAAAATAGTCTTTCTTCTAAACTGGGCTATAAAATATGCTATAAATGCCTTTATTATAGCCTTGTACTTAAAAATTATATTGCCTATCCACTTTTGTACTTTTAGGGCTATGGATTTGATTTGAAATAGTGATGTAAATATACATTGAAAAATCGACAGCTCGATAGCACTACTTTAAGTGGACAGCTCAACTTTAGTTTAGTTGTACATTAAAAAAGAAAGACTACATTTTTTCCACTACTATCTATTTTTTCATACTTTCCTAAAAACACCTTTTCAAAATATGAAAACTGTCATAACTTGGTCAAAATTCAACTGATTTTCTTCCAGATGGTCAATTTTATCATTATTTAGCCTCTAATTTGATTCTGCGTGGTAATTGGAAAACAAAAAATTTTTTCTTACTGTCCATTTTTTTTATACTTTGCCACTTGACACATAAAAAAAGTTGTTATTTTATTATCAACATTTATTAATTTATTATTTATTTATTATTTTATTATTAACATTATCGAAGAAACATAATTTAATTTAAATGAAGATTAGTTTAAATGAAGTATCTTAATCGAATATTAAATCTCCCACAAAATCTCTGCAAATCGCGAACCCAAATAAACTGCTAAGAATTGCATTTTTTTCAACATATCCCTCAGATAGCATTTAGAATTTTCCATAGTAGTGCACTTGCTCTCCGGCAACAACTTCCTGTTGACGCCTTTGAAGTTTCCTGTATTTGCGACAAAATAAAACGCATTTACTGCCCAGCTCATTACACACTAAAAAAGGCAATCGAGCATCAAATTACAAAGCAAATAAAATGCAAATAGCTTTTCTTTCCACTTTTCCGAGCTTCTTTTTGTTTTTATTTATATAAATTTGTATTCCTTGTATAGGGTAGCATGATTTGGTAAGACAATGTGGAATAGTTCTAAGGAACTGAATGAGAGAACTCGATGTGTTTTGGTGGAGTTAAAATGCGGATTGTTATTTTTTAAAAAGGCTAAGGTATTCGTCAAGTTTAAAACAAAAACTAAACTGTAATCAAATATGTTAGGAGAGAACAATCATGGTCAATTTATATAGTAGCGTATCCAATCTTCGACTTTGAAACATTTGAAGGGTTCTTTTTTTTCCACTCTCTGTTTTGGTAGCACTGTCAGGTCCAATTTCATGCAGCTGACCACGAGCGTTGTGCCTTGTAATTGCTAAGCTCTGGATTAAACAATTTCCACATTTAACATGGCGCATCTTTAACCTTTGCAACAATAAATTTCTGGGGCTTTTTTTGGGGATCTTAATTTTTGGCGTGGCGATAAGAATTTTTAGCCACGCTGTCATTTGGGGGGCTTTGGCTTTTACGATCCGGCGCAAAAGACGCATATCCTTGTTTTGGTCCTGACACTGCTGCTGCTTGTTGTGTGTGTCTAATTAGATGCTTTGCCTAATTAGTTGGTTTTATGTGAGGGCTCTTTATGCCTTTGGCTTACCTTTTAGACGCATGTCTCACTCTCACTCTCTCCCTCTCCCTCTATCTCTGCCGTTTAAATCTCCCTCCCTCTCGTTTGTGAAATCGTGTAGGATCCATGTCGATATGCTCGTATGTAAGTGCCAAGAGAATGTTATAAACTTTAACGTTTATTAAAAAATTCCATGCACAAGGGCCATGACAATAATGTGAACTAAAGCAGCGCATTTGCTGCCGATTTTTGCCGGAGTTTCCAAGCAAAGCTCTGTTAGATTTTTCAATTTCTTACAAAATGGCGACTGCATTCCTTCACCTGACTGTCTTTTGAACCCTTGCGCAGTTCCATATGAAGTACCACTAACTGGCGCCGGTTTTCCTGGGGTTCCTTTTGGTCTTCTTGAGTTTTACTGAACTCAACTGAACTTGTCACAAAAGAATTCATTTTGTCGCGCTCGGAATTTGCCGGCAGTTGGCAAAAATATGCGTTGTGATGCTTTTGTAAGCTTTTCGCCTCATCCTTCGTTCATCGCTCTTTATTATTATTTCCGTTTCTTTTTTTTTCAACAAAACTGGAATTCAATAAATATTATTAAAACACTCGCAATCGACTATGGCATGGCAAATCAACAAAAAATGTTCACATAATTTTTCTGATCCTTTTTGGTTGGTGCTATTTTTATAAGCATATTTTGTGACCCTTTTTAGTGTCCTTGCTCGCTTTTTGGCCCAATTTTATGACGCGTTTTGTTACCAAAACGAAAATTTTTGGTAATATGAGCACATTTAATTGCCTAATTGTTTTGTTCTTGCCATTTTATTGCAATGCGGCCATTTTTTTTACGACCGCACGACATTTTCTTCTTCTTCCATTTGCTTGTTTTCTTTTTTATTTTTATGACTTAATTACTTAAATGCGTTTTATTTTCCATGGGGTTATAATCATAAACAAATTATAGAAGTGGAAATTATGATATCTCCTTACGGACATTTTATGTCCCCCGATTAGAATTTTATCAGCTCCATAAAAAAGTTTCGAATGTAAAAAGAAAGTAAATAAAAAAATTAAGAAATTAACCACAAAATTACAAATTCTATTTATAATATTATTTATTCTATGCCACCTAAAAATGTATACTATAATACTGCTAACTATGCTCTAAAGAAAACTGAGTCTATTTTCAGATCTAGAACGATGAAATAGTGAGGTCATCTTCAAAGAAATTTGTATCCTTTCATCAGCAAACTGGAATATTTACACAAAGAACTCGCCGCGTGCCTTCATTATAATTTAAATTAACTGAATTTGCTTTATTTGATTTAGTTGCTTTAGTGTTCCGTTGGGTTCTGTCCTATTGCTGAATTTAGTACATATTTTCGCTCTAATTGCGTGGCCCAAACTGAGCTGGTCGAGATAAGCCTTTTACAGTGGTCCGAGAACACGGATAGGAACGAGGTGGAGGAGATGGGATGCGAACAAGGCCGATGTCGGAACCATTTTGAATTTATTAGCCCGATGGGTCGAGCTACGCATTTGACCCTAGAGAAGTGGGCTAAACCTCACCCACGTTCCGTTTTGAGGTTTTATGCCAGCTTCAGCTTCAGATTCAGACTTCTTTTATTTTGTTTTGGTTTTTTGTGAAATTAATGCGGCAAACACTAATTAATTGCGCAGGTGTTGCAGCTGTTTTACCTGCTGCTTTTTGTTGTTGTTGCATGGGATAAGCCTAATTGAATTTCTGTAGGCTTTTGTCCGGAACAGAGAGATCCCCCCGTCAGACTTGTACAACGTGACAGTAATAAATGATATATCGACCATTAAAGGTTTAACTGGCCATCATTTGACCAAAATTTATAATTATTGTAGAGCATTTTATTTTTAATTAAGGTAATTTATTCAAAATTTAAGTGATGTGATGAAGCTAAACCTATAAAACCTTTAAAAGTGCTATAAAAAAAAAACTGTTGTAAGTATAAAATTCTGGATGAAATCTTTAGCCATCAGTAGAAATATTTGCAATGTGGCAAGTTGCCAGTAATAAGTATAATGTTTAATTTGATGACCATAATCAAATTTATGATTCGTTTTGTTTTGTAATTATATTCAACAGTTTTTAGTTTTCATAGTTAATAAATTTACTTGCATGACTTGGCATATTACATTTGCATATGACTGGGAATACTTAGCAAGGCTTTGGCATTTGGCTTACGACTTGGATTGGTTGAACTGGGCACGGGTTTCACTTTGTGGGTCCCTTGTGGCTGTGGCTGTGACTGCTACGAGTATTCTTTGGTCATATCGCATTATAATGTCAGTCATAATGTTGTCGTCAAATAGTTTTTCGCGTGACATTTGCATTTCAGTTTGCTTGACATCGCTTCCACAAGCCCCCTCTGGGTCCAATGACATTTCATTAGCTCACAGGTCTCCCCTCTCTCTCTATCTCTCCCTCTCTTTGTCACTCTCTATTTCATTTTCTCTAGTATAACGTATGGTATTGTTTTCATTGTCGTTTTATGTGCTGTTTATATTTTTATGGCATGCCATATAGTATTTAATATATATTCGTATATATGAGGTACATGGCACTATTAATACCCCTACTTCGAGCCAACAGTCTATCATGTCTACAATAAAAGAATTTTATTATTTTCTTATATGAAGTTATAAAACGAGTGGCGTTTTGTTTTTATGCTCTATCCGAATTGATAATGCCTAAAAACGGATATATTTAATTTCAAAATATAAAGCATAAAAATTAAGAATTATATTTTGTATTGTTATCTTTATAAGAACAGGAGTTATGAAGTGAGAATTCAAAAATTGACAGAGGAAATCTATTTTCTATTGTTACTTTTCGGTTTTTAAAGTTTCAAAGCCATCGAGTTATAAAAACCCAAGTTCAGTAAGTTGTATAAAATTGAGGAAGATCTCGAAATTGCAAGCAGTTTACACTGCTTGCTTTGCGTTGATTTGTAAACGACTGCAAGCAGTTCATAGGGTATCTCCAAGTAGAACAATCTCAACTAATATAATACACTCATCACAGTTTAGTTTTGTTTTATTTGTTGCTTTTTGGCAACTTTTTTTTGGCTACTTAAGTCACAGTTTTTTGTCCTGGGCGCGTTTCGTGTTTGCCGTTATTATTGTCTATAAATCTATGGCAGTTACAGCAACAACACGTTGACATTATGAATTTATTACTATTTAAATATTTTATATTTGTTATGGCCCTGGCAGGCGACGATGGCACCCAATAAGAGCTATGACATTTTATTATTGTTATTGTTTTGACTGTTGCTTTTGTTATTATTGTTGATGTTGTTGTTTGTTTGTTTTTGGGTTGGCGTGCGTAACTATTTATGAGTTTGTCTGGGTAAGTTTTTGTGCTTAACTGGATTCAGGTACTCTTCAGTTACAGATAGTTTGAGTAGGTCATGAATTATCGATGCTGTCAGCAGTAAATATTGGTAATATATGCGATATAACGTTATTTCTTGCACGAACATTGCCTCGGAAAGTTCCGTTGATACTTTGACCCATTCGGCTTAAGTCTCCATTTGCATTTATCAAGATTCAAGAATGATCGTAAATCGATTAATATTTAACTTTAATTATTGAAATGAGAGTTTCTAGTGATTTTATAACTTGGGTTTTAATCATCAAACCAGTTTAAGTGCTTGGACTTTGGAGTTTTTTATACCCTGTAAACTTTAAAAAGGGCTGCGGAGGGTTAAGGAGATTTTAGCGATTCTAAATTTCGGTAAAGTTTTTAATAACTTTTGGTAATAAAAATTACTTCATTTCTGCATCAATCCAATTTTTATAACATTCTTATTTGATATTCGCCAAATAATTATTTTACAATGTCACATTTAAATTCAAAGATTTTTATATGGACTGCATTAACACTGAAATAACAGGGTGTCTTCAGAGACGCACTAAATTTTGGCTTGTGGTAGCTCTGTGGACTTTGCTCCAAAAGTTTGCTTAAAAGTTTTGCGAATTGAGCTCAAACACGGATAGCGTCTGCCCCGAAGCTTATTCATTTATTAAAAAAAACCGGTATATCTCTCTAATGTATACATTCGTATGTGTATCAATATGAAGATGTCTGGCATGAGTCTGCCGTATCTCATTTACTGTAGGTTAGTTATGGAAATGTACTTTGAAAATTTGCACTAGACAGAGGCGTAGCGAAGGGGATTATGGATTTATTATATTATTAATTTTATATAGATCTTAAATTTTTATTTACTGACAAGAAATATTCTTTATAAAATTATTACAGGGTATTTTGAAGTATATTTTTATCCAAAAATGTAACGAATTATGTTTAGATTTTTTGTTTGCTATTATTTAGAATTAATAAAGTGTTATTTATAATTTCGTTGTTATTTTCCTGATCCGCACAATTATGTCTCATTAGGTAAACTGAGTGGGTGTATTAGTCCTGAGTAATGGGTATTTATTAAATCCACAGAAAAAACTAAAACAAAAACTTAATGCTTCGCTGCACTCGGTGGCACTTAAATCAACAACAAAACAATCATTAAAAATTAAAGTTAATATTTATTTTTTAAATTACTCAGTGCAATTAACACTTGAAAGGTAGTTTTGTAATGCCAATCACAATGGCACATTAAATTGGGTAATTCACTGAATTCATCTCAATAAATGTTAAGGTCGTCAGATAACAATTCATTTAGCAAGCACGACTTGAAGATATCTTATATATATATAAATTCAATTTAATATCTGCGATGAACGATCGAATGAACAGAATAAGTAATTTCGAAGTCACTCTACAAAGCTGATCCAAAATACTATTTATTGTACGATCAGACTGTTACTAGTTTACAGGGTATTTGATTAATGAATTAATAGTTTCTAGCTGTATTATGACAGCTAGGTAATGAGGGATTTTATACAGAACTACACGTTGAGAATCATTTAAAAACGAGACACAAATAAACTACTCTCATAAAGCTTAACATTTATAGTATATGTGATCAACCAGCTAAAAAAAAGCAGACAAGCAAAATGAAACAAATGAGAAACATGGGCAAAGTTCACAGACTCGAATCATATAAAAGCGAATCGTTCGATGAATCAAATCAACAGTGCGAAAAGCAAACCCAACGCGTAATACATCATGAAATTTCTAATCGTTCTGATTGCCTGTGTGGCTCTGGTGGCTGCCGATGTAAGTATATATATCCCCATTGATCTACAAATACAACTGATCCTTATTTATCCAATATATAGCATCTGCAACTGACCGACGAGCAAAAGGCTGCGGTGCGTGAAAATGCCAAGGCATGTGTGGAGCAGGAGGGAATCACCAAGGAACAGGCTCAAGCACTGCGTGATGGAAATTTCGATAATGTCGATGGCAAGGTAAAGTGCTTTGCCAGCTGCTTCCTTGAGAAGACCGGCTTGGTGGTCGATGGCCAGATCAAACCCGATGTGATTCAAGCTAAATTGGGACCCCTTGTCGGTGCTGACAAGGTCAAGGAAGTTCAGGCCAAATGCGACTCTATCAAGGGTTCCGATAAGTGCGATACAGCCTTCCAACTGTACCAATGCTATCACAAGAGCAATGCCCAGCTTTAAATCAAGTGAACGCCCAACAAATTGTATTAAATACACGAAAAGCATCTGTGAACTGTTAACTAATTAAAAAAAAACTATGAAATATATAAAAAAAAAAGAGTTTTTTTTTTAAAAAAATAAATTCAATTTTCAAAAATAAACAGAAAATCTTCAATTTTCCATGAAATAAATGAAATAAAATATTAAATAATTGGAAAGCTTCTAATATTTGTTTTTTACCTGGCTTCACTTCTTATGTAAGCTGTAACAAAGTGAATCCAATTCGACAAATTATTAATTAGACACGGCAAAAATAATCTATAAAAGCAGAATTTTAAATGATGCGATCACTTTAATAAGTAAAGGGTCTGGACTGTATCCAACTAAATAATATAGAAATCTTGCTTATTAACTATGAAATTTCTAATTGTTTTGGTGACCTATTTGGCTTTCGCTATGGCAGACGATGTAAGTTTTATTTTAAATCTATACGGAAGTAAAGGGAACTTTAGTGATCTCTACTTTTTTAGACTCAGCCTCTGAGCGCAGATGAATTTCCTGTGCTTACGGCATATGTTAAAGAGTGTCGCACAGAGCATAAACCCACCCAGGAACAGTTTCTAATACTGATCAATGGAGAATTCGAAAATGCCGATACCCAATTAAAATGCTTTTTAAACTGCTTTCTTGAAAAGAATGGTTTGCTCGTGGATGGACAAATTCAGCCCGATGTGGTGCTGAAAAAATTACTTCCCCTTTTGGGCACCGAGGCGGTTTTGGGCGCACAGCCCGAATGCGATTCGATTAAGGGCTCTGACAATTGTGATACAGCTATTAAGGTTTACGAATGCTACTACAAGCATGACAAAATAGTCCACCAGCTAACTTTACAATATTTTAAATCTAAAAACTTATCATAAAAATATTACATTAATTAAATAAAGAAGAACATTGCAGTAATTAGTGAAGCTTTCTATTTTAATAGAACTATACCTGTGCAAGCCTTTAGTGGGAAATAGAATAAATACAATAAAATTAAGCGATTCATTTGGCTTAGTAATTAATTCACTTTATACAACTTATAAAATGCAAATAACAATAACCTACAGCTTAATATACAATGCTCATATTACAATGATTAAAGAAATAGGTAAAATAAAATATTGAATAATTCGTAAGTTCTAATGCTTATACACTGATAGAAAAAACACCAAAAATCGAAAATTAAAAACATTAAAAATAAGAGTAAAAAACAAAGTTAAAAATATTGCAAATAAAAAAACAAAAAATAATAAAGAAAGCAAAATTTATTGAGATTTTTTTATAATATTTTTATGTTTGTTTTTGATTCAAATTGCTTACACTTTAAATCTACTAAATCCGTATTTAGCGCTAAATCATAGAGCAAAATATTAAAATCAATGTGGAAATTTTCAAATTTCACAGCATTTTTCTGTCAGTGTAATTCTTATGTAAGCTGTAACAATGTGGATCCAATTCGACAGATTATTAATTGGGCAAGGAAAAAGAAAAATATAAAAGCCGAATGCTGAAAGGGTGGTCACTATCATTATTTAAAAGTGAAGGGTCTGGACTGTATACAGAAAGTAATATAGTAATCTCGCTGAGATTTACCATGAAATTTCTATTTGTTTTGGTGACCTATTTGGCATTCGCTGGTGCAGTCGATGTAAGTGCTTTATAAAACCTATATTTATGTAAAATGGATTTTAAGTGATCTCTTTATAATAAGGATCTGCATCTGGATCGGTATATAAGTAAAGAAAGGAGTGATAAGCTTAAAGGCTTTCTTAATGAGTGTCACACAACGCACAACATCACCAAGCAACAGTTGATAATAATAGTCAATGGAAATTTCGAAGATGCCGATACCACTTTAAAATGCTTTGTAAGCTGCTATTATGAAAAGCTTGCCTTGTTGGATGACCAAAAACAGCCCGATCTGATGCTGGATGGAAAAAATCCCGTTTTTGACGCTGAATTGGTTAAGTCCTCACAGAATAATTGCAGTTCTATCACGGGCTCTGACAATTGTGATACAGCTTTAAAGGTTTACGAATGCTACTATAAAATTGCCGACAAAATTTTCTCTTTTCAACATGTAAAGATTACGAATGATACTATAAGTTTGGTTACAAATTCCACTTCTTAAAATGTGTGGAGTATACGAAAAATTCCAAGAAATGTTAAAAGTGTTATTATAATTTAATAAAAACAGGGCATTGCAAAAATTAATAAATCTTTTTATTTTAAATAAATTATTCCTGTGAAAGCCTTTAGCGATTCATTTTGCCTAATAATTAATTATCTTTATACAACTTTTTAAATGAAAATAACAATAACCTATGGCTTAATGTGTTGGTCATATTACAATGAATAAATAAATAGGTAAAATAAAATATTGAATAATTCGTAAGTTCTAATGCTTATAATTCTTATGTAAACTGTAACAAAGTGGATCCAATTCGATAAATTTTTAATTGGACACAGCAAAAGAAACCTATAAAAGCCAAATGTTGAAAGAGTCACTATCATTATTTTAAAGTGAATAATCTGGACTGTAACTATGAAACTTCTATTTGTTTTGCTGACCTATTTGGCATTCGCTAGTGCAGACGATGTAAGTGCTTTATAAAACTCATATATCTGTGAAGGACTTTTAGTGATCTCTATTTTTATAAGGATCTGCATTTGAGTCCAGAAGAGAAGACTGAGGGTGTCAACGAACTTATTGAGTGTCACTCAAAGCACAACGTTACTATGGAACAGATAACTTCGAACTTCGTCGAAATTGTCGAAGAAGCCGATAACACTTTAAAATGCTTTGCAAACTGTATATTTGAAAAGCATGGTATGATTGTGGATGGCCAGATACAGCCCGATGTGGTGCTGAAAGAATTTAGTCCTTTTTTTGGCGCTGACATGGTTAAGTCCGCACAGCCCGTATGCAATTCAATCAAGGGCTCTGACAATTGTGATACAGCTTTTAAGGTTAAGAATTGCTACTATAAAATTGCCGGAAAAATGCTTCCCTCTCAAATATTAAGGTTTGTGAATGGTACTTTTACTGTGCTTTCAAAGCCTATCCCTTAAGATGTATGGCAATTCACAGAAATTTCAAACTGTTTTAATAAATTAATAAAAAAGAGCATTGTAAAAAATAATTAAGAATTTGTATATTATTTAAATTATACCTGTGAAAGTCTTAAAGGGAAAAAATAATTAAATTTTATTATTATTTATTAAAGTTTGCATAAAAATACTTTGACAGCGATTAAGTGTAATAATATTAAGCGATTCATTTTCTTAACGAGATACAAATACTAGATTTCAATCGATGTAACGCCTAAAATGCAAATATTTTGGTCACATTGATAGGAACTAATCAATAAATGGAATAAATGATTAAATAATAAGTAAGTTCTAATATTTATTTTCACCTGACTCTTATGTAAGCTGTAGCAAAGTGGATTAGTTTCGATATATAAATAATTAAATCGATATGGCAAATATTACATATAAAAGCCAAATGTTGAACTGGTAATCCTATCACTATTAAAAAATGAAGGGACTGGACTATATACGGAAAATAATATTATAATCTAGCTGATGAACTATGAAACTTTTATTCGTTTTGGTGACCTATTTGGCTTTCGCTAGTGCATATGACATAAGTGTTTTCTAAGACCTTTAAATATGTTAGAAAAAAAGTTTTAGTGATGTTAATTTTTCTAGGTCTATTTTAAAGAGTGTGAGCAAAGAAATAACCTCACCATGGAAAGTTCTATAGCAATGTTAAAAACAGAAGATGATAATCCCAGTACCAATTTTAAATGCTTTTTAAACTGCGTGCTAGAAAAGTTTGGCATCTTTGTGAATGGACAGCTCAAGTCCGATGTGGTGCTGAAAAAATTAATTCCCTATGTTAGCGCTGACTTGGTTAGGTCCACAGAGGCCGAATGCGATTCCATCAAGGGCTCTGACAATTGTGATACAGCTTTTAAGTATTTAAAATGCGACGGGTTTTCTAAGCTTTTCACCGACAAGTTTTTTCAAGGCCAATGGTTTTCTAGATATTTCACCATTCCGGTGAATATATCACGTATACTATTTTTAATTGAGGTGCTTTCACGGGGATAAAACATTTAAAAAATTATTGAAGATTTTTAATTTCAGTTAGTTGTCACTGGGTAAGCCTTGAAGGAGAAAAATAATACTAAAAGTTTTTTGAACTGAAATTTACAAACAAATAATATATTAAAGATAAAAAAGCTACATGTTGATGATGAATTACTGTGAATTTTCTAATTGTGTTGGTTACCTGCTTGGCTTTCACCAGTGCATTAATGCATATAATAATAATTTCTTAAAAAATGTTAATTTTAAAAACTATTAAAGAGTTTACTAGACTCATAATTCTTTTGTTTTTACAACGTCCAAAATGCAAATAACTTATATAAACTGTGTCTAAATATGTTAGTCACATTGAATATATTTATTAACCAAACAAAGCTGCAATTAAGTGGAACTAATTCGGAAAGCAAAAATGATAAATAATTGCACTTTCCAGTATTATTTGTTTAATGTATCTAAGTTAATATGTAAACTGTGAAATATCTATCTATCTGCCAAAGCTGCAAAAAGTTTAATGAATTCGAAATTACTGAATAAACTGTAACTAACTATATATGATCCAATTTTTTTTAAAGTTATTATTTTTACAAGATAACTAAACTATTTCCATTGAATAAAGATGACTTTTCGTTGGTTTCTATTTGGCAGTATTTGAGTAGATTTGCTGACCTTATGTCTAGATTAATAATCAAATATTGAACCTTCAGAAATACTATTTATAATATTATTATTTTCACTTAATTAAAATAACTAATATTTACAATAAAATAAAACAGCATTTTTGATAGTATGTGTAGTATAAAATTGTGTAATTTTATTCATTGATTTGTTGTAGTTAATACAGGTTTATACATTGCTCTACTCTGTGCCAAATGACAACTTGGCTGTCCCTTTTTTGTGGGTCATTTGCATAACAGTTGGCCATCATTAGATGTTGGCTGTTGGCTGTCAGACCGTCGTCAGGACGTTAAGTCCTTTGCTCAGTCCCCAAGGTATTTGCACGTTTATGCAATGCATAAATATTGATGAGCGTCGCTTTTTCTGCAGCAGCGAACAAAAGGCGGACAACACGACGTATGCGTAATGTGCGCACAAATGAATAGGCACAAGTCGTAGAAGGGGCTACGTATTATTATTGTTGTATTCTTTTTTTTTTTTTCGTCGGAAGTGAAAAGCCAAAATCCAATTAACAAATCATTAAACATTCATTGAGCACGTGGCGCAATTGCAATTGCCAGTGGGTCAGTCAGGTGTTTCGGGTACGGGTTGATTTTCGTAGTCACCTTTATAGGGTTGCTCTCACGTAAGGGACAATCGCTTGGGGAATTTGGAGTTAAGCCCCAACCATTAGCTGGGGAATCAGCTGACTGAACCACTTCGCTGACTGAGAGACTGACTGACTGACGGACTGACTGACGGACTGACGGACTGACTGACTGGGTGGTGTTGGACTGGCTGGCGTCTATAATTCATTTTGTCACTTCCTGGCAGGACTGACTGTCATGTCACTTCCATTTAGCATCCGTTTCAGTTGCAGTTGTCTGCACAAAAGCCTTGGCATAATCACTGATGCGTTTACTAATGTCTATTAAAAAGCAAACCAGCACAATACATCTACCCTACCTCAAATCCCCCTCATCCCGCCATCTACACAATCTACACAATCTAACAGCCTCCAACTCTTGGCCCGGCTAATGCATTTAAGTAGACAGCTCGTGGTTTCTGCGCTGGCGGCTTGTCAAAGAAACCAACACGCGTGGTGGTCGTGGTTGTGGCTGTGGTTCTGGCTGTGGACGCTGCCAAAGGGACAAACACATTGATGCTTCACTAGCCTTTGTCTTGACAGACAGATGGACAGAGCGACAGACGGACTGAGAGACAGTCTTCCAATCTGACTCATTCCAGCAGCCGGACAACTTTTCTTATTCCGCTTGTCTTGTCTGTCTTGTTAGTTGGCTCAATGAGTCTGGTAGCTGAGCAATTGAAGGGTGGATGGAGTACTAAGAAGTCGGGGTGAAGTTGCCGCCTGCGGTTCTCACATTAATGTAATTTAATTTTAGAAAAACTGCGCTCAGGGGGTTGTTATATTGCCAGTGTGGCATTGACAGTTCAACGCTCAGTTCAGATGTTCAAATGTCTTTGCTTTGATCTTAAAGACATACGTGTCCAGGTCCAGGTCCAAATCCTGTTTCTGTTCATGTTCCTGATAATCAGCACACGTCTGTTGCGGAGTTCATCAATTAGGAATTGCTTTTAAGGCTAGTGAACTCAAGACAACATAGCTGAGAGCTGCTGGTCGAATCAGATAACTAAGGTCGATAACATTATCTGTTAACTTTATTTCGCTGCTTAAAGTAATTAGAAATACATTCAATTACTTTTGTTGCACTAGTTTAAAGATTAAAATAAATTCATTTTTAAGTTATAAAAGGATTTGTATTTTATATATTTTTTTAAAACTACTTTTAAAAAAACTTTAAGTAAATATTACAATATTACGTTTAAATATTCGCAAATGTTGTCAATTTAAATATCGTGGAGTAAGGAAAATTTAAATAATATGGAAGTTTTATAAGTTGAGTATTTTATATATTCTTTAATTTGTTGTAGACTAAATTTCCCAAACTTAAACTAAAATATTACAATTAGTTCGCTTTATTTTATGCGAAAGTTGGCAATGTAAATGTATTCTTAACTCGTCTCACATAGTAGTGTTAAGTTATACATATATTATATATATATATATATATTATACATGGATTTAGGGTTCATAAAACAGTTATAGACCTTGTCTATAATTATTGGCAAGTGGCTTTGGCAACGCACTGGAGCGTGAACTTAATAATTATAATTTAAATATATATCTAAATTAACCGCGCTCTTTGAACCGAGTGCTATCTATATAATGACATTTGAAGCGATTCAGGTGCCAAAAGCATTGGGCATGAATTATTTATAATTACTGCAACTGTATTACGAGCTCGAATTGCACAATCTATCTAAGATCAATGCCTATTCAGGCATGAAGAGACAAATTAAAGTTTGCTATTATTTGACTACATTTTTGCCAGCTATTAAATTCAAATTATCAACAAGCAGATGCTATAAAAGCCATTGCTTGGTCAGTCGCAGCCCCATATAAGTTTTTATTGATTTATTTTGAAAGAGTTTTCAAAAAAATATTAAAAATTGAGGAACAAAGTTTGTTTAAATGTTTACCAAAGTCTATCTGCTGTCCGTGCTGTGCCTGAGTCTCAGTGATCTACCTCAACCAGCATGGGTAATATATAGAAGAGATCTTAAAGTGATATTTAACATCTCTCTCTTAACACTCTTACTCTCTCATTGCTGTAGACTCGCTCTGTCTCCGTTTCACTAAACATGTCGTTGACTCGCAACGAAGTTGAAGATCAAAATACGACGAGGCCAACGGTATCGCCGAAGATCACGCAGGATTTGCTGCAATCGTGCATGAGGGAGACGGAGATATCGATGTCGCAGCTGAAGCTCTTTCGTCTCAGTCTGCTCTTTAATGAGAACAGCAACAGTGAGACAGAGCTGGGCTTGGGCAATGCCAATGTCGATGATGATATGAAGAATGCCAACAATTTGGGGGATGTGGATTATGATAACGCTGTACAACTTCCCAGCTTGGATCTTAAGCGGAATGAGCCACTACAATGTTTTGTACGCTGTCTGTATGATGGCTTGGGTCTGATTCACTACGATATGATGTTGGAGGAGGCAATTAAAATCGAGGTGCAGAGTTTGTTGCAGCGCCAAAAGTCCGAGCAGAAGGAGTGCAAGGATATCAACAGCAAGAATCGTTGTGAGGCTGCTTATAAGCTGCGTCTGTGCTACAATCATCTCAAGAATCTGGAGGCCGAGCAGCGTCTAAGAGAGGTGCTCGAACGCAGCGAAACTGGCAGTGATTCCATCATGCCCGAGACTGAGGAGAACGAGATCACCAAAGATATGTAGCCGCTCGAAGAGCCAGCAACAACAACAGATTAGTTTTCTGTATAGGTCGAATCAATATAATCAATTTACATGTTTACTATATATATATAAATATATTTGGAATAGTAAGGTAAAAGCTACATTGAAATAATAAACTGTAAGTAGCACATTTTAAGGCTGCGCAAGGCATTAAAATAACTTAAAAAGCTTACTGCATACTTTAAGGCGGCAGTTAAAAATTTGGCAGCAATACATATTAAAAATCATAATTATTAAAATAAAATTGCTTACTATCTTAATGCGTTCAGATCTTATCTAAGTGGTTTAATAATAATTATCATAACTTTCTTAGGTGCCTAAAATATTAAAAAAATACTACTTGATTTTTATCTACATTCTCTTTTAGTTATTCAATATTTAATTAAATTAATGCCGTGGAAAGTTTAACAGTCAAGTTAAAAATAATTTTGAAAACGATGTCTTTCTTCCCTTGTTTCCTTTGTATGAAAACTTTACAATATTTCAATTAATTATTCCAACAAGAAAAAACTTTAACTGTGCATATTTGTAACATGTCTGTGTTTTTTGCGTAAATAATATAGAAAATTGTTACAAAAAATAAACATGTATAAAATACACAATTTAACGCTAGCTTTTTGTTGTTGTCCAATTTAAATCAAAGCTAATATTTATAAATTAATAGAAAAAAATTTAATTACTTAATTGAGTAGCAATTGGGAAATGCTTATAAGCTCATTTTATAAGAGTGGACTATTTAAGCGAACTGAAAGCAACCAAAATCGGATAGAAATATTTGGTAACAAGATGAAAATTGTTCTACTGATTTTTATAATGTGCTCACTCTACGAGTTAGTAACGGTAAGTCATTGGAATTTTTGTGATTAATTGCAATTACATTTAAATTTTAATTCACAGGCACAAAGTGCTACGGATTTGGCTGCATATCGAGCTCAGCAGCAGGAATGTGTTAAGGAGCTGAAGCTACCAACCGCGGAGGGCACACAAATCGCCAGTGATAAGGAGGTAACCAATCCCTCGGATGCCTACAAGTGCTATCATAACTGTCTCTATAAGAAAATGGGTCTCGTCACTGGCGATAATCCCAATAACGAGGCTATACTCAAGTTTGCCCAGGCACGATTTAACAAAGTTCCCCTGGAAAAACTGAAGACTGAGCTGAAGGGTTGCACTGCAGCCATGGCTAAGGGTGCTTCGACATGTGAATCCATCTATAACTATGAAAGCTGTGTGGTGAAGGCATTAAAGGCCTAACATTGCATGTTGCATAAATGATAGGTGATCCGGCAATCAGGCAGTGAAATCCGTTAAATAATATAGTTATTTTACAATATTAACGCATTTGGTGCATAATCGAGGTGTGAGCCGCATTGTGCATTTAATTATGCAAATTGAATACGGCAAATGAGTCAACACATATACAAAATATAAACATACACATTCAAACATGCATATATAAAAGAGTGTTCTGAATTTCGCTATACTCTTAAATGTAAACAATTCAGCAAATATCAAGTTGGCAATTTTGAGATTGATATTTTGCAGCACAAAAAAGTTTTGTAAATTAAATAAACATTTATTCCAGTTGCAGGCTTACATACCGTAATTAATTTTAATTTAATTTGTAACAATTTCGCAAACTTCAGCTTAACATATTTCATACAATTGAATCGCATTATTTAATTGCTTTAAAATCTTAGCAATTCAATTAACTCAATCTACACAGTTTACACGTTACTGTAAATGAGAACCTGCCTGTTGCAAATATTATACAAATATGTACATAATCCATTTAAGCTGATGGCTTGGGCACAGTTAAAGGGGGCAGTTAAAGCAGCAATTAAGCTGTGACAAACTGTGACACGGACAGGGAATGTAACTCAATAAGCCCCCCGTTCAATACACACTCACACACCTTTTGTTTATCTATTATGAAATACATTTATTATTATTGTTTTTCAATACAAGCATAAATTAATTAGAATATGTCGTTTGAACCGCAGTTGATTTAAGCCTTAACTTCGGCAGATTTGAACTCTTCGAAGCATTCGTGCAATTTGACAGCTGTGTCACAGTTATTCTCTCCCTTGATGGCACTGCACTTGTCCAGGGCTGCACGAGTCTTCTCCTCACCAATCAGGGCACCCAGTTTAGTTAGTACCACCTCAGTCTGGATCACGCCGTCCTTGAGTGTGCCAGTCTTCTCGAAGAAGCAGTTGGCAAAACACTTGATGTTCTCAGTGGGGTTCTTGTAATCCTTGGCCTTAATCTTGGCAATCTCCTCCTCGCTGAGGTTGATTTCCTTGGAACACATCTCTCCATGCTGCTTGGCCAGAGCCTTCTGATCCTCGGTCAGCTCAACCGGCTTTGGTGAAAGAAATGAGATTAGGCAGAGAATCATCAGTTATACAATAATTTAATTAAATATTTTGTAGCCAGAAATAACATATAATATTTCTATCACTCCTGCTCAATTTATGTCTCCTCATGGTGTATATTGGATTTTATCTTACCTTTTTAGTCTATTAATTGTACAGTACAAAGGTTAATTTTATTGTTCAGATTTCAGTTTTTAATTAAATAAACATTTTTTAATGTCTTCTTTGTTATTCTGCTTCGTCATTCTCATTTTATATTGTCTATTCTTGATTTAAGCATTTAAATAACATATCTTGCTTATGTACTTTTATATCTTGTGTTTTACAGATCTAGTTTTCTTCACTTTTACTTCTTTTTTCTAGCATAAAATGAACTTAAGTACCTGTAATTACTTTATCTTATTATATCACTCTAATGACTTACCGTTGCCACAGCTAGAGCCAAGAAGCAAGCACTCAAAGCGATCACAACAAAAGAGTTCATTTTTTCTTATGACTTGTTAGAACGTTGGGGAAGTTCTGATAGCTTTTGAAGCTTCGCTCAGCTCTTTTATACTGAAAAGTTTTGGTAAAAAAAGCCGGTTTATTTTTATGGCTCCCGGCAGTGTTGATCTTTGACCAGCTTATTGTTGTTTCTTTTCATTTTGTTTTGCTAGTCTTCAATCATGGCAAGTACTTTCGTCAACTTTTAGCTCCCGGCTAAAATAGATCGCACTATGAAAGCAAACTGATTTTTTTGTTGCCAATTTTTTATGTTATCTATTTCTTCTTTTGGCTCATTTAAGCCAGACAGTCGATCGAATCAATTATGCATGCAGACAGACTCGGTTAGGTCCAGACTTTTAAAGTGGTCTGCAGATCATAAGTGCTGCCAGCTTTCCACCAAAAGCCAATGAATTGTGGCTTCATATTTTTGCCTTTATACAGCTGTTTACTCATTATCGCGGTACTCAATCAGCAGTCCAAATGAAAACTTTGCACTTTGAGGGACAAAAAAAATTAAGAAAGCCCCCAATCGAGACGTATTTGGAGATATATCAGGGCGAGGTGTAGTCGTATTGAAAGTTGAGAGATGTGCGCGATGAAGAAGAAGAAGAAGATGAACAGCAGGAAGAATAAGTATAAGAAAGGAAGACAGACGACAGAGACGGCAAAGTTTTTTCATTTGAATCCTATTATTTCAACGTAGTTGTAATCTTATTATCCACGAGATGACAGCAAAATGACATTTAGAAAATTTCACGCTGTGTGAAATGTACAAAAACAAAAAAAAAAATACACACACACACACACACACACACAATCGAGAAAGCAAAACCAAAGCGAATACGGGAATGCAAGAAAGTCAGCAAAGAAATGCGTGTGGGTGTGTGTTGTGAGTTGACGAGGGGGTGGAGAAAGTCAGCCACTGCGGCTGCCATTTCTCTCCACCTCGGCAGCTTCTTGGCATGTTTTTCACCAAGTTTTCCACTCGGTGCCTGTCGCTGCTTCCCTTTTAATTTCAATTCTGACATTTGTTTGTCTGCTGTCAAAATAAAGTAGCTTTTGCGCCAAAGAAAATAAAAGATTGCGATTGAAAATTGCCAACGCTTTTCCTACAATTTTGCGGCTGAGTTGTCTCTTCACTTGCTCCCCCTACCACTCTCTATCTCCTACACTCCCCAACCAAATAATAATAATAATAAACTAAAGCTTGTTTGACTTTGTGTAAATTCTTTGAAATCCTTACGAGGTAATCTTAATTCAATTTCCTTGCGGTTCCCACCGCAAAACTCAAAAGTCAAAGTCATGCTTCAAGTTTGCAATTCTTTTATTATTTCTTTTTTGTTATTTTGCTTATTTTTTTGTCTTATTTTGAGACTCGCATATGTTTGCCACGGTTTGACAATGCGAAGGTTTCGCACACGCGTGTATAAATAAATTATAAATACATTCACGCTAATTTTATTCAAATCTCTATTGATTTAACATATGAAAAGTTTGTACAACATTTGGCAGATTTAGCTAATTAAAAGAGATTTATTTTGAATTTATTGAACTACTTTAGTTAGAGCTGGAGAAAGCTCTATAGTTGATTTTCTTATAGAGTCAAAGTTCGAAACACATTTAAATAACATATTAACTAGCGTGACGAAAGAAAATCATATTAGAATCATTAATTAAAATTAATATTACAAAGTATATTTATAAGACAGCAATTGTATGTTAAAATACAAATTTTAATATTTTAAATGTAGATGAACTAAAATTAGGAAAAAATAACTCCGGACTTTCATATTTATTATTTACTCGTACAAATGTCGAATATTGTAAGTCAGAAAAAAATAATTAAATTTATATATTTAAATAATATTTAAATTGAGAGCAGCTAGGAGAAGTTATGTATTAAATTATGTTATAATCAAGTCTTGAAACAACTTTCCTAAATCGTTTAATCATTGATTCAATATTTCTATGATGGATTTTCAGCGTGAAGCTTAGCATCAAGTTATGTTGTATGCTTAATGCTTGAATTATCTGTAAAACGCGTTATAAATAGAGTCCCAAAGAATCTTGCGTAGCCAGACAATGAGCAGGGGCTTTTGCCTTTGGAGAAGTTGCTCGCCGGCTTTTCCATAAGCTCTCTCACTCTTAACCCAAAATCCTTAAGCAACACTGCCACACAGATGTCTTTTCTCTGCTGTTCCCCTTGGCCGTCGCCCTCTTCCAAGCTATGCTAGAAATTAAGTACAATTTTCATTTTAAATTAAGCTGCCAGAGCAGGCTTCAGCTTCCCTCCCACTGTTGTCTGCTTTGGCAACATTCGACGTCATTAATCACCACAGAGGCAACAACAACATGAGCAACAATAATAAGAACAACAACAACATGGCTAGCCAGGGCATTTGTCAGTGCCTTTTGGGTTACTTTTCTGTGAAGCATTTTCTAATCGTCCAAAAACTCAGCCCAAAAAACTTGTGCAGCACATGTCAGAGGGCAAGCTGTAGCTGGGGGATACGCCCCCACCCCCCGCATCCCCTGAAAATATAAAAAAAAAACAACAACTATGTAAACTCCAATTTGGTATCCACCTGTCTGAGGGGGTTCTATTTATTTTTATTTTATTTTTTTTGTTGAGCAGAGAAAAATGGTCGCTAAATTTGCGTGAAAAGGCAAATAATTTGAAATTCCCAGGGGGTTCTAAATAAGTAAATTTAAATTGCATTTGTATGCGTTAAAAATTTGCTGGCTTTTATTTATTCCTATATTTTCCATCGGTTGAGTGGTTGACTGGTGGCTTGCTGGCTTGGTGGCTTGCTGGTTTGGTGGATTGGTGGTGCGCTGTTTGCACCACAACAAGTTTCTGTTGCTGCCGTTATAAATTTGCGTGTCAAAAACGACGCGGCAAAGTTTTTTTGATGTTTCGCATACGAAAGCAAAGTTTCAAATGGTCGTTGAGTTGGGGAACCTGTGTTCCTATCCCCATCCACCACCCCCAACTCCCCAATATCAGTCATTCCTCTTTCCCGTGTTTTTGTGCAAATGTTAATGTCCTTATCAGCGCTTCAGCATTTTTACATGTGTCCCATTTGAAATATGCGACGCTGTTTTTCTGGCGCTTTTCCATGCGGTCGAGTCGAGTCGAGTTTGGTGGTTTTATACCCATTAATCCCGTTTCTAAAGGGTATATTAAGCTTATATGTAGACTGCTACTGAAAGGATTAGGCCGCAACCAGGTGAAAGTATCGAAAAAAAATACTTACTTCAATGTTCTTAGCAATCTAAAGATTGACAAATAAAAATAAAGTAAAATAACGAAAATTTTAATCTATCACTAATGAAATAACAATTGAATTATCTCTTTAAATATTTAATATCTTTTATTTATACAAAATATTTCACATTTTTAAATGATCTATGCAATCTTGCAAACTTTTTCAAAATTACTGGGTATTTTAGATTATAGTTTACCAATTGTTACCCTTCATTCTTGTCCTTTTTTCGTGTTGCTTCCGCTGCAGTTGATGTCAAGTGTCAAGTGTTGGACAGTTGAAGTTATTTATTATAACGACAATTACATAGGAACCTTCGGTGGTGCAGTGGGTGGTGCTGCATAGCGGCTTACGTGCTGTCAGACCGTTTTGCCTTTGTCAATAATTACATTTGTGTTAAATGTAAATTAGAAAATGCCACAAAAGTCAGCGAAAAAGAGTCAAAAAAGCAGAGAAGCAGAAAAGCAGAAAAGCAAAAGAAGAAGTGGCCATAATGTGACTGTTGGCCACGCCCCTTACCATATATGTACACACTTCACATCTAATAAAATTACACTGAAGAAGAAGAAGAAGAGCCAACGGAAAATAACGCCCACATTTGGCAAATCTCTTTCGTTCACATTTCGCTTTGTGCATAGCCAAAAAGAGAGAAAAATTTGCTAATGTAATGATGCTTAAAAGTGTTTCAAAGTATTTCTAACCATTTGCCATGTTTATTTTTATTTAAATGCCAGCATGTGTGTATGCGTGTGTATGTGTGTGTGTGTGTATATGTTAGCTTGGGTATTTGCATTTTTGTTAGTGGGCGTTTGATTGAATTGAAAATGCTATGCCAAAAAATTTCCCATTTCCCCGTGCTGTTCCATTCTTTCCACCCTTCCTTCCTTTTATGTTTCGTCTTGACTAAAGTCCTTCCTTTTGCCTTTGTGAACTGTTTTACTTAAGGGTTAAGGGAACTTGCACATAATTTGCTAAATGGTTTAAAGTTTGAGCTCTGTGTAACTCAGACAATCAGCCAGGGATTTTAGCAAAGGATTTTCCATGAATTAGAATATAAGAATGTTTTTCATATGTGGAACTTTAAGTAATTGCCAGATTTTCTTTCTGTTGTGCTTCCTTTTCAACTGTGTATTTTAATAGGTACACAAACATATGATTATGTATGAACTTAAGATTATGATAAATTTCTTGAAGTTCTCGAAAAAGAATAATAAATTTTCTGCTTGTTTTAATGTAAGCATTCATCATTTTCCTTTGTTCTGAGAAGGCATACCCTTTTTCTTGGAACTTAAGTACGTTAAAAACTCACCAAAGTCTAGCAAAAATGGAAAGGAATCTTTTGATTTTTCAATGAGCCTTTGCATTGGCATTGAATAAAAACTTTCTTGTCTTCCTTTTATTCAAGACAGTTTAAAATTAAATTTTATATTATTTTTGTTCCCTATAAATTAATGCACTAGTCCCAATTAATTAATATTCATTCAATTATTTCTGAGTATAGTTATTATTAGTTTGCAACTAATTTTTTTAAGTCTAGCCAACTAATTCCCATATGTTTATCCACTTCAGTTCAACACTTGCTTCCAGTTGATTTCATATTTCAGTATGTGACTTCAAGAACTATGCATTATTATAATACTTTCCTATGATTTAGATCATCTGTTCTCTTAGCTCTTAACTAGTTTGCTCGAGTCTCATTATCTGCTTCCTTTAGATGCACTCAAGTTCTGTACTCGACTTCAGTTCAGGGATGCAACTCTTAACCTGTCCTCATCCCGTTGGTTAAGTTCAATGCCGTAGCTCAAGTGATATTCCTGTTTTTCATGTTCATTTTAATTTCCATTTCCATTGCTTTTCTTTTTCTTTTTCAGCTGTGGTATGCCTGCTCTTCTGTGCTCGCTTATTGCAATTCGTATTCGTAGTTGTTGTGGTCGTATAATGCCGTATGCTTATATCTATATCCGTATCTAACGAGCGCATGCTGTGCCACACTACAGCCACTATAATATGCCAAATTAAAACTTTAACTAGCGCGCCGAGTGTCCTACAGCGTCAGGCATAAGCAGCAAGTGCAGCAAAGCCGGCGACAGACTGTCATCATTATCATTAACAGACGCCACGGTTCGCACCTTCTCTCTGTGCCGCTTGCAACATCCGCTGCCGCTGTTGCCGCTGTTGCTGTTGCTGTTGTGGCGCTTATTATTGTCACTGAAGTGGCCGCCATGAGCAGCCGCTGCCTCTGGTCCTTGCAGCGCATCCTGTCGCCCCAAAAGTGACAACGCCAGAGCACATCAACGTGCCACGAAGGCGCCGCTTCCGTTGCAGTTTGTTTTTCACTCTGCTCGCAGACGGCTTAGTAGAAGTATACTTATGTGTATGACTGTGTGTGTGTGTGTGTGTTTTTATGAGTTGGTGGCATAAAAAACAAAATGTACGCGTTAATCTTTCTAACAAACCAAGGCTACATGTGTGTGTGTGTGAGTGTGTGTATGTGTGGCAGGGTTTATGTTGCAAATAACTTTGCTTGCACTTCGGCCTAACATAATTTATGCACTGCACCATGCTTAGGGCGTACTGTTATTTAAGTAGTGGGCGTGGCACCCAGCACTAACCAACACTAGCATATTTAATTACATGCTTTGGATATGGCCAACATTAGTTGCAGCCACTTTTCAACCTTCTGTTGCCATGTAATTAAATGCAACACAACGCAACAAGCAAAAGAATTAGGTATAAATTTATAAGGAGCATTTTTTTTATAAAGTTATACTAAGTAAAAGAATAAGAGCTACAAAGTGATAAATAATTTTATTTGTTCAGAAAAAATACTTTGAAATTATATTGAAATTTATTTAATTTAAAAAAATATAAAATAGCTGAAATTTATTATGGCAAATGGAAACTTTAGAAATCGAAGTCTTAAATTTTAAGTATTGTCTTATACTAATTATGGTTTAACGAGGGAATATATAATAAAATTATGTACTTTAAAATTCTAATAAAATAATTATATCGAAGTTATTATGAACTTACTTAGGGAAAATAAAATTTATTTAATTTATTTGATCAGTTAAAAAGTAATTTATTTTTTATTTCCTATCATTTAACTCATACTCATAGTTAGTCCACCTATAGATATGGATCTAAGTACATTTACTAGGTGTTTATCAATTTATAGTTGCAATCACTTCAGACTTCTGCAATTTTACTGGCGATAAGAATACCTGATATTCAAGTCGAAAGTCGTAACAATCATAAGAATAACAAGTTTATATCAAGGTCCATGAAAATTGGCAACCCAAACCCCAAAGCATACAACGGAGCACTAAAAGACCAAAGATTTCGACAAAATTCTCTCTGCTTAAAATTATTTATCAAAATATTTCACTCAATAATGGCGCATGCGTTGCTTAGTACAGAATTTGAACGCTACGCATGCAAGTGGCGCCACTGTTCTATAACGCTCTCTAGAGAGCAACTCTCACTCTTTCTCTCAGTTACTCTCTGGCAATCTATGTGTCTCTTTGCCAGCTGTTGGCACGAGTTGAGCTCGTTTGTTTATTGCCTCGGCGCCTTGAAGTATGCTTCGTTTATTTTTTATACGTGGTGTTTTTTTGGTTTTTCCTTAGCTGCCTCGTTGCTGTTGTCGTTCAAATACTTAGGAACAGGAGGGCGAGCAGAAGGAAGCGACATTGTGGCCGTTGTTGTTGCTGCTGCCTTCAATTCAATTTTTCGCCAGCTGTTGTGCTTAATTTGAACTTTAAGCATTTTCCTTTTTGGCCTCCGCCATCGCCATCCTCGTCATCGCTCACAATATTTTCGTAGATGTTATTGCTGTTGCTGTTGTTTGGGCATTTCCGGCTTTAACGCTGCGGCGACAGTTCAATGCGTATGAAAAACCCATTGGCATCGCCAGTTAGCTGCCCCATTGTAGGTCAGCCTTTTAACCGCTAATGAAGACTTATATCGAAATGAGCGCTACTTGGTTTTCGGGTTTTCTCTCCTCTCCTCTGTTTTTTTTGGGAGGGTAATGCACTTATTTATAGGTGGAAGAGCAGAGCATTCCGTTTCAAATACTATAGCCAGTTGACAGTATAAATAATGTGTTCCTTTGCCAGAATTTATGGCACTTGTATGTCTTCCAGTCTGCTCCAACTTGACTGCTATAAATTAGAGCGGGGCCAGGCCGTGTGGACCGCTCCCATCCACATATGAGTTGTACAAAATCGACACGCAAGGCCACACACATACACATACATAGATATACTAAATGTATGTGGATTATATGTACACATATATATGTAAAAGCAGCCGCCTTGTAAGCGGCTTTTGAGGTTTTAAAGCATTTTGGCATTATGATTAGCCGCTCATTAATTGCTAAGCTACTCAAGTCACTATATTTGACTAATTAAGCAGCGGATAAACATTAGAGACACACACATTTTCTCTCTCTCACTGCTTTATTTGCACATTACTACTATTTTCGTCAAGTTAAACATAAAATTGTTTTAAATTTCATACGCCCTGTGGTACAGGATCTATTCCACATTTTCTATGAAATTGTGCAGCATATGCAGGGACGTGGCCCATGACCGTGTCCATGATGATGACCATGGTGCTGCCCATGATGATGTGGTGGTCCATGTCCATGATGATGTCCACCATGACCGTGTCCTCCATGTCCGCCATGTCCTCCGTGGCCTCCATGTCCTCCATGTGGTGGTGGCATTTCTTTAGCTTTTAATCGTAGATTCCACGTGCGATTCGTGCGAATAATAGGCGTCAACTAAAGCTCTCCAGATTGCTGGCAATAGCTACAATATGATTTCATTCCAAATATAGACATATTTAAAAGATAAGCCTTATCTCAGCTGATAAGGGTGTGCTAATCAATATGGAAAATTTGGATAAAGTAGCAGCTATGACTAACAGCCATTATCCATTGTTATGAATTTAGTCATACGCCATTTAAGAACAGGAAAACCCTTGTTTAATCAATTCAGTCATACGCAGTTAATAAATGGGAAACCCGAGTCTAAAATGAACAAAATTCATGATAAGAACTGCGAGAATTTTTATTTAAAAATTAAAGTTGCTAAGACATAAGAACGAATAGTTTGTTTTTATATAATTCAAAATAAAATGGTTTATTTTATTTTAAAAAGTGAAAAATATATTTGTCAAATTAATAAAAATTTACATTAATAATTAGTATCTCTTATTAATAAAAGACTTCTTTTGATATTTACAGTTTAATATTATATCGCATTTCTTGAATATATAAATAACTTTGTATATAATAATAGGCTCACGATTATTTCTTTTATTATAAGTAAAAATTTTATAAAATCATGCTAATAAATAACTCATTTTCAACACATTTTGCTTGTGCCAGTGTTGGTAAATTTCACATTAGCGAGGTTGGATGTGACCGGGACTGTAATTCGGTGGAGGTACGTAGCCATGGTGTGGTGGGGGTCCATGGTGATGTGGTGGAGGACAGTGGTGATTCGGTGGAGGGCCATGGTGATGAGGTGGTCCGTGAAGAGGTGGCATATAGCAGGGAGGTCCATTTAGAGGAGGTCCGTGGTGTGGAGGCTCGTAGTGAGGAGGTCCGTGGTGTGGAGGTCCATGGTGAGACGGCGGGCCGTGATGATGCGGCGGGCAAGGTCCGTGATGATGTGGCATTGTTCTCTTTTAAATTCTTCAATAAAAATTCCGAATGACTAGAAACACTTTGTTCAACTGAACTTAATTTGCTTGCTCGCACAAGTTTTATAAAATTGCACTACAGTCAGTGTTTTATGGCCTACAGATAAGTACTATCTAATCAAAGAGGGTTTGTCGTCCTAATCTATTGTTGTGTATTCGACTTTGTTAAATATATGTGTCAACTCTATGACTAACGCCTAATAAATATTTAATTTAACTGGGACAGTTAGGTGTCTGGAAAGTCCCGAAGATGGCATATTTTTGCTATGATCAAAAAGAATTCGCAATGTTCTTGTAGTTTACATTTATTTTTAGCTATTAGTAATTGAATATTAGTAGGTTTTTACTGTTTTTTCAGAGATATAGTACTATAATTATTAATATTATATGTTATACTTTTTCCTATAAGAAATTAACAATTATTGAATTTTATTTTTGTTAAAAATCATCATTTTATTTATACTCTATAATAAAAGCATTTAGAAAATCAGTCAAATAAAATTTTTAGGTCCTGGCTAGTGGAAAGGCATAGGAACTTGATATTGTGGCTGATGTGGATTGTGTCTATTGTCGTGTGGGCCGTGCTCATTTGGATTGTGAGTTCCTTGGGGTCCATGAGATCCATGGGGTCCATGAGGCTCTCTTGGTGGTAGGGGCATTTCTAATAATTTACGCGGCTCAATTTGAAAAGCAACACAATTGTTATACGATGGTCGATTTAACCCTACTCAATGACAAAATGTCGCAAATATTTATATTATGCCAAAGCTTTTGTGGACGCCAAAGTTGGGAAAGCACAGAAAAGTTGGGATTGAATTGGCAAAGACAAACTAAAAGGTAAACATGCATACATTGGAACAAAAACAGAACGTAAATAACATGCTGATAAGGCATTATCACATTTGTTTGTTCTATGATTAATTCATTTTTACCACATGTATTTGTTTTTCTTGCTGCTTATAATTATTGTTTATATTATATTATATATTATATATTTTTATTTATATTTTGTTTTTCGTTTCTATTAATCCAAATTTGTAATTGCTTTGTTGTCTGTTTTTCTTGGAGTATACAGAAACATTGAGTAAACATTTGCCTGCTTCATGACATTTGCTCGCATGACCTAACCAACTAAGTGACTATCCAAACTATCGGAAAACCAACACAGAAAAAATCCGACCCACTTGTGCCACATGTTTGGCAAAATTGCCTGATGCCCTAAAAAAAAAATTGTAAAGAAGAAAGAAAATAAGTAGGAAAATAGGAAAAGGGCAGCGGATTTGGCTTTTTGAATTCAATTAATTTTATCTGCATCAATTTAGCCTTTATAATCGCATCAGAGTGCGCCAAACTCGCATACCAAAAGCAGCAGCAGAACAAGAACTAGAACCAGCATGTAGAAAGGGAAAGGGAATGGGAGGGTGAAAGGAGAATCTGTAAAGTCGAATACCCAAAAACCACTCAAAAGGGGCCGCTGCTCGTAAAATGTATAAAGTCATTGCAAAAGCCAATTTGTATATCAGCGAAGGCAGCGACGGGCCATGGCGATGGAGGCCCGGCGATTATCAAAATGCGAATATGGCACACAGAGCGCCAGCAAAACTTACTTAAAATGCCCTTAGCTCAGTGTGGGGAAAAGAGAGAGAGTGAGCAGGAGTTGAGGATTGAGGATTGAGGGTTGAGGTCCTTTCTTCATGGCAACAATTACATTTCACAGATTTACGTTTGGGCGCTTTGGTCGCGTGTGTTGCATGCTATTAGTGTGTGTCCTTTATTTGGCTTATGGAGCTTACATTACCGCCGAGCCCAGGGTCTCGTTGTGGGTATGGGTATGGGTATGGGTCCTGGGGCCGTTTCTGGCTCTGATCCTGGGTCTGGGCACTGGTTACTGAATGGTGGGTTTCGACTGTCGCTGATGTGTGCCGTCTAAATATGAGAATGTTGTGTGAAAATGTTTAAAATCCACGCAAGCTCTTCAAGCGCAAATGCTTAGCACGCCAATGCACAGTGGGCCAACAAGAGCTATCGCATATACAAATAAGTAATTCAATAAAATGTAAGCTGTTAATTTTATAAACAGACACTTGACTATTTAAGTAATTTCATTTACCTTTTTATTTGTTTTTGAGCTGTTAGCTAATATTTATAAAAGGAATAGTAACAATTAAAATAAAACTGTGATGTAAAAATACATCAAAAAATCAACAGCTCAAATTTCGCGGAACCGATTTTCTACTATTTTTACACGATTATTTTTTTAACGATCAATCAAGTTATTAAAATTATTTTCATGAAAATCGTCAACTTAACTCTAAATTATCTTAGCCTTGAAATTGAAAATAACATTTTTTACATCATTCTCAATTTTTTCCATACTTTTTTCCAAACCTTCATAGCTTTGTCAAACCTTTAACTTTTTTCTTGTGGAATTTTATCATTATTTGGCCTCTATTTTGATTCTGCATCAGAATTGAAAAATTTAATTTTTTTACATCACATTTACATTTTTCACATACCTTTTCCCCTTGCCACTTTATAAGAAAAAGTGTTTTGGGAAAACTAGATATTTATAACTCGATGTATTATAATATTTTTCGGTTAATCGACAACTTGATTATTTTTTTTTCATACATACCTTTTTCCCTTGACACTTTATAAGAAAACGTGTTTTGGGAAAACTCGATATTTTTAACTCGATGAATTATAATATTTATATATTTAATATATTTATATATTTTAATCGACAACTCGATTATTTTTTTTCAATATTTCCATTTCTATTTTAAATAAATATAAGACTAAAATATTAGTTTAATATATAAATTTAATTTAGCTTAATTTTGATTAATCGAATAAATCAACAAATAGATAGTTTGTTACAACCACTGTGAGTTGGACGTTGGAAAGGCGGAGTAGGGAGTGGTCGCGTCCACTTTTGCATACCACATAATGGCGTGTGAGCAACAGCAACAAAGGCAACAACAAAAAAATGATGAAAAAAGGGAAGTAAATAGTGGAAAAGGCATAAATAATAGCAAATAATACGGCGACAATGCGCACAAATTTGCCGCTAAAGTGTAGTCATTGTCGGCCTCGGGCTGTGCGTGAGACAGCTGAAGGGTGGAGTGGGGTAGGAGGGACTGTGGCGGTGTTGGGTGTTGGATGTTGGGTTTTCCACTCTGTCACTTGAGTTAGCTTTTTGCATGATTTCGCTATTTAAATTTATTATACATTAGATTTATGAGCGCGTTGAGTTTGGCCCCTATACGACGCCTACGACTCTTAACACTTATCATTGGCCTTTTGTGGTCTTGTTGTTGCTTTAATTTCATTGGGCTTACCGCTAGAAATTGCCCTTTGAATGGGGTGTGAAGCAGCAGTGTTTATAAAAGTAGTACGTAATCCCATAAGCATTTCAAACTTTTACTGGGCGTAAGTGTGTGTGAGTGTGTGTGTGTGTTTTAAGTGATTTCTTTCTCACTTCGCTGCCACTGGGCATGCACAATTATTATCGAGTCGATGGGTCGGTGGGTCGTGTTTGTGCCACTTCTGTCATATGACTTGCGGTTGAATATTTCAGTATTTTATTTTCCACCTTTTTTTTAACAATTCCTTTTTTTTTTAATTATATGTTTTGGAGCCTTGCGTGGCATTCAACTGCTCAGTTGCAGGTGCTTATTTGAAGTGTGACAGAATTCAAAGTTAAAACGGAAACGGAAACCTGCACGCCTGTCCCATAACACGAACCTCTGTGTGTTTGCATTACGAATTGTGGTACTTTGATAACATAATAATACAGTAATCAGTTAGCAGAAGTGCTTTGAATAGGACTTTCATCTGAAAAATAAATATTTACACTTAACAATAATATTTCATATCAATTACTTTGAAATGTAACTTTACGGTGTGACCATACGATGCTTAAGTAAGTTATTATCTATTTTTTATTTGATAATTGATATTGATAAATTAATTGTATCTGCATGTCAATTGATAGCAATTTTCAATATACCACAACCTCTTCAATCTTCCTTCTATATGTTAATTGTAGATTAAAGATTTTCTTTTTTTCATTTTTTTACAATTTATAATCTCGATGAATTCAAATATGTCGCCGACTAAAATGTCATTTGAATTCATATAGTTGATTGTGTTTTAGACGTTCAGTCTAACTGTGTTGTTGTTAAAAAATAATTTTTATTTTATTATTTTTTACATTTATTTTCACACGCTTTTTTAAATTTCAAGTACCAAAGTAATCAATTACCGTTATTTCTATACTAAGTAAGTTCTGTCTATCAATCTTATTATGAGATAAAATAATTACTTAATTAGTTTTTTGCATAATATTTAAACTTTAATATTTTTAGCTGTACATTTTTATAGAGGTTTTTTAAGCAGATCGCAAAAATGGCGTCAATTGTGGGTCACGTGCCCGTGTTTCCCGCTGGAGAAACAATACCTGATTGGGCGAAAATAGGCTGGAACTCGAAAGTTCAGCATGATATCTATCGAGATTGGGGTACATACTACGCACACCGACGGCGGCTGAACTTTGCCCAGTATTATTATACTAAATCCTTGGAATTCGATGAGAATGATTATCTTACGCTCTATCGAAGAAGTATGACCAAGAGAAAGGCAGCTGAAATTAAAGGATCACTTGAAGATGCAAGAGTCGCTGCAGGTAATAATTCATAGAACCATTGCTATTACAATTACTGAGCAAATATTTAACAGCAATGGGTCAGAAGAAACGTGGACCGAATTGTCCAATCAATCTGCAAATATGCGATAATCTTTTTGAACTGAACCAGTTCGAGAATTGCAATTGTGAACTTCGAGATAACTTGCGGAGGTTTATTGGCGTTAAGGCCCGAAACTTTGAGCTTCGTCGCAAAGTGGTAAGCTATCCCAAATTTTAACAACTTATATAGATATACAGATATTAAATGTTTCAATCTAGGTTGATGATGTCATTAAAGATGTCACTGGCAAAGGACTCTCTTTGTTTTATCTGAACTTTCAAAAAGTCGTCGAACAAGTGAGCGCGATTCTCAAAGCAAATGAGATGCAAGATAAACGTCCCATGTGGAAGATATTAAAGGAGCAGGAGAAATGTGACGTACTCAGTATACCGGAAGTAGAGGAAGAGAATCCATCTCCACTTGAAATAGCACGCAGAAAGCGCGCATTTAATGTCATTCATCAGAACTATCTGAATTTGTCCTGGCATGATGTACTTTTCATGAAAACAATACGCAAGAATCCCAATCTACTGCTGGAGCAGTGTACGAATTCGAAGAACTTTTTGGCCAATCTATCTCAATCCCAATATGATATTGTGCGGCGATTTATAGTAAGCATTAGTATTTGAAATTCCATTCAACTCTACTATATGTACTTCTTTTTTGACTTCGACAGAAAATGATTCATTCTCGGAACCCTCTGTACTATGTCAGTTTCTTGAAATTCTCAAACAAAAAGATGCTGGAGAAGAATAAAGAGGCCTACCTATTTGGCATTCAGTATCAAACTCATCGGAATATGATAGCAGATCTAAGACAAATTCGTAGGCTACGCAAAGAAAAAAGACTTAAGGTAACTGCTGAATATTTTAAGAGATAAGTATTGTCTATAAATGAACACAAATTTCAGAGTCTTGCCGAATACGTTGAGAAAGTAATGGGTGATTATTATGTGACAAAAACTAATCGTGTCATGTGTTGGAAATTTGAGTTCATAAATGAGGTTTACAATACTCTAGCCCTGGCCCTAACCGAACAGTATTATGTGCCCAAATTTTTTAAGCAGTTTTCAACTCATTCGGCATTATTGAGTCTACTGCGACAGCCTGCGAATAAGATCAAAGATGCAGTGCCATTTGTTTTTGGAGATCGCTCTACTTACCAAGATGGCGATGCCAAAGATCCCGTTGCAATAAAAGCAAGGTAAAGTCTTAACATGATATTCATTATAAATTTTCTCTACTTCTACTTTAATTTCAGACAACTAATTTCACGTTTGGAGAAACGCATAAAGTTTGCAAAGTTTTCCATTGAGAAGTGTTATCTATATCATCAGATTTCCAGTGTTCATTTGAGTCAATTGCACTATGATGAATGCACTCTCAATGCCCGCAGAGCTATCAAAGGTACTTTCCATATTAAATACTATATTAAAAGCAATAACTTAAACCAATTTTTCTATGAATTTAGAGTGTCGAAACTGCAACAGTGTGATATGGCACTTTCTAAGTCTCCTACTGATCATCAAGGCAAATGTTTTGCAGCATAAAGTGGAAGCCAGTAAGGAGTCTGTTGAGGAAGCTTATCCAATTGCAAGGCAACTTAAATTTCGACCTCTAAATAAGTTTATGGAGTTATGTCTTCAATGTGTTGAAGACGATCTTCGCAAAAAAGGTGAATCTATAGCTTCTCAACGAACCAGTAAAGCATCAGGCACAAGTTTGATATGATTTTATAATTTTCATGTAGGAAATTTAATAAACTTCATTATTACGAAATTAAATCACTGAAATGATCATTAAATAAAAACTGTTATTTCAAATCCATTTATTGCCTTTTTTTTTGCTTAATTCAAAGCACTTAATGCTAATCTTAAATGTAATTTAGTTTTTGCGAATCATAAATCTATTTGAGTATATTTTTATGATATTAAAAAAAAAATAGTGAAAATAATTTCTTATCTAGATCTCTTTGTAAAACAAATCTTCAGTATGACTATTATCATTATGTTTTGAAACAGTAGCATAAAAAGCACCAACAAAAGCAGATCACAAAAAAAATTTTAAAATATATATAAATATATAAAAATATGTATAAACTGTAAAAATTAATATATAAAAATAAATAAAGCATAAAAAATAAAAAAATAACAAAAAAACATAAAAATATAATAAAAAAATAAAATAAAAAGGAATACATAAAAAAGAAATATAAAAGAGCACATATTTTTGTAAAATGCCTTCGATAACCGCCATTCCTAAATCGGGAGTTGAAGAAACAATTCCCGCCTGGTTGAAGTTCGATTGGAGTCCAGAGATACAGCATGGAATCTATAGAGACTGGGGAACATACTATGCACAACGGCGACAGCTTAGTAATGCCATGGACTGCTTAACCAAGGCTATGGAGCTAGATGATACTGACTTCATGTCTATCTATAATCGGAGCCAGGTCCAACGTATGGCTGCACGGATCGAAGGAGCACTAGCTGATGCCTCACTTGCTGCACGTGAGTTTACAGAACCTTGAATTGATTTGAATTCATGAATCGAACTTTCTTAGAAATGGCAAAACAGCAGCGAGTACCTAATGCAGATATCAATTTTGAATTCTGCTGTGATCTATTTGAGCTTAACCAATTGGAGAACAGCAAAGCCGGAATGGCTAACAATATGCAAATCTTTAAAGGCACCAAGTCCTTAATTTTTCAGAAACGCCTTATGCTGGTACGTACTAAACAACTTAAATTTGTCAAGTTTTGCAATTAAAGTGATTTTTCTCTTTACTTTTAGATTGATGATGCGATTAAGGATTCTACTGGCAAGGCCATGTCCTTGTTTCTGTTAAAAAATCAAAAGTTGGTTGAACACGTTAATGAAATTAACCGAGCCAAAGCAGTTATAGATGAGCGTCCCTTATGGAAGAAATTAAAAGAGCAGGAAAAATGTGATATACTCAGCATACTAGAAGATAAAGTAAGTGATGGAATTTAACTCATTTAGTGGAATAATACTGAATATTTATTAAAACTAGAAAGAGATTTTGTCTCCTCTTGAAATCGAGCGTAGAAAGCGCGCCTTCAACGTACTTCATCAGACCTTCACGAATGAGAACTGGATTGATTTTATCTTCATGAAGGAGTTAAGAAAGAATCCCAACTTGCTTAACGATCAGTGCGTGCGTTCTAAAGACATCTTGAAAAAATTAGTTTTTGAGCAGTACCAAATAATTAGACAGTTTGTGGTGAGTATAAAGCAGATTGGGAAATTTAATTAGAAACTAGACAACAACCAACCGCATTTCCAGAAAATGCTTCAAACTCGAAGTCCCCTTTACTACGTCAATTACTTAAAATATGGAAACACGGCGATGCTGGAGAAAAATAAGGAGGCATATCTATTCAGGAAGCAGTATCAAATACAGCGGAATATGTTTGAAAGTCTTAGGCAAATTCGTAAGCTACGCAAAGAAAAAAGAGTCCAGGTTATTATTGAGAGTAATTGTGAGGTCGTTAAGTATATTGTCAATATTATAAATTTTAGGCTCTGCTCAAATATGTTGAAAAAATAATGGGTGAATATTATGTCACAAAAACGAATCGAGTCATGTGCTGGAAATTTGAATTCATAAATGAGGTTTACAATACTCTGGCTTTGGCACTATCTGAACAGTATTCAATTCCGAAAAATTTTAAATCTAGTAATTCGGCAATGTTGCAATTATTACATTTGCCGTCGGATAAGATAAAGGATGTGGTACCATTTGTTTTTGGAGATCGTTCTACTTACCAAGGATCGGAAGATGTAGATAATGTAGGACTAAAATTTAGGTAACTTATGGGATAATTTTTTTATGGTTTCTTTAATAAATCCTTTTCAGAAAACGAATTACACAAATGGAGAATCGGCTTAGATTTGCAAAGTTTTCTATTGAGAAGACCTATTTGTATTATCTGATCTCAAATATTCATTTATCGCAAGGACGCTCTGACGAATGTTATTTAAATGCTCGCAAAGCCATGAAAGGTTTGTTCAATAACTTTTTTTTTTTGCGATACTTTAATAATGTTCTGACCTTAGAAAGCAAAAAATGCAATAGCTTGATTTGGACTTTTCTAAGTGTTCTTCAAATCTTAAAGGCCAATATTATTTTACATAAAGTGGAACGTGTTGGAGAGGCCTTAGAGATCGGTCTTCCCATTGCCGAACAGCTTGGATGTCCAAGGCTCATTAATTTTATGGAAGTTTGCATATCGTGCAACGAGGAGGAAATGATTAAAAGATCGAATAGTGCTATGTCAAGTCATCGGGCCACAACTTGCTCTATACCAGTTATTTATGTTTAACGCGACTGCAAAAATATTGTTATTGTTTTAAGATAAATCAAGAGTGCAATACTACTAGTACTGAATAACCTTTATTATTAAATATTTATTTACTAGTGAAATATGTTACTTTTAATTGCTGTGGGCTCTAAATTTTATTTCTTTTAACCAGATTCGTCATACAAACCAAAGCGTTCAAATTCACAATTTGAAGAGTCGCGGAGTAGATTTTTGAATATACTTGGATTTACTTGGGACTTAGGGTTGTTTGTTCTTTAAGTTTATCTGAAAAAAATTTTTAGAAAGCTCTTACTGCGTTTTTCTTTAAAAAAAAATATCTTTTCAATCAAGAAAAAATTTGCTATCTAGAACTCCTTGTGATGTTTGTATTCTCATAAGTAGTTACGAGCTAAATAATAATGCTCAGTATCAGTACACATACAAAAGTATACAGATCCAAAAGCAATATACAAAATAGGGAAAACATTTTTACACTAACATTTTTACATTTTTGTTAAGGATTTTTTAATAAAAATTCCAAAAAATGACTTCAATTGTGGGGCATACACTGCATCTAGAGCCCGGAGAGGCTTTGCCATACTGGGCCAAATTTGACTGGTGTCCCGAAATAGAACATGATATCTATAGAGACTGGGGCACATATTACTTCAATCGGCGCAGAGAGAACTTTGCCATGCACTATTATACCAAGGCATTGGAATTGGATGATTGTGATTATATAACCCTCTATCGTCGCAGTCAGACCCAACGAAGAGCTGCACGGATCGAAGGAGCACTGAACGATGCCAGTAAAGCTGCTAGTAAGTCTATAAAATGTATTTTATTTAATACACCTATTTAACCTTAGTTCTGTAGAAATGGCTTTGCAGAAACATGGACCCAATTGTCCCATCAATCTGCAAATATGCGATGCACTTTTCGAGCTCAATCAGTTTGAGAACGCCAATATAGAATTGCATAACAATATTAGAAATTTTATTGGTGTCAAATCCAAATCTTTTGAAACGCGTCTCATTGTGGTAAGTTGTAAAAGTATCAGTAAAATTACGAATTGTAAATTTCTTCTTTAACTTTATCATAGGTGGATGATGTCATCAAGGATGTAACTGGCAAAGCCATGTCCTTGTTCTATTTACGAAACCAAAAGTTGATACGTCACGTTAATGAAATCACCAAAGCTAAAGCAATTGTAGATAATCGTATCTTATGGAAGAAATTAAGGGATCAGGGAAAATGCGATGTAGTCAGCATACTGGAAACAGAGGAGGAAGTCCTGTCTCCTATAGAAATAGCCCGCAGGAAGCGAGCATTCAATGTACTACATCAGACTTACATGAATGATTCCTGGTATGATATTCTTTTCATGAAGAACTTGAGAAAGAATCCAAGTTTGCTATTAAATCAATGCAAACGATCAAAAAACTTTCTGCAAACTCTATCGAGTAAGCAATATGATATCGTCAGACAGTTTATGGTGAGTAATTAATCAGATGACATCGTCTAGCATTTAACAATGATTCTTCTTTACAGAAAATGCTACAATCTCGCAATCCTCTTTACTATGTCAGTTTCTTGAAGTATCCAAACAAAAAAATGCTTGAGAAGAATAAAGAAGCAAATCTATTCCGTGTACAGTACCAAACCTATAGGAATATGACCGCTGATCTCAAATATATGCGTCAACTGCGTAAAGAAAAGAGAATCAAGGTAAGTATAACATTAATAAATGTTATAAATAAAATGTTATATTTAAATAAATAAATCTTTTTTTTACAGACTCTTGGCGATTATGTTGAGAAAGTCATGGGCGATTATTATGTGATAAAGAGAACTCGTGTCATGTGCTGGAAATTTGAATTCATAAATGAGGTTTACAATATCCTCGCTCTGGCACTTACCGAGCAATATATTGTACCCAGAAATTTTAAATTTAATGCGACTGCAATGATGCGATTACTGCATTTGCCAAGGGATAAAAAAGAGGATATAGTTTCATATGTATTTGGAGATCGTTCCACCTACCAAGAAGGAGATGATCAAGATCTTGAAGGAAAAAAATCGAGGTAGTTCATTTAACAGTATTCTAAGATTAATGTAAGCTCTAGTTCTTCATTTTTAGAAAACTTATTACTCGCATTGAGAGACGGATTCGTTTTGCAAAGTATCCTATCGAAATGTGTTATCTTTATAATCAGATGGCTTCAATTCATCTGAGTCAACTGCACTATGACGAGTGCTGTTTTAATGCTCGCAGAGCTATAAAGGGTTTGTTGAATGGAAAAAAAAACAAATACTAACCATTACAAATAAATAATTCTTCGTATATTTGTTTAGAAAGTCACAAGTGCAATAGCGTGATCTGGCATTTTCTGAGTCTTATACAAATCATCAAAGCGAATGTCACACAGCATAAAGTGGAGCGCACTAAAGAAGCTTTGGATGAGGCTCTTCCCCTTGCAAAGCAGCTTAGATCTGTAAAGCTTATCAAGTTTATAGAGACGTGTATCTTCAATACTGAGGATGACTATAATAGAAAGCTCAGTTCCATAGCCAGTCAAAGGTCTAGCCGGGCATCGGTAACAACTACAATGATGCGAGAGGAACTAGAAGATAAGTTGATTGGCATTTAAAAATAAATTGTAAGGTCTTTATGTAGACGTAAACAATAATATAGATATAAATAATAATAATCATAATAAATAAAATATAAAAAAAGGTAATAATCTATATTTATTAATACATTTTATTTATTATTATATGGCCTGAAAAGCTTTAGAATAGTTAAAAGGTACAGATAAAAAGTTTGTGCTTATTTATGCTTTAGCTTTTCCTTTTATTCGATATCACACAGTTGTCTCAATATTTTTCAGATGTTACTTTTCTAAGTGAAGTCCCTCAAAAAGAGAGCACTATTAATGTTAGTACTATATGACAAAATATGTATAGGAGATTTATAGGAATTTGTGCTTTTAAGGATCTAATCTAATAGCAAGAATTAAGTTATGCCAGTGTAATCTTTGTGGCTGCCTATAAACTGGTGTCGTGTGATTCCAACTTTTATTCTGGCCTACATTTTAAGCGCTGCCTCAAGCAAACACTCACACTCACAGATAGCATATATACGCACACACATGGACACACACACATTCAAGAAGAGAGAAAATTTACCTGTGAAAAAGAGTCGTAAAAATTCTATCAACTCGATTAAATTATAACAAGTGGATTTTCATGTTTTTGTGTCGCATTTATGGGTTTTTATTGTGCTAATTTTATGCGAAGAGGCAAGGAAGCGCGACAGGACTCAGCTCCTTGAGTAGGAAAATTCAGTATACATATACACACACACACACACACACACATAGTTAGATAGGCACCTGCGTTTGGGCTGCAATAATACTTGGCACACATTTAGTGGCAGCATTTAGTGGCACATTGCGGTTCCAACGACGACGCTGAAGTTCATCCTTGGGACATTGCCACATCGCTTTCGTTGTTGTTGCTGTTTTATTTTTTAGCGACACTCTCACTCAGTGTGGCGCCACACTTGGCAAAGTTTTTGGCCTACCTGCCACACACACACACGCTGCACACCTGCTTGCCCCTCCAACTGCTGCCACTGCTGGCGTCGCCTTTTGTCTTATCAAACTTTAGCGCGTATGTGTTTATGCCACAAATGGCACTTTTGCGACAGCCCGTTTTATTTTTTTACTGCCACTTTTCGCCATTTTGCTTTATCATTTTTATTTGCCAGTTTTCTAGCTATATGGGCGTGGCCCGAAACCGAGTTCTTCACTAAATTATAAATAAGAATGCTAAAAGTCAAGGAGGTGCTACAAATCTTATGCCCGCTAAGGTTAACATTTAAGCATTCCAGACAGCATACGTGTACATTTAATTCAAAATCAAGAACTATTCAAATAAATATATTAAAATTTTAATGCAGATTAAATTTGAAGGCTAAACCATGATCAAAATCACATTCCGCTTGACAATTGGTTCAGTTCACCCTCTTGATTTAGCCACTTTACAAGTCAACATGTTTCTCCAATTTGGCCTGATTTCTTACAAGAAAGTTAAACTTTTTAGAATTAATGCAATTTCAATACTGTTTTCTAAATCCATTTTCGAATCACATTTTAAATTACATACTATTATATCAATAACGACATACAGTTTTGAGTTAACTACACAGAATTTAAATGCAGAAAATCTTAAAATAGTTAAGAGCTTTTATAATAATAAAAAAAAATAATATAGCATACTTCTTGATAGATAAAATATATCTCTCTTAATTATTAGAACATCCTACAAGTATGCTTTAATTATTTCTATGCAAAATTCACAACAGGGTTGTAGAATATAGAAGCTTTTGGCTTACAATCAAAACAATCTGTTTGGTCTTACTTAATATCTTTGAAATTTAGAAGCTTTTCCATCTGCTGTGCTGTGAATCCTTTCCTTTTTTACATTCGTATACAACTAATAAGCCCCATCGAGCCGTTGTCACTCTGTGTATAGAGCCGTAAACATTTAAATAGCCGCCTAGTAGGATTTTATTGTCCCGGGGGCGAGTTGAGCGAAGGTGTGCAAGCAACTAATGACCCTGTATTTATATGACAGGGCCAAAAGTTTATAAATATTTATGGGCTGTGTGTTGCTGCTGTTGTTGCATACTTTCTTGGAGCGCAAACTCATTTGCTTATTTTAAAATTCCGAGCAGGCGTTGTTTCATTTTTGACACCCGAAACACCGACCAGACCCTGTTCCCTCTCAATACTCCCCAGTTCTCAGTCTTGTCATCGCTCGTTGTAGCCATTGTCACGCACACACGTACTATATTTTTTACGCGCATATCCTATTACATACACACACACATATACACTCACACACACATGGTACGCAGGCAGCCACAACATCAAGCACCCCTTTTTTGGTGGGGATTCCAGGGTTTTTTTTTCCTGTTCGCTGATGAAGTAAATAGAATCACGTACACTAATTATCATCACCATTGCGCGCCAAAGTTCAAAAATATATTTTTATTAATTTCATCGAGGGCGAAAAGGTAACGCCCACAGCTTCCGAAACTGTCCCGCCCCTTTCGCTTGTTTGGTAAAATTTTTAATTGAGATTCGGCAATACGATAAACCCGACTACAAATTGTACGTTCTCTGTTCTGAATGTAAATTGCTGCATTTAGTTACGAGTATTTCGATTACGGCTTGATAATCAGATTAGATAAACTGAACTATAATTAGCTATAGTAGATTTTATTTTTGGGGACATTGTAGTAGTTTTACTTGACACTTATTAAACTATTCAAGTTGCTTACAGTTGCTCTTAGTCATACAGTAAAATATAAATATATATTGTGCAAAGAATGCTTTAATTCAGTCAAATAAATTACGATTGAATACTAATACATAGTTCCCAACATAAAAGTATGAGATTAGGTCTGATTAGATTGTTGTCTTTAAGCAGTTGTTTAACTGTTAACTAATTTATTGACATTTTTTCTCTTGAAAAAATTAAACAAAAAAAAAGCTGTCACAACATACTCAGATAAGAAGTTAGTTCTCACAATCTGCAGTGACTCACACACTGATCCAAACAAAAAAAAAAATACCCTAAGGCCTAGTTGATATTATTAGTCCAAGCAAAGTCGAACAAACTAAAATAGATTGGCAAATTTAAATAAAATATAAAATAAAGAAAAATGAATAAATTAATTCTTGATTAGTTTTCAAATATTCTGAATAATTTTGAATCAATTATAAGTAGTGGTATTTTTACGAATATTGATCAAATGTGAGACACTTTTTTAAATTAAATCCAACAGTTTATTGGAACTCTTAACAGCAGTTCACTTGAACTTCACATGGAACCAGTTAAATTATGCAATTTTATAGTTTCAAATGTTTGGGCGTCCTTCATATAAGAATCAATAATATATATACATACTCGTTGTTGCTGCAGATAACATGGCTTATACTCAAAGTCAGATAAGAATGCGATAGCGCTTTATCTATAGATAACACATGTAGTGCAACGTGTTGTGCTCGAATAGAGATTGCCAATATCAAATGCTATAATAGAACGATCTGACATTACATCCAGTATCAGCTGGAACGTGCTACGTGCAACAAGTCGCTCTTAAGAACTTACACAATGGATCATCGCACACGTGTTGAGGTGGTGCAGGTGCCACCACCAGCGGGGACAACGGTCATTGTACAACAGCCACCACCGCCCAAGGATAAGGGCTGCTGTTGTATTCCCTGCTGTCCATGTTGCTTCAGTTGTGGCGATTGTTGTTGCTGTTGCACCATAATGTAGACGACCCTTCGACAACAACATCAACTTCAAATAAAGGCACACAAATCCTTTAATACTTTACGTTAAATTAAGTTTCTATGGCTTTGTCGAGCTCGTGTTCGTAATTTTGTGACCCACACAATACACAACACACAACAAACACACAAATACACACACACACAATTTTTTCATGCAATAAAATTTTACGATTTGTTATAAATAATGCTTTGTTCTCGACTGTGGTTGTGGCAACAACATATTGTCTTGCATAAATCTCAATGGTGAATTCCTTGTGTCTCGTTTCTCTATCGACTCATAAAAAGCTGAATTTAATAACACACAAAAACCGCAACAATTTGTAGTTTCATGTGTTTAGGGTTTGGCACATTATTTGCCAAGTTAGTTCACATTCCAAGTTATTATTTATATTCTTCTCAAAATTTGCCAATAAAACCGAAAATGTGTCAAAACTGCGGCCAACACTCGGGCCTGCTCTCATTTGATAAAACATTTTATGAGCTTTGAGGTCTCTAGCATTGCAACCGCAGCGCCAAAAACTTTTTGGCCAAAAACCATTTTTGACAAGGGTTGCGAATAGGGAGCAGGGAGTAGGGAGTAGCGGGAGGGCATGTGTAGGAGCTGGTAACCCATTCAACGTAATTTGTGTGTACTTTTGCTTTGCTTGCTGTTTATCTAAAGCCCAAACCAAATTACTCATACGCACCGTTGCATGAAAGACGCTGCATAGTGGGGAGTAAATAACTGAAAATTATGTTTAATTAATTGTTTTTTGAAAAAAAAAATCATTATAACTGAAATTGAAATACATATTTTTTTTAGATTTTTTACAAACTCTAACAAAGTACTTTTCAAAATGTGATATTACATTTTAGATCCTGTTTATTATATTAGAGAAAATTTTTTAGATATATTGAATTCTTTAAAAAAATCCTCCACTAGTTAAATCATGTTCTAACTCACTTTTGAATAAATGTTAATTAAAAACTGTTTTCAGCTCAAACTTAATTTTGAAATAATCAAAAATATATTTCACTTATTGTGCATTCAAAACCACTGTGCATTGGGTACTCCACATTTTTGACATTTACACAAACTGTTCATTATCACAGCTCATTGATCAAATGCCTGGGCTTTAGATAAATTTTCGGTAGACCAAGTTTACCAAATGAAATACCTAGAAACGTTCCGGGAACTTTAGTTTAAAACAAGTTATAGCGTCGCATAGCTCACATTTAGTCAGTTATTTTAGTTAGTTTGTTTGGTCACCCCGTTAAGTTAAAAAAAAGTAAGGATCATGTACAATCCTGGATATCAGGTGGACGTCATCGACCCATACTATCCGCCGCCAGTGGAAGTTATTGAAGTGATGCCACCGCCAATGATGCAACCGTCATATATACAACCCGCTGTGGTTGTCACACAGCCCCAGACGGTCTATGTGGAGGATTCATCGGGTCCGACGGCGGAACAAATGGAATGTTGCCTTATGCTGGGAGCCTGTTGTGTCATGGAAGAAGCGGGCTGCGTTATTTTATAAAGTCGTTGTAACTCTAAGAAATGTGAAAAAGTGTTAAGGAAATTCTTATGTAAATATAAATATTATCGAAATCAAAAAAAAAGAAATCAAATATAAGTGTTTTTGATTAGAACGCAATCAATGAGTGTTATTGTAGAAATTATAATAATCATATGTTATTCAAAATTGTTTCCAACTGGCAAATCGTACTGCTGAGCTTGTGAGTCATTGTAATAATACTAATGGATTTGTAGTGCCCTATTTGTCGACAAAATGCCTATCTATATGACTAACAATTTGTTAAAAATTTTAACTGGACCCTATAAAATCTCTAGAATGAATAATCGCACAGGTCAAATTTTTGTGTATGTTTCGTATGATTTCTCTAACTTTGCGAGCTTTTTCTGTTATATTAAAATAGTAACATCGCTTGATTGCATTCAGTTTCTAGTTATCTAGTTGCACACTTGGTTCTTCATTTCATTAAATTTCTAGCTTAAGTCTTTTTAATTCTTAGTATATGTTAATTTAGATGATAATATTTTAAATGTATCACCACAAGAGCAAATACATGTTGCTCATCGAGTGAGTGTTTGTCTCTCAGTCGTAAGTCTTCCAATTAGGCAGATGCGTAATTGAGAATTTGTCAAAGACTGTTGTCAGTTGGCTGAAGCATATCATTATGTGGCTAGCACATTAAAGCCAGTTGTATGTCATATTTGCCCACGCACTGAGCCAAGTTATTATAATTAAAGCCAAGTCGTCGTGTAAAACTGACAGAGTGCTACGTTATGTTCCCTTTTTTATTTTGTTGTGTTTTTTGGGGAGCCAATGTAAAATGTTATTTGAAAATGTTGTGCCTTGTCTTCGACGTTGCCACAAGAACAAGGCGAAGAAACAGGAGCACATCCAGGACAACTTCAACAGCTTGGCTTACAACGGAAACAGGCCAGGCAACAGCAACAAGGACAACAACAAGCCGGGTGCTATATGCCTTTTTAACTTGATTTAATGAGTGCAGGGAAAAACATCAACAAGAAAAATGAAATAACTGTCATTGAAGACATGAAAAAGGGAGCCCAGTGAGAAAATGGGGCGAAGTAAAGCAGGATTGACGGTTGCCTCTCGCCGGCTTCTGTTTTTCCAAACTGAGCCAAAGGAAAGTCAAGAAAAGGGTAGGGGATGGGGTGGCAAAGGAAGGGGAGGCTGCGCTACTTAACTAGGAGCAAACGAGCTGCCAGACACGAAGGGTCTACTTTGGGGTGTGGCACAGCGCAATTATGCAGCAAATTAGCGCTTTATATTTATTAAAAGCCAGCTAACTGAAAGGCCCTTTGTTTCTATTTATTTCTTTTATTTTTCGTGTTTATTTTTATTTTTTTATTATGTCGTTTTTTTTCGGGTGTTGTACTCGAAGTGTCTACAGCAAAAAATGGCAAGTGAGAAAGTTACCAAGCTGCGAGTACACGAGTTCTTTGACAGTTGCCCAAGTTATGGACTACAATATAAGCTGACTTTGCATTCAGAAGAGTATATTAATCAGTGGCCTATGATGCGGCAAAATATAATCTATTATGATTGATATTTATGTCAAATTTGACAATTTTACTCCTTAAATTGGCAAATAAATATTTATTATTATTAATTGTCCAAAATGTTTGCATAAAAAGAGATGGTATTATTTAAACTTTGTATTTGTACTTGTTAAATTTAATATATTACATTTATTGGCAAAATTATTATTTTTTAAAAAACTTTACTCAATATCAGTAACATCTAGATGTAAAAACTGTGAAATAGATAAGTAAAACATAAAACTATAAATAATTGTTCGTTTGAAAACCTGTCCCACATTAATATATTATTAATATTCATGAAAAATATTAAATTTTTTTCATTTATAACTACATATTTTTATATACATACATCTCAAGAAAGAATCATTATCCTTGTTATTATTTCACCCATATTCCCTTAGAGTACATTTGGGTCAGCTACAGCCCTCGAATCTGTTTCGTTGATGGAACAGGAGAAAAAACCATCTAATCATGGGCTACAAGTTGAAACTAATGCATAATTCGTGTACTCTGTGAAAGGAAGTCAATGGGAAAGTGAGGCATGAAGTCAGCAGGATTCAGGATTCAGGACTCAGAATTCAGTATTTCTACCCCTGCTAATAAGACGCTTAGGGGTGGCTATGATAGTTATTGTTGGGGGCATTGGGCTTGTTGCATTTCCTGCAAGTAATTTTCTTATGAGTTTTCACTGTTTCGCTGTGGCCAACAGCCCCGTAATCCTTATAAATGAAGCAGCAAATTTAACGCCAATGCAAGGATCGCATTGTACATATAGTTCACATAGTTACTTAAGGACTTAATGCATTTATCCTACGCTGAAACTGGAACTGAAACTGAAACTGGAATGGGATATTAACGTGTATTATATCTTATGTGACTTCTCATTCTCATTTCTCTCATTTGTCAGGATTTAAGCATTGTTGCGACCCCAGAAAATTGCAATTGTATGAACATTCATTGGTTTTGGCAATGATGATTTATTTGCCACGCACGTGGAAGATTTTCCACCTCCCTCTTGCCATACATTCGATGGGTGGTTTGTTGTGCCTGTTTCATTAATGTTTGTCCAGCACACTCATTAAAAATTAATCCGTCTTACTAGACGATTTTAATAAGACAATGTTAAGGCTATCAATGTCCAAGCAGTTGGCCAACTGTAGCTTGTTAGTGTCGGCTTGGCTTCAAAATCCATTCAACTTGACGCTTTCAAGAGATTACAGGGTCGGTTAGTAATCTTAGCTAAGAATATGCTTAGTTTCACTTTACTTACAAATTCACAGAAATAGTAATTGTAGCATACTTTTTGGCGCATTTTAAGCAAAGGTAATTTTAAATAAACAATCCATTACTTAACAATAGCTGGCATATCTTTACCATACAAATAACTTAAGCTTTTAACATATTTTTTTCTACAATTTTCCTTTCGTGTTGTGACTGTTGTTGCAGGGAACAGAAATTGAAAAGCCTGAATGTCAGCATTAAAATACTCAACCCAGTTTCATAGAGCAAAGCATTCTCTTTGTGGCATGCCACCACACCCAGGACTGCCACCACTCCAAGCCCAACTGACCCGCTAAGTGCCGTTCGACGGGGCTCTCCAGGGGCGGCCATGTGACGATGCCTTTTGTTTTATGTCAAGTGCAAAATGTGCAATGCATAAGACAATGCAACCGCATACCAAATAGTAATCTGGCCCTACTGCCCCCTCTACTGCCACCCACATCCTATCCCAGCCTCACTTAGAGCCACAACCTATTGCAAGCTGCTATTGTGTCACTTGCCAAGCAGCAAACCAACAACAGCAACAGCTCTAACAACAACAACAACAACAACGTTTGTGTGACACATTTGGCAATGCGTTTTTAAACTGCAAAGAAACAAAACGAAATGTGGCAGCCACAAAACAGCGACAACAACAAAAGCAAGTAGGGAAAAGTTTTTAGCATTTTTTCGCATTGCCTCGGCACTGAATTGCACTTAAAGTCAGCGCCAGTTAAAAACTTTGAAGCCAACGACTACAACAGCAAAAAAAGAACTAAATAAAAAACTATGGAGGAAACTATTGAAGAGTTATTCTATGGCTTGCCGAATTCTGAATACCCTTGCCAACAAATTAAAGTCAAAGAAAATAGAAATTTCTTTTACAGACACTGTAATACATGATTTTAATAAAACATTAAATAAACAATTTCAATAATGTTTTTATCGGTATTTAAATGAGTTGACTATCAAACGATTTATTACAAAATTATACAATATGCAAAGTTTCTAGATGCTTTATTTATCATTACCATATGGTTTAATTATTCTTATCAAACAATATATTTTTTAAAATTTCAACACAATTTTTTTCCAAAGTTACATTGTAAAAAACTAGTATACCCTCTCTTTTAGGGTATTAGGCGAAGCGTATTGCATAGAGTGCGAGAGAAACAATTGAAAACTTTATTGCTTTTGGCTTTTTCACTTTTGTTCGCAAGTATGTTGCACACGAGGCGGCGCGTTGACAAAACGGCAAAAGGAGACCAAAAACTGTCGAAAGAAGAAAGTTTTGCACTTTTATTAATTTTAGAACTCAACAGGAGGGGCAGAGCCTTATGCTCTATACATACATAAGTATGGCAGCTGAAGATTGTAAGAACCACTTGGACACGGAGAGAAACTGGGACAGGGACACAGCCGGAGACTCAAGACTCGAGACTTGAGAGTCGAGAGTCGAGAGTTGTGGGTGTTGTGGGTTCTCGCAAGGTTACACTCTCGGCAGCTGTTTGGTCAGCGGTCAGCTGGGGTTGTCCACTAATTGGCCTTGTGAAAATATTTGCTACGCTTATGAAAACAGTTGGTCGCATACCACATGACCCTTGACCAAAATGACACACAAAATGACACACATACAGAAAGGGAAACACACATACTATAGTTTGGGCCTCGTTTATGCGTGTAAAATTTGTGAATTCGATACGCTCTTAGGCTGATAAAAAAACGGTTTCTAATATCAGAAATATGTTATTTAAATTTAAAAAAAAAAAAAACCTTTATGTTAAATATTTAATTAATAAAGATAGTAAAAATTAATTTAAAAAATTAAATAAATTTAAGACGAGATAAAATTGAAACGGTTCCAACTTAGCAACTTCACTATACCATATAAAGAAAAGAAAGCTGCATTGAACTTTTTGGAAAAAAATAAACACATAAAGCTATTCAATAAAACTAGAGTTTTTCTGAAGATTAGAAATAAGCTCAGTCCCTTCCGAAAGTAAGAGAAAAAGGCAATCAGCTTTAATAAAATATAGAAAAGTGAAGACTTTTTAAAAGAAAAGAAAATTAATCTAAATAAATAGAAGTAAGATTAATAAAATGTGTTACAGAAATTAGTTCGTATAGATCTTAAAGTCATACACATAATGCATGGCATAAACATAACATAACAACCGACACACACACTCACACACACTGAACAACACACATACACAGATAAACAAAGTAACATTCACACACTTGGCAACCCAGTCCAATCATAAACATGCGCCGGGACTAACCACAGTAGCCCGTTCAGCTGCCCCTTTTCCCCCTTTCCACATCCCCCTTCTCCGACGACCGTTTGTCCGACCCCCTCAATTTTTGTCAACTGAACTAATTAATTAATTGTGGGGCGGCCACCGTAGCCTTCGAGCCAAGAGACCGACGCGTCGTCTGAGTTGTCGCCGCCCACACGGCAACTCTGTCCAAAATCCTCCTCATTTCCCTGCTTTCCGCTTTTCCCGTTCCCAGCCACCCACTTGCTAACTGACCAGCAACTAATTTTTATATTTATGAGGCCGGGACGTTGGCCTACTGCGTCATAAACTGTACAGTTTGGTTTGCCACAGGGTAGCTGACATTGTTGTGGTTGTTGTTGTTGCTGCTGCTTTGTATGCATGTGTGGCATGCGATGTTCTTGTTAAGGACATTCTATCCTTGCCACAGACTCCTTCATGCCGTTTGCATGCTCACAATTTTAGTATCTTCTATGTGATTTCATGCGTTAAAGCTGAATTTTTATTTGCTGCCGTTGTTGCAGACAACCCCATTAAAAGGGGCGACCGGCCAGTGGGGGGCGTGGCTCCTGGAGGGTCAGACATTTTTGGGGTTTAATTTTCATGTCGCGTTGAAAGTTTCGTACAAGTATTTATGGCATATAAATGAAATGTTAATACTGAACCCCAAAAGAGGCCAAAAGATTCGGTAACATGTTTCATTTCCTAATGTTTGCTAATGAAGGAGTTCGATTGGGTTCTTAAATGTTTAATTGGTCTGAGATTCAGAAAAGTTACGGCCAGTCAAATGACTTGTGTATATTATCATGGCAATAAATTTCTAGTGGAAAAAGTTTTTGAAATACATTTATCTGAAATCAAGTTAATAATATTTGATTAGTTCTGATAAAATTGAACATTAATAAAATAATAAATTAATGATGTATAAATACATCGAAAAACCCACAACTTCAAGTACTTTTTTAATAACTTTGAGCTCTCACAACTTTGTCCAAAATGAAACGATTTCCATGGGATATATCACCTTGTTCATGATTTGGCCTGGAAATTGGTTCTGCATTTACAATTTGTTCAGTTAGAAAATTTAATTTTTTTTTGTTCATCATCCGAATTTCCAAACCTACCCCTTGATATTTTCACAAAAACTTTGAACTCTGATAACTTTTTCAAAACTTAACCGATTTTCTACGGAACTCTGATAACTTTTTCAAAACTTAACCGATTTTCATGCGGAACATCATTTTGTTAATGATTTGGCCTCTTTTTTGATTCTGCATTTAATTTTTTTATTTAGAAATTTTGTTTCTTGTCTTTCAGCTATACATCATCTATAGTCTAATACTGCTTCAAAAGAATATACAATTATAAACAATCAAATAAGACACTAAACTAAGCAATTACAACCCTCGTGAGAGCAAAATTCAACAAACATGCTTGATTATTTATAATTCAAATGGGCAAACACAAAACAATTACCACAAATGCTGATTAAATTGATGGCTAAATACCATAGAAAATCTATAATAAATGTTGAGTGCAGTGTAGACCCTAAGAGACTCATTCACAATATTATGCATTCATTTGCAAAATGTAGAAAGAAGAAGAAAGGCAATGTCTCACAATATTATAAGCCCAAAGGAAATCGAACAATGCTCACGTTTTCCGAATATTTTTTGTCAATTTTAATATTTTATTATATGGATGTGATGATGCGACGATGTGACATTGCGACGGCCATTTTAATGCATATTTAATGCAATTTTTAAGAACCAAACGCATTAAATAAAGTTATTTCGCTCTTACCGCAAATATAAACATAGAAAGCTTTCCCAAAATTCGCATGCGACAAGAATTTTAAATCATTTCACGACCAAATGACAAAACATTTTCATACAAATTGCTGAATTTCGCTTAACATTTTTTGCGAAAGCGTTGAACAGCTATTTCCAATTCGCATGCGAATTGTTTTAATACCCTGTAAGTAAAGGCAAGAGAAAGGCACGATAGAATTTCTTTATCATATCAATTCAACTGAAAGTATAAAAACTTAAATTTAAATTTTATTTAAAATGAAAAGCTAACTTAACTTATTAAATATCGCCTAAGATTAAAACTAACTCAATTATTTATCTTTTTATATCTAATTTAAAGGTCTACTGTGCTTTAATTGTAGAATTTAAAAAGTTGAGTTGGTTAGAAAAAAATACGATTAAAATGTTGAAGAGCCTATATGAATTTGGTTTTGCTTTAGGGTAACTGCTAGTCATGTTAGTTGCGTTGAAATAATTTTACTTGTTGGATTTGGAATTAAGTTTCGTTTTGGTTTTTCGATAATAATGTTCATAAATTTTGTGTCGCCTGCAAATATGCAACGGAAATTGCCAAAGCCACACGACTTCAATTTCAAGTAATATCAACCCCCCTCAGACCACAACAGCCCACATCCCACAGCCCCCGGCTTAAGATGCTGCTGTGTTTTTTTATAGGCTTCTGGGGAGTGCTTGGGCGTGTGTCGGCTATCCTAACCAAAAAAGGGGGAAGGGATAGGGAGATAGAGAAAAGGAGAATTTGATTCTGCTGCTTGTCAATGCATTTCGTCCTTTGATAATATCAAAAACTCATTTGCCTTGGCCACTTAAGGGGGGATTTAGTAGTTAGTTTGATGTTGCTTGCAGCAGATGATTTATTATAGCGCTCTACTTCTCTTCCGCACTTCCCCTGATGCGCAACATGCGTCATCAATTTTTCGAGATACTCGCACATTTGCATGGACATTGCCAGGGACCATTAGGCAACAGTTGCAGCTGCTGTTGCAGCAACATGAAGAACCGCAATAGCATTAAATAAAACAAAACAAAAAACCGTCTGACCATAAATAATTTGCTCTTTGCTCATTTCCTAAACAATTTAACAATTTGCGCGCCAAATATTAATTAAAAGCCACTTTCCAGTAAATGTACAAGTATCTCATGGATACGTGACCACTAAATAAACGCGTTTAACATAAATTCAAATTTACATTTCCACCAAGTGCCAAAACAATAAACAATTTCTACCATTTGTTACTGTTGTTCTATTATTATGTTGTTCTAGTGCTGCGAATAATAATGAAATGAAAAATTTGTGGTCACTCCGAAAATTAATTGTGATGCATTAAAAGTGCAATTGTAAAATTATTTTTAGTTTTTATTGTGCAAGCAACACTAAAACAAATTGCTCTAAAAAAGCACTACAACATTTAACAAATTGCATTCATTTTTGGCAAAATATGTGCAGAAGTGAAGGACATCAAAGGGCAACATGTTTAGAGTGTGGCTGAATTAAGTGATGAGTGTGAATTATTTGCTGTCAAATAAATTGAGAAATTCAGTGCGGAAAGCCGACGTCGTAATACTCTAGAAAATTTACTCTAGGACAGATAATCGTTAAAAATAATTATCTATGAATTCGAAAAATGTAAATGTTATTTATTACAATCTTTAAACTATCAAACATACAAAAAAGTTTAACAAAATTAATTTCTAAGTAGATCCTAGTATATTACAAAATTCCATGAAACCTTGGTAAAATGTTTTATCTTTCTATATAGCCTTAAAACTCTATTTTAATAAAAAATTCTTCTATTACCACTGAATGTTATCAAATGAGCCCAAACGCAAGTGTTTGCTAAGGTTACTATTTATCAATAATCAAATGACACACTTAATTTTGTTGAATAAGTCATTTGATCATATAGGATTTCAAGCTCCTATAAAAATATGAGTCACATGCAAAGTTAAGTATTGTTTTTTCTTCAAAATTGATGTGGCATCATAAAAGCTGCTTGAACCTTTAAAAACAATATCGCAGAATTTTTCCAGCTTTAAGGTGAGAGTTATTTTGATAAGTAAATAATTTTTCAAACTTAATATTTTATCCTAATTGAAGGCCCAAATCTTGCTAAAATTAAATACTTACTTATTTATGTTTGCAACACGAGATCGAAATGAAATTTGTTTTATTATTTTATATAAAAACTAATTTATTCGCTTATTACTTAAACAATAATAATAATAATGACAATAAAAATACAATATTTGTTTTACAAAATAATACTTGTCGCTTGGTTGCAGTTACTTTTCACTCTGTTCATTTTTAAAATGGCCAACAACATTTTTTTGTGCAACCACCAAGTGAACAACTCAGTTTAGTTATGAAGTTAGAAAATGATATAGAGATAGAGATACAATACTTGATCGATTTGCGAATTGTGCGAATTTTGATAGATTGATAATGCTATATAATAGCTAAGATTTTGACTAGAACTAGATGATGTACTTATATAATTGTTTTTAATAGGCTAGTTAATGCATTTCGTACTGATCGGTAAGCGTTTCTCGATTGCAGCCCGTGCTCGAAGCAAAGCGTTTGCATCTTTGGCTTGGTGCAATATTTTTCTCATTTGTTTATTGTTTTGTTTTTGGTTATTTTTTTTTCTGCATTTGGTTTTCTTCTTTTTGGTTTGTTTCTTAGGCTACAAAAATACCTTTTCCATACATAATATGAGGCTTCAATGCGGGCATAACTCTAACTATGCACGTTACGTACCTATATTTATATGTGTGTCTGTATATATTTATATATACAAATATATATATAATCTATATGTATATAGATGTATATGTAAATGTATATGTATATATGTGAATGCATGTATAAATAGAATTTGGTTAATCTCAATAATATCTATATCTATATATCTGTATAAAGCCACTTTGATGCGTCGTTCACCAGCGATTCATGTAGAACTGATTGATGCCCATCACATGCTTCTCCTCGTGATACTTTTGCAGGATATGTGTGATGACCGAGGTGGTGTCATTATCGCCGCGCCACACGCGTATCGCATTCTCATTTTCCAGTATGGCCAAAAAGGCTAAATGAATATTAAAGTAGAAATAAATATTAAAATTTGATTAATTAAAGGGTTTTACAAGTTGTCGAGCAAACTACAAATATTCTATATTCTTAGTAATTCAAAGAGGGAGTAATAAATACTTTAAACTGAGCTTATCTCATTGATCAACATATTCAAAATAGAAATGAAACCTACCCAAAAAGGTCTTTGGATTGCTAAGCGTTAGTTGGACTTGCGGCATTTCGAGTATAACTTTCAATATAGGTGAATCTGGAGCAAGTCCCTCGCGCAGTTCAATAACGCTGGCCGATCGATTCTCGCAGAGCCAATCGCAGGCGGAGGCCTTGTTGTTGCCGGTCTTCTTGAGTGCCGAGATGACGGCATTCTCCTCAAATCCCATCTCAGTTAGCGATACAATGAGTTCTTCATTCGGCGGTGAGTCGCGATGGCTGTAAATCCGCACGATCTGCATTAGAGCAGCGGTGTTCTCAATGGTTTCCTACGGGAAAAATGGGTTTTATATAAGTATAGAAATGTCTAAGGAGTATGCATATCAGAGTTACATTATTAGTCACAATTGTTGATGGTGATATGGATGAGAGGCTGCGCTGCAAATGCATCACTGGCGGTTGCTGTGGATCCTCCTCCCGTTGATTTTGGATGAGCCACTCCAATGTGGTTGAGTATACGCCATTGTTTGATCTCAGCGCTTGGTCGGCCACCTCACGAGTGAAACCCATGTCAACCAGACACTGCAGCGTGTCCGCCTGGTGATTACGTCGATTGACCAAACGCTGCTTTAGCATTGAAATCAGACGTGGTGCAAATGGACCAGCGCCAATAATTGCTGCCGAGGCCTGAGCCAACGAAATGAGAACCTTACGCACATCGTATTGAATCTGAAACAAGAAACACGGATAAGCAACGCATTAATAGCGATGGAACACACTCACATTTGACTGCTGGAAGATCTCGTTGATGTCGATAATGGGCAGCATGTTGGTGTTGTTGTGCACAAAGCGGGTGGCGCTCTCGAGCAGGGCATCATTCGGTCCGGGCACCTCACGGGTGCGCGTCACTGTCTGCGGCAGCGTATTCCGGCGGGGTGACAATATGAACGTCTCATTGTGGCGCACACGCAATTGGGCGAGTGTCTGGGATTCATTGAGTTCGTTGCCAAAGTATTCGGCACGATAGAGACGATAACGTGGATTCAAATGGCGCACATCAGGCGCAAACAGTTGAATGGACTCCGGATCATCGCTTAGCTCCAGGATAACCTCGCTCTTTAAATCATTGAGACGTTTGTTCATGTCCGTCTTGAAGACGAGCACACGGGAACTGGGACAGATGACACGGACGGTGATGGTCTCACCCACCTTGGCCACATCCGGTTCCGCCACAACTGTAGACGATGTTGTCGCGAGTCTTGTATGATTTTTACTGTCAATAGATATAGTTATTATGGTATAGTTGGACACAGACGGAGATTACTCACCGAAGAAACAAACTGCGCAGTTTTTGCATAGTTTGTTTTGATATTTCCAGTTAATTGATTGGGGGATGTGATTTGGGGTTGCGTTAATCCAACGGAGAATTTCGATACATAAAACTTGTTTACAATATAGAAATACACTTGGCAACTTACGCATTCGCCTGCTCCGTCTGCTTCCTTGCCGATTCCTGCTGCAACTGCAGCTCCAACTGGATGCGTCGCCTCCTCGCCGGCGACGGTGTCCGCAACACACAGTTGCCTCCGCCGACACCGCCATCCGTTTGCGTTTCCATTTCCGTGGTATGCACCTGCACCAGGGACAGCGAACCGGAGGCACCGCTGCCCAGACTAAGGCTGCTCTCGGCATCGCTGCCGCTGCCGCTGTTCGCTGTGTGGGCAGCGCTGCTGCTGCGGGGACTGTGATTGGAATTTGTTTGAGTTTCGGTGCCGCGGTGCTTGTTGCGCGCCAGCCACTTTGCGCGCTTCTCGTTGAACTTCTCGCGCATCCAGGGTATCATGATGTGGCTGCCATTAGTCGCCTTCAATGCGTTTTACATTGTGTTTCAGTTTTTGCACAGTTTTTCAATTCCCATAAATACAAATACGACGCACAGCTGTTTGCAGCGTTGCCAGATCTGTGGCACTCTTGTGGAACTCATTGTACAGTGCTAATTTTTCAGGTTTTCAGAAAATTTAATTACAGAAACTAAGAAAATATTAAAAGCCAAATATAATAAAACATTTAAAACGCTAATAAGATAAAGACTTAATTTAACTTGTGCGTGGCGCCAAAAAAAATAAATTAGCGATAGCTGACAAGTATTATCGATATAATTACTTTGTATATCGATATTAGCCATCGCTTAGATTATGTGGATTGTATTTTGCTACCTGCAGCGCATTTGTGTGAATGGTAAATGAGTTTCTAGCACTGATTTTTAAATTTTAGATAAAAATATAAAAAATCTACCAAAGTCCAGCAAAAATTCTGCAAAAATTTAAATAATTCTAGCTTCAAAATTGAGAAAAATTAAAAGGTATTTATTTATTAAGTTACCATTTTGGTATTATACCCAAAACGGTACCAGTTGCCAGATCGGATACATTTGAGGGCTGGCAGCCTCTAAACTGTTAGCACATAAGTTCACTCGGTCATTTTTGCGTCGTGAACTAAATCAGTCGCTTAGTTCATTATTCAGTTGGTCAGTTGCAATCCCATTGTGGGCTAGCTATACATATTTGTATAAAATGCTATAATAATATGCAGAGCATTAAATTTCAACTGACCAACTACAAAATGACCTATATTCTTCATCTATGACTGATTAAGTTCACTCGCTCATTTCAATGGCCCGTTCATTTGAACTTTTGCAGAACGAACCGACACAACTCTATTCTCTTCTACTATCCACACACATTCGTATCGGTCGTTGCGGTTCTTGGAATATTAATTTGTAGAACGCGCAAATCAAGCTGTGAAACGGAAACCGAAAATGTCGAATACACACTAAAACCCCGACGCAATTTCATCAATGCAGCGTGCGCATCCGTCATATGTATAAGTAAATTAAATGAAAAGTGAATTTTGTTTTGCATGGCGTGCGTCAGTCAGCAAGCGAGTCCAAGTCACGTAGCATAAAAAGCGAAACAGGCAAGGGCCAGAGAAAAAGAAAAGTTACATGTGGGTATTAGAAGCGAATATGATGTGAAAGAAATGGGCATGAAGAAGACAACGCGCGACAACGAAAGCGACGAATAAAACACACAACAAATACAAAAGTGCAAGAGGAAAAAAGAAGCCGGAACGACGACACAAATGAATGGGAATCAACATTTGTACGCTGCCAAACTACATACATACATACATGCATATATGCACACATGCATACAAAACACACGCATACACTTGCGCCAACAGCACCACAACCACCATTGCAACTAACACACTACAACACAGCAACAACAACAAGAAGATCAACATACGCAAAACGAAACTTCAATTGATTTGAAACCGAAAACTTAAGTTTAGCCGAACTACAAAACAACAAGAGCAACAACAACAAGAAGAAGCGCAGGTAAGCAGCAATAAACATAAATTGCTAGCACCAAAATGGTATATAAAGAGTTCTTTTCGCTTCAAGCAGCGCAATTTGTTTGTATACGCCGTTCATGCGTGTGCTCCTGTGTGCGTGAGTTTTTTTTTTATCTTCTCTTTTCGTATGACTGTGTCTGTGTGGGTGTATGTGTGGGTGTCTATCCGATTTGTGATTCCGTTTTGATACGCTTTTACTGTTGCTCTTTCTTTGTTTATGTTTGTAACGCGTCGACAATTAGCTTGCACTTTTACCACAATCAAAAACAAAATTTCTACGCATTTGTTTATATGACCAAGAACAACAACAAAACGGTCCAGGTGACAGTGTTGTCGCCCACGATTCTTGCGGCTAGTTATAGCTATTTTTGACTTTAGAATTTTTTTTCTGGGATTTATTAAATTTTTGTTATTTAACGTTGACTAAAAAACTAAATAAATTGGGCTTAAATACAATTATGAAATAGGTATTTCATGTAACATTAAAAAATATCATAGTAATTTCTAATTCAAATTTTTAAATGACTTATAAATTTTATTCATTTATATTATAAATTTGCGTGCATTTAGCTTATTTTAATTATCCAAAAGTCGCAGCACTGCTAGAATTTGTTAACGCTGTCTTCGCTTTGTGCTTTCATTTTGTTTGTTTATATTATTTTTTATGGTCAAATATCTTATCGTCAATTGCATTTTGTCGAGTCGGCGGCATTGAGAAAGAAGCGATAAATTTCGAAAAGTTCAAAATGTCGGAAGTATTTTGATTGGCAGCGATTTTTTTTGCACATGAAAAGAAAAAACAAAACTAATCAAATATATATATTTTTTAAATATTTCAATTGCAGCATTTTAGTATTGTGCGCAACATATGTAATTCCATTTATTGCTACCACAAGTGGCAGCAACAACAACCACAGCAAAACCAACAACAATAATAACAACAATAATAACAACAAGAAGAACAACAGGCAACTTTAATATTAAGATATTAATAACCAACTATTTGTAAGACTAGTTAGGTGAGTAATAACTATCAGCTATCTAGCATAAAAACAATTAAATAATAATTTATTTGTATTTTTAGTAATTATACTTAGAGACAACATGTGGAATTCCGAACCAACACATCGCCAGCAGCAGCAGCAACAACAATATAATGGCAACTCTACCTCGGTCGGACAGCCTGCAAAACAATTGGGCATGACATCGGCCATCAGCTTGGCCGAGCCGCGGGCAGAGGATCTGCAGCGTACAGGGGAGCTGAGCAAATCCCTGGAGCCATACAATGTGTTTGAGAGCCAGGATGAGCTCAATCATCGCATGGAAATATTGGCCAAGTTAAATACACTTGTCAAGCAATGGGTCAAAGAGATATCCGTTAGCAAGAATATGCCCGAGGCAGCTGCCGAGAAGCTGGGCGGCAAGATCTATACATTTGGGTCGTATCGACTGGGTGTGCACCATAAGGGTGCTGATATTGATGCTCTGTGTGTGGCGCCACGCAACATTGAGCGCACCGATTATTTTCAGAGCTTTTTCGAGGTGCTCAAGAAGCAGCCAGAGGTCACCGAATGCCGTTCGGTGGAGGAGGCATTTGTGCCGGTTATCAAAATGAATTTTGATGGCATTGAGATTGATTTACTATTTGCACGTCTATCGCTCAAAGAAATCCCCGATGATTTCGATCTGCGCGACGATAATCTGCTCAAGAATCTCGATCCGCGTTCAGTACGCAGCCTCAACGGTTGCCGTGTCACTGACGAGATTCTCGCCCTGGTGCCCAATATTGAGAACTTTCGCCTGGCACTGCGCACCATTAAATTGTGGGCCAAGAGTAAGTACTGCAATCCAAATATAAGATACTTATATATGCATGGTTTATATGGATATATTATTATTACAGAGCATGGCATCTATTCGAATTCTTTGGGCTATTTTGGCGGTGTCACTTGGGCAATGTTGGTGGCACGCACTTGCCAACTTTATCCAAATGCTGCTGCCGCCACGCTGGTGCACAAGTTCTTTTTGGTATTCTCGCGCTGGAAGTGGCCCAATCCGGTATTGCTCAAGCATCCGGATAATGTAAATCTACGATTTCAGGTATGTTAGAATATTCCCAAATAAAGGGTATATAAGTATATTTATTAATATATTTATTTGTAACTATGCAGGTCTGGGATCCTCGTGTGAATGCCTCGGATCGGTATCATTTGATGCCAATTATAACGCCCGCATATCCACAACAGAACTCCACATTCAATGTGTCTGAGTCAACAAAGAAGGTCATATTGACCGAGTTTAATCGCGGCATGAGTATCACGGATGAGATCATGCTGGGACGTGTCAGCTGGGATCGCCTCTTTGAGGCGCCCAGTTTCTTTTATAGATATCGTCATTTTATTGTGCTGCTGGTCAACTCCCAGACAGCTGACGATCACTTGGAATGGTGCGGTCTCGTTGAGTCCAAGGTGCGTCTGCTCATTGGCAATTTGGAGCGTAATCCTCACATTGCCCTTGCCCATGTCAATCCGAAATGCTTTGAGCTGAAGAAGGGCGTCAGCGCCAACAACTCACAGAACAACAGCGGCAACGAGGATGAACTGAAACAGCAGCAGCAACAACAACAGCAGCAATCCTCAGTTACCACATCGCCGTTCTGTTCACTTTGGTTTATTGGCCTCGAGTTTGAGCGTTCCGAAAACCTCAACATTGACCTCACCGAGAGCATACAAAACTTTACAGAGCATGTCATCATGCATGGCGTAAGTAACATTAATCAGCAATCAAATGAATGTATAGTTTAATATCATTAATTTATCGCAGGTGAACATTAAAATGCTGAAGGAGGGCATGGGTATCGATGCCCGTCATGTGAAGCGCAAACAGTTGTCGCTTTACTTGGACGCAGACTTTCTCAAACGCGAGCGCAAGTCCATGGAGAGTCACAACAACTTTAACACCACACTGTTGGCCAATCGCAAGCGTCTCTCCACGGAACTGGCGCAATCGCAGGATCCGTTGCCGCCGGGACAACAAGCAGCAGCTGGCGGCAATCGTGGACGCGAAAGTAGCGCCAAGGTGCATCGACTAAGTGAATCGGTAAGTTACTTGATCGAAACGCAATACTGAAATATTGTCAGCTAACTTGGGTTCTTATTTTGTGCAGCTCACTGAGGACAATTCAAATGCCTCCAGCGATATGGGCGGTACGACGCCCAGCACGCCCACAGCAGCGCAAATGAATGCGCCCAGTTTCAAGGCAACGGGCAAGAATGGCGCCGATGGCATGGACAGCACAGAGCAGGCAGTGCCAGTGTTGCCGCATAACAATGGTAGCAGCAACAACAATGGCAACAGCAGCAACAATAATAACAACAACAACACAGCTACAGCTGAGGTGGCCTGCTCGTGACAACCGCCAATGCCACAAGCACAGCAGCAGCAGCAACAACAACAGCAGACAGCACCGCCGCCACCGTCACCGTCTCCACATCATCATCATCATAAGTTTCGCAAGAACAACAATGCGGCAGCAGCTGCTGCATCCAATAGCATTTTTAACCAACGTTCAATACTGCATGCGGCTTCGAGTCTAACGGCCGCTCTAAGCATAACCGGACACAAGCGCAAGCAGACAGCAACAACAACTACAACCACAGCAACATCATCATCCCCAGGAGCGGCAGCAACAACACTTGCTGCTTCCAACAGCAACATTAATAAAAATGGCAACAGCAGCATTGTCGGTGGCGGCAACAACACAACCATATGCTATTACATAGATGACGATGATGACAACAACCAAGAGCAACCACCTACGCAAAAACCACAGAAGCAGCAGCAACAACAATCACATGCTGCTGCCAGAGCCAACATGCCAACAGCAACAACATCGGCAACAACAGCAGCCGCAGCAGCGGCCACGACAATTTCTTGTAAGTCATTTAAATGTCCTTCATTTATTCTATTTTTCATTTGTGAGACTGTTCTATGTATAAACTATCAACTATTTCTACGCTTATCTACAATATTTACTTTTAAATTTATCTATAAGTTATAAAAACAACAACTTGATACCTGAAAATCTAAATTTTCCAAGAACAAACCATTTTTACAATAAATAAATTTGAAAAAAAAAATACAAAAAATAAAACGATTACAACTTTTGGTATTTTTATTTAATGATATTTCAATATTCAAAACAAATTTAACAGGTATTTTTTAGTATTTCTAAATTTTAAGCATTATAAAGTTTCTTACAAGCCAAAACGATTAAAAAAAGTGTAAAAAATAAATGACATAATAAAATGTAAACATTTTACTTAAAATCTCCAAATCTAAATTGTATATTCTAAATATCTATCAAAATCAGAAATCACATTTGATGCTAATTAATTGAAATATAAAAACTTATATAAATATCTCTTCTTGTTTATTTACAGTGTAAAAAGCTATTACATATACCATTAAGGCTTAGTTTTGATAGTTAACCTACCTATTGATTTCCTTTTGGCATTGATGCCTCCAACAGAATGGAAGCCCCTATATTTTATACAAAACGGTTAGTATTAGTTTATATTATATGAATTAAAATATGAATTTGTATTTTTAATATTTCTAATGCAATATTTCCCTTGTAGGTTTCCATTTTAGCCTGCAAAGTTTTGTTTTACTTTTAATCCTTCAACGAAAATGCGTTGATATATTCAATACATACCATAGAAAGAGGACAACATGAAAAAACAACATCCAACAACTACATGACTAAAAGCGAGATATAACTTTTTGATCGCCAGAAGAAAGCATTTCGCTAACATTTGTCTTAATGTTTTCTCCCAAATAATACTGTTGTACATCTTTTTTACTTCCCACAGCTGGTATGAGAAGAATGCGTGAAAGAAAAGGAGAAAGAAAGTAAGAGTAATGGTGAGAGTGCTGATGGCAGATGACAACAAAATGAATGAAACAAAACAACAAATGCAACTGCAACATGAAAAAGATCTACTTATGAATTTTAGAATCTATTTCTATCTTTTTTAATTTCATCTTGTTTTCAATATATGTTTTCTTCTTCTTCTAGTTGTACGCTGAAAATTTGAAACAATTATGTTCGTTTTTCTAAGAAAAGATAACTGAAAAAAGGTAATAACAAAAAAATATATAATTGAAATGAAGATATTGATTTAATTTTACCAAATAAACAAAAAATAAAAAAAATTCATGGCGAAAGCTGAAAACAAATTACTGCGTTTTTATTTCCAATGGTGTGCGGGTTTGGGTTTATTAGCATATTTAATTTACAGAAACCATAAGATGTTACTCGTATTTGGAATCCTGAATATTCATTTATTTGGAAAATAGAAAATAAAATATTCGTATTAATTAAGAATGGAATCTATAGTGCATTTTGAGCTTCGACAACAAGAAAAAAGACTGATTATTATTAGTTTAATTATAATTCTAAGAATACTTTTAGTAATGTTTTGCAGTTAAAGTTTAAGTTTGAACTAAATGAAGAATTTACTTAAGAAAACATACTTTTAAATTCAGTATGGCTGATTTTTTATTAGAATGAAAGCCGATCATACTTCTATTTAGAACCTGTTTCCATTATAAATGGTTGAAACATGGACATTTGTCAATTAAATGAAACAGTACTGAAATTCACAATGCAATTTCGGAAAAAAAACAAATTGATCACCTGACTAATTCTTAATTATTTGTAATAATGATAAGTATCTTTCAGGAGATATTTACAGCTTGTATAAAGATTCTTACTTTAAAACAGGAGTACAACTCAGTTCACTATTTCTAAATAAAACTATTTACTTGATGAGATGAACGACTTTAGATTGAAAGTGGATTTTTTATTACTATATATCACCTGTATAACACCCGTTCTACTTATTTAGTGCTTTGAGAAACAGATACTCCTATTAAAACTATTACTAGACATATAATTTCAGAAAAAATGTTAGATTAGCTAAAGTCTTGTCAAAAAATGAAATTTATTTAGATTCATTATCAGTTGTTTTATAGAATAAAATGGTATACATTTTAAAAAGGCTGTTTATAAATGAATTGTTATATTAAGTTAAAAAGGAGTTACAAATCACAATTAAATTATTATATCATATAATATATAATTTACATAGTTAATTTATTAAACAAGTTAATAGCCGAAAAAAAGCTGAAATGTGATACAAACATACATATTCCATCAAAATGGAATGTAGCTGCGATTTAAAATAAATAAGATATCATTTATTTAGACCGGTTATCGATCTTTTGAATAGAAAAATTTAAAGTAGATACAAATCATTTCTTTTAATGTTTTAAAAGAGGATCATTGCATAAACTGTTTAAAATTGGTTTAAGATTTCAAACGGCTCAATACCACTAGGAATAAATTATGGAATTACGATACTAAAAGAAAATAGCGAAGCCAGCTGATGAATAAACTTATAAGGCAGCTCAGGTTGAGAAATTGTCGAGAAAATATGTACTTAAATATTGAAATGTATTTTAATGGCAGTTTATTATAAAACGGAATCATTGGATAAACTGTATAATTATTGGTTAAGATGTCAAACCGCTTAACACTTCCAGGGACTGTATATAGTAGAATTTTAGTACCACTACTTATAAATAGCAAACCAGCTGCTTAAAGAACTTAAAGTGAACAACTGCTTGGATTTTATGAGGCAGCTCAGCTTGAGAAATTGTTGAGAAAATACTTGAATATTTAAGTGCAGTTTAATGGCAGTTTGGTCAACAGGTGGCCACAACAGCTTCTAAAAGTACAGTCGGCCAACAAGGATCAGGAACCTTGACCAGACTTCAAGGATGCGACAGTAGCCGATCTGTGATCATATACCGCATAGTTGCGTGAAAGTACAGTCAGCTCCTAAGTAACCTTAAAAGCCAGGCCTGAATGATGTTTAACAAGGACGATTGAGGTATTACCCGGACTACTGCGCTTCGGACTAACTGGCCTATTAACCAATCGATCCTCGGGCGATCCTTTTTTGGGAACCTCACCTAAATTGCACTTCTGCGAATTTACCTATGCGCGACACAGCTGCGCGTTTTTACCCGAAATATATTTAATCCGTTTATGGCCACGGATTAAGTTGCAAAATTTTCACGATGGCTCACGCGAATTCCGTGGAAAGCGCCGAGGTGCGCAGGTAACATACGCTAATCCACCCGAACTGTAATCCCAGGTAAGCTAGACTTTTGGGTATATAAGATCGGCAGTCTGACAGCAAGATCATCAGTCAACAGTGCAGTGTCAGTGTATAAGGATCTCTCATCCTTAAGAGCAAAAATATAAACTATTATATGGTAAACTTTGCTTAGTTTTGCCAACTTATTTGCATCACTGGGTGAAGTTTGTCGTATAATCCCAAGGTAGCAGCGAGAACGAAAAGAAAGTGAACAGAATTCTTGGCTCTGCTTTTGGGATGCATTTTGTGCAGTTATGTTCGATTTAATAACCACATCACTGGGCAAAGTGTGTCTCAAAATTCCAGCTAAATGGTAACAACAATTCAAGTGCGTGAGTGCTCAAGTGTGCACAACTCAAGTATTTTAAAATTAAATGGCGATTGTCGGTATGGTCGCTTTCTTAGCAGCATCGGCAAAGTGACTAGACCGAACACTCGTGCTATAATTTTAAAATGTTCAACATGCTTTCATAACATTAAGGTACTATCTATATCTAGTTGAATATATATAGAGGTTGCAATTAGTTTCTTTGGTCGTCCAGCCTTAGGTGACTTCTCTGCTCATAAAGCTAGACAACCATTGAAGTTCGTTGTATCATAAGCAGCGTTACAAATAATAACTATATTCAAAGTTCCTTAAAATTGTATATTGTCAAATGGGTCATTCGCTAAAAGGAACGATCGTTGTGATATGCGTTCAACTCACCGTTACATATCACAGTGATTTTCCTTTATAGCGAGTGAATACTCCCAAAATTCAACAATTTACATTATTGCTCATGTAAAGTTTAAGTTTTATGTTTAACGCCTTTAAAGTAGAGAGAATAGACGCTGTGTTGTATGTACTACGTATTGTCTATATCACAGTGGCTGTTCTTTTTGTACCTAAAGTGCAGTACAACTTTAAATAATAATATATGGAATCACTCTCTGTTACCGATTCTTATGTTGTGTTTAACCGCAGGGAACTGTTGCTGCTGATATACTATTTAATCTCATCTATATCACAGTGGCTGTTCTTTTTGGTTGCTCGACAATTATCAACAATCTCTACATTTTAGTGTTATTTATATTTTGTAAATTGTCTAAAAGGAAGGGAACTCTCGCTGTTGATGTATTCAATTTTTTAACAATTTATATCACAGTGGCTGTTCTTTTTTGTTTAACAATGTTTCAACGATATCTACACCTATAAAGAATTTAAAAACTAAAAAACTAATAATTATATAAAATTATTTAAATATATTAAAAGGTTTAAGAAATTTTAAATAATATAATGATATAAATTATGCATTTCTAGCTTATAACTTAAAAATGGCCAATAATCTTTAATAAATAAATTATTGGTATCTCAAATTATAAGAATCATTTATTTATAATTAAAAAATATTTTTAACATTTTTATGAAAGAAAATTGAAATAAAATACCAAATATATGATTATTACATTAAAATTTCCCATAAGTATGCTACATTTAAGTTTTTCTATTCCATTCGCAAGCTGTGTAATTGGAATTACAGCTGCAGAAAACCACCGCAAAAACGTGGCGCCACGTGTTTTGCCTGGCGAAATGGTAACAAAAAGTAGCAAATGTGTGGCAAGTATGTAGGGCGTGGGGGCGTGGTCATGCGAATTGACATTCATTGACAGCCTCCACCTAGCTGAATAACAAGCACACAAACTAAGTATTAAGGCTAAAATAACTGCCAATAGCGTTGCCATTGTTGCTGCCACAAAGCATGCCACATTGTAGCTGGCTAACGGAATGGGAAAAGGAAACTAAACGCCGGAAGTGCGAATAAAATGTTTTTTCAGTTGGAAAAAAAAATACAAAGCCCAACGCTCTTTTGAAAGCAAACTGAAAATGTTCATTACCTCAAGATTAAAAGTTAAGTAATAGTTAACAAACTGTTCAATGGATATTGAGAAGAATACCAAGTTCAAGGATATCTCTTTAAAAAAATGCTGTTGTTTATATAAGATCGATTATCTTTCTGAACAAAATACACGCAATAATATATTCTGATATAATATATATTTAATGATGAATCGTACACTTTCTGGACTGTAGATTTTACTCGTAGTCTGATAATCATACTAAATTTTTGTTATTTACACATAAAAACAATGAAATCTTGAATATCTACTCGTTAACTCGTTTTTAGGGGGAAAGTAATTATTACTTTAGAATCTTTCTTCTTTAAATTGCCCAAGTTCTTATTCAACTTTGCTTGCAAAGCGATACAAATAATTTTCTACTCGTATTTTGTCACGCAGCTCCTTTCGGGAGGTCAGCTCGACGGCGGCATTGGTACCGTTATGATCGTGGAAGAATCCACAATATCTTGCAGGCACAAAAAGTTTAATCTCGCGATTCTTTCTATAGCGCTCCGTAACACTAAGACTACAATGCTTGATGGCAGTAATTTCGGCACGCATGCACTTCCGGCACATATCCTTATCGCCGGCAAAACTGTGAAAGTAATCGCCAACAGGACGCTGGTGACAGATCAGGCATTGAGCCACATTTTTAGGGCCACAGAAGATGGCAACCGCTGGCCAGAGAATGCGGCATGTTCCAAAGGCGGTCTCCATTTTCCAATTTGGATATTTGTTGTGAATCGAATATGTGGATGGGCTATGAATTTATAAATATCTGAATAATTAACTGGAGTATGTAAAATTGAAGGACTTACCCTGGGGTCACAAACTTTGGATCTGGCACCACTTGCCTATCGAAGGTATAGCCAGCACGAAGTTTCCATGGTGGAACCTCATAGGTGCCCATGGCTGGAATCATCTGCTCTCGGACAGCGGGCAGACGAGGCATCTTATTGGCCAGAGCTGAGAAGCCAGCATTGGAGGGATACTGTAAAGGATTGGGAAATATAGAAGAGAACATTACATAATATAGTTTTGTTAATTATGGTTACTGTAAAATAAATTTATTAAATGCACTATGGTTGTCCTAAAGAAAATTGACTGATCTAAATAAATAATAGTTTTTATATAAAAGATTATATACTGACTGGTGACGGCAATTAACAGCAATAACTAGACAAAATTTATACATTGAAATTCAAAGGGAAAGTTTACCGAAAATTACAATTTTCGGTCATCTAAAACGGCAAGAGCTAGAAGGCTAAATTTAAACAGTAATTACATATTTTTTTAATCTTAAGATCTACCTTGAATCCAATGGGCTTTGCACAATCATAGTCAAGTGGACTGGGATGTGGACGTCCCTCCGGCAATTGAGCTCTCATGTAGCTATCCAAAAAGGGGCCAGATGTAGGCATCACCTCACGGTGCATTGTAGTGCCAAATGCGACTTTTGGCATCACCGGCGGATTGACGACATACTCAAAGCCTGCAAAGAATCAAATTACTTGAAATTACTTGGATATTCAAACTTAAAGTAGATTCTAGTTAGAGTGTGACCTAATGCTCTGCAGCGTGTCAAGATCATTCTCGTCTCGGAGCGCTGTCGACGCAGTTGCTCCCGTTCCTGAGCGTTAAGCTGGCGTGCACGCATCGTAGACCACAGTCGCTGCTAAACTGAAGTTTACTATGACGACCTCTGCCTTTGAATGTGGCTGTGAATGTGGCTGTGAATGTGGCTGTGGCTGTGGCACAGAGCACGCATGGCACGCACCTGCCCCATTACCATTTACACCTGCTATCAATAATAATCATCACAATCCGCGTTGTCGGTTTCAAAATCAATATGACAAACTGCCAACCGTGAAATTAGCTAAGCGCCATTTTATTACAACTGACTGCCAAGTCTAGACTGAGTTTTTCCCTCTGAACTTTGACCTAGTTCGATAACTTTCTGGTCTTAATAACTTTCCTATTGTGCAGACTTTGTGGGTCATATAGTGACTGCGATTATAATAACAGTTGGTTGGAAATTGATTTGTAAAGCGTTTATTTAGCTTTCCATCACAAATTGACAAGCATTGAAAAAATACAAACTAAAAATAGAAAACAAAAATATGTATATATTAAGAAAAATTTAGTTGAACAATTTTCAATATACTTTTTTGATGGTTTGGACGCATATTCTTCTTTTAAATCATATGAGAGTAATAATTTCACCAAGAAAAGATAAAGATGAAGATTTGGTTGGCCTATATTAATTATAAAGTTTCTGTTTTGGATTCTCGATCTTTATCCTACAGTACCTATCAAAATAGACACTTAAAAAAACTAGGATCAATCGAGAAAAGTAGACAAAATTCTTTTCTGAATGATATAATCTTAAACTTTAAATGAATATATATAAACAGAAAGAAATAGAGTAAAAAAATTAAATGTATTATAGATAGGATGAGCAGACTGGGATAGAAATATAGGTATAGATCACAAGAGAGTTAAGATCTATAGTAAGACGTCATACAGAGGCAAGTCTTCGACCTAATAAGAGGTTATTGAACAATACTCACCCTCCATAGTATGCACTCAAAATGATTACAGTTTACCAATCTTAGAACCTCTGTTGAAATTACTTAAAATTTACGCAAGTTATATAAACGCGTAACAATCGAAAGTATCGCGATGTCTTGGCTTTTTCAGAAGATGAATAAAACTACAAAATAAACAAATGGAAAATTGTGTGGAATGACAAGCCAGTCGTAGGCATATAAATAAGCATATAAATATTTATAATGTCATAGCAAAATGTACTCATAAATTGTTGGAAAATAGTTGAGAAAACAACATGGCGAATGTGGCATGCAACAGGCCCAGTGGCAACATGAAAGCCAAAAGCCGCAATAATATTGCGTTGCGTTGAAATTCAAATGTTGAGTCGGATATACGAGCCTAAGATACACACGCAAACTTTTAAATGGGCTTTTGAGCAATTTTCCAAGTGGGTTGTTCGCCTGGTGGAAAGTGTGGCTGAGGCATGCAACAACCGCAAAGTGCACACCTACAAAATGGCAGAATGGTGGCATGACATTAATGCCAGTTAACCCCAAACGTTGTCCCCGTCATCGTCATCGTCGTCGTCGTCGTCAGCTGCAGCAATGGCTTTGGCTTTTTTGGCAGAGCTCCGCTCTTGAATCTGGCCCCATCCCGCAACACCGCTCCTTTCTGCAGCTGCCTGGCACTCACGCACATGAATGCTAATGGCGTCGCATGCAACAGGGGCAGAGGCAGAGGCGGAGACAGAGACAGTGGCAGTGGCAGTGGCAGAGACACAGGCCGTTGCTGAGGCAAACGCAATGACAGGCAGCACGCAGAAATGCACAACCGCATTGCAACCACAGCTGCCATCCGATGTCCCAACGATGTCACCACCCATTCACATAAACCACCCACGCACAGTAACCTCACATTAACTTTACAGGATGCATGAAATTAACTTTAAATAAATATTTAATGTTAAAACTATACAAAAGTGACAATTTGGTGAAATGCATAAAAGATTTTTATTTACAGTCAAGTCTTTTTTTTTTTTTTTAACAATTTTCAGTTAAAGTTACCGAAGTTATCTTGCAATCTCCAAGCTCATTTTTTGAATTTTTATTCAAGTCTTGAAGACAGTAATATTTTATTTCAATGATATTCGAATAAATTTTAGCATAAATTGTATATATTTATGTTCTTTTGAATGTACTAAATTTTGAATTTTGTTTTTTTTTTATTTGCTTAAAAATATAAAGTATTTGGCTTTAAATTATATATTTTCTTATAATTTTTCTAAGCTTCACATATTTATTTACCTTTTATATTTTTAAATCCATAAATATATTTAATGAAACTATTTAGATATATTTATAAATTAAATTTATTATATCTGAAATTATATAATAACTAGGTAGACTTCATTGGTGTCACTGTGCAGTGCAACAGCGTGTGGCAAGCTGCTTAATTCGTGCAAATAAAATGATTGTGTAACATATGTAGCTGGGTGCGCTTGTGGGTCTATTATTCTGAGTACAGCCACAGTAAGTCCTTGCATATGGGCGCACTTAGTGCTTAAGCAGCCTCCTTGCCTATCTTGCAGCCCTCCTACTATCTTCTTGTCACCTCCATGCCCAACTGCTGCTCGCCGCAAACTTGCAATGCAATTAAATTGTAATTTCACATTATTTAAGTGTTTTGCTCTGCAACATTTTGGTTAGCACAATATGCTATCTGGTTTTCGGGTGTTCGGTTCTCCCGGGGCATATTTTGGTATGTCAACAATTAGTTAAATGCTAATGAAGCTGCTGCACATTTCTCATAATCATTTCTATATTATACAGCCAGCTAGTTAATTTAAGTAAATACCATATAGCAACATTGAATTGACTTTAAAACTATTGATAAAAGGAGATTCACATATTTGGTTTCCGTGCGCAATAAATTACCTTTTATCACTTTTTAGTTCTGAAGTATTTCGCTTCTACACTTTACCTTATGATGGGTACTCACGTTTTTCACAAAGTTTGTTAGTTATTTTAAGTATTTTAGGCATTCACAGTTTCGTTTCAATCCACTTTTTACATAATAAATCTAATTTAATAAGATCAAAATACAATATCATATAAACAGAATCAATTTAATTTATATACAGGCCTCTGTGAGAGTATACAATCTTCGAATTTTAGTCCATAAACTATTCCAGCTTGTTGTAAATTGTTTTTGACCATACCATAAAAAACCGAAGCATTCAAATCAGTTTTAGAGATAGCCGAAAACGGCATGCAACCAAGTGGCATGTCCTACAGAAGCAATTACAACAACAATGGGTTGTTTTGTTGGCAAATAAAAATGCAACTTCAGTTTGTGGCTTTTCAATTTGCGCCAGGACAACATGAAACGCCCCCATGCCAAGGACATGCCCGAAAAAGTGGCCATAAACGTGCAATTCACATGCAAAGCACAAAAACTTTGAGACTCCTCCAATGTGAATGGACGGAAGTGCCACAGCATCCTGACTACACTGGCAACTGGCAACTGGCAGCAAGGACAAAAATATTCCTCTGTTCAGCCGCAGGCTGTATTGGGTCTCTGTCTTGTGGCTAAGGTTGAATTTGGTTCACAATAAAAACAAAACAATGACAGCACACAAAACAGTTTAAGTCTATTTCGGGCCGGAAGTGCCGCTTATTACGCAGGATGTGGTTAACCGGAAATGAAACGAAACAAGCCAACTGCGACGCCATTTCAACTCTTATATGTTGGTGTGGGTGTCTGTGTGTGTGTGTAGATGAATGAGCTTAAGTGTGTGTACCCAAATTGAAGTGCATGGAAAACTAATTAAAAATGCGCTTTAAGCTTTCCGACTTTTGCATTCGATATTGGAATGTACTTTGCTAGCAGGCACTGTACAGCCAGACACCAGCACCAAAGCAATTCTAGAATACTGTGAAATCGAAACGTACTTAAAATTTGCTGTGCAGTGCAATCAGTGTAATGTCATGCCCGGGTTTGAGCACAAACGACGCGTAGTTCAAATCAAATTACAAGATGCTCTGCCATCCACTACTCAAACCTTCCCTGCCCCCTTCGACTGACCCCAATTTCAATGCGTCTGCAATTTGTGCGGCATTGCAGGCAGCTAATCAGGCTAATAAACACCAGACTGCAATTGGCCAACTCGCAACTGGCAACTTGTAACTGGCAAACCGGCAATTGGTACAAAAAGCATTGCATACTTTCTGGCGTGGCGAGTATTGACTTTTTTTGTGTTGTTTTGTTGTTACCAACGAATGGATACGGCTAAGCATTTGCCACAAATCATACAAATTGCATTGCTTATGCACTTGGCAGTCAATTGTGGCCATGGCCATTACCATTTGAATGCCAATTAAAGTGGTCCATTAAAAAAGTGGCGATCATCGAACAATTCACAGTTGGTCAAAATAAAGCGTTCATTGCCCACTTTAATACCTACAAAAAAGGCACTGCAATAAAGTTCTCAAGTAGCTTTTCGAGAGTGCACTTTAGACATTTAAAAAACATTACTACTGCTCCTAAAACCACTTAATCGTAAATGTATTTGTTTATCGTCTACTTTCAAGTGCATCTAAAACTGTGCGATGTAAATAAATTTTTCTATTATTTTAAAAATAAAAAAAATTTAATTCATTTTATATTATATTTTGTCTAAAAATAAGTGCTGTAAATCCAAACTGTGAATCAAGTTTAATATCGAAATGTAAAACTAGAAGAAAAAGAAGCGAGTTGTCGATCAATTGACAAATAATACATCGAGATACCAATATCGAAATATGTGGTAAAACAATTTTATACACAGTCAAAATAGAGGCCAAATAATGATAAAATTGACATTGCGCAATGAAATCGGTTAAAAATTGACAATGTTATGACACAATATACAAAAAATGGACATTAATGAATTAAATTACCAATTTTCATAGTGCATTAAATTAGAGTTGCATTGTCGAAAATCGACTAGGTTGACTCGATTTAGTATTTAATTGTCTCTGTCTAATTTTGATCGTTTGTCTTTCCATTTAAAAACTAAATTTTTAACTGCTGAAGTTATGTATAGTGAGATTTCGCTTTAAGTTCCTAAATATCCTGCTTTCACTTGAATATTCTTAAATTATTCATGCTTGAAAAATTGCCGGCAAATATTTTAAAAATTACCTCACGTGAAAAGCTTAACCCACAAAATCCCCACACATTATACCATGATTTACAATTGTCTTGGCTGCAGCTTCGTTGAGAGCTGTCACAAAGCTTGGAGAAATTTCACAACACTGCAAATTGCATGAGCTGGTAAATTCTCATATGAATAGTATGACATTTCTATGGATCTATGTATATACTTCAACGTCGCATACTGAAACTGTCAGCGCAGAGAAAGGAAAGGCCAAGAAGGTGAGATGATATCAAAGGATGCCAAATGTTGCCATCTCATCATTTCAGTTGTCACATTAAAAATGCATAAATGTTGCTTAAATGCAATCCAAGAAATGCAACTGGCAAAAATAGACTTTGCCTACAATTCCCTCTCCTCTACTTTCATACAAATAAAAAAATACTCACACAAGCCAAACAGACTCCAATCAATGTGGGCGTTGCAGGCATAGGACATACAATTTGTATCCAGAATGTTTCTGACGCTTCGCATTTTGTGGGCAAGGCAACTACCTACAATCCAACCAGAGATACGTTAGACATGCCCCTGGGCGGGTCATGTCTTTACCTTGTCTGAAGCTGCCCTATGCCTGAAACAGCTGATAGGACAGGGACTAAGCCTGGGTCCTCTGCTCGGTCCTATGCTTCTGCCTCTTCCACTACCTTTGCTGATTGTCGTGCCGTTGATCTGTGTTTTCACTTAGATATTGGCCCGGGGCGCAGAGTAGTAGACTGTACGTGTGGTCGCATCGATACAGGAAGTTTGTTTGCGGCCAAGTTTCCAGATAAGAACGTATGCTATGTGGATTGCCCATACTCGTAGACCTGTCCCACTGAAGGCAGCAAGACTGAACTGGCAAACCAAGCACTTCAATTGCTTTAAATTGAATTTTCTATTTACCTTAACTTTGATATGCACTCGTTTGAGAGCTCTAGTCCATTCCAATCGAAATTTTTTTCTCTTTCAACAAGAGTTCACGGCTGGATATGAGATATGCATATTTCCTCAAGGCGTTTTTGCACAGTCTCAACATAAATATGACAAAGCAGTTTTTGAGGTGCTTAAGCAACTGTTGAAACGCTTACGAATGCATGTCAAATGGGAAATGATGATGCTAACAAGAGGATAATTGCGCATGTGTGTGCGTGAATAAAACGTTTACGAATGCAACTCAAAAAGAAACGATGATGCTGACAAGAGTATGAAAACAAGGCATAAGTACGTTTCCCTAACAAAACGTTTACGAATACAACTCAAAGAGATATTTAAAGGAAATTAAATGTTTAGAAGAGATTAAAGAGCAAGAAATGTTGAACATAAATAACTATAGACTACCATTACTTTATGCATGCGGTCTGTAAAATGTTTACGAATGTACAGCCAAACAAAAACTGAAAATGTTCTTCTGGTTTAATATAGTTTTAATAAATCTAGAAATCGTTTCGATAACTTTATTATCTCTGATGACATATTTTTTTAACTTAAATTATTTGACACTTCCATTTCACAAATGTAAATCGCTTCCATAGGACTTCGAGCAGCAGGCAAAGAATACAGATCATTACGCAGAATAAATAGCCCGTCAGTATTACATTTATATCCTTGAGTGATATTTTTTTTGTGGGAGATGTAACATCTTGTGGAGCCGTGTAGACACCTGTATGAAACAAATACTCATTCGTTTGGGAAGTCCACTTAGCGACAAGCCCATTGCTCAATGTGTTCAAGTAGAATTGAAATAGGCTTTCCTTAAAGGGAGAGTTGAATTGTATGGGTAAGCCTAGAAAATAGGAAGCCGTGCACAGCTGTGAACCATCAACGACACGAAAGAGGGGACGAGTCAGGTAACGCTGTTTCAGACCAAGAATTCTGGCATATGGCGATGTGATGATATAGGCATAGCTGGTGTTCAGCATATCCTTATGCTTCCGCAGTGTGGAAAAATTGACGGTGACCAAACGATTCTTTAACTGCGCTGGAAACAAGCTCGATTTGGACATCAGCTTTTCCTGTGTCCGGGTGGTCATAATACTCAGTGGTGACTTTAGGAAATCGTCAATTGTATTGATTTGTGGTCCCATCTGTTTCACACTGAAGGATGCCGATAGATTGGCACTTTTCGTAGTTCTCATTAGCAGAACAGCCATTAGCATTCCAACATGAAAATACTTGTATACCCTGGGCAGTCGTCGAAAAGTTCCGCTATCTAATGACTGCATATAATATATAACTTGTCCCAAGTAAAGTCCTTGAAGGCCCCGACGACACCATATCTGCCAGCACAAAGGTAACAAAACGATCAAGATCGCGAATATCCAACAATTGGCTGAAGAGTTGGTTTTAAAAAACTTAGTTAACGCTGAACTTTGGGTCCAGGGCACCATTAAGCAATGTTTACTTAATGTAAACGAGAAGGCGCCAGCTGTCAGATTCGCATTCAGAGTCATTCGCGAATACGGATGTGGTACAATGTCTACCTCACCCCTTGCAGCTGCCAGCATCGTATGAACGTGATAGTTTTCCCTATTAACATGGGGCAAGAACTCTGTCCTCATTCTTCCATTCATTTGATAAATGTACTCGGCAATTAGCGATCCCATTGTGCCTCTCAGCTCCCCATTGTGACACTGTGGAAATATATAGAAAAACCTTAATAAGACTAACTTGCTGATTCCATCTAAATAATTACCACATAACTAAAAGGCGGATCATTAAAAACTGGAATCCGAAACTCGTATCCTTCGACATTTTTAGTGTTGAAACTCGGCCACTCGTAATCAGTGCCGAAACTGGTCACATTGATCACTTTGACTTTAGGAAAGGGCGTATAGCTGAAGAGTTCATTTCGCACTTGGTTAACTTCTTGAATCTGCTGAAAAGTTAAGGCCACGTTAACGAAATTGTAACGCCAGCACCAGTCAAAGAAATCCTTCAATTGTCGTTGAGTTGGAGATCTATTGCTCAGTCCCTTCACAATAAACAGTAAGTACACATTATGACGTCCATCGAGAGCTTCCTGGAGTACATCAAGCATTGGCTCCAACTTAGGCGAATAGTGCTTAATAGTAGCAAAGACCAAGGTCTTACGGCTTCTTATTTGATTAAACGTTGCATTCCAAGACAAACCCCAGATTATAATGGGTAAATTCAGTTGCTGAACGAGCTGACGTTCTATGGATGCCATAGCAATCTGATTTCCCGGAGGCAGCTTCGGTTCCCGATTAGAAGCAAACGTAACGATTGTGTCGAATCCATGATGGGCTTCCAATTGCTTCGAGAAATTAAGCACAAAATCGGAATCATAATAATCCAAATTACTGGCAAACATCGGAGAGAAACCACCGACACGAAGGACTAGCACAAAAAGAAGGAAGTGTCCGAGCATTACGATTGTAACAGAGAACTGGGAGCTTTGTCAACAGGTAACCCCAATTTATAGTAAGTTTATGAATTTAAGAAAGTCATTCTAGTTAAAGACTTTTGCAAAATACTTCGAAAAAATACAGCTAATTAAAACAGTTTGAATACAATAAAAAAAAATGGAACCAATGCTCATAACACATTTTCTTTTATGTATTACAGTTATCAAGAAAAATTTGGATTGAGTAAGATTGGAGTAAATGAAACAAATTGTCCATGTTGCCAAAGCTCTTTCCGTAATGATTTGGTGACTGGCGCCAGAGATAAGCACAAGGGGTCTGAATGAGTATAAGTGGACGGCTACAGTCGAGCACGCGCGACAGTAAGATACCCTGTGCCCAAGTACTCTGTACTAAAAGTTTATTTTCGACCAATTGTTCCTATGGCTTCTATATGATATAGACAGCCGATATGTACCAAATTTTGTCAGGATAAATAACGCTTACTATAATGCATATTCTATGAGTTTGGTTAAGATATCTCCAAAAACAAAAAACTTTTTCATACTAAAGCTTGATTTTCGACTGAGCGTTTCTATGGCAGCTATATGATATAGTGGTCCGATTTGAACCAAATTTGGGCAAAATGTATATTACCAACCCAGATATGTATTGTGTCAGATTCTGTGAGATATCTAAAACAGAAGTTTATTATACTAAAACTTTATTTTCGATCTGTCGTTCCTATGCAGCTATATGATATAGAGGTTTGATCCAACAAAAAAAAAATATATATATCTTGATCTGCGTACCGTATACAGGAACCTACTTACCAAGTGTGAAGTCTCTAGCTCTTATGGTCTCTGAGATCGACGCGTTCAAGCAGACGGACAGACAGACGGACAGACGGACAGACAGACGGACAGACGAACAGACGAACAGACAGATGGTCAGGGCTCAATCGACTCGGCTGTTGATCCTGATCAAGAATATATGTACTTTGGGGGGTCTGCGAACCCCCTACTGCCTGTTACATACATTCTGCCAAACATAATATACCCTGTTTTGTTAATTTTCATTGGACTCAGGGCATAAAAATACACGCAGTGTGCCTGTAGTTTCTCGATTTGAAGCTCGCACTGACGTCGACCATTTCAACGTCTTTGAAAAACATTCAAGGGTATGAAAAAAATGAGTAGTTTGCCTGTCAAAGTTATAGCAGGTTGATTTTGTTGAAATAATGTCCAAAAGAATGCAAATTTTTGATGTAAGCCCAAACTTTAAATCGAGCTGAATAAAAATAATTCATAAAGAAGGAAATATATTTATTACATTTTATTTGAGACAAATTTTTCAATTTGACATTAATTTCAATACATTTTAAGTCACAGTATCTTTTAATTAAACTGTAGCAACTCAAAAAATTAAGGGTAAGAGAATTTATATTCGCAGTGTTTTGCATCATGTATGTACAAATCGATTCCATAGAATTTCGACCAGCAAGCAAGTAAAACAAATCATTACATTGGTCACATAGATCTTCAGTAATACCGCAAAATCCTTCAGGCTTATTCTCGCATGGAGTAAGACGTCATCTCGTGGTGCCGTGTAGACACCTGTATGAAACAAATACTCATTCGTTTGGGAAGTCCACTTACCGTCAAGTCCATTGCGCAATGTGTTCAAGTAGAATTGAAATAGGCTGTCCTTAAATGGAGAGTTAAATTGAACTGGTATTCCTAAAAAATAGGAAGCCGTGCACATATATGGATCTTCAACAACCCGAAATAAGGGACGTGTCAAGTAACGCTGTTTCAAATCGAGAATGCGAGCATATGACGATGGGGCAATGTAAGCATAGCTTGTGTTGAGGCTATTCCTATGCTTCCGGAGCGTGGTTATATTGACTACGAACAACCGATCCTTTAACTCCAATGGTAACAAATTTGATTCGATATACGATTTCGCCTGTGCCTGGGTTATCATAATACGCAGTGGTGACTTTAGGAAGTCGTCAACAGTATTGATTTGTGGTCCCATCTGCTTCACACTGAAGGATGCCGATAGATCGGCACTTCTCGAGGTTTTTATTATTAACACAACCATTAGCATTCCCACATGAAAGTACTTGTATACCCTGGGTAGTCGTCGAAAAGTTCCGCTATCTAATGACTGCATATAATATATAACTTGCCCCAAATAAAGTCCTTGAAGGCCCCGACGACACCATATCTGCCAGCCCAAGGGCATAATAATGCCCAGGATCACTAATAGCAATAAACTTGTTTTAGTGCTATTTCTAAAGAATGTACCTATCGCAGAATGACGTGTCCAGGGCACCATCAAGCAAGATTTACTCAATGCAAAGCAGAAGGCGCCAGCTGTCAGATTCGCATTGAGGGTCATTCGCGTATACGGATGTGGTACAATGTCTACCTCACCCCTTGCCGCTGCCAGCATATTATGAACATGATAGTTGTCTCTATTCACATGAGGTACGAACTCCGTCCATATTTGCCCATTAATGTGGTTAATATATTCTGCAATTAATAATCCTGTGAAGCCTCTCAGCTCTCCATTAGGAATCTATGAAAATATGTAATAAAAAATAATTAAACACTCCCTACTATTTAATTGATCCTAAATATCTACCGTATATGTAGAGGGTGGATCATAAAAGAATGGAATCCGAAACTTGTATCCTTCGACATTTTGAGTGTTGAAACTCGGCCACTCGTAATCAATGCCAAAACTGGTCACATTGATCACTTTGACCTTAGGAAAGGGCGTATAACTGAAGAGTTCATTTCGCACTTGATTAACTTCTTGAATCTGCTGAAAAGTTAAGGCCACGTTAACGAAATTGTGACGCCAGCACCAGTCAAAGAAATCCTTCAATTGTCGTTGAGTTGGAGATCTCTTGCTCAGACCCTTCACAATAAAAAGTAAGTACACGTTATGACGTCCATCGAGAGCTTCCTGGAGTACATCAAGCATTGGCTCCAACTTAGGCGAATAATGCTCAATGGTAGCAAAGACCAAGGTCTTGTGGGTTATTACTTGCTCAAACGTGGCTTTTCGAGATAATCCCCATATTACAATGGGCAAATTCAGTTGTTGAACGAGCTGACGTTCTATGGATGCCACAACTAGCTGCTGTCCAGAAGACATCTCCGATTCCCGATTGGAGGCAAACGTGACGATTGTTTCAAATCCATGACGGTCTACCAAATTCCTCGCGAATATAATCACAAATCCGGGATCATAATAATCCAAATTACTGGCAAACATTGGAGAAAATCCACCGACAGGTAGGACGAGCCAAATAAGCAGGAAGTTACCGAGCATTGCGATTATAGCACTGAACTGTGCGATTTCTTAACAGGTAGCCTCAATTTATAGTAAATGCAGGAATTTAAGAAAGTCATGCTACTTAAAGACTTTAGCCAAATACTTCGATACAGCTAATTAAAATAGTTTGATTCCAATCATAAAACTGGAACCAATGATCGTTAGATCGTTAATACTTCAGTTGTCACAGGTAAATTGCATTTTAACTTTGTTTCTAGCTGTCAATTTATATATAGATGTTTATAACATTTTAGAAAGAAAATGTGCATTGCAAGTTTCAGAATACATTGACTAAAGTTCAAGCAATTAAACGAATGATTAATGGAAATTTGATATTTAAAAAAGAACGATAATTTTTCAAGAAGAAAAACAGATTTAAAATCAGTTCAAAATACAATTTTTGTTCTTTTGGAAGGTAATAAGAAAAACTAGACTCAAATGATAATGTTTTCCTCATTTCATTTAAAAGTTGAAATTAGTTTGAGTATATTTAAGAAATTTACTTTTTGTTATGAAAGCCAATCGCTCTTTAGAAAAAATCAAAGGGTAATTTCTTAATTTCAGGGTGAAGTACGATACTATTTTTCTGAGTATAATGGATTTTAAAACAATTCATAGAGTTTATAAGGCAAGTGTTTTTTGATTATTTAATTATAGTAAATTAAGTAAACATTAAAGGAATTATATGGATAGGATTAATTTTTACATTGCCTGAAATATGAATGTTTTATTTAATAATAGTTTTATTGAATACAAAAACATTTCTTTTTAAATTTGTATTTATTAATTATGAATCAAATGGACAGAGTTTTTGAAGAATTTTTATCACTTGTACCAAATTAATAAAAAGATTATGCATCCAATTAATTGTAATGCTGTTACCGATTTTAAATTTCAACTTCAATATTTATTCACTCAGCTAAATTTGACACTATTAAATCTCGTATGTACACAGTCAAAGTTTACCCTTGCTCGAGTTTACTCAACCGCAATTGTTCGGTTATATTAGTTTCAAAATGATTGATGCCCCAAAAAAAATAGAAAAAATCCAAATTTGATGGATGTTTGTTTGGGTTCATTTGAACTACACAAAGCCATAATGCACACGCTGGCAGATCATTTAAAAGTTTCGCCTTTCGCATAGAATTATTAATATGAAGTGACAGTTTGAATGGAATTTAAAAAATATTACATGAAGTTTGGCAACTTTAAAATTGCCTCATCGCAAAGTTGGGTGTTGCACAAATGTTTTGTCAAGATAAAAGACTAGAACCAAGGTAACGCTACATAAATTGTGTTTATTCCGAAAGCCGAGAAACTGTAGCATACTTCTGTGCGAAGTTTAAAGGTGACAGCTACACCTTGCCTTTCCCCTTCATGCCTCAAAGCTCTATCTCTCTTTTTCTACTTCTTACACATGCCACGCACATTTCATTAAAGCACAATGAAGACATTTGAACGGAATGCGTGTGCTTTGCAGTGGAGAGTGGGGTAGTGGAGTTAACTCAAGTGTGGGGCATTTTTCGAGGGTCTTGAAAAATATTTGCAACACTGAAACATTTCCCCACTGACGTGGTACTTGGAGCCAGGACTTCAGCTCTGTACCGTAGCTTGGCATGCGCCGCTATAAAAAACAATAAATAATATTTATGTGCTCTTTGATAAGGCGGCACTTTTCGTTATACAAACATATGAGCATGAACTTGCTGTATAAGAATTTTCATAATACCCTAGAGAGCAAAAGGGGTAGCTAGTTATATAATAAAAAGTGAAACGAAAATCTTATATGTAAAGTAATACTTGAACTTGTTAAATTTATATGTTAAGTAACACTTAAACTTGTTAAATTTATTTGGCAGTTTGAAGCAACTTTAAAGTTTGTCATAGGGTATCTGCTAGTCGAGGGAAGTCATTCTAGTTACTTTTGCTATTTATGTAACACATCTAATCGCTGGCATTTGTGGCATTTGGTAACTTTTTGAAAAACTCTCGTATTCGGGTGTGAGTTTATTTGCTTTTGACAAGCGCTGCATAGTTGGCTTTAAGTGTGGCGAATAATTAATGCAATACACAAACACACACACGCACACATACATTGATACCCACACTCATGCACATATAAAGACTCCCCTCATTGCGTTTAACATTTTAAGCACCTGTGACACATAAAATGAAGTCATATGAGAGGCAGCTTTATATGAATCCTTCTGTTGTGTACCAACCTGATAAATGAGAGTAAACACACACACACACACATACACTCATTTAATCTCTGACACTTGTTTATTTTAATAATGTTAACCTAATTAAGTGATTAATATGCAAAATGTGCGCAGAGATTAAAACGCTCTGCGGCATCGTGTTTAATTTTACATTATTAACATTTTCGCGTTGTTGCTATGAGAATTTTGGGATCTAAGGCCTAAGTCTATTAATTATAAAAAAAGAAAAAATTATTAGACCTGAACAGATATACTTTAATAAAAATAAAATGCTTAGATAGCTGTGAATTAACTTGAGATAATCAATATATCAAATAATTTAACTTAAGCCACTAAAACAATTTTATATTTGTTATTTGCTTAAATGTTTTTATATAAATAATTGAAACATGCAGCTCCTTGTATCTAATGTATTTTATATTAATTTAATCGACTTAAATATATACAAAATGTAATTTAGTTGTATAAATAAACTAAATTTATTGAAAAATTCTCAGAAAAAAATGGTTTGTTAGTTATTTGCAATTTTTTAAAAGCTAATTTTTATTTTTCATTTTCAAATCCTGCAATTCAAGTAAATTAATAATCATTTAAAGATTTAACACTTGCCAGTTTCAGGGTAGTTGTGCAAAATCAAATTAAGAAATTAACTCAACCCAGTCCAACTGTATTTAATGGATTATAAAAGCCATCAAATAAGTCCAGCGTATACGCAGTCTTCCAAGTTGGCACATCAATTATTGTCAATTTTAATCTTCTTCTTTTACACCTGTCACTCACACAGTGCAGTGTGCCACGTTTTTCTGCAACATTCTCACACTTCAACTCAGTCAATCGCAGCTTAGCACAAGGCCTAAAGCTTTATGCCAATTATTCAGGATGCAAGGAGTAAAACGCCTAAAAGCAGTCAATGTAAAAACGTTTTTTTCGCATAAGCCTTTTTAGCACTAAAAGGTACTCAGCATTTCAGTTACAGTTTTTCTCTCATTTTTTTTTCTGTTCCAAGCTAATTGATGAGCAGCAAATGGCGCGTGTTGCAAGAAGGGATAAAGGAGTGGAAGAAGAGAGTGTGTGAGAGGTTGGCAGTTTGTCAAGCGGAAACTGCGAGCATTTCTCAAACACTTTGTGGCACAATTAAAGTTGCAGCTAAGCGACTAAATGGCGGCCATTTACAAGAAGCCTGGACAACAAAAGGAGGCGACGGCTTTGGTCCTTGGTCTTTAGAAATTAGAATTAATATTTTTACGCTGAGCTAACACAATTTCAAGTTGGCTGCGCGAAAAATGCATATTTTCCGGTCAGCATGGCAGTTCTATTATGTTGTTGTTGTTGTTATTATTATTGTTGTTAGCACCTCTAAATGTATGTGTGTGTGTGTGTGAGTGTGTGTGTGTGTGGAAAAGAAGAAAAAGCTTTAGCACGTCTTGTGCTGAGGCAGCAACGCGTTGCAGCTGCATTCGTGGCAAGTGCAGCTGCGCTGATAATAAATTCATGATGAAGTGCAATTTATACACTTCATATGCGTCCTTTCACCTTCTCTCTGCCCGTCCCGCTTTATCTGTCTTACTCCTTTGCTGGCTATCTTCTAACTGTAACCGTGTCCAGTCTTTTTTGCTGAGCTCGGCACGACCAGCCGAAAAATTCAAGTCTTTTCCGCATTTTTCCAGCGTTGCATTAAGCCTTGAAATGTTTGCGGCTAAAACTAATTACAAATGCCGCCCCACAGTTACAAAATTTGTTGTTGTTGTTGCTGGTGCTGTAACTACCTCTAGCTTAAAAGCTAAAGAAAATCTTCTCGCAGCTGCAATTTCATTTCAAATTAATTTAATTTTTAGAGTATCTCTTTTCTAATGAGAAATGCTGATTTCGCATTCTGAATTTCGCCGTTGCGTTCTGCATGCAAATCAGCTGCTGAGCCACCCAACTAGTAAAATCCACCCACCCACCGTGTAAAACCTAGCTACACATCCCACCCACGTCCATCATCTGAATTTCTTTCGTCATGCAAATTATTTCCCTTGTTGAGCCCCGTTGGCATATTTAGTAGCCATTGGCCAGGTGCATTTGGTAATGGACTTGCAATAGGCTTGTCTCGCATATATTAACCAGCGAGAACCCACGAGCAATAATACCTGAGAGAAATTGGCTTTCAAACTTTAACTGAAATTCAATTTCCATTTGAAAGGCGTTTGGTTAGTTAAATTTCACTTGTACAATTTATGATTATCCTAGGAGAATGCAAAATTTAATCAGCTTTTATTAGTAACATATTGTTATATGTGCTTAAAAATTCAACTTCAATTTATGGTAAAGTTTAATCTCAATCAATTTAGCTTTAATTTCTAATATCAATGTATTTTCGTCCATAAATGTTGCAATATTTCAAGGTCTTTTACAGTTCAGATGACGCCTTAAAATGGAACTCAACAAATCTGTGCAGAAATCAATTACAAATTCATGTTAAGCAATGTATGGTTAAATATTTATTTAAATATAGGTATAAATAAATATACTTCGACAAGCGATTTGCCTGCATTATTAAGTAAATGCCGAAATCTGCACATTTGTTTATTACATCTATATTATTTGAATGGTTGCCAATTGATTGCACAACCCGCATGTTGCATGCCTAATTGGATGTCGAATTGTGGCACATGCAACCAAGTAAACAACAGATATAATTACTATTAAATATTTATACGTGTGTATGAATTCAATTTTACTTTTTATTTTAATCGGAATTCATAATAAAAAATGTGTAATAGGAAAATGGATAATAGTTTCTTAACGTTATGTTTTGTTTATTAAACAACTACACAGATACACAAAATACTTTCATAGTATACAGTTTTAATTTTTAAAATTTATGTCAATTCCTTCAACAGTATTAAATCAAAGTTAAGTTATTCAATTTTGAAGATAATTTGCTTTCAAACAATTCTTTAACCGTAGAAAAAGTAAGTATGTAAGTATAATATAAAATGATTTATTTAATGACTCAAAAGCTTATATAATTTATTTGAATACATTAAACAGAATGTATGCAGTCCTATAAGTAATAATTGAAACATCATCTTATATTATGCCTCAATACTAAAGTCAGATCAATTAACTAATACCCCAATTAGAAGACAAATGAAAAACTATATCAAAAAACCTTACGTTCTAAACTTAATAAGCCAAAAAAAATCTTTGCAAAAGCATGCATTTAATGTATAACTAGAGACAATATTTGTAAATCCAATAATTATAGTACTTAAAGCTAAAAGTGCGTGATCATTGAGCGACTTCTTTAAGGGGGAGACACCTGGAGACCATGACCATGACGATTGCCGGCAAAGGGCAGCGACACCAGCATACCGAAGAGCTTTCTTCTACACAATAGAAGAGGGAGACGCAGTAGTTGAAGAAGCAGAGAAAAAAAAGCGAATGTGATAAGCCGATTATGAGTTTATTATTCAATATTGCTTACAAGATTGAGCCGGAGCGTTTGGTGCGACACTTGCCATGCGCATCGCGGAACTGATGAGTTCGACAACGTGATGGAGTCTCCGCTGTTGGAGTGGGATTTGCGGCACGTTGCACTTTCACCTTAAAAATGGGCGAATCGTGACCTTGCGATGGCGTATACTCAATATTAGACAATTGCGATGCTGTTGCTGCTGTTGTTGTTGTTGTAATGGGTTCATCCTTGGATCGGGCTTGTAACCATTTGGACGGCAGAGTGGAAGAACTTTCCGTAGGCATGTCCATAATGATCAAATTGTTCGTCTTGGGCTTCTGACGTTGCGTGGCAGCAATGTCAGCCAAAAGCTGTGCGCTATAGGCGCTGATGTTGCCACTCACAGCTGCAACAGTTGCAACAGTTGCTGCCACAGAAGGTTCTGTTGTCGTCGACGCTGTTGTTGTCGGTGCTCTTGTTGTTGTTGTTGTTGTTGGACTGGCTTCGGTGGTAAACTTGATGGGTTTAATAGTCAGAGCACTATCATCATAGTAATAATCATCGTCCTCGGCATTATACGATTCCTAATAAAGTTATTTTTAGCATTGCCAACTAGTTAGTTTCACTTTTGAACTGAGCAACTAAACTTGTTCTCGCACAGAGAGCCACTTACATCAGCCAGTTCATTTTGATCCACCTCGATGATGGCCACATCCTTAATGCTCACATGGATGTTGTATTTGCCCGTCTGTCGTTGATCGTACAGCACACGACCCAACGATTCGATGTTGCTGTTGTTGTTGTCGTCCTCTGGCACCGGTTCCACTGGCACATTGTCCACTGGCTGCATTTGAACTTGCAGCACTTGCAACATAGTCAGCAACATCATCAAAACCAACACCAACGACTGTGGCAGCAACATTCTGAACTTCACTTTGACTTTGAGATTGAGATTGATGGTAGAAACCAGTTCTTGAGCTACCCAAAAGCAACTGCTGCTGCTGTGTGGCACTTGCTACAACTGTTGACTTGTTGACGACGCACGAGCAACTGAGCTGACCACAACCTTAGAGGGCTCTACTTAAAGGTTCTGGTTTGCCAAATACCATTCTTTAGTTGTTCTTCTTATGTTCTTCTCCTTTTCTGCTTTCAACAGAGCAGCTGCTGATGCTGTGTATTCCACGATGATATGGAAATTTAATTGACAGTTCTTGTTTATTCCTCTAACCACAGCGTGTTAATTGCAACTGAAATATTGCCGTTAAAAGGAAGTTTTGATGGTTCTTATTATCACTTTGAAAATAATAAAAAATTAGACAAATTTAAGTAGCACTTTTAAAAAACTTGTAAAGCATATTTAGTCACTAAAATTTATTTATTTCTTAAATAGATATTAATGTTTTAAAACTGTTTGTAAGAAAATATTTAAAATAAGTTGTAGATTCTTGATTTATTTTCAAGTTTTTAATTAATTGAAATATCAATTTTTGTTTAAAGAATATTACTTTTCATTATTATACGGAATATACGGAATTTATATTTTAAATTAACGCAGCTCATTACATTTTTTTGAAATATTTTTAATCTAGCAACGCATTTATATTTCATATTTTTTTAATTGTTTAATTGCATAAGTAATTACATATTTTTAAAATTTTTAGTTTATGTAAAAACCTTCCAAAATTAATTCTAATCAGTCATGTCCAACTAATTGTGCTCTTAAGTTATGTCATTCAACACCATCATATTCAAGCTACTAACCATTTAGAGTCTTTTGGTAATCTACAAACTAACACAATATTTACATGTACTATGCAAATGCAAACACAGATGCCATCTTTGAGGTTTCCAGAGGGTTCAGCACACTGAGGGGCGCCACAGCAATGTGTACCCATGTAATTCGAGTTGAGTGGTCAACACGAAATGAACCAACCAAATGCCAACTGTAAGCAAACAGAACCAAGTGCATAGACTTGAGTGATTGTCGTGTGAAAATAACATTCATAAAGTGCCAAGTAATTAGAATAGTTGGTAATTTTGAAATGGGAAAATGAAAACAATATTATTTTTCTAAGATTTTAAATGCAGACAAGGAATCAGGAAATAAAAATATAATATATATAAACTAATATATATAAAATAATAAAAATACCTAATTATTTTTTCTGACTTGCCTACATTGCCTTGAAAACAAAATTCTAAAAGATAATTAATAGTTATCGTATAAAAGCTAAGCTAATATTTTAAGCTTTTCTACATTAAAATTTCGCAAGTTCTATAATTAAATTTCGAAACAGTTCTACTATAAATTTAACGTTTTATTTAGAGCTTTAAATCGCTCTTAATGCTTTTAATTTAAGCACATGCAGTTTATTTTAACTTTCATTTTATTTTGATGTTTGCAGTTAATTAAAAAAAGTTTCCGTTAGACTTTAAAACACTTTCAATGTTTGCTGTCAGCGCATATTGTTTTTTTAATTTGTGTATTTTCTATACTCTGTAACTATGAAAACTTTGAATCGGTTCGTTTGAAATTAATGTAAATTAGAGTTCATAAAAACTATAATTCAATTATTACAAATATTTGACTAATTTAGATAGATGAAATTTATGCTTTTAGAATACGTTTTTTTCAGTACTTAGTATTTAAGTATTTTTAAATTGTAAGCGCAGGATAACTGCTAGTCTTGCACTCTCCATGAGAACACTTGCAGTTGTTTTTCATACCAAGTTTTCTTAATTGCAATTGATGGATTTTGTTGGACATGCATTTATTTGCTTAATTGAGAAGTCGATTGCATTTGGCATCGCAAAATGAAATTCCCTAGAGATTTCTTTGCAGCAGCAGGATTTCATTTGCCCCATGCCACAGTAGACACGTTAGTCTGGAAATCATTTTTCACCTCTTCAACGAATCAATATAATGATATTTTATTGCCGTGCGCAATACATACATACACATATGTTGTATGTGTACTTATCATATGCACTGTAACATATTGGAACATACTCATATACATGCATTAATTTGTGTTTGTAATTTCCGCAATTGCAAAAGGCCGCTGGCAAGTTGCAGTTGCAATGGCAGCTGCAACAAGGCATATGTAAGTGCATTTGTATCTGCAACTGGAACTGTATTTGTATCTGTATCTGTTGCTGCCATAGCTGCAACTGCTGCTGCTTAATTGCAACTGTTGCATTTGTGTGTGGCAAGTGATTGGGTCCATTGCTGTGTGTCCCCACACGCACAGTGCACTAATTAAATTAATTGCTTAATTTTAACTTAATTTGCCACATGTGGCAAGTTGCGCTCATTTTGTTTGCCATTGCTCACGTGCATTGCTTTTGCCAGCCAATTACCTCACGTACTTTTTGGATAACCATAAAATTTGTTTGTTTCCCCATAACAACAACAACAATTGTCTATCCAAGTGTGTGTGTGTGAGTGTGACAGCATGTGCGTGTAAGCTGGCAATTAAGTGTCCTGTATGCAAAGTTTAAAAATTTCTGCTTTTAAGCATGAACAATATTTTCCAATTCACTGCTAAACGTTTTTTGTAGAACTTTTCTCAACACTTACTTTATTCAAAAATGTTAAATAGAGGAGATAATAATTTTAGAAGGCAATAAATGTTTCATTTATTTTATATTTATCCTTTTTATTAATATAATTGAGCGATATAAAATTATTTTACAATAAAACTATTTAAACTAAAGTAAAAAGTAGAAAAAAAAGTTATACACATTTAATAATGTTTCTTATTTCTTATTAATTTACTAATTCCTAGCGCAAAAAAGATTTCCTTAAAAATAATAATAATAATAAACAATTTTAGTCTATTTTCTTTATTTTTTTTTTTTAACAGATTTAAGGTATATTACCGAAACATTTACAAATTGCTTTTGTGACAAATTCTATTAAATTTATTATATAATATAATATAAGAATTATAATATTATAAATATTTCACAATTAATGAAACAATCAAAATAATTACATATATAATTTTTTAGGTAACATAAACATGAAAATTAATCGGTTTTAATATAAAGTCCGAGCTGTTATTAAGTTATTGACATAATTGCCTATTCTTAAGGACTCTTAAAATGATTTTGAGTAAAGAGATTAAATAACTTTTGACTGCACTTAAGTTGCTTATTAAAATTCAGTTGCAGTTGCTGAAAATTCGAAATTGTATGCAGTCGATTGTAAGCTTCATGGTAATCCAGTTTCCCGGAGCTGTAGACATAATCTCACTGAGAAGAGACAAAGTTGGCGTTGCCAGGTGCTTGATTATGTAAATTGACAACAGCTGCAGTTGTCGCTGTTGTTGTTGTCGCTGTTGTTGTTGTCGCTGTTGTTGTTGTTTGTTCTTGTTGCTTGTGTTGCCATTGCTGCTGTTGTCTTGGCCAGCGTCTTTTTTGGGCAAGTTTGGCAACACTAATTACCTACATTAAGCAACCTGCACAGAGTTGACACTCAATTAGCAAACTGTAAGCGGCAACACTGTTATCCTTGTTCTCAATTTTCTCGTTGTTGTAGTTGTTGCTGCTGCTGTTGCTGCATTGTTGCATTATTCAGGCTACGCTTTGACCTTTTGCCATTGCTGCAACAGCCACCTAAATTACAAAGCGCTTAAATGCGCTGTTTTGTCAAATTAAACCAAAGCTAAATAAGCCAACTGGCCAGGCAAATCAAGGGGCGTGCAGCGAAGGGTAAGGGGAAAAGGGATTGGGCAAACGGAAGTTGCAGTTGAGCAGCCTGCTGACAACGGAAGTTGGAGCGCCAAAAACAACGAGCACTGCAAACAACAGCAACAAAAATACAACGGGCAAAGTTTGTCAAACGGAATTGTAGCAGACACCCAACAACAACAACAACAATGAGTGGTGGAAAACTACAGGCGAAAGTGTTGTGGACCAGTGGAATGGGGGTGTTTGTATAGAATAACGGATGCCGGACGCCATCTTGCAGTTGTGCGCAAACATGGCGGCCAGTCCAATGACTGGGCAACGTTTGGCGCAACAATCGCACTTTTATTTATTGCATAACTACAGGCGTTTATACGCTCAAAGTCTGCTGCCAGCAAAACAACAACAACAACAACACCACCACTTACCATTCCAACTCCAAAATCCCCTTCAGATTGCCCAACCCTCTTGTCCCACTTGGCAGCATAATAATTACGTTTGCTATCAGCGTCGACATTCACCATGAAAAAGTACCTTACAGCGCCACCTGTTGGGCTTCTGGACACCTCCCAAGTGACTGCAGTTTTGTTTGTAAATCCTACACAAAATCTCCCTCACACCTGCCTCGTCTTCCCCCTTCTCGTGCCAACAACTCGTAAATATGCAAAGCCATAAAACGCAAGTGTCACACGGATTATTCATGAATGGAGCATGCAAATGAAGCTGCGCCCAGAATGAAGGTGTGCGTGTGTATGTGCAGAGTCTTAAGACTGCAGAGTTTTAGGAAAATGTAGAAACAAGTTGAAAGCAAACTTTCTAAATTTTACAGTTCCAGTACTACTCGCTGTTATCATGCTTTAATGCAATGAGGATTCTATAAAAAGTTCTTGAAAAAATTGTCATAAATTTAAATAATGGATGATGGTCGAAAAAAAAAAGTTTTCTAAATAAGAAATAGTATTGCTAAGTAAATTAGAGAATGCAGAATCAATTTGGAGGCCAAATCATGATCAAAATGACATTCCGCACGAAAATCTGTTGAGTTTTGACAGAGCTATGAGGGCTTAAAGTTTTTGAAAAAAAATTACAAGGGATTGGGATTCAAATAATGTGCAACGGAAGGCTCATAGTCAAAAAAAATACAATTTTGAAAAAGAAAATTTAATTGTCGAATCAATTCGGAGGCTAAATTGTGATAATAATGACATTTCGCGTGAAAATCGGTTGAGTTTTGATGAAGTTATGAGAAATCAAAATTTTTGATAAAACGTCAAGGGGTTAGTATTCAAATTATGAATGATGGAAGGCTTATAATCGAAGGATATCAATTTTTCTATATAAGGAAAATTTAAATGCAGAGTCAATCTAGAGGCCAAATCAAGATCAAATTGACATTCCGCGTGAAAATCGGTTGAGTTTTGATAAAGTTATGAGGAATCAAAGTTTTTGAAAAAATGTCAAGGGGTAGGTATGGAAAATTGGATGATAGATGGCTTAGAATCGAAAAAATATCAAATTTTCTAGATGATACAAATTTAAATGCAGAATCAATTTAGAGACTAAATCATGATCAAAATGACATTCCGCATGAAATTCGGTTCAGTTTTGATGAAGTTATGAAAGATCAAAGTATTTGAAAAAATGTAAAGGGGTAGGTATGGAAAATTGGATGATAGATGGCTTAGAATCGAAAAAATATCAAATTTTCTAGATGATCAAAATTTAAATGCAGAATGAATTTAGAGGCCAAGTCATGATCAAAATGACATTCCGCATGAAATTCGGTTCAGTTTTGATGAAGTTATGAAAGTTCAAAGGATTTGAAAAAATGTCAAGGGGTAGGTATGGAAAATTGGATGATAGATGGCTTAGAATCGAAAAAATATCAAATTTTCTAGATGATCAAAATTTAAATGCAGAATGAATTAAGAGGCCAAATCATGATCAAAACGACATTTCGCTTGAAAATCAGTTGAGTTTTGATAAAGTTATGAGGAATCAAAGTTTTTGAAAAAATGTCAAGGGGTAGGTATGGAAAATTGGATGATAGATGGCTTAGAATCGAAAAAATATCAAATTTTCTAGATGATACAAATTTAAATGCAGAATCAATTTAGAGACTAAATCATGATCAAAATGACATTCCGCATGAAATTCGGTTCAGTTTTGATGAAGTTATGAGGAATAAAAGTTTTTGATAAAACGTCAAGGGGTTAGTATTCAAATTATGAATGTTGGAAGGCTCATAGTCGAAAAATATCAAATTTTCTAAGTAAGATAAATTTAAATGCAGAATCAATCTAGAGGCCAAATCAAGACCCAAATGACATTTCGCGTGAAAATCGGTTGAGTTTTGATAAAGTTATGAGAAATCAAAGTTTTTGATAAAACGTCAAGGGGTTAGTATTCAAATTATGAATGATGGACGGCTTATAGTCGAAGAAAATCATATTTTCTAAGTAGGGAAAGTTTAAATGCAGAATCAATCTAGAGGCCAAATCATGATCAAAACGACATTCCGCGTGAAAATCGGTTAAGTTTTGATATAGTTATGAGGAATCAAAGTTTTTGAAAAAATGTCAAGGGGTAGGTATGGAAAATTGGATGATAGATGGCTTAGAATCGAAAAAATATCAAATTTTCTAGATGATACAAATTTAAACGCAGAATCAATTTAGAGACTAAATCATGATCAAAATGACATTCCGCACGAAATTCGGTTCAGTTTTGATGAAGTTATGAAAGATCAAAGTATTTGAAAAAATGTCAAGGGGTAGGTATGGAAAATTGGATGATAGATGGCTTAGAATCGAAAAAATATCAAATTTTCTAGATGATCAAAATTTAAATGCAGAATGAATTAAGAGGCCAAATCATGATCAAAACGACATTTCGCTTGAAAATCAGTTGAGTTTTGATAAAGTTATGAGGAATCAAAGTTTTTGAAAAAATGTCAAGGGGTAGGTATGGAAAATTGGATGATAGATGGCTTAGAATCGAAAAAATATCAAATTTTCTAGATGATACAAATTTAAATGCAGAATCAATTTAGAGACTAAATCATGATCAAAATGACATTCCGCATGAAATTCGGTTCAGTTTTGATGAAGTTATGAGGAATAAAAGTTTTTGATAAAACGTCAAGGGGTTAGTATTCAAATTATGAATGATGGACGGCTTGTAGTCGAAGAAAATCAAATTTTCTAAGTAAGGAAAATTTAAATGCAGAATCAATCTATAGGCCAAATCAAGATCAAAATGACATTCCGCGTGAAAATCGGTTGAGTTTTGATAAAGTTATGAGGAACCAAAGTTTTCGAAAAAATGTCAAGGGGTTAGCATTAAAATTATGGACAATGGACAAATCATGATTAAAATTACATTCAGCATGGGAATCGGTTGAGTTTTGAACATAATTCCAAGAGAACTCTGCGCAACCCAAAAACAATTTTATTTTGCGTAACTAAAAATTTAATAGGCGATGCTAGTACTTAAGGAGCCACCGTAGCCCCCACCCAATTTGTATGTTGTTTCTTTTTGTATTTTAAAACAAATAACACAAACAGATAACTAAAATAATATATAATGATAGTGCCATTTTTGACATTCGCCGAGTTTAAATCCTGATTGTTGATATTTTGGACTTGTTAAGCTTCTCGCTTTTGAGCCAGTTTTGAACAAACTCTTTGTTGACATTGGCAACATTGGCCAAATAGTTCGCATAGTCCACATCGCTGTCGAGTTCCAATATTGCACAGTACAGTGAACTCATCTTAAGACTGAAACGTGCTAGAGCCTCTGCCACATCACATTCATTTATCTCAGTTTCATCGGTTAACTTGACCATTAACTTTTTACATTGCTTAGCGGCATCTGGCATATTTAGTTGACGCTGCAGCTCCAACATATCCTCCTTCAAATGATGCAAAGCATGCATCTTCTGTTGCACTTGGTCTTTAAGCAGTTTAATTACATCCTGACACTGTTTCTCCTGGCCAACAATGAATTCCATCAGCTTCTCTACTCTGCCATTGAAATTCTTCGATTCGGCCATAAATTGACGTACATCTGTTATACGCTTCACATCGGGCAAAGTCAAATTAATCTCACGACTGTGGATAGAGTTCAGCTCTGTCGATTCAGGGTTAGATGTACCCATAATTTATTCTTATTAAAAGTGTTCAAAAATTTGTTATTAATATTTTTGCTCAAACTTGTTTCTATTAAAAAGATTATATTTGAATTTGAGAGAGAAGTTCAATTAACACAAGGCCTGCTTTGATATTATATATATTATTTTGAAATCAATTTATATATTTCCTGTTTATAAATTTTATATATAAATTTATTAGCATCTAATTCAGTTAAAATTTTTATATGCATTATATTGGAATTTCGTGAGATTTATTTAGTCTCGCCCAAAAGTATGCTATCTTTTTTAGTATTTTGAACTCAACTAAATAAAATTGTTTTGGAAAAACCTCTTAATTTGATTTAGTTGAAACTTTATTTTTGTGTTGCAAATTTACGGGAGTTTATTAGACCTCCGGTCAATATTTAATGACAATTTTTCAATTATTTGGTTATGAATTATATTTTTACTACCTATATTTACCGCAATTCAATTGAAGAACCAAACGATTTTATTTTTGTACATTTTATTAACTTCTAGGCTATATTATTTCTCACACATCGAAGTTAGCGGCATCTTTTATTTTTTATTTCAGCAATTGTCGAAAAATTAAATAAAATATCAAAACCACTAAGCAAACAGTGCACTAAAAATCTATTTATCTATGTCAGTTACTTTTGATTGCATTTAAGTTTTTCCTTTTTATTCGTGTTGCTATTTTTGCATATTTTCGCCATGCAAAAGTCAATTTATGCAGTTGATTTAATTTGATTTTAACCTCCAAATCAGAGTTCCGAAATGCATTTTATGTTATGCAGTTTAAATGGCAAGCTGTGAGCTTAAATACTCTAGCAATTCATGTGTTTAAATACAATTTTCATTAATTGCATAAAAGTGAAAGTTTGGCAAGTGTTTAACCATATACAGACAGATTTATTTTAAATAATTTTCATCTAAAATAATCTATGCGAAAATTGCAAATATTGAAGATTTTAATGGATTTATAATAATTGTTTTTTAATTACAGTTCGAATATTATGAATTCTAGATTTTTGACCATTTAAAGTTTAAATGACTTCGGAAATTAAGACTTTAGTTGGTACTAGTAAAATTACTCAGTTTTAAGAACCACAACATACATTGTTTTATAGGCTGAACCTATATCCAAGTGAATCTTGATTTGCATATAAAATTCTCTTGATTTGTAAATATACAATTTTCTTAATTTTATTTCAAAAAGATATCACATACTCTTTGCAGGAGTATTTGGGATATGCAATGTGAATGTGGAAAAGTCAGTAGTCATACGTGTGGAAATGAAGCTGGCAGTGATTGCTGCATAAATGATTGAAAATGTGGACGACATTCGATGGTTGATCGAATGCTTTGGCTTGGCTTGCCACAAAAGCTGCACGGCAGCTGCTATCAACATGCCGCATTCCTGCTTGCAACCAAAGTTCACATGCAACGACTATTGACAGAGACTGACTGCATTATCAGAGAATTGATGGGAAATGCCAAAATATTTAAATCTAATTTTTGTAGCAGGGCAGGATATAGCAAAGAGGGAGGTATTGGACAGTCTGGCTGCAACTTGATTTTAGCCAAACAATTTAAATATCTAGTCGAGTGCGGCGCTGACGCTTATTTTTAGATAGCAGACACAATAGACAGGCAGACGGACAGACAGACGGACAGACGGACAGACAGACGGACAGATAGATAGATAGAAGACAGAGAAGACTGTGCAATGCACAATAAATCACCAAAAAAAAAAAAAAAAAAAAAAAATAGCCCAGCGAGAGTGTCAGTTGAATAAAAAGTAAGAACTAAATTGAAAAAAAGAGATGCGTAAAAGGGAAAAGCAAGTGCAGACGAATCGTTGTCAGGCAGACGAGAGCAAAAACCAAATCATTTAATTGAATTATACGCGATAAAATTGCAATTTATTTTGAGCAGAGACCAACAGCAGCAACAGCAGGCTGCCAGCAATTGTTGTCGTTGTCCTTTCCACAGCGACGACAGCAACAGCCGCAGCCGCAGTCGCAGTCGCTGTTGCAGCAGCAAAAGTTGCATGCCAGATTGGGGACAAATGTCCCGTTAAAGCAAAATGCGTATTATTAGCTACAGTCGGCTATCTATGCCATCTATCTTCATATAGCGAGCATTGATGTTGCTATTGCTGTTGTAGTTGCATTTGCAACTGCAATTGCATGAAAAACAACCCCACTCTCCATCCCTCTCCATTTTCCATTTTCATTCGCTAACCAAATTGCATTGTTCTTGTGCATTGAACAATACCAAAACGCCTGGCTTGCAGCAGTTCTCTGTGCGCCTTGTTGCACATACTATGTGGCACTTTGTAGCAAGCTGCAGGCAACCAACTCATGCATAGCTATTTTGCGATTGCCTGATGCCAATTGTAGCTCCATTATTTAAACATTTTGAGCTACTACAAAGCTAGTCTACAAGTTGTTCTAGCATAATTATTTTCAGATCTGGATTGATCCTTCAATTGTGTTGAAAACAATAGAACATTTAATATATTAATAAAAAATAATATTTATTTATTTTATTTAATAAAATTTGCTATTTAATTTTAAAAAACCATTTATTAATTTTTTCCATAGGTTTATACTGACTAAATCTAAAAGCAGTCTACAAAAAAATGTTTAACATGTTTTATTATCATCCAAAAATATTAAATAAAAATGTATATATCTTAAAATTTAATAAAAACAGAGATTTCGACTTTTTTGAATCACTGACATTTTGTAATATTTAATAATTATTTGAATCATTTAAATATGCACAAATTTTATGTAACCTGAACTTTTCTTATCCAAAATTGCAGCTATCAATGTCCTTTTTAAAAAAATACAACAACAATTTTATTATTATTTATTATTATTTATTTGGCGAATTTTATTGTTTACTACATTCGAAGTATTTTTTTAAAAAATCAAGGGTATTTCAAATTTTATCCAGTTAAGTATAAATATATACTGTGAAATTCACAAAAAGTTTTCATTTATTATTATATTAATAAATACGATAGAGATCACAATGAAACTCTTTTGATTTTGTTGCAGTACACGAAAAGTATTTAAGAAAGATTTAAAGCTTAATTTAAAAACTTCCAAAAATATTCTGCGTAACGTTTTCAGATATTTCCCATTTAAAACAATTTCAAACTATCCTCTTTTATTTGTTTACTTCTGCTTAAATGATCTAACAACTTTCACTACATTTCCTTTTTGTTTGCTGTTCGGGAAAAACGCCATTTAAGAAGTGGAACTAAAAGTGAAATTTAAATACCAGCAAATTGTATACCTTTCTTGCAGCTCTTTCTCTTTCTCTCTCTCTCTCGCCCTGTCTCTCGGATTCTGCACTCCTGTCATTGTTTTCCTTATTTTACTTGTGCTGTCCACATTGCTGTTTCCGTGTTTCTTGCCGTGTTGCTGTGTTGGCATTTCATTTAGCGCACAACTTCACATTTGCGTTGCCTGCAATTGCCATTTCCGTTTCCTGAAATTTGCCACTCGTTACACACACACACACACACACACACACACACACACACACTGAAAGTAAGACAGACAGAGATAGATAATGAATGTGAGAGAGCGAGAGACAGCAGCAATCTGCTTGCCGTGCAACCATTACATGCCCCACCGACATTTTCATTTCCATGCTTGGGCGCTTCGCACGAATCAATTATTCATCATCATCGATTAAGTAAGAGCCGCCCCTCTTCCCATCTATCAGCACTCTCCCTTGACCCCCACCTCCCATTCTCGCCTTTTGCTTGTCTCGTTTTTATTGTTATGATTTTTGCCGCCTGTAATGGCGCTCTTGAAGGACTTTGGCCAGCTCAAACAGCAGAAACAATAAGCGCGTTCAGTTGATTTTTATTCTGCACATTTTCAGCGCGAAATCCTCGTTTAATGATACCAACTAAAAGCCGAGATTCATTTGCTACAGTCAGCCAACGCTTACTTGAACTTATATTTTCAATGTTTCTTATAAAATTTATTTGAATTTAACTTAATTTATTTTATTTAAAATTAATTTTATTAAGCTTTTTTAAGTTGACATTATGTAAATAATTAAATGGTGCCAATATTAATTTTATTTTATTTCAAATTACTTTTGGTCAACTGTTATAAGTTGACATTAAATAAAAAATCTAATTAGGGTAATATTTTGTTAAAAAGTAAGAAAAATAGGTAGCTAAGCTCAATTAATTTTATAATAGTATCTGATGTAATTGTTTTTTTTATATATATATATTTAGAAACAGGTAAGCCCAATGATGCTTATTATTTCTATTTTTAATTTTAACTTGTTTTAAGAACTATAAGCTAGTATAGCTGCCGTCCGCAGTGATAAGGAATGTATTTAAAAAAAAAACAATATAAATTATTTTTTAATATAGAAGAAACTGAATTAAATTTCCCAGTTATTATTTTATATTTATGGTATTTAAAATGTATTTTATCTTAATTAATATAACAGAACAATCAAGAAATTAAGTAATATATTTTTAAATAATTTTTTCAATACAAGCAAAATATTTTTATCAATAAAATAGTTACTAAATAAAGTTCAAGTAAACGTAAGAATGCATCGGTTGAAAATTGTATTTAAAATCTAATGATTGATGACAGTACACGCTGGTCAAGCTCTACTGTAGTACAAATGTCCATACACGTTGTGTGGGGATTGCCGCAGCATATGTGCCAGCTCATATATCTATACAAACATTACAATACATCCAGAAATTCAGAGAAACTGTCAGACAGCTGATACAGTGGAAGGGAGAGGAAAGGCGTGGGGAAGGAGAGGACCATGGCGAGTCTTCCGTTGGGGGCCTCTGCTTATTTTCGCCATTATCCATTAAATATTTATGAAAATTGCTTTTGCTGCAGTTTTATTCACTTCGTTTGTCGTCCTGAAGTTCTCTCTTTGCATGCGGTCCTCTTTTTTTATTTTTTGAGCAAAGAATAAGGCCCGGATGTGGGGTATGAGTATGAGTTCGAGGGCAGTAAAACAATAAAGCTTAAGATTTCAATTTCCTAAGAGCTTAAAGCTGACATTTCCTGCTGTTTGTGTGTATATTTGATTCTTGACACACATAAATCCTCGCCAAGACATGTGCCTAGCAGATAATCCAACATTATGAAAAGATATGTTACAATAAATATGCATGTACTCACATCAATAGACCCCCATTTTTAATGGGAACTCGTTAAACAGCGCCACACGCCGTTTGTTATAGTGATATATGGGCCAATTGATGCAAGTAGAAACCTCTGACAATAAACCAACTGTCAGCTAAAATCGACTGTGCGAAACATGCAACATGCCATGTAGGTGAAGGTATAAAAAGTAAAAGTTACGTTGGAAAATATTATATGACTATGGAAAAAAAACTAATAAGAAACCGAAAGTTTTAATATTATTTCAATACTAATTAATAACGCAGAAAATTTCTTGATTTTCAGCTTTAAAATCTTTTTGCTTATTTCACTTAGATAAGTTAAAAAATACTTAAAAATGAAAAAAATACGAATTTCAAAATAAATAGGTGAAGGTATAAAAAGTAAAGTTATCGTTGGAAAATACTATATGAATATGGAAAAAAGACTAATAGGAAACCGAAAGTTATAATATTATTTCAATATTAATCAGATTTCAACTTTAAAATCTTTTTGCTTGTTTAACTTAGCCTTATTTTACTTGTCATAAATTTTAGCAAAATACTCTTTCCACACCTTCTAGACTTCCCAATAAAATGCAGACTTCCAAAACTAACCTTATGGAATTTGGCAACAGATAAACACGTGTTTTTGCTCTAAATTTCAATTGAATCAGAAACCTCAAACCCAAGTCAAGTAATGTTGATGTCCTCGATAGAATCTACCATCGCTAGTATGAGAGTATAGAGCCAAAGCTTTGCTCATTAGTTGCATGTTCATGTGCTTAAATCATTTAGAGAGATAGGAGCAGCAAGTACCGCCCGCTATTCAGGCAGGAAGGGGGCGTGGCTGCGTTCAAAGGATCCGCGCGCTTTATATATTTACAATATAAATTTGTTGAGTTTTTTTTCTTCTTTTTTGCTTTTATTTTGGAAATTGCGCATCATAAATTCTTGGGAGGATTTCGTTAGCGCTCTTCCTTATTCTTTTTTTTTTATTTTTTTGGTACATTTTGAGTAACGGTACTTAATAAACTCGCATCATTTTCCCATTTGGCGCTCGCACTTCATTTCTTTACATTCTTCGGCACCCTCACCTGGTATTCCTGTTGTTGCCCCAAATTACCTGTCATTTCGAAATTATGATACCAGACCCGTTGGCTCTGGCGTTGACGTTGTTTTCCGGCGTGCTTCCTCTCTCCCGGGAATTTTTTTATGTTTCATGTGGCTGTCACAGAGACAGAGAGAGAGAGTGAATGATAGAGAGGGGAAAGATGGGAGAGCCTAACCTAATTTTATTTGCTTGCCGCGAAAAATGTGCGCCCAAACATACATATAACTCAAACTAATACCCAGCGGTTGTATCATAAAACCTTATGCGCATCTTCCGATTGTAATCTGTAAGCATAATGCCTTAATAACCGTTAGACCGGGTAGTTTCCCTCCCTTTCTCCCTTCCTCCCTCCCAGTGTCAGTCAATCAGTGTGGAGCCATAAGGATACTCGTACTTATTTCATTTGATATGACATGACAACTTGATGACATCCCCGTTCAAGTGGACATTTTCCTTAGGTGCCAAAAGCAAAGACATGCCAATGACATTCTCGAGTATCCAATATGTGATACACTTTCCTTACAAAGCTGACAGCTGAGAGGGGATGGAGGGGATTGGCAAGGCTCAACATCTTAAGCTGGCGTATTGAAAACTTTTGACTTTGATTGCTTTGATTAGGCTCAACTTCTCCGAGTCACAGTCAGTGCACACATTGATAAAAGGACCTCGCCAACTTTGTTTAACTTTAAACGAATCCTCTAAAAAAAACTAAGTTTACAAAAAAAAAAAAAATTTTAAGAGGTAGCAGAAAAAAACAGATCAAGGAGAACAAGAGTTGTTGGAAAACATTTTTGCTTAGGCTAAGTTAAAAAATTATTAAAAATTTAAAAATAATACAAATTCCAAAGTAAAATATAAGATTTCTATAAAGTTAAGTTCGTAATAACCCATTACCACAGAATCAAACCGAAACAAATATCGATGAAATATCCGCTTTTTTCGTAGTTTTCCCTTGACCCTCTTTCAAATGCTTTAAACTCTCATAACTTTGCCAAAATTAACTAAATTTTTATGCGTTATATCATTATCATTATTTTTTGGCCTCTAAATTGATTTTGCGTCAAAATATTACTTTTTTAAAAAAGAAAATCAAATTTAAAAAAAAATAAGTTTTCTGAAACCACCAAATTTTAATGCAGAGTGAATTAAGGGCCAAAACCATGATCAAAATGATATTCCGCTTGAAGATCTGTTCAGTTTTGGCAAAGGTATTAATGGTCAAAACTTTGACCTGGCCACTTTCCCGAAACCGTACGGGTAGAAACATTTTGGTATTCGTTTCTTGAAAAAGAATGTATTTCCGTTACGGTTCCGGTTTCAGTAGAAACGGTTAGTTTCTATTCGTTCGCTGGTCTTTATCATTAAAAAATTACTTAACTTTCCAATATTTTCATTATATTTTGGTCATTACATTGTGAATGAAAGTGTAATTTGACTTCGCTTAATTTATGTTTAACAAATATTTGCCATATAAATTGCACTTGTCCGTCATCGATCGCTTAGTTTTTTTTCGGAGTCAAGTAGGTTTCGACAATCTTTAATGAGGGCAGTCCACGCCCCAATCGCTTTAGCAGAATTATTCCGAGACAGAACAATACGGTGCATTTAAAAAATTCTCCCGAAGCCCGATCCCATTGAATATTATGAAACCAACTCTTTGGACGTAGACGATACCATGGTAACATTCTTCTTGAAGATTAGGAGAACTCAAAAAGGTTTCTACAACAATGCAAAATTAAGATTAATTTACTGAAGCATAATATATAAAACTTACCAATATGTCTCAATTGAAAGATTTCAGTAGCACGAATGAAATTTAGTTTTACAAATCAAACTTGAAATATTTACTGTGATTCTTAGTTGTCGATATTCTGAGTGCTTTTGCAAAGTAGCTTTTTGAAAAGCTAATAGTTGAAATATAATTGTTTTAGTATATATCCCTTATTTTTTATATATATTTTTATATATATAAATATTATCAACATTTCAAGCGTCTTTCTCTCTGGAGAACATTGGTGTCCTTTATGAATCTTATTCTTAAACGAAAATATATTTAAAAAAAAAAATGTATATCAATGTTTTAAATTATTTAATATATTTTCTTATTTAAATTCATAAAAACTAGTTCAAGTTGTAATAAGACTAGAACTACATTCTCTAAGTAATTGACCGCTTGAATTTAAAACAAAGTATTTTGCATGTTTCAAGCAATATTTCACTGTCAGTCACTTAGAATGTACAAAAGAATTTCAATTTCTAAAGAAACCAACCGAATCGTAGATCTGTAGCCAAGCATAAGACACAAATGGGCGAGAAACCCAAGAGACAAATGTCGAGCGTTTGATATACTGTGGACAGTGTTGAGTTGAAATGTTCAACAAACTTGTTAATTAGCAAAATAAGATATTTATTATATAAAATAAATATAGCTAAATCTAAAACTAAACAATAAAAGGAATTTGCTTGAAATATATAAATTAATACTTATGTTTATATCTTTTATATATTAGGTTATTTCATCATTTTAAGGAGCTGTTAAAGTTCTTCTCATTACTTAAGCATTGATTGCAAATAGTGCAGAAGATTTGCTGTAAAGAAATATATTTTTATTATTGTTTCCACATCTTTTTTATTGTTTTTGAAAGTCTTACAGGAATGGAGGAACGCGATATGCAACCGCCGGCTTGCGAGGAGCCTGTACACTCGAAGTGTCTTAGCCAGGACTTGATGACATTTGTGGGCGGCACCTGATAAATGCTGAACTGTTTCTTAAACATTCTTTGGGCACTGCTAATGGAATCGTTATTTCTATAATAGGCGCGTATTATAAACGCCCGATGCACGCCCGTCCACTGATCCATTGCGACTGAGCTAAATATTCTTACAGAAATTGTTGAAATGACAGGCACAGGGGCATTTCCGGTTCATGAGTGACATAAAAAAGTGCCATATGAATATTTCAAAAAATTTAATTGGTCATCTGCAGCGTCATATGCGTTTTTCTAAATATACTCGCACGCCAACGTGGCGTATGAGCAATACAAAATACGAATTGTGAATTTCTCGAATTGTATATCGTAAATTGTAAATTGTCTTTTCCTCACACACTCTCGCCGCCATCAATCAGTTCGAAAAAAAAGTCATCATCATTACGCTTCGTTCAGCGCAAGCAGCACTAATATAGCCATCAAAGTGGGCGTGGCAAAAAAGGAGGGGAGAAACGTTTGCTTAGCACTAAATCTTCAGCTTGAACTCATTTAAAGTTTTCCTACAAGCTAAATCCGCTTTGGCATTTGGCCATCATGTCAGTAGTTGGCCTGGCCATCATCAAAGTCTTTAAGCGATTTTCCTGTTATCAGTTGATACACTTTGCGAGGGCCTGTCCCATCGATCGATTGATGGATTGCAGGGCTCTACTAAAATTGAGTAGCAATATAAATTATTGAGCCTAGGGTTTGGCTTTAGTCGTTAGACTTGAAAGTTTATAAAATAAAATCAATTTATTTAAGTCGGTTATACAAAATTAAATATAAAATTTAACAAATTACTTTCGGAATTATTTAATTATTTATAATTATAATTCTTGAATATATTCGCAATTTAAGAAAATATTTAAAAATATTAAAAACATCTAGCGGAAAGTTCTGAAAAAGAAACTAATTTTTTGAATCCGAAAATCCTTTTAGAGATAATGTTTCTTAGAACTTATAAATAAAAAATACTACCAGTTACAATTTTAGTCAAATTCTATTTCTTAAAATGTTTAATTAAAGTTCGAAAGTTCTTAAAAGTTTTCAATTGGAAGTATCTAAAATCTTTTTAAGCGATTTTCAGGATTCTAAATATCTATAAGTTCAGCTAAAAATATCTTTAAGTCCTTAGATATGTATTGTAACTATTCCTAGTGCCTCTTCACTTTAGTTTCTTATCGTTCTCTTCTATTTTGTTTTGTTCTTTCGCCATTTTGCTGAGCCATCAAGCACGTAACTGCAATACAATGCACGGCCAGCGTGTAGATACATAGATACAGATACAATTATGTAGTCTCTGTTGTTGCATCTGTATTTGTTGTATTGTTTTTTTTTTTCATTTATTTTTTTTTAGTTCTTGCTGTTGTTGTTGCTGCAAGTTAGCAAATGCTGCTGTCGTTTTGGCGTTTATACAGTTAGCCAGTCAGACAACAAGACAGACAGTCCGACAGACTTTTGAGCCAGGCAGCCAACCGTCCAGCTATCCATCCATCCACTGCACGTCCAACCAGGCAGGAGTACATATATGTATCTCAGAGTTTTTCTGTGTATGTGTGTGTGTATTTGTCCGATGCCTTCGTTTCTTTTTTTGCTGTGTCTGCTTGTCATTTTGACACCTTCATTTGCTCCGGACATTCAGCCAGAGTCAGAATCAGGCAAGAGTCACAGTCAAGCCCGTGATTCTGTTGCTCTGTTAACTTTTTTTACGTATCGTTGCCAGTGTTGTGCTTATGTGTGTGTGCATATATTTGGGAGCACAATTTTCGATGAAATTTCTTTTCAGGATTTTTCTTTTCGTTGGTTTTTCAAGTTTTTTGTTGCGGTACATTACAATGGCTGTACTCATCGATTAAAATTCGCAGTAGTATAACATATTTAAACTTTATTACACTTATAAAAAAAATATTTTTATTTCAATAATAAACTTCCGTCATATTTAAAATCAATTGAAATAATTTTTTTAACACCTCTGTATTTTTTAAGTACTTAAAAACAATTATTTTTACGAATATTCACATAAAAATACTTTTTCACATATTCGATATTGTATTATACCAATTTTAAGGTCTTTTTTTAACTTTAAAACTTTATCAATCATTTAGTTAACTGTTCAACCAACTTATTTCACCTGTTTCATCACAAATTCCTTACTTTTATTTACTTTTCAACTTCTTTGGTGTATAAACAAAGATTTTATTTTATTTCTCTATCTTTAGTGACATATAAGCTACCTAAACCTATAAGCCACATTGCAGCATTCCGTTGCCAAACTTTCATGCAACACCAGCAGCAACGGCAGCAATAAAAAAAGCTGTGCAAAAAAAGTAAAAAAACCAAGAAAATCTGAAAAAGGCAACAATGCCAAGACAAATGATCCAATGACTGTCTGACTGCACTTTAGCCATGGCACCCACACAAAATCGCTTAGCCTTTCCATCTCCTTCCCTTTCCTGTCCATCACCAACCCTTTAAAAAAAAAAGAAAATGTATGGGGTGATGTTATGGAAAGAGCAAAAGCTGTCTAAATTTTTGGAAAAGCGAACATTTCAGTATGTAAAGTTAGCGGATTTTTGGTTCTATTTCTTAGAATTTTTTTCTCGTTTTAATACCCTGTACGATAACGAGTAGATGGTCATTATAATCTTAAGTAAGCAAAGTGAGATTTATTGGAGTTAAAAACGCAAGTATGTTTTTGAATTTTAAGGAAACTATATATAGTAGATAAATACCTGAACCTGTTCTCAATTGTTATAAGTGTATTTCTTTTTAAAAAAGTGCATACTTTTAAGAGTTTAAGTTTAAGTTTAATATATAGTTAATTAAGTAAATATTTTGACAAAATATAAAATTCATTTTTTTTAAAATTGTTTAACCCAATGGATCTCAGGATTTTGAAACTTAAAGCTTACATAAAAAATTAGTATGAGTATAAGAGCAAATAAAACAAAATAAGAACAGTACAGGGTATCTACTAGTAAAGTGTTGGTTAACACTATTGTTGTCCATCGTCTTAAATTTCCAGAAGTATCCAGACCTCATCGTAAATATTTATCCACATAGATCTCTGACTCTTTTTGGTTTTTTTTCCAGAGTAGAGCGTATCTATTAGTTGATCACCCTCAGTTAGAATATTATTTCTTTGCTTTTTTGTGTATCTTGTCCATGTCAAAGCTACTGCTGCTGCTGACGATGATGATGACAAAGGGCAAGGCAAATGCGTAACTTGGAACTGGGTCAAGACTTCATTGTTTATCTTGGGACGAGAGCCAGAAACAGAGCAAGAACATGAGCCAGGGACTAGAGTGTTGGAGAATTCAGATGCGGATTCACACGTAACCAACATTCTCTCCTAGCTGTTGGTCATCTGATGCGGATGGATATTAAATTCTTGAAGCATTGTTCAGCTTGCAAATTAGCCGAGTAAAGGAGGCTGGAGAAAAGTTAATATTAAATTTAGCATGGCAAAACCAAAGAAGGTCAGACGGGGGGTGGTGGGTGGCACGCCTTGCCGGACGTTTTCATAAACGTTTCACTTTCCGGCAACGCCACAGATAAACACACACACACACAGGCACACACACATGCAGTTGGAATTTCAAGGAGTTTCAGCTGTAAATCTGGCAAAAACAGGATACTAAGCTGACGCTGCAGCGCAACGGAAGCGGATGCTTGCCACATGCGGGGGAGGAGGGGGGTTGAACGCCGTAAGGCGTTGATGGCAGCAGATTATCAGCTTCAGGCGGCATTCACCCTCCCTCCCCACCCTCTGTTGCCACAAACGGGGGCATGTTTGAGTGCTAGAAAATGCCATACCCAGTCCACATATTTATCCATTTAAAGGCGCATTAGCTTTGCATTTTGCATGTGGGAGTTGCACAACAGCAGCTCAGGGGAGGAATTGATGATGTAAGAGTGGCAGAAGAGAGAATAAGAAGATTCACCTGGGCTGCGCTTAAAAGTCAAGTGAAAGTATGCGATTAAGGTTAGAAAAATAAGCTAAATCTCCATAGCTCTTGACTTCACTTATTTATTTAGTGCTTCAACTGATTTTTGCTCTTTCCATATATTATATAGAAAATATAGTAAACACTGCCAACAGACTTAAAGGATAAATACTGAAACTGCTAAAAAGTCAGAATAAATTGTAGTTAATATTATTTATCTATTTGAAGATAATGGAAAATATATTTATTTAATAAAGTGACAAAATTTATTTTAGTTACGATTTCGCTTTCGGTACTTAATATGAAACGGTTAGTTTCGGAACCGGATCTGGTATTATTCCCAGCTTATCACAATTTTAATGAAAAATGTCACACGACATAAAGCTGCTTGCTATACAACTGTTCAGTAAACAGTTTCTCAAGTGCGCCGAAAAGTATGTTTGCCATGGCTAAGAAATCCAATTCATTCTTTAAGGAATGCAATCTGCAACAAGTGTGGCAACTATGGCAACCATAACAATAGCCTAGTGAACCAACGACAACCAAATGCTTATCGATAAGTGCATTCGAGTGTGGAGACCGTTACACACACGACTAAAGCCATATTTTACGATGCAAACATTGGCAAAGAGAGTTTTGTCCAATTGCCGGAGACTCTAAGCCATATACAGCTGGTAAAAGTGTATAAGAATAGGTATAGTAGACTCTGAGATACCCCATAAAGTGATGTTATTTTAAAGTAGCGAAGAATTAATGTAAATATTTCAAAGAGCATAAAATATCGAAAACCTAGGAATTCGTTAGGTTAGATTTCAAAATTGCTTAATGAGTTGAAATAACAAATTTTTAATGGAAAATTAGGATAGAATTTAGTTTAGAAAATATGTAGTAAAATTTTTAAAATATTAAAAACAGATTAAATTAGTTATTACAAATTAAATTTTTTAAAAAGGTTAAATTATACAGTAATATAAAAAAGAAAGCTGAAACTTGGGCTTGATTATTGAACTTCTGTGTTTTAACGGTTCTACAAAATAAAGATTATGGACGAAAGCTTAGTCGAAAGTCTTTTAATCAATAGGGACTGAAAGTTTCGATAAGAGTTACCTTATGTTAACTAGGGTCTTCCAAATCGTAGAGCTTTACAAGCCGAAGTTTTTTGTTTCAGAAGGTTTCGTTTAGGCTGCAAGTTTAGGCCCTTAATTGAAGTTTTATTAGAAGTGGATTATAAACTAAATTGTTGGATTAATTTTAAATCGGAAGCTTGTCAAAAGACTTAATCGATAATAATGTAAGCTGCCAGTATTAGGGATCTGTATAGTAAAGCTTTTAAATGGACTGAGTCGATAATGAAATGAGTAATGGAAACTGAAATTAAAATGTTTTTAAAAGATATAAGTGGAAAGTGCAAAGTTTTTTAATGAGCTTCAGCGAAAGCTTTTTCGTAAGAATGCTGTAAGTAGTGACTTTTAAGTGGTAAGCTTTCATTATGTGAAGCTTTTGAATGGACGTAATCGAATAAATGCTGCATGTTGCACAAATACAGAGGTACGTTGATAGACCCATTGTAATATACAGTTATGCTGGAGGGTATATGTATAGACCAGGAGCTGGTTGAAGCCCACGCTGGATGCCAATGCTGATGCCACGCCCACACTTTCGTCCTCGCCAACACACACACACACACATAACACACGCATACATAGACTAAATAGTTTATGTTGTTTACCAGGCAGCTTGCAGCAGTTGTTTTTGTTGTTATTGTTACTAGTAGTTGTTGCTGTTGCTGTTGTTGTCCTGCACTTTGGCATTAAGCAAAGCACCACAGCCTTGGACGGGCACAAGCGAAAGGATGCCAATGCCAAGCACAGCTAAAGGGAGAGGTGAAGAGGGGAAAGGGATGACAATAGGGGAAGGAAGGGACGGAAAAGGAGGAGAGTGAAGTGAAGTGAAGGGGAAAGCACGTAACCAACGCCATCGAGCGGAATTCATGTGTATATGCGACTTAAGTGAGGGGGCGTTTGGTTATAAGAGCGGTCGCCAAGGGGATGGAGGGGGAAAACGTGGACATGTCATGCTATTTGACTGCCCTGGTTACCATTGTTGTCCAGCGCTACCAAACACTCAGCCCCGCCCCATCGCCGCCCTGATCCTACTCTCAATCTAATAGAAGCATGCAGCATTTTATATCTTTAGCATTATTCTCGTCCAGTTAACGGGAGCAACAGGAGACCGTTAATCCAGTCCTTTGTGACATGGAAAATCAAAAGCTTAACTTAGTTTTGGTTATACATTTTTAAAGTCTCTCAAGACTTTGCTACACAATCGAATTCAATCTTTAAGAACTCCGCATCCAATTTTATACTAAATCTGGGACAAATTTACTGATCATAAGAAAATACATATCATATTTTTATGTTTTAAAATTTGATTTATAATAAAAATAAATAAACTACCAATTAAAAGCTTTATTTTATCGCAATTAGTTTTGATTTATTTACTGACATTCGTTTTTTTACAGCCGCAACATTTAAGTTTTAAAATAACGATAAAATTCAGTTAGCATTCCAGCGTTGCTGTTAATGTTAGGTTTAACAGACACATTGCATTTGCATTAACAGTGCTCTGTAACATACATCACTGTAAACAAGATGCAGGCAATGCAACGAGACGAGAGCAGCCCAACAAACAACACAGTTGTGCTGTGCTGCGTGGGTGAGCGAGAGAACGAGTAAAAGAGAAACGTGTGCTTAAGAGAAAATACAAGACACTTGCTCTTAACTTAAATTGCGCAAAGTGCGGACCAAAGTGCCAATTAGATAGTTTATCAATAAAGTGCGTATCGCTTTGCAGTTCATAATGTAAATTTCAATAGCGTGACGAAACTATGAACTTTTAAGAAAAACAAGTTTAATAATAATAGAAAAAAAAACAATTCGAAACAATTTAAATTTAAATTAAAGGAAATCATTTGGATAAAATAAAAATCTACAATTTATATAGTAACTTTTTTGTATATATTATGCAAAATATTCATAGAACTTTACACACTGTGCCAATTTTTTTTTGCCAGTCACAGGCAACAACAAAAACAACGCATCGCACAAACTCATGTACATATGTACATATGTTTATTTGTATATTATGCGTTGCTCTGGCGCGCTCATTACAACGCTGAGTGGGAGAGTGGGAGCGAGAGCAAGCACATTTCACTTGCCCGCTCTGGTTACTCTCCCAGCAGCAGCAGCACTTGCGTTCAGAGTGGTGCGTGAATGTTTTAGTGTATGCGTATGGTTTTTGTATCTGTGTGTTTTGTCCGTTTAGCTGTGTGAGTGAGAGAAGTGCGCGCACGCTTGTAAAAGAGAGTGTGATTACACGCGCGCACATACACATGCCGGACTGCTCGCACACAATGTGGCAAAAGTGAGTTTTTACCGCTGAACCCGCCGCTCATTTTCTCAGTACGAATTGAGACTCTGTGGCGCACGGTTGAAAACCTTCAGTAGCAACAGAAAAGCGCACACAACAAACAAAATAAAAAAAGTCAGTCCAACTAAAAAAGCAACGAGAGACGGCAAATTGTGTATTATTGTTATAGTTGTGTATTGTGCAATAACGCAGAAAAAGTATAATCGCATACATACATACATTGTACGTGCGTAAGTGTGCATTTTGCATAAATATTCCGAATCAATTTAAATTAAATACTTTTTTGGCTTAATTAAATACTTCCGCGCGTCGTCGACGTCGTTGTCATTGTTGTTGTTGTTGTCGCCGCGCCAGTTTTTCCATTGCGTGCTCACTCGCCGACGTCACACACAGCAGCAGACATACATACACTGACACACACACACACATATATATATACAAGAGACACAGACAATCTCTCAACTCGATTGTTCCTGCTCTCGTTCTCGCAACAAAAACTACTCTCGCTGTTTAATCACGCTGTCTCTGTCATTTGTGCATGCGTCTCTGTCTGGCTTACGCCGCATTCGTTTTGTTTGTGTTGTATTAAAAAGGGCCGCCGAGAAAAGAAGCAAGAAGCAGACAACGCGATAGCAGCAAGTAACAAAACAAAAATAATACAATTAATAACGTTTGCATGCGAATTTAGACACTCAAAAATAGTGCATTACTATAAACAATAACAAAATTATAAATCAAGTGCATATGGTGTAAAAACAGAAAGAAAAACAAAAACAACAAACAAACAAGGTAAGAAGAAAAGCCGACGCCTAACGGGTGAAAGTGTTATTTTTTATACAACTTGCATGCAAAGTGTATGTATACATTATATGTGTAATTGTAATTGTAAATGTAATTTCAATTGTGTGTGTGTGTGTGTGAGTTTTTGGCATTGTGCATTGTACAAATGATTGTTAAATTGCAAAAACTTTTCTTAACGCGTCGTTTGCTTTGCTGTTTTGCTTCGCAGCCGCAGCAGCAGCGACATTAGCAACAGCAACAACAAAACATAACCGGTAGGTGGCGACTCTGCCACCCACGAAATAGCCAAACAAAAAGGGCAGCACAAAAAGCACAAGGTACTTTTGCTCTGTATCGTGGCCATTCTCTCGCTCTCGTTATGCCAATCTCTGTAGCTCTCGCTCCCGCTCTTTGTCTTTTTCTCTGCATTTGCATTTGCATGGCTCTCTCTCTGGCATTGCAACCCCTATCAAAACGCGTGCTGTGCAGCTGTTGTTGTCGGCTACCTGTGCGACGTGCGTGCTCGCTCTCTTTGCTGCCTCTGTTTCTGTTGCTGTCGCTGCCACTGCCGCGGTCGACGCTTCGTGTGTGTGCGCGCTCTCAGTTCGTGCAAGAGACCGAGCCCGAGTCCGATGTTGACGTTCAACGCTCTCACAGGTTTTCATTTCTTATTTGACCGTCATTCGCCAGCGCGGCGCCGAAGTGTACAACAGCAGAAGTCTTCAATATAACGGATGAAAATTACATACAACTTCCAACATACAAGAAAGAAAAATAAATAAAGTTCATTTGTTTATATGTGTGTATACATCGTATATTTATATATGCATATGTGGTGTATGTGAGAGCGAATTCAATTGTCAATTGTTAATTGTCAAAACGTTGAATGTAAGTAGGCGCCGTCCGTCTGACGTCTGACGACTGTCGGAACTGTCTGTCAATTCCGTAGGCCCCGAAATGCCCATTGACAGTTAAAAATTCACAGAGTGCAGTTTTCCTTTCGCATCGACTTAATTAAATCAAATATACGAAAAAAAAACATTTGAACTCAAAAAAATAATTAAAAGCAATGTGTATATAATAAAATTAACAAAATTTTCAATTATGTACTAAAAGTAAAAAACACTACAGAAATCAAGTGTCCAACAAATTAAACAAATTTAATAGTTTAATCTAAATTAAAAGCTTAATTCATATAAAATCGTTATCATAATTGTGCATTCCAAATTGTTGTTGTTGCTGACAAGCCGCCGCCATTTTAAAGCGTGGTACGCAAAAAACTGGGAATAGAAAAAAAAAAACAGAACCGAGAAAGATACAAAAAATAACAATCTGAAAATTCGCGCGACGCATACAAAAACAAAACTCGGGAAAAGCGCACGGACTGTGTTAAAAGTTCGTTCGCTTTCCGCTTTTGTTGCGTTTTCCCAGCGTTGCTTTCATTAATGAAAAATCAACCCCCGGCATTTGACAAGCGCCCCCACAAACAAAGCAGAAATCAACAGCAACAGCGGCAACTTCTCCATCATTTGTATTTTTCCCATTTTCCATAAGGGTTGCGAGCAACCAAAAAAAGAAAAAAAAGAAAATAGAAAAGCAGAAAACCCCGAAGAAAATATGAAACAACTTTTTCAAGTTTACTTCGATGCGAATTTTCACAGTTGAAGAAACGCTTTTCAACTTGGCCGTGTTTCATTTTCATTTCGTTTCCATTTTGCTGTTGCTGTTGCTTTTGGTTTTGTCATTTGTCCGTCCGTTTTTATTTTGACATTTGGGCCAACTTCCATTTGCACGTTGCTGTTTTACCGGCGCTTTTCTTTTCTTTGGCTGTCTGCAGCGGCGAGGGTTGCTTATGCACTTTTCCACTTCCCCCTATTATTGAACAAAATCTCTACAACTTTTATTTTGTATTTTAGTTGAATGTTAAGCAAAGTTGTATATTGAATATCATAAAGTCTTTAAAATATATCATACAATCAGTTCTCATTTCCTTTCTATATTTTCCGATGCTTTTTCCATATGCTTTCCGTTTGTAGCTTCATATTTCACATATGTTACGAAACTATACAGATAATCGCTCATATTTCACAATTGACGCCATTTTATTTTGGGTTTACTGATAAGTAGAAATTTGCCTATTCAAGCGTCCAATCGATATGATTGATATGATTGTTGATAATTTAGTGTCTAATTGAGCGATAAAAACAATAGGCCAGTACTTTGTTTATTATAATTCCGTTCAATTGAGGTTAGTTCCAGTTTAAGCAAAATAGATACTTGGATATATTTACCTGTTTTCTGCTTAAAAAGTTTTATTTGTTGTCAGAGTAATAAGAGTTAGTGGAACTTCGACAACAAACTTTACAAAGTTTACTTAAATTGGTGGAAATTTATCAGAAAACTTACTAATAGTGCTATGTACCAGCTATTTCGTCCCATAAGTGTTAAACTATTTGCACAGAGAATAAATCACTAAAATCTTCAAATACTTAATATTTTAAATATTTATTGATATCAATGTGTTGATTGCATTTGAAAGTGTTTTCTTTACCTTAATCAATAAAATTTGCAGCAGAAATTTATCTTTCAACTGTTGATAATATTATTTTAAGCTTTTTATGCATTAATTTAATACGCTCTTTCTCTTTTTCCAGCTGATTCTACAAACAAACATACAACAAACGGTAAAGAAAAGAAACCTAAGCGATAAAATTTGCAAAGCGCCAATTGAAAGTGCAATAAGAATTTGAAACGACATATGAAACGTTTCAAATAAGTTGAAAGAAAGTGTTTAATAAGGAAAGCGACAACATCAACATTCAATAAATACTTATATTCAAATATATCTACAACAAAGAGATTCGCATATAAAAAATCGCGCGCGTTTTTCAAGATATTTCATCAATCGTTTCGTGTGCTCGGTGCAATTCTGTGTTTACGTTCCTTCGTTTACACACACACAAATACACTGACAACACTTGAATACACACACTCAGACACAGACACAGCACACACATACGTGATTTGTCACTATCCGTTTGTGCAAAGCCCATTATCTTGTCCAGAATCCCCGTGCAATTAAATATCTATATATTATCAATATAACAAGCAAAGGCTCCGGCCCGAAACGTCAAGATTTTCACGAAAAAAACTCTGCTCAACACGGAGGCTTCGCTTAACTACAACACGGCGACCACAATGCCCTTTAACGGTGCAAGCAACGGCAGCGGAGTCGGTGGAGCCGTAGCAGGCAGCAGTGTAAGCGGTGGCGGGGCCACCATCGTCGTCAGCGAGGGACCCCAGAACAAAAAGATACGCACCGGCGTTCAACAGCCCGGCGAGAACGACGTCAACATGCATGCTAGGGTGAGTAACGTCTTAAAGTAGTATGTAACTATCGATAAATATCAATTAGTCATTAATAATCTATTTGAAGATAAAGTAAGGGTATCTAATTTCATTATTTTATTCTTTTAATATTAGTAATAACAACTAACATTGACTGGTTCCATTTGAAAGCGTTATATACCTATCGATATGTATTGATTTATCAATATTTCTTTTATTAAGAATTATATTTATCTCGGTTCTTAACTGTTGAATGATTTACACTTTCAAAAAGTCCAATATAAATAACTAGTCCCATTTGGTAGTGTTATTAAACTTTTATACAATCCGTATACTACTATATATTTATACTGTCAAAAAGTATCGATGTATCAATATTTCTTGAGTTAAAAATAAATATAACCATATTTAAAATCAATTCTTTTTGAGACTGTACAATTTAATATATTTACTGAACTCCTTATATGCGTATTAATATGAAATAAAACCCGATAATATTCATCAAAGCATCTTGAGCAGTGAATAACACCGTTACTGGTATCGGAACTGAAACCGTAATCAAAATTAATTCTCTTTCAAGAACCGAAACGCTTGCACCGGTACGCTTGTGGTAAAGTTGCTAGGTCAAAGAGTTGACAAACTTCCAACTGTCATAACTTGAAGAAAACTGACCCGATTTTCAATTGGAATGCCATTTTGATCATGGTTTAGCATCTTAATTAATTCTGCATTCAAATTTTATTAATTTCGTTCAAAAAATGTTATTCCTCTGGATCTAGATATTTATTCGATGTCATAATTATGAAAAACGACACTTTATCATTTTAAAATGTTTCAAAATTGATTTGATGTACCGTTACGTACCGGTACTGATACCGAAACCGAAAGAAAGAAAACTAAAATTGAACCTTTTACTGAAATAGTTGCTTCGGAACGTTTTGGAACCGAAACCGTAACCATTATTGGTTTCGGTTAGATTCCTTGATCTTGAGTGATGTTTTTAAATAATTTGGTATACGATGAGGTATTTCTTTTTTACATTTTTCAGTTAATATATGTATACATGGGGATATACATCCCCAAATTGTTAGAATAATCCTTATCCAATAGTTTGTATTAGGTATTTGATCAGATAATTAATTATGTTTCCACGAATTTGATCACTCTATTATGATTGCAATCGAATCGAATCAAATGAAATTCGATTCCCGGAAAACCACAATCGTTTGCTAGTTATAAAAATATGGTAGTATAACGATATGAAGCACTGCACAAATGTTGAAATTCTTTTTTTTTTTTGGGAACATCAGCAACCCCAATAACTAATTACCTGAAAAACTTTTATAGTCTGGCCAACATGCGAGGTAGGAGTCAACCCCCATCTGCGTCATATTGAAAAGCACACATTTTATATCATCTATTGCTTCAGTTGCTCTATTCAATCAGTGGGGGCTAAGCTTAAGGTTCACCCCTGTTGTTGATAACAAAAAGGGGATGGCATACCAGAAATTTTGTGATAAAGTTTTTCGACCGTTATTTGGGGGTTGAAGTGCAGTTTTCAAGAGGCTCTCTAAGGTTATCAAGTAGCGAGAGTACATTCAGACTGCTGTCATATGAATTACATTTCATGCAGGTCGCAGGCAGGCAGGATTAGATTTGGATTGATAAAACTGAGAAACCTTATAGAGGGATACGAGCGCTGCAACTTGAGATTTGAATTTTCGAAAATCACAAGGAGAGATCAAAATCGAAAAATTTAATTTTCTATTTTAAATGAACAAAAATTAAATGAAAAATGAATTTAGAAATTATGATCAAAATGAAATTGTGTTACAAATTGGTTCAGTTTTGTACCGCATTTCCCTTTTTTAAAGGACGTTGTTAAATCGATAATCTAATATTTTTCTAATAAAAGATAAGTTCTATATATTGTTGCAATCATAAATTACTATAAATCAGAAATATCTCTTATATTGCAAACAAATTATAATTAACTGATATGTAATTATGATATAACTTCAAATGGTTAAAGATCCACCGTATTTATAGCAACACTTTAGTTATTTTTGGCATCTGTCATCACAATTGTTGTTGTTTTATTTTTACATCGCCTTTGGGGCCTTCAGACAGCCTCAGACCAAACACCAGACCAGAACAGAGCTCAGGGCCTAGACAGAGAGTCGCTGAGTTGGCAGAGTCGCAATGCAGCCACATGTTGAGGGTTGGAAAAATCGATTTTGGCCATTGGTTGTGGCCCTCTGTCTGTTTCGACTGAAATGCTGTTGTTGCCGGCGCTTTATCTCTGCATGCCGATAAAATGTTGTTTGTTTTTCTATGGCATTTTTGCGCTTCAAACATGTTTTTTTCATCTATTTTTATTTTACGCCAAAAATGAAAACGTCGAAATGAAACACCAAAATAATAGAATTGGGAATAGAAACAATAGAATTGAAGAGCATTGAAACTAAAATCTATTGTGTTCAATGGGCCGCGGAACATTGAGTTGAAATTGATTTGACTGAATGCGAAAATGAACATGAATATGGGAAAATGCTTAGCACTGCCATTTGTTGTTAAGGGAAATTCTTTTGGGTGGTTGGTGAGAGCGGAAAATGTTGCTGCTGCGGCCGCGCAAAGTATGCAACAAATATTCTCTTTACAACGCTAATGCGGTGTGTGTGTGTGTGTGGGTGTCTCATTTGGCTTTTGAGCTGTTGCTTCCGTCTGCTCTCTCTCTCTCTCTCTCTCTTTCTATCTCTCTCGCTCTCCCTCACACACACACACACACGCACACTTGACTTGACAGCGCAATTAGCACATGAAGCAGCATCTTCTCGTCATTTGAAGGGTTTTGGCCATGTTGCGCTTTGGCCCTTTTGCCCAGGCTTTATGTCGAGCCTAAGGTTCAGGCCTGGCTAACGCCGCTTGCCACTTGGCATCGTTTAAGCTATTTTTTTTCCCATTGCCTACAGGCAGCGACTGCAGCGTACGTGCCGTGAACGTCGACGCGACAGACGACTGTCGCCAAAAGTGGTAGCATGGACACCTGCCACATGACCCTTCCCTCCATCCCTGGCCGACACTTCCATGTGATTAAGTGCACTTGGTGCTGGCGAATGTACTGAGGAAAAAACGAAGAAAATAGAAGAAAACTTATGAAAAAGTTTAACACGCTTAACTGCACTTGCAGCAGGCTAAATGCTTTACACGGCTTACTCAACCTTCCGTGAGTGGCATCAACATGGGGCCAGCTATAAGGATTAAGCACTGTGCCCCTCTTGGAAGATGCCCAAGTGCAAAAAGACTACCGATGAACTTTGTTACACTTACTTAATGATGTACAAGTTGATGTCAAATCTTTGTCTTTTTTAATTTAGCTAAAATTATAACAATTGACTGACAAATTCGAATACTATCTTGCGAGAAATATCGAAAAACTACTTGCCTTTTATTGACTTGGTATTTTAATATCTTTACATTAAATAATTAATAATTTCTGTACTTTATATTAATCAAGTATATTTTTGGCCTGTTTTATGTTCGATAATTAGCATTTTGAGTATTTTTGTACATTTTTAAATAATTTAGAATCTAAATTTTAGATCTTTAATTATATTAAATTATCTGAAGTTATAAAATCTCGATTTGGTTTCAATAAATCAAATTTCCTTCCCAAAAATATATTGCTTAATTTTTAAATAATTCGATTTTAAAGTCGTTAAAAATAAATTAATGAATTTATTGTGTAACCATTCTCTGGTTCCATCTCTTTGAGTCTGTTCCGTCTAGTTAGCCAACATTTCAATAGCATAGAAAGCATTTCAACAACGACAAAGCTACAAATTTTTGACCACAGCATGCAATTTGCAGCCATGTTAGACCCACAAGCCATGTTATCCATTTCCCCCCATCCTTTCCGCTCTGACCACTCGAATATATACAAACTCCGATGTTCGCCACCTTCTCCACCCAGAGGCGTCTGCGCGAAAATGCATAACATCAGCTGCAGAAGCGAAAGCGGTGGCAACATCATCAGTGGCAACATCATTGGCGGCATCAGTGACGACGCCGTTGCGTCTGGCCGCGTGACGCACGCAGTGGCTGTGTGGCATCAACAGCCATGGCAAATAAATTTTGCTTGCTCCCCCGGCAAGCGTCACAGCAGCACCACCACCACTACCACCCACTTTCCATATGCCTGAGCAGATGCCCCCGCCAGACAGTTAAAAATAGATTGCATATTCGTCTGACCGAGGCAGCATTAGCACTGGATCTGTGCCTGAGTTTAGTCAGCATCATCATCATCATCATCCTCCTTATCCTCCTCATCCTTTGACTTCTTCTTCTTCTTCTCTCACTCACTATGAAGTAATTGTAACGCGAGTGCGTTTTTTGGTGGTGCGTCTCGAGGTCGTTGCCGGCGCTTCAAAATGCCAACCCCTTTAACAATTTTCACAATTTTCCCCATTTGCTGTATGCATTTTTAGTTACCTGACTCGCCATGCACCACCCAAACCACCCAAAGCACCCAAACCACCCAAACCACTCATTGCCGCAAGGTCTTTTCAATATGATGCATCCAAGGTCTAATGGCAGCCAGAAATGCATTTGTTGTTGTTTCTATCCTATCCTTTGGCTTTTTCTCTCCTCTGTTAATTAAATGCGTCGTCCGGGCAACGTCCGGAAAGCTGCACTTTTTGACCATCATTCAATAGGGGTGGTATTTATTATGCCAACATTTCACGAGGGTTGTTCTACCAGTACCTTGCATCTCAACCATAATTTATGCACATTTTTTTTGCCTTTATGCAAACTGACTAGTTAATCTTTGATTTTCCACGTTTGTGTGTGAATGAAAAAAATTAAATTATATTATGAAATAAATTTTTAAATAGAAATACCGGGAAAACTTAATCTAATCAGTTCAAAATAAACTATAAAAATATAAAAAAAATTCAAAGGAACTTAAGTAAAATATAAACATTTAAAAAAAGCACAAAATCTTAAAAAAAATTCGAAATATCTTTAATACTTTTACTCAGCATTTGTAGCTAATTTTTTGACCTACCTTTCGAGTACACCTCGTGCTTTAATGCTACTTTTTGTGATGCCTTTTGCCGCTGCGTTTTTTATTAACAATAATTGATTTTTATTGTCTTTTCATTTCAAAGTTTCAATTGCCAAAAGTTTTCGTTAAGAGGGTTGTTAGCGGGTTGTGTTCAGCGAGGGTTGTTTGTCAGTTGCCGTCAGTTGCCAGTGTGTACACACTAAAGCACATACACGAATTGCACCCTTTTGCATATGTAATTGAACTAATTGAAATTGCTGAAGTTCGTTTCTGATGCCAACTTAGTTATGAATTCATCCGTAAATCCCTCTCAGATTGAGTAGAAAGTTTTCTTGTCTTTTGGCCAAAATTCCGGCATGCGTTCGAGCCAAGTTAATGCCGACTGAGCCACAGTTGAGTCTCAGTTGGCTCATCACTTGTGGCTCCCCAGTGAATTGAGCCAAATCGACTGAGTCGACTATCGATTTGGACCAAGTTTAGCTTCAGCTTTAGCATCAAATATCATGCAATTTGTCTTTGATTGTAATAATGGATGGATATTGAACGTACTCGCAGTTGAAATTGTGGACCACAAAAGCCGAAAACAAATGTACTTGTTATATTTGCGGTTTTTTTTTGCTTTTTCCCTCTCGTATATCGCATATTTTTCTGATATTTCAAACTGCCAATTGTCGAGATGACTAACTGATTGCTCTGCTCTTTGTATCGTTGTGTTGACGTTTGATTGCATTTTCTTTTCCGTCTATTTTGTTTTGATTTCTGTTGTATTGGTCACACTTAATGTACGATTTGTAAATAAATTTCATGCCTGACTGGCATACAAAATTAGCAACTGTTGCTTTCCATTTTAGCAAAAGCTTAACAATTTATATACAGATTTTACCGCTCAATCCCACAAATTATAAATGAATTTTTCATTCATATTTCGGTCAACACATTGTCAGAAATTCCAGAGGTGCAGTCGAAGAATGTGTTCCCAAAAAGTAATTGCTTAATAGAATGTAATAAACTTATTACTATTATATTCAAAGTTGACACAGAATTACTGAGAATTCATTTAGTTAACACTTGCATACCCTGTAAATATTCCAGAAAACGAAAATTGTAATAAAATTGTCTAACTTTGGTATTACTGAGAATTAATTAAATTTTATAACCTGTATAAAATGTAATTATTTCTGAAAAAGATTTCTGATATTTATACACTTTATATTTTTTATTCAAATCAATTAATTTAAACATAGTTTTTGTTACCATCTCCAGACAATTTCAAGAATTTCCAATTATAATGAAAATGATATTTTAAAATATTTAACAAACCGTTCCTTACACTTTCTTCTGCGGTCTCTCTTATCTGGAAATCTTGTAATCTAAACAAATAGAAGAATTTTCCAAAAATAAGTAAGTTAACAGCTGCCAAGTTTTCGACGCGGGGGACGACGATTTAAGCTCCAATTACAACAAATTATGAATCGTGCCTCAAGTGCTAAGCGACGCACAAGTCCAGAGAAAGAGAGAAAGAGAGAGTGAGAAAGAGTGAGTGGAGAGAGGGGGAGTGGAGTGGGGAAAGAGTAACTATCCCGCTCACTCTTAGATGTTCACTCTGTCTGTCGTTTTCTGTGTGTGTTCGCGACAAGTTTCTGCAAAAAAAAGTTCAATTTACGTCGCGCTGTGTTATGCAGTTTCTTACCCCTCTCCTTTCCTTCTTTCTCCCCCTCCTTCTTTCTCTTTTCTCTTCCCTTTAGCTGCCTATTCGAACAGAGCCCTCGCTGCTTTCTTTCTGCTTTGTTCTTTCATTTCGTGTTATGTTTTTTTTTACTTTTTTTCTTGTCATTTACTTACAAGGCATTGCTTTGCCACACAGCTACAACTGCAGATACATGTACGTATATATATCTAGATACATTTGTATGTACATCTGTAGCGAGTCGTGTATTTGCCGGATGTCATGCTGGGTCTCTTTCCCGAAGGTCGGAAGTGTATTTTTTTAAGTACACGTTTATATAATTTGATATATGTCGTATTGTCGTTTGCCATCTCATGTGGCCATATATATTGTTTCCCACTGTATGAGAGATACAAATGTATCTGTATCTGAGTCTGCACTTGCATCTGTATCTGAATCTGCATCTGTCGCATGCATATTGCGAATGGAAAGTGTGCAAAAAGCTCTGATAAAATGCAGCGTATCGCTTGTGAAATGGAACAGTTGAACGAGGTCATCTACTTGCATTAATGAAGCAATATATTTTAGAGGGGAACATGCAGAATGCTAGAGAAAGAGAGAGAAGGAGAGAGAGAGAGAGAGAGAGAGTGCCAAAGAGAGATGTATATATTATCATGTGTTGTGGTAAGTGCAATTTCAAGAAATGTAGAACTCGTTGAATTATGTCTGAAAGGTTAGCTTGAGATACATGAAGTGCATAAGTTTAAGCTCCAGTTGAGTCTGAAAATGTCAAGTTTGTAGCCAGCTTTGTATTCATTTATGAGTGAGGTCAAGTTCAGAGTGCATTCAATTACATTCCTTTTGAAATTGTCTCTTCAGTGAGTTGCAATTGAGTTATGAATGCTAAGCATATAATTCAAAGCAATTATTGTAGTCATTTAATTGATATTAAGTCTTTAGAAATGAGATAAATTAATGTAAAACGCATTCAAATTAGTTCAAAAGAAATTCTGTTTGATGTGCTCTAATCTGACTTGTGAATGTCTAGAAAAGTTGTTCAATTAAATAATTGAATCTAATTTTTAATCAATTAAAAATTAATAAATTATTTCTATAAATTTAACTAATTAAAGTTTTTTAATAGCTATAAGAAAATACTTTGATTACAGTACTGTCAGCTAATAAATACTATTATTTATATTTTATTAATTATATTTAAAAAGAAAATTAAGATTATTTTTTTTTTACACAAAATTGCAATATTTTTTTTAACAGAATAATGAATATTTAAAAAAATGAATCATTGGATAATAATTTTTTTTTTTATGTTTTTTGTAAAACAGAAAAAAACCACTCAGTACTCAGATACTGTCAGCTAATGAACTAGCAAATACAATAACTGTACTCGGAGCACTCATTTATTTGTTGTTTACACTGTGCACATGTTAATGAATGTATTGAATATTTATTGACCCGTTTACACAATTATTCACCCTTAAGAAGCACTCGTATCTCATTCTATTCGGCACCCTCATTCGTCAGCTAACTTTGAGAAATAGCAACTACTTTGCCCCCCTTTCCCTTTTCCTCTACTTACTTCTTGACATCTTCATGTCCATTTCATCCATTCATTCATTCGCATGCACAGCTCATCGGGTTTTTGTTTTGTGTTCGTCTTTTTGGTGTGTGCGACATACTTTTAAATGCCAATTACCAGCGGTTGCTAACGGTTTTCTATTACCTGTCTCACTGACTGACTGAATGACTGACTGTCTTGACTGATTTTTTTTTTTTTTTTGTCAATATGCCACGCACACAACTGTCGTCGTCGCCTGCACTTTTGGTACGTTGCCGTTGCAGCACTTTTTTCCGTTCCAAACTTGCGTCAATTACAGACGCTTTTTGATGGTAGAGCAGGGGGAGGTTTGGGTTATGGACACCCTGCGGGGCCCAGCCGTGACTTGCATAGAAATAGACCATTTTGTTCTTCTCTCTCTCTTTCATTCTCTTCGTACATTGCTTCTATTACCAACTTCGATGGTTGCCTAATTCGCAACGCTACAATTAGTTTTTCATTTGACATGCTTTTTTTTTCACTTTGTCTTCCCGTTTATTTTCACTTTGACTCATTACAACAGTTTTTGGCCCATGTTTCTTCTCTTTCTGTCTCTCACTCTATTTCTTTCTCTATTCTCTCTGTGTATTATTGTTATTATGATTAGTGCTTGTGCCACGTTTTCGTTTCTTTTCCTTTCTTTTCATACGTTCAAAGAATTCTAATATTTTCCAAATGAAATTCGTGAGTGAAATACCATGAAATATTTAGCTAACAAAAGGCCTTTCCCTCCACCTTCCTCTTCCTCTTCCACCTCCCATTGCCTCTTCCCCTACAACAACAACTGAAAATGGAGCGTTGAGTTTTTGCCTTATTTTGTTTTTATTTCGTTTTTTTTTTGCACGCATTATGAGCTTTTAGTTGGTTTTTTTGATGAAAAGTATCTTGTAGATAGTTTTAATGCCCAAGCGGCGCCTTTTCGTTCGAATTTCATCGAAATTTTCTGCTTAGGCAGCGCCACAATTTTAGCGCTGCCGCTAAAACCGCTGACTAATGAAATTTTAGCGAGGCAGCGTGCAAAATGTATCTAGATACTGCGCGTATGTGTGTGTGTGTAAACTTTTGTGATAGAATATGTTGTAAGTGTCTTTTGGCAGAAACTTCAAGTCTTGAGATACTTTGACTCAACTATTGTATCTGTCAGATACATTTGCAGTTGCAAGCATATGAGCTGTCCGATAGTTTCATTGGTCATTCCATGGATATTAAACAAGGCGTTAAGTTATAATTGTATCTGTTACGCTCTATTCCACACTCACTTGAAGATACTTTTGCGTCGGTATTGTATCTGTCAGATAGTATTTGTAGTTGCCAACAGATACATTACAGGGAAAATATATTAATCTTCAGATTATGATTTTATCCTTGAGATACTTTTGGCAACTACAGAACTGTTGTATCTGTCAGTTACATTTTAAAGTTAGCTAAAATAAGAGCTCGTTTCTAACTTTGTATCTGTCAGATACTCTTTTGACTATTCTACTGAACTTAAATAAGACTAGTTTATAATTGTATCTTTCTGATCACTTTTGCAACTTTTAAATTCATTTTATTTGTCAGATACTTTTTGTACTTTGATACATTTTCTCTTAATCTTTTTGGCGCCATAATGTAGCTGTATCTTTAACGCTTTATTTCCTCAGCGCAGTCCTCATTTATCTGTCAGATACTTTTGGCTAATGTGTTAATCAGCTGCTTAATGGTTTATAGCTTTATGATTAAGTCGTTTACAGTTGTTAAACATCTATTTGGGTTCGCCCGAAATATTTCACAACTTTTTCAGAGCAACTCACAGATACCTATCTGTAGGTGTATCTGTAGTTGTAGAGCTGCCCCGCAATCGAATCAAATTTTTGTTCAATTGTTTTTTTTTTGTATATCCAGATTTTGTTTTGTATTTGACTTTGCCCCTTTTCGAATGTAATTTCGTTTGCACGTTCTGCTTCTTATTTTTCCTGATTTTTTTGAAACCTTCTTTTTTTTTTTTGTTATTGTTTGTCATTATTTGTCTTTGTCTCGCTCGCTCGTGGCTTGCTATCTCGCTCTCGATCTGTAGCTTTGCTTTACCGCTGCTTTAACATTATTTGCTGTTATGTAAGCATCAGACAACGTCGCATATTTTGTTTCAATTTACTTTATTTTTTCTTTTTTTTCAGTCTTTTTTTCTTTATTATTTTTATATATTTTTTTTCATTTGCTTTTTCCTTGCGCGTTGCCGGCGTTTTGCTTCATGTGCATGTGCCGCATTATTTGGTAATTGCCTCGGTGTGTGTGTGTGTGCCGCAGTGTAACTGAACTTGAACGTCGTCAAGTGAATATTCCTCTCAAGCACTGTAAGATTTTGCTTTAAGCTGTAAACAGGAAGATAGAGAGAAAGATAGAGTGAGTGTGTGATAAAATTAGTGGGAGTGAAAGAGAGTAAGTTATATCTGATAGAGGCTGCTGATAAAGTCCTTATAATGATTACCTTCTCCAAAAAGATAGAGACATACGATAAGAGAGACGGAAAGATACTAATTTACAGTTAGGTGCAACTATGATTTTATAATAATATTGTTAAAAAATTGTGCGTAAATTATTCAAACTATAATTTAATGTAATTCGATTGAAAAATTAAACAATACTTTTATTTGTTAAAGGCGATGTTTTCATACTTATTCAACCTTTGTACAAATTAATATTTTATTAATATTATTGATTAAGTTTCTATGTGTGTTTTAATCAATATTTCTAATATTCTTATTTTTAACGCAATAAACTAAGTTAGATGTATGTCTAATGAAAATGTCTAATAAAAACAAAAAAGCTCAGAAGAAAGAATTAGGCAAAAATATTTAAAAAATAATTTTTATGACTGATTAATAAAAATGAATAATGCAAAACCCGCAACAAAAAATTTAATAAAAGGGGTGAATAATATTGATGAAATTCTATAATGGTACTAATATTAATATTACTTTGTATAATTATTGAAATACTAAAATGTAATTTGCCAAAATTTGCACAGCTTCACAAAACTGTGGCTAAAATTGGGGGACTTCCGGGTATACAATGATATGTTATTACAAATCAAAAATAATAAATAAAATTCCCAATAGTTGTGGTAATTATAATGCAATTCCGTTAGTAACAACATAATAATGGCCAAAACTTGTATGCAAACAATTGCAAAAATGTAATTGAAGTTAATAACAAATAAATCAAGTGGCAATGGGAAAACACAAATTAAATGATAAATAAATAAATAAATTGCAGCGTCACACAAAAATGCAAAATAATTATCAACATAATTTTTGATGCAAGTTGACAAGTTTGTTGTTGTGATTGCTGTTATTGTGGGTGTGAAATAATTTATGCACTATAAAACTTGTCTCATTCTCATTCTCGAATTTATTTATTAGCCAGCATAGAAATAAAAGAGCTGGCAACACTTTAAATGGGGGCGTCTATTTCCCCTCCTTTCCCTCTCCTTCTCTTCTTCACGAAAACGGGGGCAGTAGTGGCAAATGGGAGGGAGTGGGGCGTGGCAGGCTGAGCAATTGGGTTGTTGTTGTTATTGTTGTTGTCGGAGACCGGTAGACTAATTAGATACAATTTCCAGTTAGTGTGGTATGCCATTTTAAAAGCACGTTTCTGCTCAGTTGAAACAGTTGCAAGCTAAAAGAATGATTGGAGAGAGAGAGAGCGAGAGAGAGGGGGGTAAGAGTGGGGAGAACCAGCCGATAAATAGCGTACGATGATGGCTGCAATACAAAACACGTTTTTACTTTATCGTTTGCCCCACCCTTCCTGCTGTCCCGCCTGCTCGACATTTATTTACTTGTCCGTGCTTTGTCGCAGGTGAACGTGTTGTTCTAGTTGGCAATTGCACACGTTACAGTCTACAGGTAGTAGTTGTATCTTGTAGATACATTACAGAGCTCACACAGATACTTACCAATTGCTGTAGATACTTTGGATCTGTCTGCAGCTGGCCATTTGTGCAATGCTTTTGTAAACAACATCTGAAAAAGAGAAATATATGCCAAACAATTTAAGAAAAGATACAAAACCTTGAGATACTTTTAAAGCATAAGATAGAAATATTTCGAAAAAAAATAAATCAATTAAGGAATTGCAGTTTATTAAAATAACAAATTCATTAATTTTACCAGCTAAATTTAGCTATTAAAAAGCTAATTCAAGTTGTGATCCTTTTAATACATACAATAGTATTAGTAAAACACATGTGGTTGCATAAATTCTACTAAAAAAGGAAATCAATTGTAATTACTACGGAACTAAAATGTATTTTAAAGTTTATTAAACAAACAGAATATCTGATTATATTGGCTAAATTTAGCTATAATAAAGCTAAATCTTTCAAAGCTACCGCTAAATACTTGAGTATAATTTGAAATGTTTTTTTTCTCTATTTTTCACATTTTTCATGTGTATTTAAATGATTTATTTCAGTTATTCTCTGGCTATCCTGCTCCCTTTTGGCCGCTTTGCTTTTATGACTATTACAATTGCTATTTACAAAGTGCCAGCCAATTTGTTAATGCCATTTTATTTAATTTTTTTTTATTTTTGGCGCGCAATTTTTGGCCACTTTGACTCATCGCTGTCGGCGTCACAGCGTCGCTGCTGGCGTCGCAGCTTCAAGTCATGCCCCCCTTTGCATAATTCGTCACTGGCAAAATAATTTGTGTTTTGCTTCTGTTGCTTTCTTTTGCCACGCTCATTAGGCTTTCTACGCTTACGCTCCCCGTTGAAGATCTCTCTCACTCTCTTCCTGCCTCTCTCACGCTCACGCTCTCGCTCTCGCTATCTTTCACGCTCCCATGCGTGCGCGTGCTCACACTTTGTGTGCGTGTGTGCTTTCTTTTGATTTACTCTCGCGCGCTCTCCCGTTCTCTTGATTTTCGTTTCGCTCTCTGCCTCTTTGGCGTGCGTTTTGCGAGTGGAACAAAAAAAAAATGTTTATCATAAGTTTTAATTGCTCGAATCTCTTTAAACACACACAAAAATTGTTGCTGCGTTCTTTTGTTGCCTTTACACTGCTATTTATAGGGTCTGCATTTGTTGTTGTGTTTGCCCATTTTGTGGGGCGTTTGTGTGTGTGGAGTTGTTGTTGTTGTTGTTGTTATTGCGCTGTTGCTGCGCTGTCGATTGTAATTACTCAATTGCTCATACGCCACCAACGCCGACGTTGACTGCGATGACGACTGCGACTGCGGCGGCAACGTCGCTGTTGTAGCGGCGTTTTTTTCTGTTAAGTACGTAGATAAAATAAATGGAATTGTTATGGTAGCCGCATTTCTGCTGTTTCTCTTTTATTTCTTTATTTTAGTATGTTTTTCCATATATAATTTCTTGGTTTTTGTTTTTTTTGGACAGGTGCTTGAACTTTGTGGTCGACTTCTTCGGAGAGCTTTTGCCTTTTTTCTGCGCTCTTTTTATGGAAATTTCTTATGATTGTTTTTTTTTTTTGTTTGGCCTTTGTTGTTGCTTTGTGCAAAACACGTTTTAGGCCTTTTTGCGAATGCAACGTCAAATCACAAATACAATAACAAATTCAATGCAGTTCTCTGCTCTTCTTCTTCATCATCTTCATCTTATTTTTTATGCGCCGGTTTACCTTCAATGCAATATTGTGGTTGTTGTTGCTGTTGCTTTTGAAATCCAGTTTTGCGCAGCTGCAGCGATTGTGAGAGCAGCGCCGTTGACGTCGACGCAGCAGCGTTTTGCGAACAAAAAACAATTTCGCTGACCTACTAAAAAAAAGAATGAGTAAACATTAAAAACGCGCGAAATATAATTAAATATGAGTGCTTTTCAATGTGTGCGACGATCGCGCGAAGTTCACAAAGATAAAAAAGCAGTCAACAAACAAAAACAACAAGCAGCAACAGCGACAGCAGCAGCGACGCGACTTCACTTCAACGCACACCCATCTCTCTCTCTCTTACAAAGCTGCGCTCGAGCTTGCATGCGGGCGCATGAGAATGCATTTGCCTGACCGAAGAGAGCGCATGTGGGAGAGAGCTTAAGCCTGCAGAGAGTGTTGAGCCATATGCAATGCCTGCCAGCGTCAGCGTCGACGTCCGCGTCGACGTCGACTGCTTACGGTTTTATTTTTGGGGACTGTTGCCTGGTTATGGTTTTTCTTTATTTTCGGTGTTGCTAACGGTGCTGGGGCTTTATTTATATACGACTCAATGTGTATATACATATGTATTTGCGTGTGCGTGAGTGTGCATATAAACATGTTTTCGGAGCTGCGCTTTGCGAAATGCCAATGAAATGCAATAAGGCCTGACGCAGCTTTTTAACCCGTTAGCAGCAGTGAAATTGCAAGTACAGAATGCGAATTGAGTCATAGAAATGGTGGAAACGAAACTTCAAAATAAACTAAGAGGAATATGAGAAGTGGGCTAAATAATTAAAAGATAGATAGAAATTATTTCTTGCCGAGTTTCTTTTTTCCGATCCTTCAACATATGTAGAACCATCTTCATTTTTTGAATAACCCCTTACCTTTTGTTAATTGTCTTTCAGTTTTTAATTTCTTTAATATAATCTTATTTGTTAAATTAATAGTTTAAATCGTAATTGTATTTTTAAATGTTGATAATTTTTTATAGACTGCTTTTGGTTGACGTTAAATAAGTAAATTAAAATTTGAAAAAAAAATTATAAATAAATTAAAATATTTAAAAAATATCTTAAGTAGTGTAATTAAATTTGAATAAAACTTTTGTTAACACTTTAAATCCATTTAATTGCCAATGAGAACTTCCTAAAATTTGTAAGTCAAAAATTCCAGCAATTCTGTCACTTCATGGGTTAAATTATGTGTGTGTTGCATGTGGCATTGCTATGGAACTTCACCACGTTTGTGGTAGCCCCTTACATGACAACCTCTTCATTTTTTATTATTATTATTTTTTTTTTGCCACAAACGGTTTTTGGTATTGCTGCATCTTTTTATGGCATTGATATTTTTGTTGTATTTGTGTTGTTGCTTCTTCAATTTTCTTGTTTGTTTTGCACAAATATTCGTATCGCTTTGTACGTTTTCATTTCCTTTATTGACCCAATTCGAGGACTGAACCGAAAGCAACTTCAACGAATGTTGGCATTTTGTTTGCTTTATTTTTATTTTTTGGATTGATTCTTACTACAAATGCATGTTGCATGCAACTTTACAAGTGCTAAAGGCATAAATATTTTAAATAACTGAAATGTTTGCAATTTTCTCTTGCATTTGCATAAGAAATGAGCTGTAGAAATGAAAGTGTAGAGGCATGCAACATGCCACACATTTTTGTTACAATTAACCAGATAAATAATTAATTATTACACTTGCAATATTCGTAAAATATCAACTGCAAATCAAATCTCAATGAATTATATATTTTACTGCTGTTTTGGCATTATTTACTTATTTTATGCTATAACTAAATTTGCAAGAAATATTTTATATAAGAGTGGGAGACATTAAGATATCCTTTATCTGAGAAACATATTTTAGAGTCGCTAACGATTTAATAGCTTTTGTAAATTATGAACATTTCTATTTATATATATTTTATAATAACTTTTATATTAGAATACCCCGTTTAACACATATCATTAGTATAGGGTATTAAAACGGCTGCACGCACTTAATACCGTTACGAACACGTGTAGAACGCCATGTTTGTTTTACTTTTCATATCTTTTTTCTATAGGGATATATTTATAAACATATTCTGTAAATATTTCGTTTTTTTGTGGAGCTTAAAATTTTATTGCTGCATTTGCAGAAAAAATATTCATGGCCAGACGAAAAAACGTTGATTTATATAAATGTTGTGAATGTTTACTTTTTTTGTAATGCACAAAGCAGTTTATTTTGGATCAGCGGCAATTTCAATTGATTATGAAAACGATTAATTACAATTCGCTATATTTTCGGTATGAGGGACAGGGAGTTGCTTAATCAAATTATTAATGCCATCCGCCTGAACATCAAATATGAATCGCATTTTTAAATATGCTTTTTGATTGCCATAAATAAATTAAATACTTAAAAAAAATAAAAAAGCTGCTCGTAAATTCAGTTTTAATCAAAATATTGCACTAAAGTGCCGAATTGATTAACTGTTGAGGTCAGCGAAATTTATTCATATTTTCTTACATTTTTTCATATTAATTGAATTGACTTACTAATTGAATGACTAACAATTTAAATTGTATTAATTGTATAATGTATTATGCTTTAATAATTAATGTTAGTAATATTTAAGTAAATATTAATGTTACTTAATGGAATTTGCATTAATTTTTCTCTTTACTCTTTTCTCTCTTTTTAGGTAAGTTTCCTCTTGATGTGGCTTAATGCTTATTATATTTATGGTATGGTATAAAAGATATCTAAGTGAAAGTAAATTATTGATTTATTTGTGTACTTCGTGGTCTCATTATAAAGCCAACTATTTGTATTTAGGGTATTTTTAGAATTCCAAAAAAACTATCTACAGTTAGGAACAGGTTTTTTTTACTATTACTTCGGCATTCAATTATACTTTTAGACTTTATTAACAGGTAGGCAGGTGGTTGTTAAAACATGTTGCAGCTAGCGGAAGTAATTGCTTCATATGCCTCACGTTTTTTACTGATAAGAAGCTCCACTTACCGAAAGCAGACATTTGTTTACGATATTCGATATATGAGTGTATACAAATTTGTATCCATTATATGATTGCATTCGATGCAACAAAGCGTGGCAAATATATAAGTTGATAAAAGATACAATGTTTGTTTATCTAGCGCAATTTTGCAAAGCCAAAAACAACAATTCGAACAATAATTGACAGTTCGTTCACACCAAAAACAAAATAAGAAACAAACAAAAATTTCATTTTTTTTATCTTATAATATTAAAATTCTGCCTCGACATTGTGCTATCAGCACATTTCACAAGACCAGCTACAATAACAACAACAGCTTATAACAACAACAACAACTGGCATGCAAAACAAACACCTACGAAAACAACAATCTAAATATGCATATGACAAATATATTTGAAACGGATTAAAGTCGCCTAAAAAATGCTCTCTAAAATTTGTAGAGTACTTAAATATTTCCATCTGTTTGTTTGGAGTCGGGAATACTATGTTATTTGCTTGTGGAATGCTGTTTAATCAAAGAATGCCATTCATCAGTCCTAAAAGATTAAACAAATAGCTATGAACTTGGAAAAAAGTTTAGTTATGAAATTTAGTACATTTAAAGATAAGACAGTATCTGTCTTCTTAAATTTTGGATGAGCTACAAATAGTAAGCCGCAAAAATATTTTGAAAATCAACTATTTTACTGTAAATTGCAAAATATATAGTGATATAGAAACTGATCCCTACCAAATTTAAGACTTATCTTATAGCAGACATCTACATATTGTACAACTTATTAACTTTAAATGTTGATTTTAAAAATATTTAATACATTTTAACACGATAAATGGGCGTGACTCTTGCTATAAAAGTGCAACAACAGAACAAAGTGCAAATAAAGTAGTTAAAGAAGCGAAAAAGAAGAAAAATTACAATATTTTTAAATACTGGATAAAACAATCGCCAAAGATACAGAACCAGCACAACCAACAACAAACAAACCCAAAAACAGCTGCAACAATGTTGCAATAAAGAACAACAACCGAATAAAATAGCATATTTGTAGAAAAAGACTAGAAAATATCCTATAAAGAGTTTAAAACTTTTATAGAATTTTTAATTTCTTATTTTTATACAATAGTTAGATGATGTTTTTTTATTTACAAGAAATATAATAATAATAGTTTCTTTTTTATATGCTGAGAGAAGAAAAAAATGTTTGTTTAACTTTATTTTTAAAACAAGTGAAATAAACCCGCTGTTGTACCCCTTTATATTGATATGCAGGGTATATGAAATGTACAAACAGATACATGTGTTAATTTGCGATACGTTTTTTTTCTTCTGTTGATGATGGAGACAAACTTTGGCTTACTGCTGACAAACAAATATTTAATGCAAGTCGTTGAGTTCAGTTGAGTTTTTGGCTACAGGTCGCCAACCAGGTGGGAGTGTGAAAGTGTTTACAACAACAACAACAACAACTGCAATGTGTGCACTTTGCTCTTTCTCTCTCTCTCTCTCTCTCTCTCTTTCTCATTCTTTGTGGTTCTTCTGCTTCTTAGTTGGAGATTAACACATTTCAAAGTAGCGCCCAAAAAGCGTTGTGGCCAACAGCTAATTTAGTGGCCGACAACAAAGTAAACATTTGAATTGCGATACGCAGGTCTCGACTCTACCTTGCCACACGATATTTTGTGGCAAGCACGCGTCTTGCGTTTCGCACTTTTGGCCATTTAAGTGCCGACGGGGAGTAGTTGGAAAATGGAGAAAATGGAAATGGAAAAGTCTGCGCGTTGTTTGCATAGTCGTCCATCGTCATATTGCCTCTCATCCAACTCATCGCAGGTGGCGTTGATTATTATGATTCTATGCTGGAACTTGTGGCTGAATGTAATTTTTATGGCACTGCAATTGCTTTTGTTATAAATTTTCCTGCGCAACATGAAGCAATTTTACGGTTTGTGTGTTTGTAGATTTTTCACTTGTTTTTTTTCGGAGCACCAAAATATACACATTTTTATTTCTAGCATATTCCCGTCAAAGTCTTTTTAAGTGTTTCTTTATGTTTGGAGGTTGGTGTCTTTATAGCTATGCTTACTGACAAGTGTGAGGTTTAGTGGTTGTTTAAGTTGCCAAGTGGGCAATAGGGATGATCATCTTGAAAATAAAGAAAGCTGCGAATTAAATAAAGATTTCCTGCTCTTTATAAATGCATATTTTACGAGACATTTGTGGATGAAGTCCACATTTTTTCATTCTTAATGTTCTGCCAAAAAGATTTATGAAATAAGCTGACAATTTAAAACTGATGTGAAAGATTTAAGAACTTACTTTGTATGTCAATTATAAGGTATTGCTGTTTTGGGAATCTCTTCTCAAATATATTTACTTTGTTATACAAAACGCAAAGATCATTAACGACTCATTAACTAAATGAATTTATTTTCTTTTATTCTTATATTTGATCAAACAAATTTTTACATATCTATAAAAATATATGGATGCATATAACGTAGCAATTGGCAATGTGCCGAGAATAAAAGGCCATAACAGGCTAAATATGTATTAATGTAGCTCTTGTAGATAAATGATGAATGAACAGATGATAAATACAAATATATAGAGGCAGACTTTCCTGGTTTTATTATTACTTTGAGTTTAGTCATTTTAAACAACTTTCAAACAATTGAGAAATATTTTTTATTCGCCCATTTGTATATTTTTGATTTTAATTGGGTTAACAAGCTGAAATTTGACTACTTCGATTATAAATTCGATTTTATATCTAGTCAACAATATATAAGTATATTAAATTGCATCTGAATATGATTTTATTAATATGAATTTGTTTTCATATAGAGAAACACTCAAAAATCTAATGTAGAGATGATGATCTATTTATCTAGAGTTAAATCAATCGATATTCATTTTAATTTTATTAATTCTTTGCAACCAATTAAGGTTCTGTTAATTATAATTATTATTGATATACTGTGACGTATTTTGTACTCTTCATCTTAATTTATGTTTTAATCTTATAAATAGATTATTTCTTTCAAGTACTTTTGGCACATTTTTTCAAAGAGACACGTGCCCAAGATTTATGTAAGACTCTTATGCATACATAATCCATGTTGCTCAATTTCCGTCAGGCCGACAAAAAACTAGAGGAAGAATGTTTTTAAACAAATTTTGTGAGGTGCTTCAATTACGTAGCTGATTAGTTTTGTTTCTATTCCAAAAGACATTGCCAATTGTCAACGTTTCGAGAAATATAGCAAATATTTAAGGCATTGACGTAGAAAGAAAATGAAAATCTGTCTTGTAGCAACAGATAAAAATTGAAACACCTTGGGAACAGCAACAACAACAACAATAAATAAAGTGAAAACAGCAAAAATTTCAATTGTGTCGTTGACTACGCATTGCCATCGTCTCAGGGGAGACACACGCCCCCTTTTCAACTGTCCTCCTTCCCTTCTCCTCAAACGCCACACACACACATATGACAGTCATAGATTGTGTGAAAATCTGAGAGATTTGTTGCGGTGACTTTTCACTATAATTTGTCGTTGTTTTCCGTCCGTCTTACCCCTCTATTTCCTCTTCCTCTGGCTCTGCCTCTTTCTGCGCTTGCATGTGCAATTTACTTTTTTGGTTTCTGTATTGCACTTTCGTACAGTTTTTAGTTAATTAAATTTAATTAAACAAAATGTTAGTCAATTTTGGTAAATGTATCCTCCAGATACTTTTTTATTATTGCTCGCTCTGTGTCAGTGATCATTCTTTACAAAATACAAACAAATATTAAATAAAATCAAATTGATCTGACGCTTGAGTTTTTTATGTGCATTTAAAAGCATTTTCCATAAATAAAAAACAAAAATAAATGAAAAGCGAACAGCGCAAAACCAACAGACGAATTAGTAAAGATTTTCACATGAAAAGCGGCGCGTAAATTACGCGCAAAGAAAAACTTGACGAAGCAGGCGAAAAGGAGAAGGAGGAGAAGCTGAAGTAGAGGATGAAGCAGACGTAAGATATGTAAAAATGAAAATTGTTTTATGTAGGCAGAATTTTCCACATAAATTACAAGAGAGACGACGACGACATGGAGAGAGAGAGAGAGAGAAGAGAGTGAGAAAGGGAGCGTTAGAGGGAGGCGGTTGTCATAAGTGATCAACGGTTGCTTTGGGCCTGTCTATATAGAGCTGAAACTGTAGTTGTTGTTGTTGTTGTTATAGTTGTGCTTCTAGCCACGTCAAGTGAACTGACATCAAAATGACGAAAACGCAAATCAACAGCAAACAGCAAACAACAAATAGACAAAAAAAAAAAAAAAAGAAAATAAAAGAAAAGAAAAGTCCGCCGAGTTTGGTGAAAAGATGGATGGATTTATGGTTTGAGGTTTTTCTTTTTGTTTTTTCCTTTAGGCGGTTTGGGTGGTTGTGTCTAGGGCGCGTCGAGACCATCTCTAGATTTTGTTTTATTTTTCCTATATATACAGAAGCTTTTTGGGTTAAAATTGTTGTATGTTGTGTCTGCCAGTGGTTAAGGGGTTAAGTTATGCGAGCTGTAATTGAGTGACCTTTTGCCGAGGGTCTCCGCCTCGGCATTGTTTATATTAATGAGATCAAGGGGCTGGTTCACGTGTCAATGACTCGATGAGTCAGTCGATGAGCGTGGGCTGTGCATTAACATTTTCTTATCCTTTTTGTTTATGATTATCCCTCGTCTTTGTTTTTCTTTAATTTCAATATTTTCCCTTTTTATTTGCTTAGCTCTTCTTTTTACTTTACTCAAAGTTTAGTTTGATTAAAACTTTGTTTACATGTTTTTCCTGAATTTCATAACAATATAAAATGTAATCATTGGATTGAAATAATAAGGTTTCAACTTGTTCTCTCTTTTGTAGGCTTTCTAGAATAGGTTTTTATAACGAAATTGGCTTAAATTTTTGTATTGTTATCATAGGTGATTAACTTAGAATTTTTAAGCAATATTATTTTTTTGAACTAAAAATTTTCGTCTGCTACTTTATATTATTTTACTTGAAATAAAATTCAATTGTTTTGTGCTTATTCACATATGTATCTAGAAGCTCTCATTCTAACATTTTCTTCTAAGTTATTAAATGAACCATTTAATGATAGATGTTCCCTGAGGTTTTTGCTACTTAAACTTAACTTGCGTTGTTGCGATTCTCAGACACTTCATCAAATGGCTTAAACCAGCACATAAATCGCAATTCCGGGAAATGCGAAGACAAGCTAAGCTGCTCTGTGTCCGCCTTTTGTCTGTTGGAAAAGTGTCGGCAATCTGTGAACTCTAATTGAAAATCATTGAAAAGCCAAGCAGAAACAACAATGTCCAACACCCTGGTGACAAGGATCTAGTAAAGCAGTTGGAAGATACAGACTGAGAGAGAGAGAGAGAGACATAGATTGAGATAGAAATAGGTAGAGAGGGAGAGGATTGTGAGTGAGTAAATAAAAGAAAACTACGACACGAGCTACAAAAATCAAATGCCGAACTAATGACAATTTTCAATGCTTCACGCGTTGCGGGGTACCACAACCACGCCCCCTCTAAACGCCCATGCTGTGACTAATGAGTATTTGCCGACTTAGATAAGAAACGTACTGTCCGCAAGAGTCCAGAGGGGCAGGGGAGAGTAGGGCGGTGGCAACTTGTTACCAAGTAGCAACGAAAGATTTGTGCCAATAGATACAACAACTAAAAGATACAGATACAAGGACAGATGAAGATACATATAAGTATATAATGTACTTAACTTGATATATGTATGTGTGTACTTATAGTTAGTCAAGTAATTGTTTTGACTATATAATAAAATATACAAATGTATTTGGTTATTATTATTTTAATTAATATTAAAACCCAATTAAAATCAGTATTTCCCTTATTTAATATGTGTTAGGAATCATAAGTAATATATTTAAAAAAAAAACAAAACATCAAGAATATTTAATTTATTTTTCAATATAAATGATGCGATTTTTAATTTTGTTCAAACAATTACTTGACTTACTGTATGTCATTGATGATTCCGACCAATACGCTGACGTCTCTTTTAGCCAGTTTCGACAGTTTGCACATGTATCTGCGATCGCGTTCATTGATAATGATGATGATGATGACGATAATGATGATGAGCAATGCCAATAAAATGCGATCGAAAATGGTCTCATCTCTAGATGATATTGTTTAAAAGGTTTAGCTCGAGCACATGATTGATTGCCGCACAAGTACGTGTATCTATACATACAATACAATATGGCATTTCAGAAAATTGTATCTCAAAGATACATTTACAGATGCGGATGCGAATGCGAATGCGTTTCGCGTTTGCTGCTAACTTACACAACTTACACATTGCTTCATTATTTTGTAAAATTATTTTTGGCAGTGTTGCGGTGGCGTGTGGAGGGGGGAGGGAGGGGGGTTCGGAGGCTGGCCTGCTGCCACTTGACTTGAACTTTTTGATGTTTTTACTTGGCCCAAAACAGATACCCCCAAATACAGTTCCCAACAGGCGCTCTTGTCGCTCACTGATCTGCAGCATTTAATTTCATTGTGTTTGTTGTTGCTGTTGTTGTTTTCAATGTTGTTGTTGTTGTTGTGGCTGCTGTTTTAATTAAATTTCGCAATGCAAACGTTGAAGAAAACATTTCGTAAATTGCATTTTATGTGCAATTCTCGTTCGACATTTGCCGGCCTCGTCTCGCAGCACACGCACACACACACACTTACACACTCACATGTTGCAAGGCAAGAGGTCGGGGGAAAGTTGCTGCTGCTGACAAAATACAGTGCAACTAATTGCGAGTAACAAATGCCGCCTCATGTTGCTGTCGCCTGACGCAGTCCTAGCCAAAAAACCAAAAAACCTAAAAATTAAATGATATTTTGCACGAATATTTTTTTTGGGCCGTGTGCGTTGCCTATCAAAATGAAGGGCAGCCGCATCTGACTCGTTTCTGCGGCAGTGGAAACGTCAGTCACTCACTCACTCACTCAGTCAGTCAGTCAGGCAGACAGGCATCAAGAGGGAGCAACTTATGAGTCTGGTCTAATGAGCTGCCCCTTTTAATGAATATTTAGTTGAGAGTTGTAGAAATTATTATTTAAGATATTTGCTGGCAGTTGAGGCTATAGAAAGGATAATTTTCTCTAAATAGATGTCTGTTGAGTGTGCAATTATTTAATGATATATTGTTTGTATGATTTATGATGTTACATTTTTAAATGTCATTAGGAATATAATAAATTGTAAAGGCAATTAAGAATACTCTTTTCGATAATTTATTTTTACATAAAATCAAGTTAATGAAGAGTATTGACAAATCATTAATGAATACAATTAAAAAGAATAAAATTAAAAAGGAATCAAAGTAAATAATAATAATTAAATCTGATTAATAGGCTTACCTCTGTAATAATAATGAAAATAATTTAAAAACGTTACAGCTGCTCATATAATTTTCAATATGAATTTTTATTTTTTAAATTAATGACATCAATTTAGTACTTCTTAAATTAAGTATTTCGAAAGCCTTTACAAATATTATGTCTATCACTCAATTTTAATATCAGCAGAGCTCTATATTTTATTTATTATCAACTTCTATGTATTTGTCTTGTGTTTTTCATCAAGTGCTTTTTTCACACTACAATATCTACAACGAATATTGTCGATTTTGGCTTAAAAACTATCGTTTCGGCCTTTAAGATCTGCATATTCTCAAAGTCGGGTTGATGAATGGCAATACATCAATTTGGTCTGATTGACTAACTGACTGATTGAATGAAAGACTGACTCTGGCCAGACGAGATACCAGTACATCTAGCTATTTATATTACCTCAATTCTTTATCTGAGATTTCACAACTTGCAACTTGCTGCAAATTTCTTCATTTTGCTCGACGCAACATTTTTTCTTTCTTTTTGTTGTTGTTGTTGTTGTTTTGACTGCGTAAATTTCTTGGCAAGAAGACGCATTTAAGTGTAGTACTATATTTTGTAAATGTATCTGTATCTGTATCCGTTGAATGTGTCGTTGTTGTTGAGAGACTTGTGCAGTTTATAGTGTTGACCATTTGATCAACTGAGTGCAAATTTCTCGAAGCAAAACTTATTTGTGATTTGCAATTTGCATGCGGCCAACGATGGGCGCTGACGCGTCCGTCTGTCCGTCCGTCCTTCTGTCCGTCCGTCTATCTGTCTGTTTGTCCGTCGTATCCCTAGCGAATAGTTTTGTGGGTAATTCATCTTCATTTCGTTGCGGTTCGAGTTGAAATGCGTTGTGGTATGCAGCCGCGACACCGCCACACCACCGAAACGCCCAACCGACGCGACGGGCTATTTTCAATTCGTTCGCCGATGTGCCAGAAAAGTTTCAAATGCTTTTCGAAAAACCAAAATACGAATACAAAACTATTTGTATGCCTAGCAAAAAAAGCCAAAAAATAAAAAATTTAAATAACAAAGCAAATACAAAATAAAATTTAAATCTCTTTTTTTTTCTCTTTGTGGTTGCCATGCACTTAAGATAATCCGACTGATGCCCCCACATCCTAACCCAAAATTCATCCAAGCAGCCATCAATCATTTGTGTTACAGCTTCCACTTTGTTTTTTCTTCATTTTTTTTCTTCCTTATGTACATTTTTTTTTGTAATTTAATCAACAGTTTCCAGTGTCGTCGTCGGCTTTTCCTAGCGGGTGGGCGTCAACGAGAAAGACACACACACACAAACTAGGGAAAATATATGATATACATTATTATTAAAGGCAAATTTGACAGAAAACAAATGTTCTATGTTGCCCTGTGTTGGGATTTTATACACAAATCTCGTGTCAAAGCTGTTGATATATTTGATTGAAACTCTTCAAGAGTTTTCAAGTGCTTGTAAAATTGTCGGTTTGCTAGATTAAGTTACAAGGAATATAGACACTTGGTTGACGAAAAGAATCTTTGTCGTCGGGGTCAAGAACTTCTGTAGAGAGCAACAAAATTGCTATTAATAAGTTCTTTGAACTTCAGCTTTCATAACTTGTATAACTTTGTGAAAACTCAACCGATTTCCATGCGAAATATCATTATGATCATGATTTGGCGTCCAAATTAATGCTTCATTTAAATTTTCAACATTTACAAAAATTTTATTATTTTCGACCGTTAGACATCCATTTTCCATAATCTTGGCATTTTTTTCAAAAACTTTGATTTCCCGTAATTTTGTCAAAACTCAACCGATTTGCATGTGGAATTTCCTTAGTTTATGATTTGACCTTTAAATTCATCCTGCATTTAAGTTTTCAAGCAGAAAATTAAATTTTAACTTATTGCCATCTTAAATATATAAAAATACTGAGCCACATTTATAAAAAATTCATCTAGGTGAGCAACATAAATTTCGAACAAGATCTTGACCTTAAGCAAGATGCTGTTGTTTAACTTTAACTCTGATGAGTGCTAAAAAAAAAAAACCGTCACACCAACGATCCATTAACCTAATTACAAACTCAGGTGAAGGTAAACTTAACAACACTGGGTGAAAATAAAAATAAAATAAAAATACAAAAGGGTTAAGTGAGCTCGTGAGTTTGGGGAATGTTGGGAAAAATGCAGCGAATTAAATAAAAAAGCAGAATTAAAACCCTAAAAAGTACACGTGAAAAGTGGCGTCAAGAGTGGCAGCAGACAGAAAAAACGCGAAAACTAGAGAAAGAAAAGGTTAATCATGACAAATGCTAATTAGTAAATGAATTACTGCAACTAACTAAAGAGAAACGGCGAGAATTACGCAAGAGCTCGCAAAAATGCAAGAATATAAGCTGTAATATACTCTACAGAAAATCTTTACCGTTTGACTGTTATGAAATACTTGTGAAAATAGTTGGAAAAATTTTAAAACTATTTTCAAACAAGATAATTGGGGTATAAATTAGCGAAAACCTTAGGAAAACTTAAAATTTTTAATAGATTCAATTTTTTTTTGTCTTTCTAACAAACGCAAAACTTTCTTAGCTTTATGCTAACTTTGTTAACCCATTTCTTTTTTGTCCGGGTATAAGCATATTAACAAAAATAGTTGAAAGTTTGCACAATATTTTGCACAATTTCCTGTCATATTTCAAGTTAATTAGCACAAATATTGGCGCATGTTTGGCATTTTGGTGTCAAGTCTATGAGGCCACAAACAAGCTGTTGGCCCACCAGCACCACCTGTCTATATGTACATATCTTTCCTATATATTCCCATTCTCTAGATCTGCATTTGTGGCTCATAGTTTTTCTCACCTGAAAAGCGTCAAATTTAAACTTTTGCCAATCCTTCCCTCCCCACCACTCGGCGTTGTTGTTGATTGACATTTGAACGTGACATGAACATGTTTCACCTAAATTCCGCAATTATTTATAGAGGTCCCCTTATACTTTAGCTGAGATTATGGCTAACATATGCATCGGCGCTTACTGACAAACTGCTTTTTTGTTTTTTTATTTAAACATTTTGCTGACAGCGTCAATTAACGTAAAAAAAAAAAATATGCAAAAAAATAACAAGTTTATGGTTTCACTTAAAAACTGGTGCACTCAAAATAAAAATAAAATAAAATGTGCCCAACTAAATAACGTCATTAAAGCCAGAAAATCAATTCGTTTTAGCTGCTCAACTTGCATTTGCGCTATTAAAAAAATGGTCTAGAACAGCGATAATCATTTGACAGGCAGTCAACCAACAGATTGTTTGACATGTGTATGGCAAGTAATGGTCAAAGAATGTTTTTCTAATTTACAGGTAGAGCATTGTAGCTGTTGTTGAAATACCAAGAAATTCAAGTAAAAGCCAAATGTGTTTAGGCAAATATTTTTAGATCAAGATGAGCATCACATGAGCCTTGAAAATATGTTCAAATACATAATTTCCATTCCACATTTGATTTCTCTGTCAGCTTTATTCGAAAGCATAACTCTGCTTCTTAAACGTCACGAAATACTAAAACGAAACTAAACAAAATTTCCATAAATAAAAGAATCTAAAATATAATAAAAATGTTGTTAGTGGCAATGGAACGGTAGGAATGTTTTGCTTATAGCAATAAAAGATTATCGTTCTAACAATTAACCCAACATTTGCAGCATATCTGGATATATGGAACAGTTCAAAGTAATTGGTATTAATATTGTTAAATTTCTAAATGAGAATATGTTTTATCGCATGGTTCTCAAGACTTCTCTCATCTTTCTGCTGGGCACTTGGATGACCAAGGAGTTTGAGCTTCATGTGATGCATGTATTAAACTGATTTCAATCAAAGTATTTGCTGTTCAAGATGTTTCAGTGTTTAGTTTAGAGAATCAAATAAAGTACAGTGAGATTAATGAGTACTCCATGTAATTAAGCACTTATATTGTCTTTTATTTACAAAATACTTAAACAATACTCTCTAATACGAAACAACTAATACTTATATATGTTTGTATGAATATATTACTATTTACAGTCCACACAAAATCAGAGTCAGCAGCAAGCACTTATGAACAAGTCAAACGACGACCTAAGGAGAAAGCGTCCTGAGACTACACGGCCAAATCACATTCTACTCTTCACTATCATAAATCCCTTCTATCCCATCACAGTTGTAAGTACACACAAAAATTATTTATTTTTCTTTTCTTTTTTTTTTTTTATATACCATATTTTTATCACCTACTACTACTACTTGTTATTATTATTGTTGTTCTGGCTTATTCTAAGACTTGTTCATAAATTCAACAATATTTTGTATACCCTGTGGAAATAAATAACCTATGTAGAGGGTATTTTAAATTTGTTTTTTAATCTTAAGTGATAATTTATTTATATAAAGAATAAACCTTAAAAGAAGGTTATTTTATTCATATTAGAAAATTATGTTTATAATACAGGTAAAACAAATGTTTTCAAATTTATTAATAGAGACTGAAAGTCGGAGATTTTACGCTAGACTCTTGATATTTTTTATATGATTATTTAGGTACAGCAAAAATTGCATAATGATTGAGTGAAACTCAAACTTAGGGTATATTCCTCGTCGCGCACTCTCGAATTTATACTTTAAGCTACTTTGTAGCAAACTTTTGGTAAGGCGATGAATAACGAAATCCATTGCAATTTATCGTGTGTGTGTGGTTGTGAAAACTTGTCACACACTTGAATGTAGAGCTCAGCTGCACGGATATATGGATATATGGACAGAGTGCTTGTATGGATGTTACATACACATATATGGTGTGACAACAGTTATTTGCCACACTGTTGCCTCACTTACCCGAACGTTGGTGTTGTTTTTGTTGTGGATGTTGATGTGTTAAGAGTGACAGCAAAAGTTGGCAGCTGGCAGGACGCTTTAGATTTCTGTAGTAATATTTTTTTTTTTTTGGACTTTTTATTTTGTTGCTGTTATTTTTGGAAGGGATTTTCATTGGCTCAGCCAGTGGCATTATGTGTACGAGTATGTCTTTTGTGGACAGTTGGGATTTTGTGGCAATATTTGTAACTTTTTAGCAACAAACTGGGCAGAAAATCTGTTACAATTTAAAGCAGCAACAAATAAACGACAATTGGAGATAGAGAGATAGTCAAATAAAGGGAGAAAGAGACAGAGATTAGTGTATGCAATTGTTGAATCTGAGTGTTTAGGCTGAGTGCATTGTTGGACGTGCAACAACCTGCAGCAACAACAGTAACTGCTGCACCACTTGCAACAATAACAACAACAACAACTGTATCAACAACAATTACAAAACACAATGCAAAAGCAAAAAAAAAAAAGGGAACTTAAAAAATGCATGAAGTACTCAAGTGTTTGCCATACTCAGATGCAGCACAGATACGCTAAAAACAACTACAGTTTTAGATACATTTAAGAATGTCTGTATCAAAGTATAGCGACTGTAAAATATCCTGTAGTTAACAGACAACTAAGATAATATGATATCAACATTTTGATTCTCGTCTTTTAAATATTAATTTTGAATTTCGAGTCGAGCTTGAAAATTAAAATCAATAACTTTTTAAATTGTGCAAAGGCTTAAACTTATTCTGGACACACTGCTTAAAAGAAAGTTCTGAGGTTTAGAACTTGTTCTTGTTATCAGTGTATTTGTTTTTTTTTCTCCTTGCTTTAGCTTTATTTAAATATAGGATTATGTGCAACTAATATAGTCACAATTAAAAGATTCCAGGGTATACTAGCACACGCATATTCACACTTTTGTTGGCCCGCACTGACACAGTTTATTGTCTTTTTTAGCAAAGGCAAAACATTTGGCGGCACAACACAAACAACAGCACAAGCGATAAAGATGCAGGGATATAGTGAGAAAGAGAGAGAAAAACTGTAACAACTACAAAAAACAGAATACGGGAATGTTATATTGTTGTTGCAGTATTGCAAGTGTGTGTGCGTATGTGCAGCATGTGCTGGCAATTGTATTTTCCAACACTTGAGCCAGAGAAGAGAGCGTGTAGTGGCACATAAAATCCTGTGAAGTGGAAAACATGCAGCATATACATAAAAGCGTTGAAAAACTGTAAAACTGCAAATTATTTGTGCCATCGTGTCTGTAGTTTGAAGGCAGCCAGGGATACGGGCTGGGATAAAGCCAGGGATAGAGCTCAGTTTTCCCAGACATGTTAATTCGCAGACCAACAAAATGATAAAGCAAAAGCAAAGGCATTTCCCGACGACTCTCTTTCCCTCTCTCTCTCTCCCTCTCTCTTTTTAATCTCTTACTCTCTCTCTCTCCTTTTCTCTGACTGACTGAACGACTTTTCGTACTTCTTTTTTGACGATTGTTGTTGTATCACTGTATTCAGTGTGGCGTTAAGTCCGACTTGTAGGATTTACTTATATACGCCTGGCCTGTTTGCTAGATTTTTCAACGCGTCTCGCTATCTCTTTCAGTCTCGTACTCGCTCTCCCTATCCCTTACACTTTTCCCTTCTCTGTCTGGTATAAATCTTTTGTTGATTTAAGGCAAACTGGGTATCCTGCTCTGCGCTGCGAGAGAGTGTTTGTCATGGAATTAAGCAATTCCTTTTTTGCCTTTATGGCACAAATTAAAAGGCTTCTTCTGCATACTTCTTTCTCCCCCAATTTTTTTTATATATGGGAGTGCATCGTAATGTTTTGTCAGTGCAAATGAAGATTAAGTGCACGTTGCGCTTTATGACTGATAAGCTGAAAGCATCAGGAAATGCATAATAATGCAAATATGGTGCAAAAGACACCTCAATACATGCACTCATAAAAAGAAAATAATTTTTTAATGACTTGAGTAATTGTAAAAGGAATTTTCAGAACAAATACTCACAAATTGCTGAGCGAATTATTATAGTTTGAAAGCAGATTTTATATGCTTTAAAATAAAACTTTTTTAATACAATTTTCACGAGTTTTAACTGAGTTAGTTGGGTTTAGTATTTTGTTGGGTTGTTCTGAAATGCAGTTATCGACACAGAAAATTCGTTTTAACTCTTTTAAATTTTCCTATTTAAAGAAGAGCTACCAAAAGTTATAAAGTAGCCAATAAGTTTCCACATCTTCGAGCAGACTTAGCTTAACTAATCGCAAGCTAAACGACCTCTAATAGCAGACTGAACTTTTGTCAACAATGTAGACTCACATGAGCTAAAGTTTTGCCACTGTAATGCTGCAACTCATTTCCGGAGCTTTGCCAGCTTTCTAACTGCCAAACAAAGAGAGAAAGAGAGAGAGAGAGAGAGAGAGAGAGAGTGAGTTGACTGATAGCGACAGAGATGGAAACCGACATGGATAGTTGAAATTTTGTAGAGCTTATCGTGGAACAAAAAGCAACTCTGCGGGGATGCAGCATGAAGAGAGGGCAGAGATAGGATTAAAAACTTTTTAATAAGACGACACTAAAAGCATCAAAAGAAATTTTTGCTGCATATGTGCAAAGTGCAGTCAATGTGAAGCCAAACACAACTACAACAACAATGGCAACAAAAGGCTGCGAGAGTTAACTTTTTGGCCCGAATGCGCGTAAGCCAACTTAAAGTTAAAGCTGAGCAGAACAATAGAAAACTAGTCCTTAGAATTGGGGAAATGTGAAACAAAAAAAAAGAAGGGTATTATAATAAACTGAACTGAAATAAGTCGGAAAATGAAGTATATTTCAACAGAAAAATGTATTAACTGAAATATATTCATGTATAATTGGTGAGGTTAACAGATAAAAAAAGAATAATTGTGTTCATAATAAGAAGAAAAATAACTTTACCTATTAGTTTGATTATTCCTAAAATAAATATTCACTGAAATTCGAAATTTTAATATGTAGTAACAGTCAATTTAAGAAATATTAATGCTATAAGCTTTATTTATAAACAATGATGTATGCATAGGTGAGACTAGAATGCAATGAAAGCATAAGCAGCAGGCGCAACAATGTTCAATCAAATATTAAGAGAACTACGTGTGTGTGTGTGTGTCACATGGCACATAAATGTCTGCAAAGAGAGAGAGAGAGAGAGAATGGGATGGGCAGAAGGCAGAGAAAATAGTGAAGAATAAGCAGCTTCTACAAACCCCCAACACAATGCAGCGAGCTTGGCATATGTAAAACCCTCTTTTGAAATGGCTTATCAGAGCGATGTTCGACTTTGTTGGCCAAAAGGCAGCCTGCCATAAGCCAAAGTCCTGGAATGCAACGGCAATTTCAACGCAGGCTGCGGCTGCTGCACAATTTTCAATATGTGACACATGGAGAGGCAGCTGCAACAGCGGCAGCCGTTAGGAAAAAGTCAAGAAAAAAAAAAAAAAATACTAACAGAGGGCAAAAAAATTGGACGAAGGACATGCGTTGACGGCAAAAGCCAAAAGCTAAAGCCATAGACACAGACCATAGCGTTCGCTAGAAGGCGCTGCGATTTTCCAAGTGGAAGGGGTGGAAGCAGGCTGGAGAAAGCAGAGGTTTGAGGGGGGGAAAATCTGCGTTGTTTGGTTGCAAATGTTGCATGGTTTTTGCATATGGCGGTTGAAAGCGTAGCGAACCGTCTACATTTTTCAATATTGCAAGTTTGAAGACTCTTCGAACCCCCTCCCTGAACTTGCTGTAACCCTAACTTTATCTCTATATATGCATGCCTATCCCCATTCCCCATCTGCCCCTCTCCTTTGACAATCGCGCATTGTGTTGCAGTTTGTTTATGCAAGCGACAGCATCAAAGCGATAGATGTTAGTGGCTCTGATGTAGATTCAGAGACAGAGGAGAGGATTCTAAGCTTTAGATTGGGTTTTAGAGTTCTTTTTGGGGATGGAGTTGGTGTTTGTGGGATTGTCATGGGCTGCTGCTTCTGAATATTTGCCTAGCACTTTGACAAATCGATGGAGTTTCTTTATACATTTCCATTTCTTTTTATGGCTTGTGCCAAATGCATAAAAGTTGTTTTATTGCCATATGTTCAACTGGAGACAAAGTGATAAACCATAGATTGTGATTGGAAAAATATATATGAGCTGGTTTTGGGAAACAGCAGCTGTCAGATTTGCATAGATATTAAAGTTAAAATGTTTTAACAAAGTAAATTCTGTATACAATAAAAATATAAGAAAATTGATAATAGATTCGTTATATATATATAAGAAAGATAATAACTTATTCTTTCTTCTCGAAGTCGTCACTCTTTTAAATAAATTCAAGACTACCTAAAATTACTCCCAAATAAAACTACGACAACTTTACTATCTGATAACATTGCCATTGTATATTTGTTCGAAATATGCACTAGAAAGTTGTTGAGTTTTTCTTATATTTTTTTTTTTTAACAGTTTACAATATGTTTCCATCCCATTCAATATTAGTTCCATTATATAACTGCAGTCTGTATGACAACCGTATACGAGTTCAGGGTTCTTTTTTTTTTCTTTTGGGAATCTGTTGATAATTACAAGATACGCACATGATAACCCACGGTTGAAACAATTAAGTCTTTCCTTTGTACGGGTGTTGCAGCTTTGCTGAATAAATGAGAATATCTAGAAATGACAGCGAAAAGATACAATGATAAGTTTGTTTTTAGGGAAAAAAAATAATAAATTTGTTAGCTCACACTAAAAATATTGTTTACTAAAAATAGTTGTTGCCCAAATGTAGTTCCAATCATCTTATCAATTTCAAAAAGCTACTTGTCATCTGTGATCCTCGCTGCCGTTTTTCGCCTTAATATGCGATACAAAAGGAATGGAAATAATTTAATGTCATTCTTTGTCAGATGACCACGTTCGTACATTTCCGTAAAGAGCTAGACACAAAAGAAGTGAGTAGCTTAAATTAACTGAAAAATAGATGTTTTTCACGGGTACTCACCAGTTCCTTGAGCTGCCATTGATTGAGGGCATCTGTGCGTTTCTTGCGCCACTCGAGCTGCCATTGTTTTTCCTCAACGCTGATGGGTTCGGGCAACCAATTGTTTAGAATACGGTTACTCTTTTTGCCAGTTACGGATTTATTTGCTTTGCTTCTGTTGAGGTTAGCCTTAGAATTTCTTTTCAACTTTTTGGTATTGTCCTTGCCTTTGCTCTGTGTGGTTATCTGTAACTTGGAGCTCTCGGATTGTGGTGCAGCTCCTGCTGGACGTAGTATGCCGTGTTTCTGCAGAAATTCCGCATCCTTTTGGGACTCCCATTCAAGACGTCGAGCTTTTTGTTTTCTGCGCAGCATTTGACGTCGCAGTTGACGACGCTTTGTTTTGACCAGGTTCACACTGCATTTGCTTCTGAAACATAAATTGGACTTGGACTTCATTTGATCGTTAGTGATCGTATGCCAAACATTGATCGTTTCTTTTTCTGGCGCTGGATTCAAGAGTTTCCTCTGCTGGCGTTGAATGTCCTTGCAAATGAGAGCCTCTTGTTTCTTCTGTTGTAATTCTGTGACACTAGCTTTAGTGTCCTGCATGAAAGCCTTTTGAAACTTCAATTTACGTTCCTGCAAATTACGCTTTTGTCGCTGTTGCTCGAGATCCAATTCCTCTTGGAGTTTCTGTTGCCTTATGTGCTCCATGTTGAGTTTCATACGAGTTTTACTTGTCGTCGTCTCTTTGAACATGCTCGTTGGTTTCACCTGATCGTAGAATTTGCAATAGTAGTTGACCTTTTCGGAGTCAGTCGGTGGCATAATGCGTCTATAGTTGCCCAGATGACTCTCCTCCCAGGCAATTTGTTGCGCCAGAGCGCCAATGGAGCAGGGTTGTCGCAGTTCACCGCCACCCGCAGCTCTAGATGATGGATCTGGTCCTGTTTGGATCGGAGGTGGAACTCGACGTTTTCCCTGCTGGCGCATTAGACGTTCCCTTAACGCAATTCGATCCTGGCGTATGATCTCCTCTTTGTCCACCAACGGTGAACTGATCAGATTTAGGGTGTCCCTAATCAACGGTCGTTTTACCTCATTATCAACAGTCTCGTCTCCGCACAGACTGGGCGTATGATTCACCTCCAGAATGAATGGTTTCAGCTTCCAATCAACCAATATATCAAAGCCCAACAACTGAAAACATGCCTGAATTTGGTCATGCTTCGGGAAGCAAACATTATAGTTGTGTTTGAGCACGGGCCAGGCACTGATCACAGTCTTGATGATCGCATCATCTACAGCCGCCCAGAATTCTTCCACATTGTAGTTGTGATCCTTAAGCCATTTATTGTACTCGCACAGTTTACGCTTCGAGCCACCCTCGTGTCCCTTGCCCGCATTATAATTGGAATTACGTCGATTTACACAGTAGTTTGTCAAATGCATAAAGACATTGTTGCTATTGCCAAGTGCCGGGGGCATATATTTGTGGGTTGCGAAACGAGCCAGACCCTCATTATAAACAAATATTCTGAGTGGATCCACAGAGGTGACGAGTGTGTAGACACGGAGGTCAAACTTGAAGCCATCGATGAGCAAGGGCTGAGAAATTAAGTCGGGAAAGGGAAGGGAAAGGAATAGATGGGAAATTAGGAAGAAGTTTAGGAAGAAGTTTAAACAAATACAGGAAAATAAATCAAAATTAATATTTTGAATTAAAAAATATGGAAAATAACTTGAAAAAGGAAATTAGATTGTATTGAAAAAGTAATTGAAGATTTCTAGAAATGTTAGAATAATGTACTACTTTTTATAAAAAAGAGAAGAATTTCAGAAAGAGATTCCTTTAAAGTAGTTGAGATAAAAGGAGAAATATAGAGAATTTCGAAAAATAAAGAATATAATATAAATTATTCGGGATAATGAAAAGCTGCTGATAAAATCTGGAATTTTTCTTGCTTTTTTTATTACTACATACATACCCTATCAACGTAGGTCTGACAGATGAGTTTCTCTTGTCGGCCCACAGAGCGCAAATTGTTGGTTAACCAAATGCCACGGCCTTGGCCTGATGAATATGGCTTAAGAATATAGGTGCGCTTGTGTTTGTTGGCATAAATGGCCACATCATAGGCACTGTAAGGAATAAGATTAGTTAACTTATATGAAAGTAAGAGTTTCAGATAGTAAAACTCACTCTGAGGGCATTAGCCAAGTCTTGGGAAAGATGCGATAGTCGCCTGGATACATTTTGAGCATGCGATTCAGATTGAGCGCCAACATATCTTTGCGACAGATCTCGCTCATGCCGGGAAAATGATTGATTTGCTGGAAACGCTTCATGCTCTTTAGTAGATCCAAATGAGGCGTATTATCGCACCATTGAATGTTCCACAATCGATGCTCCGGCACATGGGTCAGTCCCATGTTCTTGGATACCTTTCCGACCAGTTGGAATCGTGTGTGCTCCACACAAATACTAATCCTTATGCCCCTCACAATGGGCACAATATTGATTACCTCTTGGGGAGGAGGCGCCGGAGCTTCATGCATTACATTATAGCAGATGGGATTTTTGCGACCCTCTTTTGCTCCATCGTCGGATTGATCTTTGGACATCAACATGTACGGACTACCTTTATTTGACTGAACCACATTGTCGGTGTGTACCCATTGTATTGGTTTTTTTAATACTTTCCGAGGCTTCAAGATTGGCTTCCTCTGGATCTGGTTAAAAACAGTCTCTCTACCAAAATATTCGATAGCTTCTTTTTTTGATGGTTTTGGCAATAGCTTTTTGATATCGAAATAGCGTGTGTATTGATTGGAAACCTTTTTAAACTTGAAATTTGTCGGGGTAGTCATCTAAAGTTTTGTTTAGCAATAAAATTATAAATTTTTTAAATGGAATCGTGTAGATCCTTGTATTACCTTTCCTGGGAATTTAAAGAACAGGATAAAATGCTTATAACTAACGACGAAAAATTTGGATTATTTTATAAATGACAACGAAAGCAAATGTTCAAAACGAACTGAATATTTTGAAAGCTATTTATTAATACATATTCTGCTTATAATTCTCAACTAGTTTATGTGCCAGTAATAATAGATTATCATTTGTAAATAGATTACTAGTTATTGGCATTTTTTAGTAGTTATTTTTTACTTTGATTGTATTTAAAATAAATTAGAAAGCAGCACATTTTGTGCTTTGTTTTTAAGCTCTGACTTTAACATTAATTCATCTTTTGAGGCTAAATACCAAATGGTAACCACAATTCATTGTTAACACGTTTTGAACTTTGAACTTGGCCCTGTCTAAATTGACATTGTATCTGTTGACTGCGGTTCAACTTGTCGCGTTTCTCAGTTACAAAAGTCGCGACCACAAAATGAGACAAGGTGCTGATAACTGATATGCCGCAGTGCACAACGCTTTATAGAGAAGGTAATCGCTAGTGTGTACTACTTTAATGGATCTAGCCTGGTCCACTGACTGTGTGGCTCATTAACCGCAGTTTAATCAGGCTTTAGCCTTTTGCGGTTATTAGTTCAAGCAGTTGTTAGTTGAATGTCAGTTGAAAGAAAATTCCTCGAATCATGCTCCACTTTCATGACAACTCTATTTTTTTTTTTTTTTTTTTTTTTTTTGCTGTTTTTGTATTATCATACGCTTGGTTAACTTAATGACAATAACACGCGTCACTTGGAGCTGTGACGTGATGATCACCCAGCTAACCCATGACAATTCCCTTGCCCCAACCACTTACTTTACCACTACATGTTGCATATTGCAATGTTTTTGTATTAAATTACAAACATTTTCCGTGTGCCTCATTTTGCATTTTTGTGGAAAAAGACGGGGAGATGGAGGGGATCGCTTAGCTAAAGCAAACGGAGCGTGTAATTTGTCAAGTTTATTTGGTTGAGCAACGTTTGTTGGGGTTCTCTTTGAATTCCTTTTTTATATTTGGGTACGCCCTCTTTAGCTCTCAAATTGGCTGTCCAATGTAGTGTTGCTGTTTTTGTTGTTTTATTATTGCTGTATTTGTTTTTGTATTGTGCTAATTATGCGCGCTTTTGTCTCTGCGTTTGGTAAACAAAAACAAAGCAACAATAATAAAAAGTGTTGGTAACTTTAAGCATTTTCCAATTTTAATGATAGTGCACGAACCGAGCAAAGCTGCTTCTGTTGACATGGATAAGGATAGCAACAGGAGAAAGAGAGTGAGAGAGAGTGACTGCAGCGATAAGCTGTACAAAAACGAGCTGAAAATGACGATTAATGTATTGTCAAACACAAAGCTGCGGGTTGTGAGGTATTTGCAAAAGACGGCTTTCAACGAAATTGCAATAGAATAAATTCTACTTTGCTTTTGATAGCGCAATTCCATCAAAAAAACATTATTTTGAATAATTATAATTATTTATAAATAAATATAAAAAAAATTATGAATATTAAAACTTTATAATTTGTTTTTCGCATTCATCTATAGATTAGTAGTATATACAAAATTTAATCGGACTTTAATAAATATCTGCATTTTGGTTTATTTATTTTAATAATTTACAATAATACAGAAGATTATAATTAATTGTTTTAACTTATTAAATTAATTTATTTCCTGTCCTTACATTAATTAAACAACATTTCAAAATGTACATTTTTTTTTAAATTTTAAATTGTGCTACTTTCAGTATACGTGGTACTTTTCACCACTTCAAAGTTACTTCATTTGATCAACCATATTTGCAGTTCATTGCATTCATATAATAATAAAATAATATCTGCTTTAATTGGCTTAAAAGATAATAGCAAGTTGATTGGAAAATATTATTTTCAAATAATAATAAAAGTCAAAAATTATTTATTATAATAGATTTCGCTTGAAAGCAATGTCGTTCCTCGTGATTTTAAATTTATTTAAGTATACAAATATTGGCGCTACTGTTTAATAATTAATTGGAAACTACCTTTTTGGATGTTGGTCAGCTGTTCGCCAAGATTTTCTGCTTGTCTTGTTGGGTTTTTAATCAAGTGGCAAAAAATGAAATCAGCTTACGGCAAAAACAGCATTAAAAATTTAAAGGTGTGCACATTTAATTTGCAGCTGCAAAGCAAAAGAAGAAAAAAAGAGAAATACCGTAAACCTCGAGCGCGTAATAATAAAAAATTGAACAAAAAAAAACGTACAAAAATCTGGGCAAGGGAAAAAGGAGAGAAACTGAAAAAAATAGGAATGAGAGAGAGAGAGAGAGAGAGTGTGAGTTCTGAAATGGCTCGTAAATTTGCAGCTGATGAAGATTTCGAAACGGGGTATAAATTTCAATGTGTGAGTGTGTGTGTAGCATATGGTCGCGTAAGTGTATGTGTGTGTATAAGTCCAAATTGTAGTTGCTTAAATCCCTTTTATTTTTGTGGAGCAGCAAGTTTAAAAATCTCTTTCGCCGCTCACACTAAGCGCACATTAAAAATTAATCTTTTAATTACTGGCTGGCAGACTCAGCCTACAAAAACAACAGCAATAACACTTATTTCAACAGCAACAACATGAGAAACTCAACAATGCGCTAACAACAATTGTGCTTAGGCTCTTTTGTGCTTGGAGCTATTAATTACTCATACTTCGAACTAGAATTTTCAATGAACAATATATACATGCATACAAACACACACACACATGCAATAATAGTTGTTGTTATGAGCCGCCTACGGACACGCCTCAATTGCTGCAATATTGCTTTGTTAGTTGCCTGGCAGCCATTTTGTATGTGCTATGGCAGCCATTTTGTGAGTGAGTGTGTGGTGCCCAAAAAAGTATGCAACAGTAAATTGCACAGAAGAAAACAATTGCTTGATGATGTGCCAACAAATCCTTGAACATAATAATAATAATAATAATAAAAATAACAATAACAATAACACAAAGAGATAGAACATGTCACATGAATTTGAAGCTAAAAATCATCGGAGCCACCTAATCCTTGGCAAATCTCTACCATTTCGAATTAAAAATTGTCAAAATTCTCAGTTGTTGGCCCAGTTGCGTTACTAGGAAACGATTTTAATTGCTTTCAATTGACCAAAAAACCCCTCGGAGAAACTTTCAACATAAAGTTGATAGAACAATAGCTTGGCACACACACTTTTGATTTTAATTTCATTTTGGTAGCTTACATTTAAAGCATTAACAGTTTGATAAAGAGAGGAAGAGGCGGGGTGCTAATGCTGAAAGTTTTACGTACCCAGAAAATGTCCTGTTAAGTGAGCTAAAACTTTTCTAATGGAATTAAACTACATACTAAAATGCTTTATAGAAACGGCTGCTCTTTGTCCACTTAAATGAATAGCCACTGTAATAGAAGTACTTCTCTTTTGGGCACAATACAGAGATTAAATGCAAATTGAGTAAAGAAAATATTAGATGACCACAACATTATATATTAAGTGTTGTAGCACTACTCCAAGCTATTTAGATAATGGAAAAAATTGAATAAAGTTGCTTTGAAAGGTTTACTAAAACAAAGGAAACAGATTTGGCACAGAGATATTTAAAATAAATAAGCGTAAGATGAGAAAGATAACATCAATTATTTATGAATTAATATCAAGTTTTCAGAGTATCTCAATAAAAAATTAAGATAAACATATAAAAATTGGCAAAACGATATCTATATAATTCTATTCATAATTGGTTTAGAAAAAATTAAACAAAAGAAAAATTTAGCAAATTTTGAAAGATGATTTATCAGATTTCCCTCCAAAATAAATGCGTGTTTTAGTTGGTTGATTGCATATTCGAAATATCAATCTCAGCATGACAATTATATATCTAAATTTGGTCTGTTTGACATTTGCTAGTTGTGTGTCAGTTAATGATGTTTGTGATTGCAACTTGAATCTGATTTATGTGCCAGGCATATGAATTCAACTATGAATACATATAGATACACTCACAGTACTCAATCTCTCTCTCTCTCTCTCGTAATTATGCATGAATCATGGCAGCAACTACAACGAGGTAACTGGTTGTCTGATGGGTTGAGAGAGTAGTAGAAAAATCAGAATTTCGACCCGTAACGCATGAATGAACGCCTCTGCAGAAATATATGCACATAAATTTCATCAGTCAGGCGCAATGAAAATGTTGAAATGTTAAAATGCTCGCACGTAATACTACGAAAAAGTCATTTGTAATGCAAAACAAAACAAAACAGCGTAAAGCAATAAAACAACTGCAATAGCAACAAAACTAAAAACGTGGCCAGCAAAATAAAAATCCAGCTTCTAAAAAGGACTCTACTTGTTATTTTTATTTTCCTTTTTTTTTATATATATATATTTTTTTTTGCTGTCTTCCTGCTCTACCATTTTGCTCTTCATCTCTTTTTATTTTTACGGTATTTATTTTAGTTGTGTACTGCGCATAAACAAACAACGAATTTGTAATGAAAATAAAATTTAACAACTGCAGTTTTTGGGGCAGCAACTGTAGATGCAACTGCGAAAATGGCAACGAAGGACAAGTGGAAGATGCTGCAAAGTATGCAGCACTTTTTGCACTTTGCCTTTTTGCCAGTTCTTGCTGCACTCAGAAAGTGTTTCTTCTGAGACACTGAGAAGGAGGGAAGCTTTTTGGTATACTATAAGGTTTACTCAAAATCAGATAGACTTGAGTTCATAAAGTGCTCAGTTTGCGTGTATGTCGGGCTACGACTGTGAATAATAAATATGTGTGCAAATGGAATGCAAAATATATGAAATGACATTCTAATATATTTGAGCATACGACAAAATATTATATAAAAATATAAGGATTTGATAAATAATCTGTTAAAGTATATGTTTTTAATCAGATAGATTTATTTCTATTGTTTCATACTGTAAAAGTAGATGAATATATTAAATATTTATTATTAAATTGACTAAATTGTAAAAAGAGTATTTATTACGTATTATTATACATAGTTTCCCAAATGAGACTAGAAATATTAAGTTAACAACACTTTATCAAACAAGAACGTACCTCTGCTATTATATATCAGTTTCTGAAATCGTTAAGGAAGCAACATAAAATAATATATACTTATTGAGATGGGCAGGAAATTGAGGTGGCATGCCACAACAAATTGCATGCAAAAATGGCGGCAACATGCGGATCATGTTAAGAAAAGTGACACCTTTATGCAAGAAGCAGAAGGACACGTTATGTCAGGTTAGAATGTCAGGGCATCAATGTCATAATTTGCCATAATGTGTGCATGTGTGAGAGACCAGAAGCTGGAGAAAAAGAAGAGGGCGGAAGAGAAGGTGAATAGATAGAATAGAATAGACAGTTGGACAGTTGGCTGTCCCAATGTGGATGCTGATGACGTTGCATGTCCATGTTGAAATGTCGATGGGTATGTCGTTGTCAATGTCGTTTGGGGTCGAAAGAACGGACTTTCATAGTGTGTGTGTGTGTGTGTGTATGTGAGTATGCTTTTTGTGTGGTTGTGTGGTTGTTTGTGTGTGTTCAACTTAGTTGCAAAGTTAACGATGCGCCATGACAACACTCTATCAACATGGACAGCATCCAGTTAGGCAGGCAAGCAGACAACCAGTCAGTCGCCCCTCGATTCCCTCAGTTGCTTCTGCTCCCTTTATTACTTCTTCCCTGCTGGCTTTGCTCCTTTGCTTTACTCCCTTTTGCGTTTACTGCCCCGTGTCATGTCCTTCGTGGCGACACTGTCAACATTAACAGAGCCGAGAGGCACAAAAAGGCATATCCAATTGCAAAAAAGACGACGCATGTCGATAACAAAGCATACGCAAACATTCAACTAACATCAGTGCCACGCCCCTAGCACACACACAGACACACACATGGACACACACATACAATGCTCTTGCTGCAGCTTCTACATTTGGTGTCTATTTTACTTGGTCATTAAATTTGGATTTTGTGCCATGCATATCACAAGTGCTTGACTTTACCATTAAATACACACAGCACACACACAGCCCAGACACACACACGCACACATGCACACCTCCTGCACAGATGTAAACACACGTGTGCAGCTCTTTAGTGGCCCTTTGTGTGGCATCCTCCTACTCTCCTCCACATCCCTCCTTCTGTTTTTCTAGCTGTACAGACTCGTGTATTTTCCTTCCTCTCACTTTTGCTGGCTGTGCTTTTTGCATGCCACAAACACACACACACGTCTTTTCACTTACGTCCGCTAGATGGCGTTCTTCACTTGCTTTGCTGCCACAGAAGTTTGTTTTTTGTTTTGTTTTACTTACGGCTTTGAGCCTTTCGTGGTTTCCTTGTGGTTTTTTATGATAGCACTGGAATTGCAAAAAAAAAAATAAAATAAAAGAGATTCTAGTTGCTCTAAGGAGTGAAAGAATAGGAGAATAGTTCAGCTGGGAAATTGGTTTTTAATGTATTCTTAATTCTTAACATTAAATTATAAATTTATTCATAATAATTAATCAGCTTTAATTTTAAATGTTTTTAATTTTTAAATATATTTTCCTATTCAATTCTTAGTTGGCATTAAATAAATAAATGAAGTTCTAGGTTTTTTTTATATATAGAAAACTATTTATACAATATTTACTTAAATTTTATTCTTATACAAAAGTTTACTAACATAAAATTTCTCACCTTTTTCTCATTTTAGGTAAGTTTCTTTATGATTGACTGACTTTGATTATGACTTATTGTGCGTGAGTGATAGATCTAAGAGAATTATAAATCATTTGTGCGTTTATCGTTGCTGTTATTAGCTGCGCTTAGTTAATCTTAACTTCAAGACTCAACAACTGACAGCGGTCCAATCAATTGCCCTTTGCACTTATCTACTCAAGCACAGACAGGCTTAAAGCCGTCATCAAAGGCCAAAGGCAAAAGGCCAAAACAAACAACAAAAATAAGGCAAAAATAAAAATCAAAAAAGAAGGAAATCCAAAAGCTGACCCAATAAATCACTAGTGAAATTTCACACAAAAAACACTTCAAATCTTTTGGCCCTTTGGGCGAAACAATAACAACAACAATAACATCAACAGCAACAGCAACAATATGGGAAAATAAGGTCCCGAAACTTGCTACGTAATTCCCACGATAATAATCATAATAAAAATCAAGCAAGCGATAAAGCATAAAAGCAAATTACAAGTAAAATCTACACACACTCGTAAATGGAGCAAACTTTAACAGAACCAAAAAACACTTGACATAATGTCAGATTGTTCCCGTTGTTGTTGTTGCTGGCGCTTTGGTTCCATAACATAAAAAATAAAAGTTTTCTTTTCCCTAGCAACTTGTGCACATTGTCAAAAATATGTTTCGTCCTGACCAGCGTTGCCAGACATTTATGGCTTCTTTTGCTTTTTTCCGCACGTAGCGAACATTTTCTTCTTTTTTCACGTTTTTATTTTTTTTTTTCTCTTCTTTTCTCGAAAAAGTTTTCTCATAAAGCGGCAAACGCGAAAATATAGCACGTATTAGGGTTAAACTATGCGTTCGTTCGGTTACGCTAACAATAGATGGCGCCACTTGCGTCAAATGATTTATGCTGATGAATTGCTTGAGATGTCATTAAAAACGTCGTCGCGCTTTTCCCCAGCATAAAGGAAAATTCATTAAGTTGTCAAATGCAAGTCAACACAATACAATTCTATTTTTTTTTTTTTTTTACTTTGACATAGACATGACATTTCCACAGCGAACGAGACAGCAACAGTGTGGGAGGTTGAAAAAGAAGGCATTGGCGTGAAAAATTATTGAATAGCTGCGAGAAGAAAATTCAATCCTATAAAATTCGATTCAGGAGGACTAGCAAATATATGACAAGTATTTCACAAGCCTTGTCACAATTGAAATGTCAATTTGAACCAGAAATTCTGAGTGATTGGCATTCAAGATTTGCGGATTTTGGGCCATGGCAACAGCAAAATAAATGATATTCAATAGTTAACTATATATCCTTGTGAAAAATGTTTTAAACATCAATTCTTTTCAGAAATATTTAATAATTATGCATCAAAATTGGAAATTCAATTATTGCCCATCGCCGTGCAGTTTTTCTATATTCCCATTGGCACTTTTTAAAAAATTCCAAACAGTCATAACTTTGTCAAATCTTAACCGATTTTCTTTTTTTTCAAGCTTTTTTTTTTTTAAATAAAACGTATTGCAGGTTATTCAAATATATTTTCACATATACATAGCATTATTTCATAATTTACGTAAATGGAATGTGCATCCAATCAAAATCCAAAATCATGTGCTTCGCTGCACATTTCGGTTATCAGTCAGAGCTCATTTTCAATAATTATGTACCGACTTTGGTTTTTGCCATTATTCAAACTGCCCGATTGTGCCAAAGTAAGCGAATGAATAGTCATTTTGTTGTAATGAAATACCCTGTAAATATGCATCATGCACATCAGCTATTTTACAATTGATGACAATAGGCAAGAAATGTAGTTTTTTGATTTTCTAACTAGAGCAGTAGCATACTCTTTGAACAGCACTTTCTAAAGGGTATTATAACACTTTATTGCTAGGCCTACAACATTTGTTTCAATCAGTTTGGAGCTGCTGCAACTCTGGCTACTCATTGTGCATTGTGTCCATGCAACGCGCATAATTAAAACCGCAAATAGTGCAAGCAATGCACACACACATGTGATATGTTATATGTGATATTACACACTTACATTCACACATGACTCTGGACTCTAATGGTCACCATGCCCAACTAATAACAAGCGATGAAGTCAGTCAACAAAATGAGTTGAGCCGTGCGGTAGAAGGGCGAAAAAGGGGGGGATGCATTCATTGTCTATTGTTTTTAACTGACATGTGAGCCATGAGTGGGTCGGTGTTTGGTGGTACATTGGCCAAACAAAACAGACAATGCACCTTTCTGCTCATCCGGCAGTGAAATTCGAATTTTAATTAAGCGCCTCCCTGTAAATTACACTGCAAAAAGCTTAACAAAATGCTAAATGTTGTTGTGAATCAACCACATTGCGCATACGCATCGTTAAACCGTTTATTTTATTTAATTCATGTGACGTGACAACACCTAGATTTTATAGACTTTAATTAGCTAAATTAAAATTGTCGCCGGACAATCGCATTGTGCATTGATTAAGTTGAGATTTATATAAATTACATATGCATGAGTTTGTGTGTGCTTTTGAGCTGATTTGGTTAATTTGGCCAACCGAGCAGGCATTCATGTTCAGCATTTCAGCCTAAGAGGCTTTGTGGTCGCGTGTGCAGCTCTTACCGCGTATTTAATGCATTTATATTCATTCCACATTGCTTTGCCCATTCCATTCAAAATGGAAATAAATACAACAAACCGAATTTTTGAATAAATTTATGCTCTGAAAAATAAATTTAAAAAGTCAGCAATTACTGCCTAGTTACTAAGCATAAAATGATATATGATTTGTTTGTCATAAGTAGATCAAGTTAGAAAATGTAATCAATTGATTAAAACAGGTTTTTTTAATGTTTTATTTTAAAATTTCTTTCTCATAGGCTTTCCTACTTTAATCTCTTCAAGAAATTTCACTTTAGTTTTTCTTCAAATATAAAGTTGTGGTTTTCTTGAGGATACATTTGGTTATTTATAAGCTGGGCAAACCACTTAACCCTTGGCCGTTACGTCATTATCTTGTGCCATTGCTTAAACTACGCCCAAAGGTAACAGCAATTGCTTATCTACGCCTACGACACGCGCCTTGTCGTTTCAACCATTTTTCACCTACTTAAGTACAGTTGGAGTCCCTCTGCCACAGCCCACAACATAAATTCTTAGCCCACAAAGCTGTCCCCAACCAACCAAGCAGCTTCTAACTGAAACTCTACGGTCAATCAGCCACATTGGGGGAGGGACCTTTCAAAGTGTCAGGTTCCCATTTGGTTGGTTTGGGGGGTAAGTGGGACTTAGTTTTCGACGTAACTAACGTAAAACTTGCCACACACAGGGAAAGGAAGAAAGAATGAGAAAAATTAATGTTTGCTAATAACTCAAGTGACAAGGCTTTTGGGCCAAAAAAGTGTACGTAAATATTCTAACGCGCAATTAAATGGAATGTGCCATAAATATTACGTATACGTAACGTAAATCAGTAGTTGGACCCCAACGACTGATTATGCAAACAATTAATCTCAGAAATGTTTATTACCAGTCAGACAGAGACGGAGAGAAACGGCATTAGTTAGCTAGAATTTCCCCTGCCTCTTAAGACACCCTAGGGGGATTATTTTATGGCTGATATTATACGTTCTACAAATTGGTTGGCCTGGCTTTTGGAATCAATTGGTAACTGGCTTTTGGCCTCTGACGAACTGGGCAAAAGTCAACTGCAGCAGCAACCGGATGCACGCCATTTTGCAATCACATTAGCCAAAGCGAGCACTCGACAGGAAGTTGCATGACAGTTGTTGTTGTTGTTGTTGTTGTTGTTGCTGCTTCCAGCCGGAAATGAGAGCCGCACAGTGGCTAAGAGTGAGAGTGGTGTGGCAGCCACACTGACAGCAACGTCTGGCAACGTCAGCTTGACCGCAGCATTAAAGCAACATTTGTTTTAGCCAAGAAAACAAAAAAAAGCAAATATATAAGAATCATTGAGAAAGAATGAAAAAGGGACGAAAATAAAACTTTTACTCAAGTCTGAGTACCAAAAAATGTTCAACAATGCAACACAAATTACAGTTGCAACCGCAACAGCAGCAAGCGCGGTTTCCATCTTCTTCTTCCTCTTTTTCCTCTGTCTGAGAGCATTGGTCAGTTGACCGCAGCTCCGAATAGTTGACCATTGCAATATTTGGACTTGGTCAGCTTTAAAATCGCAGCTTTAAGAAATGATTGCAAATTGTGAACAAAGCAGCTTGCAACAAAAGAGAAAGAGGATAATAAAATATAAAATAAATTATAATTGTCCTCGGGTTAAAGTTGCAAGCCTTTGTGCTTTGTCGTTTGTTATGGTCAACTTAATTGGTCTGTCGTTGAAGACGGATATCAAACGGCTTTAAATTTGCGGCTGATGAGGTTCACATTTCTTTGACTGTGCGTTCGCGGCAGACTGACAAAAGCGGCTTGTTATAAATTAATTGAGCTACTTGGATATTTGTTTTTAAATTTTAAAGAGCTTTAAAGAGCTTATTTTAATACTGGAAAACTTAAAAAAAAAAGGATTAGTTTTTGACAATTATTTAGTTTTAAATTCTTAAGGGAACTATTGTACTTTTGTATTAAATTTAACTTGATAAAACTTCAATTTAAAGCGCTGCTTACTACGACTTTTGAAAGTTTTCCTTTATGCAAAGCATTCTTTCTTTGAATTTTTTGTCCCTTTGCACTCCTTTTGAACTTTATGTCTCCTCTTTAAGTTTCTGTCATTTTCATGACTTTGCTTAAGTCATTTTCTTTTTTTTTTCTTTTCCCTTTTTTTTTGCTTACCCCTTTCTTTGTCATTTATGGCAAGTTACGCGTATCTGAGCAATCAAAGCATTTTTGCCCTAACTATACTCATAAAACCCCCACGCTGAGTGGGTGACCACGCCCACAATATACACAGGAAAACAACAGAGCCAACAGTTAGGTACTCAGTTTTTTTTTAAATGCTTCAGCATTGCATAAAATTTGCATATATTTGTTGCATAGTTTATTTAGCGCTATTGTTGTTGTAGTCGTTTTTTTGTGGTTGTTATTGTTGTAGTTGCTCACTGTCCATTTACTCGCCCACAGTGGCAAACAACAGTCTAAATTGCTGCAACGCCCCCAAAATGTATGCTACATAAATAGTAGAAAGGACAGAAAAACAGAATTCTGCCCATCTCTTTTTATCTTTCTCTCTCACTCCCTCTCTCTTTCTGTTCTCATATTATAACTCAATATCTGCGTGAGGCTTTCTCGATTCATCGCCGCTTTCCGCTGCAACATTTATATTCATATATGCGGTGTGGAAATGAATCTTGGTCAGAAGAGGAAGGATGGCCTGGAATCCACGCACCGCTGGATGCCTAACCAAAAATCCAACCGAAGGCATTCAATCGTTCTGCTTTAATTTTTCTCTCTGTTCCGGCTTTTTTTGTTAGTTAAGAAATTTGCATGCTTTTTACGCACATTAGCATAAACACACAAGCGCCGAGAGGTGGCTGGAGGAGGGGTTGGGTTGGTTTTTAGAGTTCGTAATGTGGAAAAAAAGAGGAATATTTTCATCAGCAATCCAATATGTCAAACTTAAAGCACGCTTCGCAAATAATTTCTTTTCAAATGCCAAGTGTCATGGCAAATCAATGTGTCTCTTTTTACTTCCCTTTCTTACTCTCTCTTTGTCTCTATGTACTGGCAAGTTGGCAGCACCCTTGATGTGTGTTTTGTCAACCCCTCCCTCTATTCAATCAAATTGCCAGGCTTCAGTTACTAACTGTACATATTGCCTGATTCAATTAACGTCAATAGTTGTGCTTGTTATTACTGCATTATTGTGCACTGTGCTTGCTTTCTGGCCATATCCTTGAAACAGTTGGCATCATGTCCATTTGTTGCCTAATTGCATAAAGTGCAACTAATACACAATGCTTAATGATCCGCACAGTAATTGAAATTGCTGCAAATTCACAATTTCAAGTTGTTCTCCATTGAAACATACTTAATTTAATTGACTTGAGCATCATCTGTTGCCTTTGGCTTCTGTTTAAGTGGTAAGAGAACGTGTTATTCGCTCTTCCTTTAGCCCAATTAATACTGGGAGAATTTTCCTTAATGAGCCGGGAAACAAGTGATTAATCTTAACGTTATTATGATTTGTGATTACACAGAAATTATTGTAAATTGAAGAGTTAAACAAGTTAATGCAAAAATGACTTAATTTTAAATTAGCAAGATTAATTGTAACGAATATACATAAAAAAAAATTAATGGAATTTTTTAAGTGTTAAAATGATATAATAAAATATATAAAAAAATAAATAAAATAACTAAAGTCAAATATATTTAGTTAATTATTAATATTTACTATATTTGAAAAATTCCGCAACTTTTTTATTTTAATTTCTCTTTGTTTTGTAAAATTTTTGTTACAAGTTCAATTCAATAATTTTATAGAAATTCAAAGAGAATTTTAACTGCCATAAAAGCTTTTAAATTAAATACTTGAAGCCTTTTATGAAATTACTTATCAATATTGAAAGCTATTATTATTATTCAATAAATTGAGCTAAGGACAGTGAGAGGTGAGTTTCCCAAAGGAGTTAACTTCTTGGCGCACCATCTACAATTGTTCGCTGATTACTTGGCCAAATTGTGGCCACTATTATCGAATTAAAAGCAAATTGTAATTACTGGGCTTTCTTTACACCCTTCCCCCAATACCACATCTCCTTACCCCCTTTTTGCCCTATACGTAGCAAAACTTTAACATGCACCAAATTGTTGCATACTCTTTTGCGACGTTGGTTTGCCACTTGACGTTGAGCTGAAAGCAGCTGCCACTTTAACGCGCACTCAGCAACAGTCACGCCCACATTCAGAGCACAATTCGACGCCCCCAACACACATAACACATATACTTACACACACATGCTTGGCCCACTCAATTAACGCAACTCATCAGAGGCTGAGAAAACAGAGCAGGAACAGAAGGAATAAACTCTTGAATGTGTGTGAGAATGTGTAGGTGTATATATATGTGTGTGTGTGTGTGTGTGTGGGAGGGTAATAACGGGAGTATTTGCTTACGTTTGTATTTGTTTTAACAAGTCTTGCATACAATCTAAATGGGTCTGAACTAAACCTGAATTCTGGATCCTGGGTCTTGACTCTGCCGGATTTCAGCCTGGATGATGTGCTGACTGCTTCACGTTGCTGTTGTTGTTGTTATTGTTATTACGCTGTTGTTGTGTATTTTTGTGTGCTGTTTCCTCTCACATAATTACTTTGACTCGACTTGTACGCCCCTTCTATGAATTACTCAAGAAGTGTTGGGCTCACGTTCACACACAGTGTGTGCAGTTTGTCAGTTGCCAGTTGCCAGGATGCGAAAAGGATGCTTTCTGCGTTTATCCTTTTTTACGGACAGAGTCTTTTCGCTCCTTTTGCCTTGTCGTCGTGTCGTGAGCTGTCGTTGGTTTTATTTATTTCTTTAGCTCGTGTTTGCCTGCTAATTTCTTTGCTTCAAACGCGACACGCACGACAAGTCAATGGGGTTAGTTTAAGTAAAGCTCAAAGCAACTCACTTACTTCTCTCCACATACACACACATTAGCACAATTGCATAATGTGCTTACACACACACTGAAAAATTAGCAAATAGACATAAGTATAGGTATAAGCATAAGGGTTGTCAAGTTTATCTAAAGAAAACATTTTCCACTACAAAATTTAACTGCTCTGCTGCGTTTTTACACAGAGTTCCCTTATTATTAAAAATATTCTTTTGTTATTAATTAATACTGGAAAATTAAATCTTTTTCCATCATTCATAATTTTTTCCACACATTCACAGTTTGAATCTAATCCTTTTCTTTTATCTCTCTAAAAAAAAAATTAGTAACTACTTTTTATCTTCTATTCTCCCTGCTTTCTACAGCTATTCTTTCCAATCAGTTTTCTGTTTTCTATTTCATTTGTCGCTTTAAGCACATTGCCATCATCTTTTCTTGTAATGTCTTGTACAATCCTTTGCAACTCTGTGTTATGGGCTCCTACCTACAATTCTCATTCGGTTCTATGTTCTAGATTGTGTTGTATGCTCCCAACATTATCTTTGTTAGCTTTTTAGCCTAACGACCGTCGCAACACCTTTTGCTATTCCCTATCTTCTCATACTCTCTTCCTTCTTCTTACTCTCGTTCCCTTGCTGCTTAACTTCCTGGTTCATGTCCATCGCATTCACATTGTTACACAGAATTTATGCGCTCAGCAGCTGCGTCATCTCCCCGACCGACTAACGATACTTTCTTCTTCTTATTCTACCTTCTTGGCTGCCATTACGTTTATAATTGTCTTGTGCAACTTCTGGCAACGTCATAGCACCGTCTGGTATTCACAGCTATGTGGTGGCGCCACCTGGTGTCCAAACATACACTCTTCTTCTCTCTCTGTCTCTTTCTGCTAATTTTGTTTGAGCTTTCACGTAGTACGTGCAGAACAACACTCGGAGAAAGAAATTTTTTAAATAAATATAAACATAGTTAATTCAAATAGATTTTATTAAATAAAAATCATAATATTAAAAAATGAATAAAATTTGTATTTTTAAATATTTTACAGTCAAAAACTAAAATCTAAATTTTCCAAAATCTTTTTGTAAGCATAACTCGAAACAACCATTGAAAATTTTCGAAATTATCAGTTGTCGTGAAAGTAATTGAAGACTAATTACGAAAATTTGTAGTCTTAGTATATTATTATTTAATGTTAATACAACTTTAATACAACTTGATAAACTTTAATTTTAAAATGTCATCTATTTAAATGTAGTATGATAAAATCAAATTGTAGTTGGTTTGTATTTTTCTAAGCCTTTTTTTTTTTTGAGGCATGCTTGCCTTACCTTTTTGTCTTCCTGGTAATCTTTTTTTCTTCCATTCTCTCTTTCACTTGTCTTACTTTTGCTGCTCTTGCTTACCTTTCGAGTTAAGTTCTACGGGTTGTATTTTATTCCCATTCCCATTCTCATTCCACTGGCCACTTTCAGGCTCATTTGCTAACTGTTGATTTTGTTAGCCCTCCTCTCGCCTGCTTCGTACTCTCTTACTCTTTAGACTTGTCGATTCGATTGCGACACACATTTTCTGTCCGCTTTGCTTGGTTTCTCTGTGTGTGTTTTTAAATTTTTTTTTTTTTTTTTTTGCCTTTGGCTTGTTTACATTTTCACGCTCGAATTCGCCCCTTGTGCTGTAATTTTCAAGCAGTTTTTGAGCCAACTTCAAACACACACATTAAGCGGGCTCCCTGCGACTTTGGACTTTTGTTTGTGTCGCTGACAGTGCCCAGGAGTCACCCACAACCACCCACTGAGCCACCCAACCACCCGGATACCACTCTGCTTTTGCCACAAATCTCTTGCACCGTTGCCCAACTTCTGTTGGGATTCTCCTCCCATTCTCACCCACTGCTCCTTTCTTTTAGCCTGACTTCCGTTTCCTCTGCTTTCAACGAGCTGTTCCTGCCGCTGCCTTTGTGCCACATAAATTTGGTTTAAAATGTATCTCGAACTCATCGCATTCACTGCTCCTCTCGACCCCCGCTCAGGTCCCATGCTGTTGTCCTGTTGCCTGTCTTGTCCTGTTTTGTAGTTGCTTTTCTTTTCATGTTGCTTTGTTTTGTGCTCATTTTCAATTTGAACATTTTAATGTTGTGGTCATAAAATTCTTTTTATTGGCTGTAAAACCGACTTTGGCAGCAAGGAGGAAAGTGGGCAACAACAAAAATTAGCAGTCTCTTTGCCTTGGCTACTTGAAAGCTGCGTTAAGGTGCGATAAGGATGCCAAAGTATTTGCCAAATTAAACGAGTTGGCGTTTTTTATGCGTTGGGTCATTGGGCTTATGCTCTACATATTTACCGGTATATACACACACAAATAATATACTCACACACACACACAGAGATTGGGTAGGGAGTCGCATCATAAAAGTCATTTGCATTGCTAATTTAATTAAAATACAAATTGAAAAAATGAAATCAAAGAAAACCCAACCAAATTCAATGGGGAGCTGTAAATGCTGAAAGTAAAAAAAAAAAAAACGAAACGGAAGCGGAAACCTTTAAATTTCTTATAATGAGCATGTAATAAAATATTTCATGAATTTTGTAAAAATATGATGAAAAAAATTCTGTGTCGTAATTTGACACAAAAGAGTGTTAAGGAGCATTCAATTTATTTGTGCTTTAATGCATTGGAATATTGAATTGTTACAATGGAAAATTTTTTCATATAAAATTGCCTTGTTTGTAATCTATAATTATGGCTCCTGTAATATGTTAAAAGATATAGCACAAACCAAAATTAAAGACAATAAGAAAAAAGACTGTTGTAAATAATTATTATTGATATGTAATTGAGATATACAAAGATTAAAAACGTTAAGAGATAATGAATAAATATTTGAAATAAGGAAAGAAAAGTGTGCACGCCTAAAACTATGGACCAAAAGGGACAATCGAATAACCGTATAAAATATTTAAGGTCCCACTTATGAAATAGCTCCATTTAAATATCGAAAAACTTGATGGCGTTTCATTTCCTCTCGCTTTTTCGGTAAATTGACAAATTTACATAAAATAAAATGGAAATTTATGCAGCAGCAACTGAATAGCTATGGAAAGTGGATGGAAAAAGCATCTCCGCATCGCAAGGCAAACAAATCATAATGCGAATGATTCAACGTTCCATTTCGGGGCAAATATTTGTATTTTGCTATCATTTCATTTGCTTGGACACAGCCCACGTACAACAAACTATAAATTTCCATAATACAAATTAATGAAAATAGGAAAAAAATTCGCCAAGCAAAACAGGAGTTGAGGCGGAAAAAAGGAAAATTTAATTGAAAGAAATTTGCTAAGAAAGTGACCGACGGAGAGCGACCGGAAGGAGGCAGGCAACAATGTCGAAACACGTGTCAGTGTCAGTGGCACTGGCGGAAAAGTCAAAAGAAAAGCGTCACATTGAAAAAGAAAATGAACTTGTCTAAGACGATCAAAACAGCAGATAGCAAAGAGGGAAAATTGGCATATTTCCGGCGCTAGATTGAGAAATCTTTTGCAAAAATGGAAATGAGTGGCAACTGAAAAAAAAAAGATACTGAAACAGATGCTGCCGTTGGCGTCAGCAATAAAATATCGACATTAACGCTTAGGTGAGACTGTCAAGCACAGAAATCCATGGATATCTCAATTAAATGATAATAGATACTCAAATATAAATTGCCAGACAGTTGGATGTATCTATTGGTGTTTCGATAGCCTTCTAGCTGGTATATTTAATTACAAATTGGACAGGCTGTATGAGATCTTATTATTAAACTTTAGGCTGTCTAGTTGAATTAAAGCAAACAATCCAATTTGTTGGACACTTAGCAATTATAGCATATTTAAACTATACATATATTAAACTATTTATTTGCACAAGTTTAAAAAATACTCTTTAAGCTCTTCAAACAACTTACCATGCAACAACAAAAAAATAGTCTTGCAAGTAAAGTTACGATCTATAAAGCAAAACCACAAGAGGTAAAGTGAAAGTATATTTAGCTTTTAGCCCATAGATGCTGTTCAATGTGCAATGTGTCGTAATGAATTTCCGAGTGTTACTTATATGAATGCAACACGAACTTTGCCTTCAAAACTTGCCACACCAGTTAGCCAGGCTGTCAAGTGGTTGGCTAACAGCTAACGGCACATGGGAAGCTGGTTAAAAGGCAATGCAAGAAGAAGGCAATGACCAAAACGTTGAGCCTGAGACCGAGACCGAAGACTGAAGGGCCTCTCAATGGCGACCTTTTTGCTTGTTTTGTTATTGCCTCTTGCCGTTGCAGTTAGCCAAAAGTGTTGCAAATTACTGGCAAACCGGTTTTTAAGGGGATTTGTCCAGCAGAAATGGGTCAATAAGAAATTCAAATGCAGAAAAAACATCAACCAAAACTGTGCAAAAAAAAAGGAATTGAAAAAGAAATTGAAGTGCGGCCTGTTGAATTTTGTGGTTGCGCCTTTAGGGCATCGCGAACTCAGGCACAGTTCATTGACTTGCCAACTGTGGCAGGGCCAACATTTAATCGAAATTAGTGCAGCCAAAACGAGAATCCAACTTGGAGAAAAAAAATAAAGAGAAGAGGGAGACAGCAGCCAAGCGGCAAACGTGTTTCCTCTCACAATGCAGCTGGCAAGGCAAATGGCATATAAAATATCAAGGCTAAAAAGCTTCGACTCTGATGATAATGCCAAGAAAATTCAAAATTTATATGGCCATGATTTACAGGCAGCTATCAAAAAGCGTTAAGATAAACTAGAGCTTTGCTTTGCTGCAATAGGAAATTGTTTCTGACACCATTTAGAATCGGATTTAGTTGATGCTAAATATTTTACAAATATTTACGAGTACTTGCTGCATAAAATTGGTTAAGTCATATGCAAAAAATTATTAAATGGAGTGCATTTTAGTTAAGGAAAATAAAAAGTTTATCAAAGATAAATGTAGGAAGCATGCTATAAATTCTAAATTGGGATTTACATAAAAGCTTACTCATTCATCAGCAGAAGTTTTAAAATATTAATTTCTATGTCCTATTTTTATTATTATATTATAAATTTTTATTTTTAATCCGCAAAATAATAATTGGTTTTTATTTTAAAGTTCACCAGCCACATATAACATTTGTCTAACTTATTTTTCAGTTTAGTGTCATTGAAAAATTGAATAACTTTTTAATATATGCTAAAGCTTAAGCACAAAAACTCGTGGCAATGTATCAACTCTTTGCCATATTTTAAGAACATTATAAAAACATTTTTAGCTTGTGCAACTATTTTGTTTAGTCGTTTATTTAGAGAAACAAAGAGAAAGAGAGAGAGCGGGAGAGAGAGAGAGGGGGAAGAAAGAGATATGATTTCAGATAGTCGACAAGGGTAACTAATGGGGCACATGACATAAATCGCAATTTTTATGACATTTACTCGTAAGTGATAATCAAATAAAGGCACAGCTGACCACTAAAATGTTGATATTAGAACTAAGCACACAATATATTATTATTAATATTTAATGCGCTTGCCCGAAAAACCTGCACATTTTATTATAAGCCGGCATTTTTATCAGAGCCGAGTAGCCCAAAAAATGTGGGATGTGGATGATGGGGTGGCAACTCTGGACGTTGACGAACCTGGAAAGCCGCTTAAATTGTTTGCCTGTCCGTTGGTTGGTTGCACGAGTCCGTTGCAACCCCCTCTTGCCTCTATTTGTTATTGTTGTTGTTGTTGTGGTTGATTTAATATTTAGCACGCTTGGACAACGGACCTTGAGGGCAGGGGGTGGGAGAAAAGGCGTTGGGGCATTGTGTTGCTGGCGGGTGGGGAGGTGAGGGAAGGGGGTGGAACTGCCTTAGTAAAATTTTAATGCGCTTTTGATGATGGCCATAAAATGGCAAACAAAATGCATGTGGGCGTTGTTGAGGCGTGGCATTGCATGTGGAATCTCTGCGCTAGATAAAATATTAATTTATTTTTTTTGTTTTTGTTCTTGATACTTTTTTTTTTTTTTTTTGCTTTGCTCTCTTTTACTTTCGTATCCCCATGTCATCCCCTCTCAATGTGTTCGTTGCGTTGTGTCCTGCGGACATTGCAATGCCGCATCCAAGCTATAGTGCCTCATAAAATTTTACGTATGTATCCTGCCCGGCAGAGCTCTTATTTTTAAATAACTGTTTCGTGTTTTTGCCACTGTTTTACCCTCCCACTGCCCTCCACTTCCCTCTCTCTATGCACACTTGTGTGTTATTAATATTTTCATTTTGACGCGGTTTATTTGGCTTTTCGCATATATATATTTTGTTCCCCTCTATTTTTTGTTTGCTGTTGTTTTATTTCAACGCCTTTTGCATTACTTATGTAATCATCGTCGGCGCGTGTGGCATGCTCAACTTTTTTATTCGCAAGCAGCAGCTTGACAGTGGGTCACTAAAGTTTTCTACCCGTCGGCTACTCATACTTCATACATACCACATACCATGCACACTGATTTGAGTGTGTTTATGTTTTCCTTGGTTTTTATGGCAAATGTTTTGTTTTGCCATCTTTCATGGATTTTTGTTTTACTATTTTTTCGTAATTTATGGCAAACTGTTGGCCAAAGATTGAAATAAATAATTTTCCACCAAATATTTGAAATTTATTTCAAAGCTCGGTGCAATTTTATGCTCGATTTTCTGGCACAATTTCCGGTTAATCTTTCTGAATACATTCAGTAAAAAGCGCTTCTGAAACTTAAGAGATTTATAGTTATATATCATAACTTTGCGAAAACTTTTGCGGCTTTTAAATTAAATAATTAGCATAATATTGACTCAAGGTGTAGATAATTTAATAGATAAAGAGATAGATAGTAGAGAGTAAAATGCGTTTTATTTTATTTAAATGAGTAGAAAGTTATTTTTCGACTGAAGCGATTTCATTTCGAAGTATTGTTTAATTTTCAATTTAATTGACTTATTTTGTTATATCTTGCTTGTAGTTAATCCCATTTTTAGTTAAGTCCCTGCAGACTATTTCCCAATATGGGAATTGTTAGATGAATTATTTATTCGCAATTCGCACCACGTTATAGCCATAGATTAATGTCAGCTCTCCGCTGTTTAACGATCCACATTTTCATTTAGTCGCCGACAAACACACGCCAAATAAACACAGAGCGAGGGTGAGATGGAGAGAGAGAGAGAGGGAGGAGACGGGAGTAAGAGCTGTAGCATATTAAAGTGTATGTTCTATTACTTAATTATTAATAACGCTGCTTTAGCCAGCTCATCGCTTCGCACACACTTAACATTTTCCAGCTGGTGGGAGTTGTCCACAGCGTTGCGATCCAAGATAAACAACTTGCAGCCCCAATCCCTATCCGCACCACCGTCCTTGAAACCACAGAAGTTTTCTAATTAGTTTTTGTGCACAGTGCGCTTTATAGTTATGCATTTTACTTCTTGACTGTGGCAAGTTGCAAGTGGTTACAGATGAGAAGAGGAAATGAAAGTGGAAGTTTTGCACTCATTCTGCATTTATTGCAAATTGCGTTGAGGAGGAATAAGACTCCCAAGCTTGGACATCGGGCATGTGGGTGGCAAGAAGTGCGCAATAATTGTAAATGTCGCAATTATCGAGCGAGTTTCCGTAAAAAACAGAAATAAATTGCGACTTGTTAATGAGAACTGCTTTATTTAATGAATGTCGAGCTTTGGAAGTGAATATTTTTCAGGATGATGCTCATATAATAGGAAACCAACTTGACTTCTCTAATATGATAAAGTATCTTATTTGCAAATGATAAGAGGATTAAGATATTGAAGTGCATATGTTAAAGTATTTATGTGCTAAGCAACGCTTGTTAACGTTCAGTTAAATTTCAGTTGGCATAGCAAAATATCAAAAGCGTTTTAATGGCAGAAAATAGAAGGACGAATCTCCAAGAAGCAACTGTTAAGTGCCTTTATTGTGAATCGATTAAATATCTACATGAAAAGCAAAGCCAAGAATTTGCTAAATAACCCAGTATAATATTCTAATATCAAGTACAACACAAGCATAATTTGTATATTTAATTTTGCGTACATATTGTGGATTTTAGATTACTTATAAATCAAATTGAAACTGAACTCTCTTCAATGTTCATTTAATACATTTAATAATTTTATTCATAAGTGCATAAATATGAAAATACTGTTTGAGATTTAAAGCAATATTTTCTGCAACGAGACACAAATCTATTTATAATTTTAATGTAAATATATTTCCGTAAATTTGTTTAGAATCAAATTAAATCCATTTCCTTTTTCCGTTCCCCCAGTTTCGACAACTTCAAGATTGCTTTTAATCTTCACTTTACGCTAAGCCAAGATTTCCCAAAAAAAATATCAAAACAAAATGAAAACAACAAATTTCTATAGGCTTCAATGCCTTTATAAGCCACTTAATCAAGCTTTTCTCCCACTTTGCTCCCGAACCATTTTTGGCAGCTGTCAATTACCGCCTTAGCCCCCGCTCACGTTCGGGGTTTTGGGAAAATCTCTGCAAACATTTTCCAGCAAAAGTGCAAAATTTGATGCGCAGACTTATCGATGAATTTCCATGAATAATAAATATTTTTAGGAACTGGTCTAAATAGGATTTACGCCCAAAACAAGAAGCAATCACACCAACTTCCCATTGCGCTCCACAGTGGGTGGAAAGCTTGTGCTAATTGAACATTTATCCCATTACAGACCCTCTTGCCGTTGCCATTCTCTTGTCAAATGAATAAATAGAAACTCAACAAAATGAGACGAAGCAAATTTGCAGCTTAAATTTAACATAAATTTCCATGCCAACAGGCGCCTCATTATAATTTGCCATAAATTAACAAGTTGCCCCTTAGATATTTAGTATTTAGATATATATGTAGTACATGTATAGTGTATTATGTATTTTGTACGTTTTTGTTGAAGACTTAAGACATGTTTGGCTCGCGGGCGTCGGCTGCAAAACTCATTAACGTCGTAATTTTCCAAAATTTATAAATGTTAATTGGAAAATGCTTTTGGTCTGGGTCGCCTTGCACTTGGCTCTCTCACACTCTATCTCTAGACAAAAACTGCTTATTAAATTATGCTAATGAGTTTTGCTCACGCCAACTGTCAGTGAAAATGCCAGCCATTTTTTGGGCCAAACTCCGCGCCAAAAACCGTAAGCCAACCAAACGAAAAATTCCAATTATAAAACGGCAGTTGAACAAAAAATAGCCCAAAAATGGGATAACTACAGTACGAGCTGAAGATGAAATACTCTGGCACAGTAAATAACTTTATTAAGTATATAGCAAATTAATCATTACTTGAGATTTAAAACGTTCAATTTTCGAAAGTGTAAGAGACCCTTTGCTTAAATTGGAATGCAGAATAAATTAAGAGGCCAAATCATAATCAAAATAACATTCCTCTTGAAAATCGATTCAGGTTTAAGAAAGTTATGATCAGATTTTTGATCTGGCCACTTTTCAAGTCAAAATAATTTTAATTTTTTCTTTGAATCAAGTTTAGTGTGTTGTTTTTATAATTATGACATAAGGAGCTGATTAAACTTGAATAATTGAGATTTAAAATTTTTTAACATCCATTGGTTTAAACTATTTTTAACAATAAAAAACAAATTTGTGAAAACTTTGTGTTGTTGAAACACTAACTTGATAAACTGTACACAGTACTTTATAGAGTTCCCAGTGATTTAATGCGTTTCACACGCAAACTCATATATTTCACACAGCAAGGAGAGTATGGAAATTGGTCAGACATGAATGTCAACCTGTGTGTGAATTTGTGTGCATGTGTGTGTGATTGCATTCATTGCAATTTTTGGACTGCAGTCTGTGCAGTCCTTGGTTCGTTTATTAATTAGTCAGGACAATGCGGGAGTGTGCAGAGTGAGAAACCAAAAACTCATTGTCTGCCCTTTTTATTGCTTTTTCTTGGGGTTGTGGTCCAAAGCCTGCATATGACAGTTGGCCAGGCTCGTAATTTCGGTATACTTCAATCTCTGATGTTGTTTTCTCTGTCATTCTTGTTTTACAGGATGTCTTGCATAAAATTTGCAATCCACATGGCCAAGTGCTGCGCATTGTTATCTTCAAAAAGAATGGCGTACAGGCCATGGTCGAATTTGATAGCCTCGATGCGGCAACACGTGCCCGGGAGAATCTCAATGGAGCCGACATTTATGCCGGTTGCTGCACTCTAAAAATTGATTTTGCCAAGGTAAGTTTACCAACACCAATATCTATCATTTCGATATTATAATAAGTACATACTTATTATCCCTTATTGCAGCCAGAGAAATTGAATGTTTATAAGAATGAAACAGACACCAGCTGGGATTATACCCTGAGCACAGGTGAGATTCAACCAAGTGCGTTCACATTTTTTACTATATCTATATCTTATTAGTCTATAAGTAATACCTATGCACCTCTACATGGCATACGATAAAACTACAATATAATATATATCATCTATATAACTTTATATCATGACAATACACAACACGAATGCATTGCCCATACTTACACACACACACACACTCACATTTACACATCCACACAGACACTCAAATACACACACAAATACACCTGCTTTTTATTGCCCACATGTGGAGAGAGTTGTTAAATTTATAATTATCGCATATGCATAAATAATTTTTTTAAAATTAGTTAGCTCGATTTTTTTTCAACATATTTATTTTAGTTTCGGATTTTCATAAGCTCAACTTTTGGGCAACTGAAAACTTGTAACTTTTTTGTTTAACATATCAACTTTTTCAATTGCCGAACACATTTTTAATTTATTTATTTACCAGCGCTTAAACTTTGACACTTCAGTGTGTATTTAATATGCGAGTGTGTGTAAATGTGTGTGTGTGCGAATTTCAGTGTTGATTTTTATTATAAACATATTTATGATGTGGGAGTTTATACTTTATGAATTTACAACGTGGCGTATGCGCAATCAACTGATGTAATTTTATTGAGGCTTACAGATATTAACAACTTTATTTATATAAATCACCCTTTTTCTCGTATGTGTTATATTTAAAGGAATTTAAAATCTTTGTCACATAGCTGACGTATACTTAATATTTCACTGTGACGTATACTTGATATTTGTGGTTGTCTTTAAGCCGTTGAGTAATCCCTGGTAACATTTCTGTTAGCCGTCTAAAATCTGGACTGCCTAATTGCCACACCAAAAGCTGTCGAGCTTAAAACGCAACAGACATCAACCACAAACAGCAAACAACAAAAGCAGCAACAACAACAACAACGGGACATCAAACATTAATGATACTCGAGCAGAGAGCATCAAAGTCAGCAAGTGGAAACAGAGGCAGCTAACAACGCCCACATTGGCCACATCATTCACAACTGCACCTGGCGCTCATCTTCCTCCTCCACTTTTGTCTACAGTTTGCGCTCCTCCTGATCCCACTGTTGTCAGCCAATGCCTCTTCCCTCCGGAGCACATTTTCCGCTTTTATGACAGTCGACAAAGTTGCGCCGTTAAATGCCATTTTTAATTTTTATATATTTCACTTTGAATAAAAATGAAATTAAACGTTGCGCCGGTTGTTGTTGTTGTTGTACTCGTTGCTCTCGTTGTTGTTGCTGTGTGTTGTGTTGGCAGACAGCGAGGCGGCAACGTTGTCGGGCAATTTGTTTGCCAGTCGACAGACAGCAGAAGGAACAACTTCAAAAGGCCGACAAACTGAACAAAATCTGTCCGTTTTTCGCCCGTGACAGGCCAACGCACCAATGTTGCAAGTGTCAACGTAGCAACAGCAGCAACAACAACAACAACCACAGCAACGACAGCAACAACCACTGACTGGAGAGGCCAAAGCCACAATAACTCAGACAGCAGCAGCAGACTCACTGTCATATTTGCCAGTGTTGCTGTTGTTGCTCGAAAAAAGCCGACAAACTTTTGGCTGTTGCATGTCCCTTGAATTTATCTGCCTGTTGTTGTTGCTGTTGTGGTTGTTGCTTGCATTTGCCTGTGCCTTTGCCTGTGCGTTGTCTGGCTGTGTTTGTTTTTGCCACAAACGAATGGACCTGGTCCGAGGTCGAGTCGACTCCGAGCTGAGTATCACAGCTGCCATTTGCCAGCTCTCAATGAATGGCGAAATGAATGAACTTGATGGCAGTTGGGGGCAGGGGGATCAGAGCTGATGTGGGCGTGTAAATTAGGCCTCAACAACAGAGCAGAGGAGAATGAGAGACGGCGACAGAGTGCCGTCTTTGTTTGTGCTTGGTCGTATAATGAACATGCCACTTTGAATGTGGCCTGGTCATTGGTGGCGCCACAGTTCTGTTTTTCATTCCATTTGCTGCAGCAGCTTCGAAACGTCCTCCATTGTCTGTTTGATGCGTTTTTCCACTTGGTTAGTTGCAATTGCATTTCTGTGGCAGGAACGTGATTCAACTTTAAATGTGTCTCTCACTCGTAAAATTGTTTCTTTATCTTAACAAATAATGCAGTATAAAAAATTTAGTAGATAATTGATTATCTGAGCTACTTTTATAAGACTAATTCTTAAATAAAATGATCAATTCAATTATCTACAATTATTTGATAACAATTTGTAATTTCTTAAGAATTTCTTATATCTGTACCCTGACAAGACTTTCTTCAAGCTGTTTTACTTAATACATTCCATTTTCCTATGTGGTAGTTTTCCATTTAAAAATTTTCCATTAGTCAATGTTGCTGAAGAGTTTGACACAGTTGACCTTCGACCTTATATATGACAGCCATTATAAACTGTGCTGTGTTCTGGTCAGGCCAATCAATAGAATTCATTAAAATCGCTGCTTGTGACATGCCACACCCACAACTTGGGACCGCCATAAATATTGCATAAATTTATTGTTCCCACATCAGGAAATGAAAACGAAGACGAAAAGAAAATGAAACAATCGTAAACGATAACAAGTTAAATATGAAGTGAAAAATGCAAACAAAATATTTGCATACGATTTTCTAAGGAGGTAAACCGCAGGCAATCGATTTAAGCGACCAAAAAGTGTCCTGTTCTGCGCCTTTGGGTAAACACTAAAACAATCCACGAAGTGACAACAACTACTTGCCCAACAATTTGTCTAGAGAGAGGGGTTTTTGGTGTAGAGGGGGTAGGTAAGGTAACTTTGCAGCAAAACACAAAACTTCATCAAGTGTATACCAAAAATTTTGGTATTTGCATTTGCCAACCGTCAGGGTCGTTTTCTGACTACTGCCGTCAACTGGCAGCTAGCTGCATATTTAGTAGGTGAATCCTACCCACCCTATAAGGGATTCTCTATCTTAACCCCACCCTATAAGGGGTTTGCTACCAGCATATTTAGATGGGAGTGAAAGAAGGGGGATAGCAGAGGGGAAAGTACAACAGCAGTTGTGTGCCTCGAGTCACTTGACGTGCATTTTATCTATATGCGCCCGCGTTTTGTTAATTTTCCACTCATTTTCCATGGTCGCGTCTTGCGGGTTGTGCTTAACTTCCTCTTTAGCTCCTTCCGTGCTTGCGCTCTTCCGTTGTTCCGTTACCGTTATCCTGCTGCCATGACTCTTAGATGGATATGTATTCTTATGCTCATCGCATTTGGCTTGTTTCGTGTTGTCACGCAACGTGCTTCTGAAGCTATGCTTATTTTGTGGCCAACCGAAACTTGCCTTGTCTCCATTTAACTGCAAATTGTTTTTTATTTTTCTATTCTTTTCCTTTCTTTACTTTTCCAGTTTCAATTTTAGTTTTATTTGTAGTCAGTCGGTGAGTTGAGTTGCCTTCAAGTCTTTTACTTGTGGGTTTTGCTTTTCTAGCCCAAGGACGTTCGATTTTTCACTGTTCGCTTGACAAAACGTGCATTTGCCTTGTGTTTACGTATACGTAATGCGCTTGCATTCCCTACGTTTCGACACTTGCAAAGTGACAGCCTCGTTTTGCTGGTCGCTTAACCCCAAGGGTCAGCTAATTGGACTCGTATTTCTTTTGACAAGGGTTTGCCAAGAGCTGTTCAACTTTATTACAATCACATTCTCATTGAAATGACTTGCAAATTACAGGAACACAAATACTAGTGTTTCCGCAATTTGTTGTTCTATTCGATTATGATTTAACATTTGCCTTTCATTAATTAATTAGCTCCTCCTCCCTGTTTCCAAACGATCAATCAGAATTATCCAATGCTGTCCAAAGTAAACAGGCAGAGCGGAAAGAACTGACATATGCGCCATGTTGTGCTATTATCGTATCAGTTAACCGTAAAAAAATTTGTAAGCGCCCCAAAAACTATGCTATAATTAACCACAAAATGCCAGCAACGAACTCACAGAAAGAGTGAGGGAGACAAAGAGCGAAAAAGCTGCATTGTAATGGCTGTCATTATTTATTTATGAATGCATGACAATAACAATAACAAAGCACCACGAAAATAATGACAGTAAGGCTGAAACATATGCGACTACGAAATACACTGTTAGCAAGACTTTTTAAAATGCTCTATTCTCTTTTGAGCGACATTCTTAAACGTTTTCAGCTCAATAAATATAAATTAACTTTAATTTATAAAAATTGTGGATATAATAATTAAATGTATATTAATGAATTAGTTCTGTTGCTTAGATTTCTTCAATCCTCTTTGTTCGGTATTCTTAAACGATTTTATTTCAGGAAAGTCGATTATTTTCTTTCTAAAACTTATAAATTTATCAATATTATTTGTATGTAGATATCTGCTTTGTATTACAGTCGCAAAAGTCTTAGGCTAATTGTAGACTCGTTTGATAATAGCTTATGCCTTAATTAGAGGGTATAGGAATTGCCTTCATCACATAAATTTCAATAAAAGAGAAAAAAAAATCGAAAACAACAAAATGCCAAAAGTCATCAAAAGCAGAAACACAAATAACTGTAAGGGAAACCCCCGTTACCCCGCAATCCCCTTGCCAACAAAAAAAGAGCAACAAAACACATTAAAAAGCCGCATAAATAGAAACATTTTGAATATGGGCAATAGAGGGACGTGCGCAGGGTTGACATAAAACAGGACCAAACTATTTTATGTTTATGATTAAATCATGCATGAGTATAAGTGTGTATGTGTGATGGGGTGGGGAGGTGAGGGGGAATAGGTAAATTTGCGGAATGAAAGGTGTTCCTTGCTTTATTATGTGACCAGCAGGCGATGGCATTCAACTATCAAATTAAATGCGCATAAATAATTCATATGAAAGGATATCCATGTATGCAAATGACAATGACAAACCTAAAGCGTTGCGGTGCGTTGCGTTGCGTTGTGTTGGCAACCCTGTGATTTCAATTATGCGACCGTCGTCTAACGAAAAACAAAACGAAACAAGAAAACATAACTTTTCTGTGTGCTGCAAAAATTTATTTATTTAAATTGCAATCGAAGGATGTTAAAAAGAGGATCATAAGAGACATGTTCCTTGTTCCTTGTTATTTCATACGCCCCGTTGGCTGCTTATCCTAAATCAACATTTGTTTGTGCCGCACTCGTTGTTATTGTTGTCGTTGTTGCTGTAGTCATGGCAAGAGTCCTTCGGATCGCACAGTTGCCAAGGCTCTTCACTGTTTCTTAGGCACTTTATTTTTATGACACGACAATTTCTGGGTGTGTTCTGTGTGTTTGAGAGAGTATGGGAGTGAATGTGGATGGGGCAAGTCCTTCGGCCTGACTGCCTGCTGATTATTTTCGTTTTATCTAGAGCCTTGCGCTATTTCGGACCCTCAATTTGTTTTTAGTGCCACATTTGCCCCCACACTATTCTGGCATATGCTGCTCTGCCTAAAGCGTGGGAGTATGGGGGGAATATATCCACCTCCTCCCCTTTTGTCTGATATAATGCATCGCAATTATAACGGTTTTATTTTTCAGCGTGGTTTATTTTTATGTCAAGCGGCAAACTTCGTGTAATCAGTGTGAATAATTTGCTTTTATGCCCTCTGATATGGGCATTTTATTTGCTTTTATTCGTAACATAATGGCCAACCCTTCACCTCCTTCCCGCTTCATCCCCCGGTATAATTGTTGTGACTGCTTTTTGTCTGGACCACGCATTGGCGTCAACTTTAACATTTAGATCCAATTAAAATTGCTTTTTATAGCTAAGCACACACACACACACTCATACACATAATGTGGCATGTGATGAAGACTTTGCCACAGTTGACCAAACTTTGCTTCGTTTGGGTTTTTGACGACACTTCAGTGCGCATATTTAAGGCCTTTCCCCCAGTTGGTCATCACATAAGCTGGTAACATGCTTTTTGTTTTACTCAAAACCTAATGTGGCGCATCAAAAGTGCTGTTAACTCTTGAGGTTTGTCTCCCATCATTGAGTTAAATTGAGCAGATGAGTCCTCAGTCTAAGCCGTTTTATAGGCTTTGAAATCACCCATGCAAATATTGTATTCAATTGTTCTCTTAATGATTGATGAAATTACATGTCTTAAAAATCATAAGAATTGATTTGAGACTCTGAAAAAATAGTCAAAATCCTACATTAAAAGTAGTGCGGATCTGGTTAATAAAATGGTTGATAATGATTGACAATCATTTGGAGATTTATTCCCTACAATGATTAAAAAATGGATTGATGATGAGTGAGAATCATTTTAGTGCAGACTCTCTTAAAAAAAATGATTTATGATTGACAATCATTGGGAAATTGTTTCCTAGAGTAATTGGTACTGATTGAATGATTGACTGATTGATTGACCTAATTGCTGCAAAATTTTTAGGTAGAGTGATTTATGATTGACTTTAATACCAAATTCGTTTAGAAAAATAAAACACTAATTGATTGATGATGATTGACTGAATGTTTGTTTGATTAATGAACCCGCAAATAATAAAGATCAGATATTAGGCTCTTTTGTCTTGTTCAAAATTATGAAGCACAAGATAAAGTCACACGATTGACTGACTGATGGCTTTAATTTAACTCGCTAGTTACACAAAACATAATGGAAAATCACGTGCACAATTGCATCTAAATTTGAATTTTGACTTAATTTTTTTATGTTTTCTACTGGCCTTACTAACCAATTTCTAATATAACCATTTGACACAGTAGGTCACACAAAATCGTTCATTCACACAGCTATATCCAATACGAATACGAATACTTAGCTTTATATATTCTATATATACTTAATCTTAGTTTAGCCTTATAAGTCATACTCTTACTACTCAGCTTTTACAACTTTAACAACATATCTTTGATATCCCACAACAACAATCAACTTTTAAATATAAATAAATTTTGTTTTTTGATTGTTTGTGAGAGAATTTTAAATTTTAAGCCACTTGAGGAACACAGCAAATATTTAAATTTTGAAAAGTTTGTGGAAAAGCAAAAGATAAAATGAAAAGAAAAATGAAATTCATGAAAAGCAGCTATCGACTTCAACGTACAACTTTTATCCTGTCAACACAAAAAACAAAAACAACAACACAAGCATCCACGGCAAGCAACAAACACATCAACAACCACAACAACAGCCACAAAACACACCAACAACCACAACAACCACAACAAGAACAACAAAACACAAGCGCCTACTAAAAACAACAACCAAACAATTAACACCAAACAACAAAAAAAACAACTCCAAAATACAGGTTATCGAACAAATGATAACAATTCTTTCACTGCTACTACTAAAATATCGAATACACTGAATTCTATTACAACAACAAATACAAAGAAACATTGTGTATTATAAGACAAAGTACCACAACAACAACAAGAACAACATCCAGCCAGCAACAACAACAAGCAACAGAGCCAATGCCTTCAAAATAAAATTCATATTAAAAAAATGTTTAACAGCAGCAGCAAAAGTGTGCAGTAGCAACAACTACAACAAGAACAACAACAACTACAACAACTTCAGTCCAATAAAAAACAACAACAACAACAACTACTCACGATAAAAAATAATCCAAAAAAGCTTTTTCTCGCACTGTACAAAAACAACAACAAAAACTGCGCGCAAAAAAAAAAATTGTGTTCACTAACAAATATTAACTGATATTTCTAATTTTTAAGTTTGTTTTCTTTTAATTTGTTTGTTTTTATGTTTCATATTTTTCTTTTTTCATGGCAGTGTTTAAAAGGTAGTAACAATAACAACAAGAACAACTACTACTACAGCAACAACAACAAACAGCTACAACAACAACTACAGCTAAAATTATATAAACAACAAAACACGGAACCCATTCCCCGATATATATATATATATATTTATATTTATATATAAGTATTTACATATATAACTAACTAACAACGATCAAAATGCGTTGCCATAGCTCCTTTCCCCCAGAAAAAAAATACAAAACAGAAAAACGCCCGCCTGCCTGCCTGACCACCCAACTAACTAACTTAATTCTTACTTAACCAAGAAAAAAAAATGAAAAGTATAAAAATACTACTATTTCTACTACTATTTTTGTTGTGTGTTTGTAAGTTCCAAAACAGAAAAGCAGAAATTTATTTCTATATTCCCTCAGTAAAAAACAACAACAACAACAGCTAATACTATTACTACTACTACTACAACAACAGCTACAACAACAACAGTATGCAACTAAAAAATTTATATATCCAAGAATGCACCAAATTTACGTAAAATAGCAAACAAAAAACAATATTTCAATTTTATGCAATTTATACAACAAAAAAAAGAAAGAAATTCAAAAACCAACCACGAAAATGCAAGCATAGAATATAGAATATATATATTTATAGACATATCTATACATATATATGTATATATATCAAACTCTATCTCTGGGCAGGACTAAGCATCACAACAAAAAAAACGAAACTCGCAGACAAAATCAAATATAAAACTATATATATATAAATATAAATATATACGACTTCTCACCCTGTCTCTCTACATGTAGATATATATTTATATATATATATATATATATATTTAATCACAATTTCAATCTCAATCACAAAAAAAAAAAAAATAAAAAACCAACACTATTCTACTATCTATATCTATCTCGCTTGTGTTTGTCTGTGTGCAGGGATGCATGGCACGGGCAGCGACGCTACAGACGTAACAAGAATTGTTGTTGTTGGACTTAAAGATGATCATCCTCATCATGATCGATATATTGTTGATGATCATATTGAAGATTATGGTCATGTTGATGATGATGATCACAACGCGGGAACTGTAACGGATACGGATTGGGGATTGGAGCGAATGGAAATGGAAATGGAAACGGCAGCGGAAACGGATACCTTTAAAATAATAACAGCCACTGATACAGTTACTACTAGAACTACTACAATCACTACTACCAGAACTAATAGTACCACGACAGCTACAACCCCAATATATAGTCGCGATAAATCGCACAGTTTGAACAGATCCTTGAAATGTTTATGCGCCGTACGCTGAACGTACGCTGAATGGCAGAAGTTTTTGAATTTTATTGCATAAAACTGAAAAAGTAATAAAGAAAAGCGATTAATTGATTGTTATCGCTAATCGTTATCGGAATCAAATGTTGCCAATTGTGGTTGTTGCTGTGCCTGATGTTAATAATCCGACGAGCTGCTAGAAACAAACTGAAAATCAATAGAATAAAAAACAAAAATAATAATTGATAAACCTATTGATCAAGATATATTAAAATATATCGATATATATACATATATATATCTTGCTTATATATATGATTTTTGTTCTGTATATCATACCATGAACCATAAAATTAAAATCAAGCTTCAATTTTATTTAATTTACAATTTCGTTAATACAAAAAACAAATCTTAAAAAATATATGAAAAACAAAACTGTACTATTGGGATCTGTTCAAAGTTATGTGACTATATAGCTCTATATATATCTATATATGTATTATTGCAACTGATTTTGGGGCATGTAGAGAAGTTGTATGTACGCCCGGTGGTATTAGTCGGTCATGTATGTAGATTCTAACTGTACACATAATGAAAATATTACTATCCTTGTGTACTAAAAAAAAAATGAGAGAAACGACTTCAGCAACGTTGCGTATATCACACACACACACAGCTACTGTGACTGGAGGTGAGTTAGTTGAAGCACTCTATTCTAAATAATAACTACCTACCTACCTACAATACAATATCATAGTTTGTAAGTGCAACTCTCGACGCGACGAACAACCAAATTTCCCATTTAACTAGTTTAAGCAGAGCACGAAAAATAATATATATATATTTATATATATCTTCACTTTAATCACAGTTTCCAAAATCGGTAAACTTAAGATCTAGATACAAAAAACTGGATAGACTTTCTAGAATCTTCTGTGCCGTTAAGATCGCTAAGAGCTACACAGATTTTACTATAAATGGATTAAATTAATACTTTAACCATAAACTCGTATTAATGAGCAACTATAACCATATCATTTTTGTGGTTCATGGTAAATTTTGTATTATTTTATTCTCTTTCAGAATATCATTTTTATTGCATAATTCATTTGATCTGTTGAATATATTTGCCATAAAAGTCGAATCAATGCTAAGCATTAGCCCACTTTGACCATAAAAATGTGCAACAATCGATGCATAGAACAGGTTCTAAGTCAACTCCAATTTAACGTGGCCAAAACGAGCGAACAAGCTGTAGACGTAGACAAAAACTGCATTTATTGGGGTCGCATTTTGTTATTGTTGTTCAGTTTGTGCTGGTCAGCTTGCCAGTTGGCCCTGAAATCAAGTGTGGAGCATTAACACTCTGTTTGTCCCCGATAACATATAATATTGCCCAGATAAATCATCATCCCCATTCAGTTTTCTGCTTTCGATTATCAATTATAATTATAATCTGAACTCGAAATCTGTTGAAATTGTCGGCATTTTATTTAATTTCGTTAAATTCTTTTTGCTGTCAAAATTTAAACAACTTGAAATTGTTATATAAGTATTTTGACGCAAATTTAAATTCAACATGATGTGATTCTCATATTTGTTGTTGCCACTGTTGTTGTTGTTGTTGTGTACTGACCTGCCTCAAACCTCAAATGAAATTAGTTTAGCCTACACGTTGCGTCTGGTTTTCGGTTTTGGCTTTTTCCCCCCGCTCCTTGTTGTTGTTGTTTTTTATATACTTTATTATATGGCATATACAAAAACTGATTCATTGACATGCAAAAGGCAATGAATAACGTGAGGCAGCAGCTGAGGTTGAACGAACGACCCGCAACATTTATATATATATATGTATTTTTAACCCACAATTCTCTCTATCTCTCTTTATCTTTTTGCATTTGCTGTTCCCTTTTCTCTGTCTCTTTCCATCATTGGTTTGTTGTTTACTCTCTTTTGGTCAGGTGCTGGGTTTATTTGTTATTTTTTTTTGTTGTTTAGTGTTTTTTTCGTAGTTCCCTTCTGGTTAAGTTACTCTTTCATTTTCAACATCAATTTTGTTTGTTTCAATTTTGTTTGGATGATAACATATAAAATACAGACAACAACTCTTTAAACATTAAACACATTTTGAACAAGAGTTTTTCTTAGTAAGATTTTTAGTGAACAACAACAAGTACAACAAGAAATACAACGATTCGATAAACGCCACAGACACACACACCACAACAGATCAAGAAACCAATCCAAAGCAATTCAACTACCAATCCAACCAACCAAATCAACCAACCAACAAAACCAACAAATTCAACAAATTTGTGGAAACATTTATCACGCGCAAATTGTTTGCCGTTTGCTCTTATCTCATTTCAGTTAAGGAGATTGGAAATGGTCGCTCGCCATTACTGCAGGAGCCTCTTTACGGTACACGACCTCAGCCCTACAGTGAGTAGAAGGCGCCTATTCATTTGTAGTTTCTGTTTAGCTGACAAATGTTGTACCCTTCCTACCATTCCTACTCCCCCTACAATTGTTATTATCCAACAACAAATCATATCCATTATTTCAGTGAATATAACTAAAGGTGTGTGTGTATGTGTTCGGTTGTGTCGAATTTTTATTAAATTTCGTTTTATCGTTATGCTGATTTGGTTCTTTAGTGATACAGGTAGACTTAGGATCGTGTACTATGAGGTATGTCAAGTATTTCTTAAATTTTCCCTAGGTTGACTGTCTCTTAATAACATTACTTAAATTACTTATGTAATTGTCATTTAAGTTGTGACTACTATATTAAATAATTTATTTTCTTATAATATTACTTGTTATTAAACTTTCAGACTTTGACTCAATTGTTTACTCGAATTATTCCAGCTAAATTAAAAAACTTTTTGGCTCTAAGAGCAAATCTAACAAAAATCTACAGTGTTTATTCATTTAATTACTTGCGTAATTATGTCAATTACTTAAGTAATTCTAAAAAAAAATTACGAATACTTCAATAGATCAAAACTTTTTATCTGTAACCTGACTTTTCTTTTATCATTTTTATACCCATTACTTAAAGGGTAATTTTGTTAGTTTATTTTAACTTTCTGTCAATTCTACTAAAAATTCCATTTTTGTCGGTAACAAGAACAACAAAGTGCCTCCTTCCTTAGTAATTTCCAACATTACAATTACTTTAGTTCAATTACTCAAGGAGTTAAGCAGACTTCGTGTAATTACTAAAATAATTGCCACATGAAAACAGGGTTCTTACAGAAGTTCATCAAACTAAACTCCACAATTACGTGCTCCTTAGGATAAATTCTTATTTTCTAAAGTATTTTTCTATGTCTCTTAACCATTGTTTAATTTTTTTTTCTGTTCGCCCGCATATTTGTTAAAAAGGTCACATACCATTTAGCAAATTGTCTACATAAATTCATTAGTATGCCAAATACAGAACCCACACACAAGAAGAAAACTCTTCTTTCTTCCTTAATATATATTATTTTTTTCTTTTTTTCACCTGCCTGTTGGAACTTTTCTAATTGTTGGCACTTGAGCGTGTCTGTCATTAGGGAGGGGCCCTCATAAAATTGCAATCATTACAATTTGTAACGCCCTCCCATTCCTCTGTAATACGGTACATCTTCAACTTTTCCAAGTTTTCTGAGTGTGACATGCGCACAATTAAAGGAAAATTCCAAGTTAACAAAAATATTATACTAATTAACTTGACTAAAAGTCCAACTGCAAATCAACATTAGTACAGCACTCGACCCAATTACAGCTACTGTCTACCATATTCTATTTGAAAGAGTCTTGATCGGACAGTTTCACAGACACGTTTCATGGAGGTCCTTAATCGTGACAATGAGCAGAGGGTACAAATAATCGAAGAGTTCAGATTTCAACCACAATGCTATAAAGTATTTGCCGATTGGCTTTCCGAATTGTGGCAAACCCATAGAAACTGCTAAAGGAAATGGCAAAACCCCCGAAAGCAAAATACCCAAACGACAAAGGGGAAAATAAGGGAAAGAGAAAAGCAAAAGAAATAGAACGAGAATGATAGAGACTAAAATGAAAGCAAAGATGTGACTTTGTCGTTATTGCAAGAACATGTGTATTAATTTTCTCGTTGACTTTGTGGCATGCCCCAAACCAACCGCCCACTACATTTTCCAACATATGTGGTCAACCGTATGGTTGTCTGTAAATGTGTGTGGTTATGAACGTGTGCATGTGTATGAACGTGTGAAGTACAAAATTAATTGATTTTTTATAGCTCAACGCACATCGAATTCAATTCTATTCAAGTTTATTGTGCCATTTTTGTGGTCAATCTGAAATCTTGCCTTAAGTTAATTTTCTTTAAGGGCACACAATGAAATCAAATATTTGGTCACATTGTCGCTTGAGTGCTTTAGTTTTAAATGTTTTTAAAGTTGATCAGAGTTTGATTGAAATAACAATAAAAATAGTTTACTTTACACAAAGCTTGCGCTTTTTCATTTCTCAAACACCTTAAAAATAAAATAAACTCTAGTTAAAATATTCTTAAAAGAAGTTTTTGAAATATTTTCAAATAAAGTTGTAGCTTTTGTTACACCTGGAACTAAATTTTAATAAATTCGCTTTTAATAAAATGCTAATTTTCCTATATATCATTTATTGATTCATAAACTTATAACTCAAGGCTTGCTTCAGCTGGGATTGGGTTCATTTCGCAAGGCCAACAAAATAAAGGGCAAAAAAAAAAATAAAATATGGCAACGCCTTGAGGCCACACCTAGTTACAAACTTTTGCATTATCTAAAAACCTCAAACTATAAACTAAAAACAAGCATGCCTGGGAACTGCGCTTGAGAGCTTCTCCTCTCCCCTGACCACAGTTTTCACTGGCCTCCGCCTTAACTTATGTAACCTGCCTTTAGGCGCATCTCGTTCATAATTTTACCATAGAAACCTCTTCCTCCGTTTATCCTTCTTCATCTTTGTCGTTCTTGGCCTTGATGTTTTAATTTGTGCGTACATAAAATTTAAGCATTGCTTTGCTTTGCTTTTGCATTAGCCAAGTGGAAAGTTTTCAGTTTTGTTTTTGTTGTTGATGTTGATGTTGTTGTTGGCTTTGGGGACCAAAACTGATGCAAAGATTAAACAAAATCCGTCTCTAACTGCCGCTCGGCTGCTGCTTTTAATTGCATTTCTACACAAAAGTTGAACTTAAGTTCGTGGAACGCGTTGCCTAGGTTTCAATTAGAGTAAAGTCTTTACTTTCTTGTTTCTATCTATGTCTAAGTATCTGTATCTTTATATCTAGCAGCATCTAACTGTATATCTGCTTTAGTTTTAGCTTCGTATATACATCTTCATTTATCTTTTCTTTTTATTTTGTCGACTCTGCGGGGAATTGCGCAAAACTTTTGCCTTGTTTTTGTTGTTATTATTTTCTTTTGGGAGTTATTTCGTTGATTTTCGATAGTAGCCAAAACCAAAAAGTTTCACAAGCAAATTTTCTTCAATGCTGTTTTGTCTGATAATTGGCCATGGTCACGGCATTTGGCATTGTATTTTCGATCCTAAACTAAAACTTTTAGCTAAACTTCAGTCAAAAAAGTCAAATTCAATTGATTTCCCTTTTTGGCTTACCCCTTTTTTTTTAAAGTGAACTCTGGAATGCGTCTGAGTTAAAAGTTTTTCAAAATTCCATGACATCCGTTTGGCTCGTTTGGTTCGTTTAACTGTATGGCATGTAAGGGGTTTAAATGCATGTGGTTCTCCTCTTTTTCGGATTAGTTTTTGTGGTAAACCCTTGTAATTCTTTTGCGGTACATGTGTGTTTCTGTTTGGGGGGAAAAATTGCAGTGAAATCCGGAAAACACTTTAATTGTGGCAAGCGATGAATAGAAAACACAACTGTGACATTTGTCAATTACAATTTTCAACTATTTAACAATATTTAAATTGCTGCTGACAAGTTACAACTAAACTTGACAAGATTTAAACAAGAAATTGCAGATATCAATTTATGTATAGCCCAAACAGTAATTTAAAAGTTTACTTACTCTAAATAAATTAAATAAAGTGTTTTCTTAAGCGAGCTTTTATCACACAAATTTTATACAGCAACATACTGCGAGTTTTGATTATTTAACTATTTTTTCTATGAAGTGTAACTGAAGTAAATAATTTGAAAACAAATACTTAAATATCCTTAGATATTTTCTTTATAACATAGAACTACTTAAAAAGTTTTCCAGCCAGCTTACGTTAATTTTCCATTACAATTTCTTTATAGTCTCGTGTCTGGCGCATCATTTTCTGTTGGCCCGGCTAAAATGACTTTGTGCATAGCTGATATATATTATGTATACCCTCGGCTTTGCTTGATTGCTTTGTGTTTTTGTTTTTGTTACTCCTATTCAAGGAAATAACATCAACTCGAGTCTCAGTTGCACTTATGACAATGTAGAGGCTATGGCAGCTGTCAGTAGAGGGAGGGAGGAAGGAGCTCGAGGATTTGACTCGTCTAGTGAAATCTTTGGGGTCCTGGCCACTGCTGCTAGCCTAATAAGCATCCTTGGGGAAATTATTATGAGCAGAATTCAATTTCGTGTTTAATTTGCAGTGAATCCGTTGCTTTTTCGGACTCACTTTAGTGAGTTCCATGTACCACCCACCAGATCTCCTCTCAACTCAGAACTTGCAACATTTTTCATAAGTTCTTCCTTTTTTGTGGCAACTTTTGCGGTCTTGCTGGTCTTTGTTTAGGCCAGCAACTGTTTTTTTTTTTTTGCTTGACTTTTCTTTGGCTGTTGCTATAAATGCAAATCTGCTTTGGCTTTTGCTTTTGTTTTTCTTCCTTTTTTTTATACAAATAAATTTCAATATAGTACTTATTATTTTGAGCTGCTGCATTTGTTGCCCTTTGGTCTTTGCTCTACAACCCGCGCTCGCCCCCTGCTAACCGCAATGAGGGGTGCTCATTATTTGCTGTAAAACATTTTTGCATACCAAAAAAAAAAAAAAGAATTTTTAATTTAACCACAAAGTTTTCCTCTTTTATTGTTGTTTTTGGGTGTCTTCTTCGCGCGCAAATGCGAAATGCAAAAGTGATTTTTATTAAAAGTAAAAGTTTACTTTTTAATCAGCTTGGCTGTTAACTTTACATTTTGCGGTTGCTTTTTATTTCGCAGCAAGGTTAATTAAATTTAAATTGTTGTTCTTTCTGTTGTTGTTGTTGTTCTTGTTGTTGCATTTAATATGAGAAAAGTTGGCTGACAATTAATTATACTGCATTAAAATGCAAAGTTTATACCCACAAAGTATGCTAGGGATTTTGTTTGGTATAATCCGATCCCAAACGCAATTTCAATTGCAATTCATTATCATCAACATATATTTATGGGCTCGGGACTTCTGATTGCTGCGTGCCTAATCAAAAATGCCAAACAATTGCTCCGTCTCGGCTCACAGCAATCATTCACACCTTTAAGCTGCAATGTCACCAGTCAGCTCCCCAAACTGGATCCCAGTTGTCTCTCCCCTGGGTGCGTGCCAGTCGCAGTTAAGGCTGCAAAATAAAAACAAAACCCAAGTGACTCCCCTGCCCTTTGTTTCTCACGCTGTCTCGTTGAATGTACCGCAAATCCGAGCCTGTAAAAACAAAATGGCCAACATCCTCCCGCTGCGGAAGTTGACAGCGGCTGAGGGAAAGGCAACATCGTCGTCGGCGTCGGCGTCTCGCATTGTGCTACTTTTTACAGCTGTTTCCGCCGCAGCAGGAAATGTTTTTAATTTTAATGCAAGTGCCGCACATAATGTGCATATTTTTACTCCTCGTCGAGTTGCTTTAGTTTATTTATTTTTATGCTCAATTCCTAATAATACTATAAAAATTAAAGGAAATAAACTCTAGTTCCATTTTATTGCAAAATTAATTTTTTTTTAAGAAAAAAACAAAGTTTAGTGTTGACGGAAAAAACTAATAATCATATAAATATTAAATACCATATCGAAATCATAAAAAAATAAATAGAAATTTAAAATTTAATTTAAAAATATTCACAAATAAAAAAAGAAACATAAAATTAATAAAAATTCCAATACGTCATTGAAAGACTTGGATTAATAAGAAAACAAATAAATGTATATAGTAAAATAAAATTATCTGTATATAAAACAGATCTTAATTTAAAATCTGTCATAAATATTAAAAGAGAATTTTTTGCTCTCGCTTGCAATAGTTCGACATTTCCTTTTCGACCCCGTTTCGATTTGATCGTCTTATCAGAAATGCAAAAACATGAAATGCAATTCTAGTTTGAATTGTGTGTCATATATTTGTTCAATATATATTTTTTGCACTTGCTACTGAAAGACGAAAGAAAATATTATGAGAAATTGAACGTCAACGTCTTGAACATCAATTCCACCATGAATATAGCCAACTCCCCAACCAACTCTGTCAGCATCTCCGGTTCCATCTTGGCAGTTGCCTGCTGTATTTTGCATTATTGCCATGACATAACAGCCTGCGGCATTGCATTTGAAAGTTATCAGCCAAAAAAAAAGGAAAAAAAAGAAAAAAACAGAAAACTAGCGTAGAACAAGAAATATGGATAAAGAAATTGTTTCATATATTTTTTGCTCTCAGCACGCGTAACAGCAGCTGTTGCGATATACAAGTTGGCTTCCCTTTAGATATCCTGTAACTATTGAAGAGACTACCAAGGGGTAGCATAAAGTGAAGCAAAAACTCTGAAAAAATATTATATTTATTTTCTGAGTAATTCAAAACAGATTATATGTTATTTATATTTTAAGTACTCAAATCAAATTATTACCATCAGATTTATATGATATAAATCAATATTAATCATCATTAATGTTAATGAAAATCCATAACAAATTCGACAATCATTATGGTGCAATTATTTTTCTTGTAAGTTTAATCCTAGTCGTTGATTTTTTGAATTAATAAAAAAATGAGTCTTAATAACATAAAAATAAATACAAAATTTATAGTTATCTATAGGATAACTGTTAGTTGAACTCCTACATTTTTTGTGTGTGTTTTTCACAATATGCAGCGATTGTAGCTGAAAGTTACTTACTTGAGCTCGATTTCAGTAGTTGAGTGTTTTCCGATTGCTATGCCACAGGCAGCTGCGGGCGTGGCTGATTGCTGTCATACCTTAAGCAACAACAACACGCATGTACCAACAAATTGTTGTCAAGTTTCTCAATTGCCACATCAGATATGGTGTGTGTTGTGTGTGTGTGTGTGTGTGTGTGTGTACGTGTTGTTGCCCATCAGCACATCATCTTTTTTTTAAGCATTTTATTGCAAAATATTGGCAACAGTTGTTGCCACATTGTTGTTAGCCTGTTGTTAGTAACAACCAATCGCTTCTCAGCTTCCATTGTGTTACGCCTGGCCAGATAATAATTTTGCTTTATTATTTTTCTCTATTTTTTTTGGGCCTTTGTTATTGCATTGCGATAATTGGCGCATTTTGTGGCACTTGCAGCTTCGGCTATTGTGTCTGGCTTTGAGTCTTGATCTCAATCTGAAAAGCACCCATTTGAGACTGACATTTGTGGGCTTTCTGAATATTTTTTTCTCTCGGTTTTTTGCCAAAATATATCGACAACAATTTTTGTCTCATCATCATCATTATCATCATCATTGACGTCCTGTTCTGTCACTGTGATAAGTGCGTGTAATTGAGTGTGGCATCAGTGGCATTGATGTCCCTTAAAATCTTGATTGAGTGCCTACAGTTCATCTGACAGATGGACAGACGGACAGTCTGCTGATTGACCAAACAATATACATAAATGTCAATGGGCAAACTGAGCAACAAATGAATGAAGTTTTGACTGAAATATTTGACCACATTTTCTACACAGATTGTTACTAGTTTCTACAGTTAGCCGCATTAGTATGCTGAGCAAACTTAATTTGATTTAATTATCATTTAATTGAATTATTTGTTAATTGCTAAAGCTTCATAAAAGTTATTCAACATATTTATTTCTTTAATATTTAAATTATTACAATGTCAACCAGTGCAATTTATAGTTTATATATTGTAGTTTAATTTATCGAAAATAGCAGCTTTAAACTGAAAGTGCAATTAACTTGCGACGCATGCAACGTTGCATTTGTGACCCCAAAAGAGACACTCATATTGTGCCACATTTCGTTGTTCTCCACAATCCCCCCCACTAATTTTAGTGCAGCCCTGGGTGCATATTAATACCCAAAATGCAATGCCCCAAGCAATCACGAGCAAAACTTTTCTCATGCTGCTTTTTCATGCCACTTGTCAGCGTTCAAAGATGCATGCGACATAAATTGGCGTTGCCACATTGCTAGCACACACACAAATTCACACACACACACACACATACTTGACAGTTGTTACATTGTTCAACTGTCATCGGCGCTTGTCAGCCCAGTTAAGCGTTTAATTTCGACGACAATTTTAGTGGCCGGCAAGACAAAAAACAAGAGCAAAGTTCTCCCACAGTAAATTCCCCCTTCAACGCTTCCCCCCACCCAATCCGACTCCCCCTTTGGTCACTTTAGTGATTGTTATTGTTGCGCAATATGCTAACTGTTTAACTGTCGACGTTGGGAAAATTGTAACTGTAACAAAAGACAAGACAACTTGTCGCAAACACAATGCGATGACGGCGATGGCCAGGAAATTGAATTAGCCAAATGCTGGGAAAAATGAAAATGAAAATGAAAACTGTAACTGTAACAGTAACTCAGCCTTGTGCTTTTCCTTGTGCCTGTAACTATGACAACGAGTGCGGGAAACAGCGGCAGAAGCTGAAAAACATTGCTATTAGCAGCAATCTAAAAGACGACAGTTTAACTAACTGAGCTCAAGCTGACTTGTAGTTTTTTAAATACCCTGTATTTCAATGGGCAAAAGGGAAGTAGCATAAGTTCAAAAAATGTAGGAGAACTAACAACTTTCAATTTTAAGTTTATTTGAATATCAAAATACAATTATATTTAAATAAGTATAAATAATAAATATTAAATACTATACTTAAGCCTTCTTGCTTAATAAAATAAATTTAGCTTCTATTAAGGCGTCAACAAGTTTTGACTAAAGTTTTGACAGGCTTAAGCCTGGCTTTTATCCTTACCAATTTTTCACAAGTTACTGAAATTACAACAATGCATAATACTGACGTTTTTTCAATCTAATTAGTATATTTGGTTATTTTCTTAATTTTCTCAATCCTAGCAAAAAATTTTGGTCTAATTTTAACAATTTGGACTATATTAGACTTCAAATGTTATTTAAATTTGTATTTTTATTAATATTAAATTTTTTAAATATTAAAGTTTTCATATATCCTTACTGTTACTTTTGAATGATTATTATTATTGTTATAAAAAAAATGAAGTCTTCCAATTATCATTGCTGATAATAATCAAATAAAGAGTATACCGTATTGCAGGGTATCAATTATTCGCATTTTCTCAGCAACAGCTGACAGACAAGTTACATTTATGCAGTGCTCAAATTAATTGCATTCACTGACAGTAAGACCGAGTAGAAAACCGAGATATAAAACTTACTCTTAGTCACTTTGCCTGCATATACCTCCTCTCTCCCTTCCTCTTTTCATCTCGTACTCTAACGACAACAAAAAAACTTATTCAATTAAAGTTTTGCGCGCGACCTAATGGAAAATGCTTCTAATGTTGTTTTACTTCAAGGAGGATCCTGTCCCTCCAGGGGTTGTTGCAAAAGGGACGACCAACTGTGTATGTGTGTGGCAGAATAAATTTTGTTTAAATGGAATTTCATTAAAAAATAATATTTGCAGCGCTTCATTTGTTGAACGCCCACATGCTGTGTGTGTGTGTGTGTGCCCGTGGGCGTGGCATGTGGCATGGCAGCACTGTCGACATATGTGACATGGGTTTTAAATGTTGTATTTACTCTAACCCTTTTTCGCCTCATCCTCATCCTGATTTGCCTGTGTATGCATCTGTTGTCCTTTTGCATTCTGACTTCTGGTTTCTGCCTTCTCTGTCAGCAATGCAAATTAGTGCGTTATTATACTGCACTGTGCAATCTGGCAACTCTTTCCCTGGCTCTGGCTCTGATGAATGGTTCTCTTGACTCTTGACTTTTGACTTTTCTGACTGTGCAACGGAACGGATGAGGCATATCCGGCAACTGTTCAAACAAAACTATTTCCAGGCGAGACTGATTTATGCAACGCATGACTGAGAATGCTGTACTCGTAGTTGCCTCATTTGATTAATTTCAGATGCAACAGTGCCACATGTTGGCCATGCATTTAATTGCAGCTTTGAGCCAGCTTTAAATATTCCAACAACTTGGGGAAATTTCTAGAAAATCGCTTGTCTGTTGAACTGCACCTGAGTTAATTCCTCTAACCCCTTCACAAGCTAATGAAAAGTGCACAGACAATGCAAATGCATCGACGTCAAATTCCAAAGAGAATTTAGGCACTTGGAATTCACAAAGATAGACGAAAACTGACTTTTGAGTCCTTGGACCAACATCATTGGCAATCAACAGAAACCAGAGACTATTGTCAAAACTCTGCCTAATGTGAATACCACCAGCTATTAGCTTCTGCTTCTGCTTTTGGCAATCAGCAGTGGTCCTCATTGTCGAAAATGCGATTACCAGAGAGTACTTATGCCATTGAGCAACCGAAATTATTCTTTGAATTGAAAATTTAACAGAAAAACAGAATCTTGTATTCCATGGAATTATTCTTTTGCGCCATACTAAATTTTAATAAAATGTTAATAGAGATTAGGCCTGAAAAAATAAAATTTAATTAAAAATGAATTAAGTTTAAAGAAATTAAAATAAAAGCTTATGTTACATATTTTTTCTACCCAAATTTTAAATTGAGCAACCGAAAATGATTCCTTGAATTGAAAATTGAGCAGAAAAACAGAAGCTTTTATTCCATGGAATTATTCTTTTGCGCTATACAAAATTTTAAGAAAATGTTAAAAGAGATTAGGTCTGAACAAATAAAATTTAATCAAAAATGAATAAAGTCAAATAATTAAAAAACTTCACATAAAATTTAACCGAGAAATAAAAGCTAATGTTACATATTTTTCTAACTAAAATTTAAATTAATCAAATTAAAATTATTTAAAATTGTATATATAGCAAAAAATTTATAAAATATCACATTAAATTGAAATGAGAGGGCTGTCACCTTGAAAGCTATTTTCACACATTTTTCCTAATTATAATTTAAATTAATCAAATAAAAATAATTTAAAAATGTATATGGTGCTGCCAACTTCTCATAGTGTGATTTAGCTATAAAAGAGATGTCAACTCTCTTTCAGAGACTGACACGTAGAGTATCAACTCCTTATGCATAAGTGCAAAATTACATTTGACAAGTTGCTTTTTACTGCTATTTCTTAATTAGCTTCTCCTAAAGTGCTGCCAACTTATCTAATTTCCGTAATGTATTTGTTTTATTTTCTTTTTTTTTTTATAGCGAACATTTTGATTTAGTTGGCATGCTAACAACTTAAATAGGATTATAAATTTGCTGTCATTATTTACGACATAATATCAGAATATCCACTACAATTTTTCATAGTAATATGCAATTTGTAAATTCTTTTAAGTGAAATCCCCTCAGTACCAACTTAAGTCTTCTCTGAATGTTCTCCAGCTGAAGCTGAGAGAGATGAGATATGCAACAGTTTCGCCAGCTTGGGGCTTTTGTGTAAATTCTTGTAAATTTAATTTCCTGTTTTACATTTTAGCTCATTTGCTGCTTGCTATCATCGTTGTCTGACTGTCTCTTCTCTTTTTCCATCTCTGTCTCTATTTGATTTGTTGTCTCACTCTGTCATCAGCTGCTCTGACGCTTGTTGACTTTTATCAGAACAAGAGTCTTAAGCATTTTCATTGACTGTCTTTTGGGTATTTCTCAGTATTAGTATTCAGTTCCTGACATTTGCATTTGCATTTGAACAGTTTCGTCTGTTGCTCTTTTCGATTGACGTCTTCATTTCGAATGCAGCATTAATTTCCTCAATCGTTGTCAATTTTATACTCTTCGATTCTTGCTAGGAAATTTCTTCTAAAATTACCACATGCAATTTAATTAGTTTTCCATCAATTTTGTTGTGGTTTTTCAATCAACTGAACATAATTGCCAATTAGTGAGCTGAAATTTGGTCATTTGATATTTTATTATAATACACATTTTCACTTATTGAAATGTGAATTATTATTTAGTCTGCACACAGAAGCCATACAAAATGTTGAAGAGATTCTGAAGACGCCAAGAGAATTATGTGCTAAAATGGTTTTGCCTGTCAATGAGACGTGAATTTTATGTTTGCACACTCTTCTCATCGCCACCCTCGTTGAGGGGGAAGGCGAGCACTTTCAAGGCAAACTAATTGATTTTAAAAATAAATAATGACTAATCACCACCTGCAAACAGCAGCGATACACAACTAAAGTGGGCAACTCATCCCAATGGTATTTTCAATTATAGCCATACTCTTTAAATACGACCAAATGCACTGACTAATTTAAAAATGAATTGTACTCTGACTTATTTCTTGAAATATTATTTAAATATTGTACAAAAAGCATTAGCATTATTATGCAGGGTATCAGCTTGTCGACTACTTATTTTTGTTTACTTGTGGCTTTGTAAATTTCATTTCAATACACGTTTACGTTCTTTCATGCTGCTGCCTTCTCATATCCTTGTACCCTGCCATCAATTTCGACTATAACTGAAATGTCAACATGGGTTATCCCCCTCTCCAAGTCCCCTTCAAATCAGAAGACCCCTCGAAAAACGCGAGTCCCTTTCACCTTGTGCCCAATGTGCACCTTTACCCCAATTCTACACGCTTCGCACACAGCTTGATTAATTGAAATTTCACTGACTGTCAAGATGCTTGTGTGTGTGTGTATGAGAGAGTGTAGAGAGGGAAGATGGAAGCGGTTAGGGAGTGGGATTTTGGGCAATTGTGGGCGGGGCAGCTGCTAACTAAAAGTGTTGGCGTTGGCTTGTCGCTGGGTAAACTGTTTTGAAATTAATTGAGTGCGCTAATTTTGCCAAAAAGGTTTTTTAATTGATGACGCTCTGCACTTTCTCGTTTGGAACTAGTTTCGTGAGCTGAAAATGTATTTCAAGCTAATGAATTGGGCTTAAGCCTTAACAAATTCTATACTTCACATTTTGTAAATCCAGCAAGTAATATTTTTTTAAAAATGATCTCAAGTAACGTTTGAGAAACAAAATGAACTAGTTCAAACTTTTGAATACCAATACCAAACGTGCTTTTTAAATTCTATTTTTTACGATACTCGTAAACGTTTTTCTGATTTAAAGTCCTTAAATAGAGTCATAAATATTCTGAAAATTGCTTTAATGCATACCAAATGAGATCAAAGCGTTTCTTTCTGTTTCTGAAATCAGTTACCTGCTCATTGAGCTTTATTAAATGCATTTTCATCAGCTTTATTATCAGCCATTCATTTTCCAGTTGCTCTCTGGCATAGTTTCTGAGTTTGTGGTGCATTTGCTTTATAATTTGGCTACGCGCAATTTGCATTGAAAATGAATTTTGGTTGCGCCTGCTTTTTCGCCCTCTTTTTTTCTTGAAATGATTTTGAAAATGTTTTCGCCAACGATGCGTGGATGCATGGGCCGTTTATGTGTGCGCCTCTAGTACATTTGGGAACTCTCAGTGTGGCTACGCTAATTGCGTTTTAAGTGGCATTTGGCGTAATGAATAATGCACCGAAACTACCGAAACATGCCAACAGACACAATGCGATTTTGCCCAATGCATTGCTGGCCATATTGGTATCTTCATTAGATTTTTCAATGTGCCAATCGGTTGAGAAATGTGCTCAAATATTCTATGCAATTCAGTCGAAATTCAGTCTTGGATTATCAAGATAAGGTATTAAAGTAAGGAAAAGAAGGACCGTAATGGAAAAAAAAAGCATTAACACTTTTATGCAGAATTAAAACTGAGGTTAAAATTGACATTCCGCAAGTAAATCGGTTAAGATTTGACAAAGTTATGATAGTTTGAATTTTTCGAAAAAAGAAAAATATATAGTAACTAATTAGAGAAAAATCACCAATACAAATACAAATAGTGAAAGTTGAAACTATCCCACTTCACTTTCATCCAGTTTACAGGGTATAAGAAAGCACTACACGTAAATAACAAATAATTATTTTTCACAAAGTAATGAACCAGAAATCGAACTTTCACTCGCTGTTTATCCGTAGACATTGAGATAGGCAAATACATCCTTCCGTCCGCTGTAATGATATGCCCATGCGGAAGTTCCTGCCAACATCCTGGCTACGTGCCAAGAGCGGCAAGTGAATTGGAATGCTCCTGCAGGATACGCACACCAAGGCAAGCAACAATGTGTTGAATGTTTGTGTGTGTGTGGTGGGGAAGAGTTCTAAAAGCTGGCAGCAAAGTTGTTTGCCTTGTGCCAATATTCAAAAACTGATTTTCATATGTCTTTTAAGTTTATTTGCGTTCCTCGCACACACACACACACACACACCCTCGTGGATGGGGAAGGACTCTTATCGTTTTCTGCACACGCATAAAAGTTGCTGTCGTGCTTGCTTTAAACTTTTTTATTGGCCAGAATTTAATTCGGCCTAAAAGACACTCCCACACAGACACATGTAATAGATACTCCGCCTGTGCAAGTTTTTCTTTTCGTTTGCTGTTTTGAAAAGCGATTTCAAATGCAAATTTTATTGGCACAAGGCAGAAACAGCTCCTGGTGGCTGGCGGCTCTCTCAGTGTATGCAGATTAAAATCAATTCAATTTGCAACAAGCCAAGTAAAAGTGGTAATCATTTTCAGTTCTTTGTTTCTATACTCCCACTCTCATATTTATTCTCTTTTGTCATGTACTTTACATAATGAGATTTTAAGCAAGTGCGTTGCGTGTTTCGGTTTCGGTTCCATTGTCTATTTGCTTGTACCTTTTTTTATTTTTTGGAATGTTGGCCACAAATTTGTAAGCAACTTAGAATGTTCGCATACTTTTACATATGTTTACAACAAATTTCTTTTAAAATGTCTTTAGTTAAAGGAGGAAAACGATGGAATGCAATGCTTACGCTGTATTTCTTTTCTTAACACTTTAAGACAAATTTAATCGCTATGATTAGAATTGAGAATTTGTTAAAGAAAATAAATTGAAAAGGGATTATATGTTAAACAGTAATACGCGTGTACAGGAATGCTAAATATGCACAAAATGTTAGAAGCGAGAAGCTTTCTAAAGAAGTATAGCAAAGAGAAGAGAAGCTGCTTTTTTATTCATAGTTTAAAGTCTTTCATCTTTTCTTAAACTATTTAAAATTTTTGCGTCTATATTTTACTTTTATTCCATGGTTCATTTATCAGACATTTTATTGTTTGTCTCATAATTTCTATCATTACTTTTCTTATTGTTTCAGTCAGCGCTTTAAATTTGCATCTCTCAAACTTTCCTTATTTTTTATGTTTTTTCTCATTGTTTCACTCATTGCTTCTCATCTGTCTTTTTCTACTTTGCTTCCTGACTTTTTTTGTAATGAATGATATTCAATTTTAATCAAGCTTCTTCCTGAACTGCCACATTTAAATACTATTTTCGTAATCTTGTTAAGACTTTAACTATTCGACTTGTGTCTTAGTTTGGCATTGATCATAGATTTCCTGCATTATGAAAATTTGGTCTGCCTACTTAATTGGCCATGGCTAAAGTCAATTACACGCCCCAAAAATAGCGTTCAAATTGGAATCCCACTTCGTTTTTCTATTTCTCACCTGCTTTCCTCTACTCCACGCTCTGCTGCATTGCAGGCAATCAACAAATTAAAAAAAAAATAAAAATGGAAAAAACAATTTGCAACACTTCAATAAAATGAAAATAGCAAATTTCCAACTGCGGCTCATCGACTTGTGGCAACCACAAAATGCTCCAGAGATTTCAGTTTAGTTGGCAGCGCTACCATTTATTAAAATCGCTGACACATATGCGCTAGAAAGAGGAGGCGAGCAGAGCTTAGCAGAGGCAAGGCGTGGCAACTGCAACTGACACAAAAATATTTCATAAACATGGAAAACGAGAGAGAACGATGCAATTAAATGTCAAAGTTTGTCAAAGACGATGAATATTTACAGAACACGCTTTCGAAGTGTATTAAAAATATGTCATGAAGAATATACAGTCGATAGAAATTGATTCTTTTTAAAAATACTTTAACTTCGTTACAAAAAGACAACTTACTTAATTATATTTCTTTACAAGTTATTTTAAATGTAATTTGACTGTAGGTTCATAGGAGTAAGTTGAAAAGCAAGGGTATTTTTTAATCTTGCTCCTTTGCCTTACACATTTGATTGCCTGCAGGCGCACGACAGCAATAAATTTGTGCTGCAACAAAATTGTGAGCCCAGCAGGAAACGAGGCAACATCTGCACCAGCTGCCAACGTCATGCCACTAAGGACCTAAAGGAAACTGTCTAAAAAGGAGCTGCCTGCATTAAGTTTATGTTTATTCTGACTACAGTTTATTCATTTGCGAGCTACAAAGACAAATAAATGCGTAACTTTTTGGTTGCCAGCTAATTAAAATCAAAATTTGTGACGAACCACAGGGCGTATACGCAAATATTCAGTGTGCCGTCTTGTGTTCGTCTTTAAGAAACATTTTCGCATAATTTTTCAAACTCAGCACAAAGATAAATCACGCATACGCCGCGTTATGCGCGTTGTGCCCAGCAGCAGCCACATTCATTGATTTATGTGCGCCGAGATATTTGCAGTGCAATTTTTAAGTAACGTTTATTATGACAAACGTTGCTTTCGCCGCATTTTTTTGTGGCCAACTTTGGCTGCTTCTTGGCAACAGAAGCAGCTGCGTTGCTGACTTTTAACATTTTTATTTTTTGATTTTTTTTTTTGACCACATTTGCTGAACACTTGATAAATGACCCACAATGAAATGAACACTTAATGGAGCCTGAGCAGCGATATATTGTGGAAAAAACAGTGTGTCTGGGATATAAATTCAAAATAGACCCAGTTTAGAGAGTCTTTTGTCACTTTCGACATCGATAAATCTATCAATTATCTGATAAAACTTCTGGTTTTCTATGCTATGATGTAAATAGCTTAAATTATAGATTAGTTTACTAATCGATAAATTTATACAATTTTACTAATCCTTTTATATAAAACGTAATCATTATTTCGAATCTTTTTGAGTTCTCCATTTAATTTTTAATAACATTTATATCTTTCATATTCTCAATTTAATTTTGGTTTAATCTGCTCCGTATATCTTCCTTAATATGTGGTTATATCATGACTTATCGATCGATTCTCTACCTACAGACCACTGTAAGGTTCTTCTATAGAAATATCGGTATCCAGGGTATAACTATAAGCATAGCATTTCTCTTCATCGTTTTCCATCAAACAAAGGTAGCTCTGCAATCCAGAATTATCCCCTTTAGACTTTTCGTTTTGTGGTTTTTCGATATCTGTATTTTTGGCCGTTCGTTTTTTGACTTCTAATTTGTCAACGTTTGTCATTTTGACCTTTAGCTTTTCATTATTTGCAGTGGCTTCAATTTCAGTTTTCGGTATTCCAATTGGTGGTAATTTTGCCACACACCTATGATGATGTATCCCAAGCACTTGCTTAAGAGTTGCTCCGTTCAGCATTTCTTTTACCAGCATTTCACTCATATATTTAGCCCAAACTGGGTCAAGAGCATCTCCACCATTGAACTTTTCCACTTGTAACAATATCACTTTTGCGGCTGTAAGTATGGCCACCTGTAGTATATCTTCTTTGTCGACGATCACTCTGCATTTATCAGCTAATTTTTTATTACTGGCAATAGCAGCATTGCAGCCAACTAACAACAGCAGCAAAAATAACATTTGTCTTCTAGATAAAATACAAAATAAAAAAGATTCTGCTAAATCTTTAATATCTATTTTGTCTTCCTGAGACTTTGCTACTAATTCTACAGAAAATTGGGATTGGAATATACAAAAGGCGGCTATAATTCAATTGGGCACAGCTATAAGATTAGTTAAGGTTTAGCAATTTTAAAGAGCAACTGAATGTTGAGAAGCTATAAGATTTCTGAATACGTTTTTTTATTTAGAAAAAGGTTTTCTTTAGCACATTATAGTACCATTTCATTATCATGTCTTTATATACATTTAAATATTTCTAAAATAATCTCAAAATTCACTAAAGATAAATATAAAGTCTTGCTTTTCGATTAACAATTCGTTTATTTTTGCCTCATCTGTCCAAAGATCTAAATATATATAACTGACATTGACCTTACCGACATCTCAAATCGAATTGCTTATTGGCGGCGAAAATGTAGAGCATAAACGTGGAAAATTGAATAAATAAATGAAAAGCATGCAAAAATTGCAAGTAATGAAAACAGATTGGCGAGAGTGCCTCTGAGAATGGCCTCTGTTCAGGTCGAATCGTATCAAATGTGATCGGATCGGATTGGTTTTGGCCATGGCCTGGCCTGGTCTACATCATAAATAATCTAGCAGAGCAAAAGCAATTTTGTAAATGGAAATGCTGTGCATTGAATAACCTGTTAAAAGGAGCACATGATATAAAATTGTCTAACAGATAACACATCTGTATTTGACTTTCAAGTTTTAAGCGTTGTCTACAGAGTATTTGTTAGTCAAGCAATGCATGTTCTACTTGTTCTTCTTGGCAATTTCAATGAAATTGTTCACGCAAATAAAATTGGCAAATTATGCAAGGGGATCTGTCTGTCCATTTGTTTATTTGTCCATTTGTTTACTTGCGCTTGCCGCTGGCAGAACAAATATGCAGACACTTAAATCGCAATGATGTGCTTTAAGTTCTATCAATATTATGTATATAGGTATATACTTTTTACAAGTACACTTTACATATAGTAGCTTAGATATCTGTATTTGTTTATGACATTTTATGCATTTTCATTTCTGTCACGCAAATATTTATGCACTTTCCTTGGGCGTTTCGTAATTAATATATAAATTCAACTGACAGACAAAATAATTATAAATTATTAATGAGCGAATTTTATTTATGAATGTACACGACTTATTAGATAAATGTAAAAATGATTTCAAAGATTTGTCGCTGGGAATTTAACTGCTAATTTTTTGAGTTATTACGAAATGTGCAGAAAATCGGGTAAAAATATTTAAAGAGATTCATGCAAAGAAAAATATCAGAATCATTTCTAAATAAACAATCAAATTAAATAAAAGCACAAATGTGGTAGTTTAAACAGCAATTCAAATTAGATTTATGTGATAAATGATATTAAAGCAATGAAATTAAATTAAATTGATATTAATTGAAAATCATTTGAATAAACATTTCTTTTAAAATTTTAAATAAAACTACTCTTCGTCAAAAAATTGAATTTAAAATAATTAAAGCATATTTTATTTTTGATATAAAACTGAGAGTATTTTCCATTTAATTGCTTTCCAATTAGAACTGAGCCACCTTTTCACTCTCATATTTCCTTTTATTTTACTTTCTTGTCTTGCTTACATAAGACTTTCGTCCAGTTGACGTAGCTTAACAATTTCCTGTCTGTGCTGGCCAAAAGATTTTCACTTTTCCGCTGTGAAATGTGACAGTTATGGGCCGAAAGTTGGATGAGGGGGTGGCTGGGGCAACCCCAGTTCGGGTTCAGGTTCAGTTCGGTTCAGACTTTAGTCTCGGTTGGCCAAAGATAATGCCAAAATGTGTGTGAAAGTTGCCAAGAGTTTGTCATGCAATTAGAGCAACATGCGACCAAAAGTGGATGACGACGACAGCTCTGGGAAACTCGCGAGCATTTCCAGTTGCTGCTTGCTGGTTGCTGTCGAAAATGCGTTTTCCGTTTGTGCCGCAACTTGAAAATCAAGTTTTCCAATCTTGTTGTTCGTTGTGGAAATAAAAGCAACAGTCAGCCAGCCAAAAGTGGTTTTCACCAAATGAACATGTTTGCTCTCCTCGTAGTTATTGTTGCTTCCTTTGCGAATGAAATCGAAATCAATTTTGGACTGAACACTGTCCATAAAGCCATTGAACCATGCTCATCAAAGCCAACGTACCCATACCTCCCCCTCATACAATACCCATCCCCTTTCATACATCGGGAGTCTTATGTAAGCGAACGAATCAGCGAGGGGCGCTCAATGACTTTTATATGTTTATTTTCGCAAACAGCGCAAATCGAAATATGCGTTAGTTTTGCCAAATAATAGAAAAAACCAGCAAAAACTGAGAAAAAATTCAAAGATTGAGACAGAGTGAGGGGGAGAGAGTGAAAGCATTGTTGCAGCGAAAGTTTCCCTAGACCGCACACGAGGATGTGGAACTTGTGTTGTGGATGTTACTATTACCATGATACTGTTAGCTCTTGGCCATAAATGACGCTGCTGGCCATAAAAGCGGAGCAATTGCCAATCGCACGTTGCTTTAACCAATGGTAATCCGGACAAAAGGAAGTGACTGTCAAGACTGCAAAAAAAATTACATTTTAGTAAAATAAATATTTAAAGGGAAACTAGCTTTGTTGGGAGATCTTTAAGTTGAAGAAATGTTAAAAGAGTTTGAATTTAAATTAAATTAAAACACATTTAATAGAACTATCAATTTTATTATTTAGTAACTTATTATAGTTTTTTTTCATAGAGCTAGTTCATAATACACTTCAGAAAAATATCTTAGACGAAAATAAATAAATGTTTAATGCCAATTTAAAGCAGTCGACAAAACTAAAAATTAAATATTTAAAAGAAAAGCATAATTTCCAGAATATTTATTAATTTTAAAAAAATTCTGTAAAGACAATTTAATTAAGTTTGAGATATAAAAACTAGATCTATAATTACTGGATCTTTTTTAAATAAACATGTTTATTTTGACAAAAATACCGTTTTTGCTATGATGAATTAGCCGAGATGCAATGAAATTAGTTTAGTAAATGATTGGTAGTAATTGTTATAATTAGCTATGGCATACATAATTCAAGTCGTATATCTTTAGCCTTGACAATTGTAAATCTTTGAAAATAGAAATAATTAAAATGTAGAAACACACATTTTTAAAATACCAGACACCGCAATATATTGCAGAAGAAAGAAAATTTAATGTAATTTAATTTAAACACTGAGTCTAGAATGCCTGTAGAATGTCTGTATAATGCTATGTAGAGACCATAAATATGCCAAAATAACAATGGTCCATTCGTGGCAACTGTGTGTCTATCTTTCTCCCTCTCTATCTATCTTCTATGCCTCTCATCCCCAGCTGTGCTGACAGGCAAATATAATAAGCATAATGAATGAAGCAACAACTGAGGGAGAGAGGTAGAGAGAGGTAGAAAGAGAGGTGGCAACCAGCTGAGTTTCTGTTTTCGCTCAACGTGTTGAACTTGTGCTGTCACCTGTGAAGGCAATGACAAAACCTCCCCAACCCCAAAACCTACCCCTCAACCCCCCATTCAATCTCACTCAGCACATAACAGTGACTGGGCCATGTGGCATGTGGCAAATACATCTTGAAATTTACACCGCATTTTCGCATTTCTTTGTCTTTTGTATGTTTAATTAATTTCTATATTAGATACACTTCATTAAAATTGTTTTAGTTATGCATTTGTTGTTGTTGTTGTTGCTGTGCTCTTTTGTCTCTATTTTTGTTTGCAACAAATGATTGAGCTGCGCAAATGTGACACAGTTAGGCGAAAACTACTTGTATCTTGTATCTGTAAGATACATTCATAAGACTTGCTGTCAACCAGGCTCCAATGAATGCTTAATGGCTTGTAAGTGATCTATAGCAAAGACTTGACATCTAACCCCTAGTGGCTATATATACACTAGTATGTGTTTTATATATAATTCATCAAATTCCGCATCAGTTCCTTCTTCTCCACTCTCTTCTGTTGTCAACTCATTTGAAGCTCTCTCAACCCTGTGCCAGCAATTAACGCACTCTGAGCTACACACATAAACTGGGTCAAGTGTGAAGGTGGTGGGGTGGGGGTGCTACAAAGAGGGGGTGGGGGGCACATGGTGCTAGTTGGAGAGGCTCACTAAAGTTTTTGAAGTGCCTAGCACTTCTAGTCGTCTAATGAAATGCATTTCAGTTCTCATTAGGCAGGCCATTTTGTTATTTAAATGTAAAAGGTGTGCGTGTGTTTGTATGTAAAGTACAGTTGTGCTTGCCAAGTTTATAACATTTTAACAAGTTGCTTAAGTTGCTATATAAACTTACATTTAGATATTTCTAAGAAATATACTTAGGTATCTGAGGTAAATATGCATTTTGAATATGTTTGAAATTAATTTTATTTATGCAGAAAAGTGTACCCTTAAAATATATACAGTATGTCAAGGAACTTTTTTTTTTATAAATTAAGAAATTACAATTAAAGTTAACAAGTTAAAGCATCTTTTTTTGGCAAAATCAAAATTGCGAATTTTCTTACAAGGCAAAACAGTTTCTTGACTAACTGTGCTTGATATCTCTGTACTTTTAGCAAGTTGGCAGCGCTCTTTAAAGACTTTGTTTTTCATTTAATCTTAGTAAAAAGACATTCCCTTGCTTCCATTAACTTTGATCCATTTTCTCATATCACAAAGGCAAAAGCAAAAACGAGAGAACTCAAAACTCATCATAAAACCTAATGGCAACCCTGCCAACGTAACGCAAAATAAAAGCAATTTTCCTTAACAGGGGGAAAAAAATGTTGTTAAAGTGCTTTTCTTTTGTGTGTTGTACACACTCACAACACACACACACAGAAGCTGACCTTAACGCACCCCGGACATTAGAGCTATTCCTTGTATTAATTTTGCATACAATTAAAGACATTTTTTGTAGCTTTAATTGTTTATGTTTTTGTTGTTGTTGCTATGTTTATAAAACTTGTAATCTGCTGGCACTTAATGCAATTTTGATGTTTCTGCGTCACCTGCTTTTGATTTCCAGCAACAAACAATGAAAATAAAATGAAAACTTTGCATTTGTGGTTAAAGTTTTTTACATTTACTGTAGTTGTAGTTGTTGTTGCTTGTTTTTTATTCCTTGGGCAGTGAAAATTCTCTTGCCACATTTTACAAATGTGTTGGCTGCCATTTTGGCGCTCTTTCACCCTCTTTCTCTCTCTCTCTCTCTCTCTCTCTCTCTCACTCTGCCAGTTGCATGACATTTTTGGCACTTGCCACAATGGCCACGTTCCGCACTTACACTCCACCCTCACACACACTCATATACACACATACGTGTTGAGTCATTCTCTCTGTGCACTGTTCCATGCCCATGAGTCCTTAGAGGTGGCAACACGCATCGGGGCATGGTTAAAGCCTTTTTGGCAGCATCCTGCTGCAACTTTGCTTTGTCATGTGCAAAATTTCGTTTCTTGGTGTCTTTTGTTTAAGAACTCGCAACTCGATACCCATGCGGCAGGAAAAGTCTAAGAACATGAAACAAAACAGGCAAATTTTATTCGAAGCATTTAGGCAAGAAGCATGCAATATTATTTGCAACGGAAGTTGCCTAAAAGTTTGCTGCCTCTGACTTCTTTTAAAAGAATCAAATTTCAGACAGTTTTCTATTATACAAAAAATGTATAAAATAAGTATGTTTGTAGTTCGAGTATGTAACTAAATAAAACAGGCAAAATATTCAAAACAAATTTGTTTTAAAAGAAGCCAAAAAATAAAATAACAAAAATATTAATTTAAATTTAACAGATTTGCTTCGTATAAAAATAACAAGTGAATTAACAGTGTTGCTACACAACACTAATTGCTTTAAGTATTTTGGCAATATCAATTTCAGTATATACTGTTACTGAAATTTAGGAATTTATCGATTTTTAATCGAAGAAAATACTAAAAAAAATTCAGTATTTGCTCGTTGGTATTAATAAAAGAAAAAATCATAATTGAATCAAAGAAGGCTTTGAAAATTTGGGATTCGATAGAACAGAAACTGTGAAAAATCATTCGACAGTGAGACGTCTTACTGAAAAGTGTGTTCCCAACAAAAAAAAAAGTCCATACGTAAACTCGTAAAAAAAAAGCAAAAAAAAATTTAATAAGAAAGCGAAAGAAAATTGTATAGCAAGATTGTGAGTCAGTGTGCGCGAATCAAAGTGAATTAAACACGTAATTAAGCTTATTGAAGAATTTGTTGCAAGTTTTTGGTTTTTTTTGGTTCTTGGTTGAAAATGGATAACTTGAAGACTAATACAACGGGTGCCTATTTGTGGCAGCCACCACAGCAGCCGCAATCACAGTTAATGCAACAATCGTCTGTGCCGCCGCCGCCACAGCAGCCACCGCCGCCGTCGCTGTTGAGTGGCATGCCACAGCCCGTGCGTCGGTTTGCTGGCAACAAGAACAACTACAACTACGTTCAGAGTCAGGCACAAGCGGCCGCGGATTTCATGATGGGCACCAGCAATCCCGCTGGCCACCTCATGGGTCTCGGTTCGCCCAATCCCAATGGCTATCGCAAGCGTCAGCCGATGAACACCGGCTATAGTCCCGCTGGCTATCAACATAATGGTAAGCGGCAAAGTTGCAACTTGCCATAAATACAGACATATAATAACACCATGAGGCAGCAGAAAATTAAGAATGCAGTGTGTGTGTATGTGTGTATGTCGTGACTTGACATTTGTCCAACAGTGTTGTAAAACATCAAGTTATTTGTAGTATTATAAGTTGTCCTCACACTCTCTCTCTCTCTCTCTCTCGCTCTCCTTTCTTTGTCACACAACATTTGTCGCTAAACATATTGAATAGCTATCCAAATTGAATTGTACTACTCACTCACTGTTTGAATGGTTTTATCTACAAATATATATATATACAGATATACACCTATATGTACATATATATATTTTAAATTTTTAAACAATTCAACAAAATGACTAAACAATATTATTTTTCCCCATTTTTCTTATCTATTTTCAGGTAAGTCGCTGTTTTCTATACCCGAAAATGTTGTTGTGCTTGAGAGCCGTAAGTACATTTGAAACTAAATTCACAATTCAATATACACACAATAATGCACCCATACACTTACATCAATACACACATACACAATACACACTACACTGGAAAACTACAGTATCATTTACTTAAATTTAAGGCCAAAAGTTGCTAGAAATCAAGTGAAATTCTATTTATATTTAATAGCCGATCAAACCAATTTGTAATCACAATTTCAATAGAAAACAATAACATAAATTGATGCAAAATTTAAACTAAACAAATGCCAAAATAAGATCAAACGCTGCCACTTCAATGAATAATTGCAATTTGAAATTTTACGTACAAAACTTCTTTGCGATTTATTAAATTCATTCCCATCTTCCTCTCTATAAAATGCAATTTTCCTTTATTCTGTATATTTGTTGTTAGTATCGTATATGAATTTTCAATTGCATTTTCCCCCCCGTTCTCCATCTTCAACTCACTCCTTCGACATTATTAAATTTCTATAACGCTGATGACGCTATCAATTTTTATTCTTTACAATTTTTTTCCTCTTGTGCTGCCTTTTTTGCAATTTGCATAATTTTCAATGCACTCGCAATTTCCATAGGAGAAATCGTCCAATGGTTTTGAGTATTTTTGGAAAATGTCTGCTACACTACGCACTCCAGCACGTGCTTTGGCAATAGAATTTAAGCTTTATAGATATTGTCTTTCCTTGGGAAGATCTTTTGGTTCTAGTGCCCAATAAGCAGCAGATTGTTTACACCATGAAAATATGCATATAATCTTGAGAGAGGAAAGAACTCTGAATAAATGTAGTTTATTTTATCTTAGTATCATTTAAGCTCACCTATAGAAGATTTTTGTGTATGAACTTCCAGTTGACCAAAGAAATTACACAATTTCTATGCCATTCTTCAATGGCTCAGAATTGTTTGCTAGAAAATTTTCCCCAAAATTTCGCATAATTTCTGTAGCTAACAAATTGCAGCCATTTTCCTAATAGGCCGCTACAAAATTTAACGCCCAACTCATTCGAGATTGTCATAAAAATATTAAACAGCGATTTAAATAATTATATACACACTCGCACTCTTACGCACACACTCACGCAGACTATAATTAAAATAAATGTTTTCGATGCTCAATAATTGGCAAATAAATTAATTTTAATTGCAAAACTGAGAAAATGCCGCTAAAAATACAAAGGCTTAAATCAAATGTGTTTCGGAAAGTTCTCTCTCCCTCCCTCTCTCTCTCTCTCTCTCTCGGCATTCTCTCTGTTGCTATCGCACTTGTGTGCTTTCTATCTCTGTCGCTGTTTATATTTATTTTTGTACTAAAAGTTTTGTTCCGCTTTTGACTAACCAATTGCGAGCATTGGTCACGCCCACATTGGCCGCCCAACAGGCAAATGTCGCAGGTGGCAAGATGGCAAAAATAAAATGTGAGGGAGAAGAAACACTTAAAAATACATAAAAATACCAATGGGCTATTATTTTTGGGTGAGGGGTAGTGTTTTTTTTTCGTTTTGGTCTTATTTATGGCTGACGCCGCGGGAAGATTGTTCCTCTAAAGATGGTGATGGCTATTCCAAGGGATCAACATCAAAACCACTCAAGATTTATGTGCATGTTTATTAAAAATTGGAATGCCTCTCCACACCTCGTCCCTCCTCCTACTTCTCCTCCTCTTTTGCTTTCATTCTACACACATGTAAATTAAACGCGCGACTTTATTTGCTTGGGCATATTTTTTTGTCAGCCAGTGTTGTCAGGGGTTATCAGTGTATAGCCAAAAAGGCGAAGTTCGGTTGTTTGTTTATCTTTCGACGTTTCTGTTGTGCGCAGCTGTTAGACAGAAAGAAAAAAAATTATATACATATTTTTTTGTGCGACTTTGGTTGCTTTATTTCAGTTTTTGTAGGTGTGAAGTTGTTTGCTTGTGCCCTGTGTTACCCCCTTTTTTCTCTCTTCTTCCCGCCTCTTTCCATTCGTATTATTATTTGCGTTCTGGTTTGCTTGCGGCTTACTTTTGCTGATTGGCAGCGTATGTCCACTTTTCTCTCACATATGTGTAATTGTTTTTCTTCTACTTATTTTCATTATTTTATTTTTTCCTCACTGCTGTTGATATTTGTATACGTAATTCAGAGCGTTGTTTTTTTTGTTGTTGTTTAGTTTATTACGTTTAAACGCAACTGTAATTAATTGAATTAACTTTTTTGGTTGCCTGGGGTAAATTCTATATAGTTTAACTGTGACAGCGTAATTATTTTAACTACAAAAGATTAACAAATTTGTCATAGTTTAATATTTGTCATGCAAATATAGATAAAATCTAATTCAGAAATGTGTTTTAAGTATTGATCAGTTTTAAAAATTTAAAATAATATAATAGATTCGAATGATTCATATCCTTCAATTGACCACTAAATTCTTAATATTGCAAATTTATTTCCAAACTTAATACCTTTTTGCAAAAATTTACAATCAATTTTCTTTTTCTTTTAATTTATTTACGCATATTCTTAGTAATATACAAGGCTCTACACTAAAAGGAAATTTCTGAACTATCGTCCCCTTGTGGAATTTACCTTGCCAAAACATGAATAAAAAAACTAACAAATTTCGAGCACAATACTTCGTGTTTTGGGTACTGTCGCTCATAAATCATGTGGTTGTCCAACAAAAACTCACAATAAATTAATTCATAGTGAAATACCAACAACAGCAACCACAACAACAACAATTTGGGTAGCCACATTTGTAGAGGCCCAACATAAATATAAAATGTGTCGCTTGCATTTTATGGTAATTCAATAAATTGAAAATGACAAATTGTGTCGTGTTGCGGTCGCTTCAATGGACCCAGGATAAAGCTATGTGTGGGGGAGTGAAGATGTGGTTGAATGGGGGATGTAAACCCGCTCGGAAACAGAAGGGATGTGAAAATGTGGAGCGACAGAAGCATAATTAAATCCATGTTGAGAAACAATAAAAGTTTCCATTCGCAAATGATTTTAAAGTTGTTGGTGGTACGATGTTCGCTTGGTCGCAACATCAATCAATCAATCAAATGCGATCAATCAAACTGTTGTCAACATGAAGAAGAAGCAGCTGATGATGATGATGCTGCCGCTGCCTGTCGCTAGATGGCGTGTCGAACAAGAATCATGTCGCGCTGTCGACCAACTTTCTGACTACCAAACTCTCCGCATCCCCCTCTCTGCTTCTTTGTTCCCTAACTAGCGCTAATGGGCAAAACGCACCACCTACCGACCCCACCCACCTCCTTCTCCATTCCTTCTCCGTTCAAGAATGAAACTATTGAACCAAAAATGTTCAAGTGCCTTTTTTCTAAAGAGGAGAGTGAGAGGGGTGTGGCACGCAATTTTGCGTCGATTATCTTCAATCAAATGCACGTGATTGATGACTGCAAGCGGACAGACTACGGTTGGATAATCCGAGTATTGCGTCTATATTACGGCTACTTTAAAATTACCAACTTTAAACAATGCCAGAGCAATTCATCAGCATCAATGGGCATTGCCAGAAATATTAACAGTGAAAAATTGAGCTTTTAAATTTGTAATACAGTTTAAAGAGCATGAAAAGGAAGGCTTTTCCCGAGGCTTTTACTTAATTTAATCGTACAAGCTTGAATCTAGTATTTTTTACTTGGTTTAAGAAAATCTGGGAATATCGTACTTCTTACTTCCCAATTTATCGCGGAATTCCGGGTTTTTTTTCTGTGTATAGCATAAATATTATTAGGTGAGAGAGCTTTTATTAATCTAGATATTAGAATTCGTGGTTTTTACAAAGCTTTCTCAAATTGCTTTTCAATCGAATTTTCCCTGCGTTGTTCAATTCTCTGACCCTATCTCTCCTTTTCTCTCTATTTCTCATCTTCTCATCTTTTCATTTGCATGCAAATAATGGCATAAACGTTGCGCATAATCAACAGTTCACTTGCTGTTGGCCAATCCCCGCTTATCCCCATTTCTCCCATTTTGGCCCACAAAGTAATTGACCACATGTAGCCTGGCAATTGACCCACTGTGCATCAACTTTTCTCCACCCCCGCAAGCACGCATAATTTGCCTAGACTGCTGCTAAATGTTGCTGATGATTTTCTTTAATGTTCCATTACATATTTTTTATGAGGCAAAGTACTGCAATGCCCCTACTCCGCCTCCTCCTCCTCCTCCTCCTTCAAGCCTCCCTACCAGCTGCCTGTCTATGGTCACATTTGCTTAATTTATTCCGACAGCGGCTGCTAATAATTTGTAATTAATTTTCGCAGCTGGCCTTAGGAGAAAAACTGTAGCAAGTTTTCAACAACATTTTTGCCTATATATATTTAAAATAAAAAAAATGTGGCTTGCTCTTTTTTCTTTAAAGCAATTAATTTTGCATTTAACTAATGCGTTTGGCATTTTACAGAAGTTGCCACTTGCAACGCTCCTGTTGGTGTTGCTGCCCCTGTTGCAGGTTGCGCCAGTTTGCAAATTACAATATCAAAATTGTTCATCAATTTTGTCGTGCGCTTTTGTAGCACGCTAATGCCAAAAGGCATTATCGATTTTCCGTTTTTGTCTCCCTCTCTTCCTTGCAGTTATCAGCAAAAAAAGAATAGAGAACATAGTATAGTAAAAAAAAAAAAACGGAAAACCGAAGCAAACTTAATCAAATCGAAACAAGGCCCTAAGCAACCAAAGCGAATTGTCGCCCACTCGACCCGTTGCTGCGCAATTTGTTTAATAAATAATACAATATTTGCCAATACTCGCTAAGTGCAGCAGTTTAGACATAGCAGAAAGTAGATTTCTAGAAGAATATTTCGTTTGTTTATGTTGTCGATTTGTCTACAAAAAATAAGGGAAAAAGAAACTTTAGTTTGCTGTCGTTATAGCATAGTGTTCACTGTATTTTATTAGCACAACACAAATGGCGGCCATTAAGTTGCAAAAAAAAAAAAGGCAGGCAGCTGAAACTGTCATAAGCTGGAAAAACTAACTAAACCAACAAAACAAATGAAAAAGGAACCCAGGAAACATTCTGGCCACAAAAGCAATACATCAAACCGCAAGCACATTGCTGAAGTGTGGTTTGGGGTAGTTTTTAGTGGCACACAAACAAACACGCCATGTTATCATCTAACTGTCTATCTAACGTATCGTTGGGCACTCAAACTCAAACTCAAACTTGCACTCATACTCGCACTCATACTCATATACTCCTACTTGTATTCGCATCGCTTTTCGAAGCACACTCAAAGGCTGAAAATGTTTCTTAGTCTGCTTTCCGGCCCTCTTTTTTCTTGTTGCCAAGAATCAACTCAATTTCGATAGCCATTAGATGTGGAAAAGAGTGAGAATGAGTGTCCGCAAGAGGGCAACAAATAGTCTAAAAAAATTTAAGTGCAATACGCAGAGAACTCTTCACTCAATGATGATGTTGTTGTCGATGATAAGGTTTGTTGCTGGACAGAATTCCAAGTCTTTGACAGCACAAATTTGCTCTATCGATGTGTGTGGTTGTATGTGTAGGAAGGAGTCGGGTTGTGGGCGTGTCTTTGGGCAGTTTGCATGCCATTAAAGCTCAGCGTTGACCAAGGCTCGCAAAATGTTTACCAATGCGATAATTAGCAGAGGCCAAGAGACCAAGCAAAGCCAAAACAGAGCGTCAATTTGCTGAGCACACACCACACACACACACACACACACAACCACATGCTCTAACGAGTTATACATATTATAAGAGATATGTATGTGTAATCCTTAGCCCTGTTAACAAAGCCAAACAATAATAAAAGCAACTTAATTGGCATTTTACATTTCTAATTATGTTATCCTCAACTCAAGAGAGATAGAGAGAAGCAGCTACACAACAATTACATGCGTTTGTTATTCAAATCCGCCGTAAATGTAATTAAGCTCATGAGAATTAAACGTAAATTTATTTTGCCACCAACTGGCGAGTAGCTCGTTAAACTCAGCAACAAGAAAAAAAGAAAATAAAAAATGAAACTCACGCGCAAATCCTTTTGCCACGTTCTCCTACTCTGCCCAACCCTCCACTCTCTTATCGCCTCAACTAATTTCTTCCAGTTCGATGGGAGTACAGAAAAAAGTCAAACACTTGGAATTGGGGTTCAGTTTCTGGTCGCGTGTCGCATATAAATTGACTCATTGCTCGCTTTTTATATGCCGTAATTTTTTTTTTTTTTTGATAAGCATTCGCATTTCTTTTGCTCTCTTTACTCCTTTTCTACCGTTCTTAATGTTGCGTATTTTGCATTTTTGTGTAACGGACTTGATTTATAGAAATACGTCAATTTATACATTTTTAATGTATGCTGAGTGAGGAAAACGAACAGTTTGCAGTAGGTGAAAAAATTAGATAAAAAGCTAGATTTGTTACCATTTTATTTTTTCTTTTTAGCTTAATAAATTTAATTTATTTAAATACAAAAGTATATATATTAGAATTTTTAAAAGTTAAACCAAACGAAGAAGCAAATCAGATGAAAGAAAAACTGTTGAATTTTTCTATTCAAAACAGTCGAATATGAATATACGGCAAGTGAAGAATATTCTTTAATTAAAAAAGAGATTCGATGGTTAAATTTGAATGGAATGAAACTTTTTTAAAAAACCGCTAGTTTAGCGGGAAAACGCAAATTTGCGGTGAAATTGAAACCCACTCGGTTAACATTTTACAGATGGTATAAGGAAGATATACTAATATATATGAATGATTCATAAAATATAAAATACTACAATATAAATAAGAGCAACAACTTATTGACTATACAATCGATACTATCCACATATTTTCTATTTCGGAAATGTTCACCTTTTCTCCTATTCCTCCTTTAAATCAGATTTTGCTTTATTCAGAAATTTTGTGGCTGTGCTTTGGCTTCGACAACATTAAAAACCAATCAAGCTTATTGTCACACAATCAGCCAACACACAGTTCATCAGTTTAGCTATCCATACACACACACTCTCACACACACGCAAGCGAACACATATGCTGTTTTCATATTTTTTATAAAGTCGCTGAGCTTGATATAACACACATAGAAAAGTCTTTGCTATCACATAATAGTTTTGGCTTATGAAAACAAATTCAATTTGGAAGCTGCTTATGGAAATGTTTATGCAAGATGTGCACTAACTGGGGGCGGAAAGTGGGTGCGGAAAAGTCAAGCGTAGCAGAGGAAGTAAGAGAGAGAGTGGGAGAGAGAGATAGAGGTTACGGGCAAAATTAATGTCACATGACAGAAGAGCGCACATCAAGTGAGGGCGGGCAACTGGGCGTGGTTGCAAATGCATTTTAGTCAGATAAACAAGCTGCTTGACAATGCTGCAGGGAAGAGCTATAGCGAGAGGGTGACAGAGAGGAGAAGAGAGGGAGTCAAGTGCATGACTCTTGGTACAGTTGCGCAGCGAGTTGTTGCAGCAAAGTTGACTCTGACAAATTGAAAATCATTGAACAGCGAAAGTAAAATGCACACCTAAGCGACAACTACAACAGGAGGGGGTGTGTGGGAGAGTGGTGTAGTGGGGTGTTGGGGGTAGATTACACAATATGTGGGGTAGTTGTGTGGCTTAGTGAAAAATAGTGTAGCATACATTTAAGCAAATTGCAATTAAGGTTAGCAACGTTTGCACAATGCTTTGTTTGGCTATGCGATATCCCCCCTCATAACAGCACCGACCCCCTACCCTGCTCCCTACACATTCACTTGCAGCTGTAACCATTGCCATTTGCCGCTCGACAAAGTGCGCCAATATGCCACAAAGTATGCAACAATTTGCAGCATAAATACTTTGTACGCTTCAAGTGGGCATCGCTTTCTCTTTCGCTCCGTTTCTCTCCCTCTCTCTCTCTCTCGCTCACTCTGCTATTTGTGCACTTTGCAATAAACGCCACATAAATGTTGCATACGCCGAATGGGTTGCATTTTATTTATCCTAGCTTTTGGCTTCTACTCATGTTGCAAGGCACGAGGCCGTTTTAATGGATCTATGTGCCCCATTTTGTAGCCATTTTTCACTGGTAGTAGCAGCAGCAGCTTTGCCATATTGCACTTTTCTAACAAATTGATGAACGCTTCTCGGGGGCTGCAAGTGTTTATAGATATTTGCTTGTATGTTTGTATGTATGCTTGTTGCTTGTGGCAATGTGGCAATGTTTGTGCCTGGTTGATTTTATGTTTATTTAGTTGTCATAAAACATGCCAGCTCATGCTGTTCAATTTGTGGATTCGTTGGCAGTTTGTTGCCCCTAGTGCGTTGTTGCCGCACTTCACGCAATGCACATTGTTGCCCAAATTCATTTGAATTAGTCAAACTTCTTACAAAATGAATTAGTTAGTGGCTCTACTTGGCTGCGATGTTGTCAAACTTCACAAAATTCGATTTTATTTGCAATGATTCAAAACAAATTCCCTTACAACAAACTTTGCTAACCCAACGGCAGTTATTAGCACTGGCTTACTGGTTGCGCTGTTGCCAAACTTCATCAATTTACACTGTTGCACTTAATTGTGGTCCACGCGGCGTATGAGTAACTTTCGTCGCATGCAAATCGCACTCCATAAGGTGGTGGCAAATTGCCGTCGCACACTTATCGCTTCATAAAAACTAAACTGCAACTTCCGGACACACTCACACACTCGAGGAACTCTCAAACTTTAGTTCACTTCCAACTGCCGCTTTGCTCATAATCTAAAATAATTTGTGCGCATGGAAAATTTACACCTGAGCACCGCCATCGTCGTCGCCTTGCGTGTGAAAAATTTTTCCAGCAATTGCATGCAACAATTCCCGAAATGCTTAAACATTTTAGGCACGCTTCCGACCGGCAGCAACCACAGCTACAACAACAGCAACAACAACAATAACAACAACATCGACTGCCCTCCGGGGGTGTGAATTTTCTTTTGAAATGGACCCTTGGATGGCCCAAAACTTGAGCAGCAATTTCGCTTGGCTGCGCGTCACGCATACGCCCCATGCGCCGGGCAACAAATCAGCGACCCGACTGTGAATTTCAATTAATGCTCTGTGGAGCAACTCCCACTGTGAAGCTTATTACAGGCAGAGCTGCGTAGTTTAAATGAATGACTATGTTTACCTCTTCTCTGTAGAACGACAAGTGCTGATTTCCTATTTTTTGGCCCTAAGCTGTAGCACGTTCGAGTTGATATACAAGTATTTATTGACTATTGCTCGCAGCGTGGTGATTAGACTTGGAAGCACGCTGCCAAAAAATTTAACTCAGGCTTATTTGCTTTAGGGCAAGTTTTAAATTAAAACGTGCTGGCAACTTTTTGATTGGCTGCCTACGCTTTAAAAAATCATACGCAAAATTCAAATGGATTAAAAGCTTTGCCCCCAAATATAAACTACAAAAAAAAAAATATTGGGAATGAGGTTGAAACGAATATATGATACCCTGTAGAACGATGTCATTTCAAATATTTTCTTTAAAAAAAACACTTCTAGACATCCTATGATATTTAAGTCTTCATTTAAACAAAGTTTCTGCATATAAATATACTATAGTATTAATTTATCAAACCTAACTACTAGACTCAATTTCAGAATTATTTCATTTCAAACATTTGAATACAAGTACCCACGCTGTCTACGGCTTAGAGTAGAAGTACAACAAAATTCCTCTGCCAATTTGGTCGAAACAAAATGGTCTGTGCCAAAACTAACAAGCGTAGAAAAACAAACAGTGTTGGGCAACGGACATGTTGTGGAACTACGCGTTGCAAGCCGTTAGATACCAAAAAACGCTGTGTAGATTTTTATATAAATATTGTGTCAGGTAGACGTTGGAAACCTGATATAAACAAACGGTTGCCGCTGGACATTGGCGTTGGTCCGTCAAACTAAATCAAATCAAAACAAAAAGAGATGGGGGAAAAAAGTAAGTGAGAGGGAGCTATGCAAATTTAGTGGCTGACATGACATTGATAAAGTTTCAGCAACTTGCTGAATTTTAAAGTTACAATGAGTGATTAAGTTTCAAGTGCTTTTTGGCTTTAAGTTGTGACAACTTTAACCCTACGCACATGTGCTGAAAGTTAATTAAAAGCCTTACTAACTTGACAAGTGTTGTTGCTATAGTAATACTCCATCCTCCCGCTTTTCGGTTATTGCCATATTTCTCTCGACACTCTGACAGTTTGTAACGCTTTTTCGCTTTAATTATAACGCTCGAATTTCGCCGCACGAGGAAAAAACAAAGAGCTCCGGCTTTACGAGTTTTGTGTTGTGGTTTTTCCGAGTACGCTAAATCTTTGCTAGACTTTGCTTGTTATTGGCCTGTCAATGGCTTTTTTTGGGTCTACATGTTGACAATTTCTGTATTTTTAGAGAGAAAAATGATTGCGCTTGCAGAGAGAGAACACTACAGTGGGTCAAAATAAATCAATTGTGTAGGGAACATATTGAGAAGGAATACTTAAGCTTTACTAATATTTATTGTGCTTTACTTGATCTTTATACCAAGCTTTTGCTGTATGGTTCCTCGACTCCTTCCTCAATCTAATGAAATTCTTTTATTCAAATCAATCTAGAAAATTTATTTATATATATTTATATATATATATTTTACTTCTATCTTAAATTGGAATTCAATCTATTTCCTGCTTTGTAGAACTTCGTTCTCTCAATCTTATTCAATTGAAATCAGAACACTATAATAGTGCACCTTTCCTTGCATTCTCAACCATTGTTCCTCTGCCTTTTTATCGTTTTTCTGCTTGCAGCATGCAACTCGCCATAAAGCAAGGCAAATGGTGGCTAAAAGAACACGACAATTTCCGCAAATTCGCTTGTTTTCATTTTCCTTCATAATACTCCTAGGCCAAAAAATTCAATTAACTGGCTTGCCAAAACCACAACTGGTTTCCTGGGGCATGACCACGCACTTGCCACATTTTGCTGCCGTTTTTTTTTTTCTTATTTCCACTTGAAAATTCATGCAATTTTTGGTCAAAACAAACACGCAACACACATCTTGCATGCAACAACAATAAACAAGACGGAGCAAACAGATGAATTTATTTTAACATTTATTTAATATTTTAATCAATGTTAATTTTAAGTTTTATGTTTATTTATTTTTGTTTTAATTAAAAAACTGTTTTCTATTTTTTTGTTTCATTTTTTGTTTACTCTTTTCGTTGATAAATTGTTGTTGCATGCAATGAATAACAAAATGTTGAAACACTGCACCACAAAATGTAGTTACAACAATACAAACACATGTAGCGTCACATCGTAACCACCACCACCACCACCACCACAACAACAACCAACAACAACAACAACAACAACACCAACAACATCATCACCACCACCAACAACAACAACAACAACACCACCATCATCAACAACAACTTGTTGCCCCAGCTCAAACGCACAATCTTGTTCCATTTAAAGAGCCACCACTATTGGGACCAGGCACCGCCTTCCCACCATTCGGAGCACCCGAATATCATCCCACCCAGCCGGATAACTGGAAGGGCGCCGCTATCCATCCAACTGGCCTCATGAAGGAGCCCACCGGCGTCGTTGCCGGACGCAATGCGCCAGTCGCCTTCGCCCAGCAGGGACAGGCACAGGTGAGTGTTGATCGCCCCCTCCTCCAAAAATAATATTAAAAAAAATCATATAAAACCTATAGTCGAGTCCTCGCTCGACTATGAAATACCCGTTACTCAAAATAAATAAAAATTAAATTATTATTAAGAGTATTAAATTGCTGCATACTTTTATGCGCTTGCGTAGCTCAACTTAAAACAGCCACAGTTATCGGTTTATTTATCCGATCCTGATAAGAATGATGGACAATAGTAATAGGTAATATTCGCTATTCAAACTATAGACTTACGGTAACACAATATACCCTTGTAATCTTTGAGTAACGGGTATTATAAGACCACCAATCTCTGAATCACCTCTGGCATGGACTGCATTGCCACTTTCATAAATATAATTTTCATTTTAATTTTAATTTAAAATTTTTGCACACGCTGCAATCCTTACCAGAGAGAGAGAGAGAGAGAGTGATGAGAGAAACGAAGAATTCTCTCCTGGCCATCGAAACCACAAGCAAATCCCCATTTGCCACTGCAGCTGATGCAACTGGACAGCATTTTAATTAACTTCTTTTTTTCTTTTATCCTCAGGGCGCTGTCATGATGGTCTATGGCATGGACCATGACACTTCCAACACAGATAAGCTCTTCAATTTGGTCTGCCTCTATGGCAATGTCGCACGGGTAAGTCAAGACTGTAATTAATTTGTTAACTATATCCTGACTGGCCTACTCAATCTGAGTTGGCTTTTTTTATTATTGATTTATCGCCAGGGATAAACCTAAAGATGAGTTAATTATTATTTATGACAGCTTAAGGCATATGATTAAATATGATTTTTTAATTTAAATTGAAAATGAATTCCCTGAAGTGACGGAGAAATACTTTTTTTTAGTCAAGCAAATTGTTAAAATATTAAACGCGGGTAGTCTAATAAAAAGTTAGGTTAGGCTAAGATTAGATTTCGTTGAATCTAGATAAAGCTACTGTTATTCTTATAGACGATTTTATCAACCTTATTTGGCTTTTTAATTGGGAAATGCATATGTAATATAAGGAAAATGCATGAATAATTTGCTTCTACAAAATGTATTGGTTTTAATATGAACATGTAGATAAAGTATATCAAACTCTAATCGGTAGTCCTATCGATAGTGTTTGAATATAACCTCTTTCTTAAGTGTCGAAACCACTTTTCTTTTACAATCGACAAATATGTGTCAAGTGACTTTTAAAAAGGAAATGGGTTTGTGGTGGGGAAAATAAAGGCATCTCCTTAAACTTGCACTTAACCAGATGACACGGAAAAAAAGACGCGCTTTTTTCGCCGAGCTTGTCTGCAAATTTTGCTTAAAGCTCTTAAAAAAAGGTGTTAGTAACAACAACACACACATGAGCAAGTGTGTGGGTCTCTGAGCTCCATTTGTAAATGTACAAATAAAACGAAAGGCAATAAAAATGAGGGCAAAGGCCAAAATGGAGACCGAGTCTGAGGCTGTATCAGAGACTGAGTTAGAAGCTGGACAGTTGTTGGACCGACGCAACACATTTAGATAAAGCGTTTTAGATTAATGCCAGACATGTGCTATGGTAGGGGAAGGGGAACGGGAAGAAGGAGAGAGAGTCCTATCAAAGAAGCCTGCGGGCAGCAATCAATGCAGCGTCATCAGCTTTCCACAAAATGTGAAAGCAATTGATACAAAAAAAAAAAAATCACTTCCTTTTGTAGAAGAAATAAGGTAAAAAAAATTTTGAGTCAAATAAATCAAAATATCCATTAAGAAATGCGAAATGACAATTCAAATGGGCTCATTGTGAATTGCGCTTGGGAACATTTAGCACAACTATTGTGTGTGTGTGTGTGTGTGGGAGTGTGCCCGCTTTGACAATGTGCGAGCCGTAGAACAAAACGTATAAAAAATAAAAAATATATATATATATATAAACTCGCGACATCAAAGTCAAAATGTTAAAAAGACTCCTTGGCAATAGGATTCTATTCTCGCTTTCATTTTATTGCCACTAAGTTGCTGGCTCGCTCTCACCGTGTCCTTTGGCAATTGCACTGAAGCAAGGACAACAAGTTAACTTGCTCTCTTCTTATTTTTTCTATCTCTCTTTGGTCTCTGTCTTGCTTTGTTTATTTTATGACCGCGACAAAGCACATTTTCCTCCCTTGAGGTTTTTTTCTAGCATATAACATTAAAATATCTAGTTGAAATAATTCGTTTGTAGATGGGGATAGCAAAAGGTCAGGAATCACAAAGTTAGCTAGTCCTTAAATTTAAGAGTGGAGAAACATTTTTATAGCTAAATAAAACCAGTTTTAATAAGTTTTAAAAAAATGCTTTACACAACTGATGGTCGATTTCTTGATTCTTTTAGTTAATTAAAATTTTTTCCAATTATTAATTAATTCTTTTAATTATTTTCGAAGCAAGTGACAAATCTTATTTTCTTAAACTTACTATTCACATCTATAAATAGATTATTTTATATGTTTTTAGTAAACTTTCTAAATTTTAGCAAATTCCTCAACGTGACTCACATTAATTGCAATATTCAGCATATTTCAACCCTTGTTCGTTTCTTTAGCAAAAAGCATATGGCAACTTATATTTTCCCAAGTAATTTCCGGTTCATAACTCGCAGCATTTAAAAATTTTCCAGCAATAGCGCACCATTAGTCAATAATTTAACAGGCTTGCGCTTCATCAAGATTCACACACACACACACACACACACATTCAGAGACCGTATACACACAGAAAAATACATACATATACCCAACTAGACGCTGGGTTTACACCCATTCACAATTAAATGCAATTCACGCGCAAACAAAAAGAAAACTCGACCAGAAACTAAAAGCAAACTTGACCAACAGCTGACAAGCACAAAGCGATGGACGATGTTCACTGGTCAAGAGCGGGGAGGAAAGTGAGGGGGGAGCTTGGTTGGATTGGTTGGAAATAGTTGGCCAACTGGCTGACTGGCTAGTTAGCTGGCCAGAGGACGATAATTCAAGGAGTGGAGAGCAGAAGCGAGGCAAGACAAGGCAAAAGGCAATTTAGTTCACATTTTTGTTGTTGCTGCTGCAGCTGAGATTTATTACAAACTTCCTGTCCGAGACGGAAACTACTCATTAGCCATTAAAAATGATTATGCGCAAACATTATTCACTGGCTTTAAGCCACAAGCATACATTTCTGCAATCTCTTTCTCGCTATCCCTCTTTCTGTCTGTCTGTCTGTCTGTCTTTCTTTCTCGCTTAAGTAGCCGCCCACGTGCTTCAACTCTGCTCTCGCGTTGCCAACCTCATTATAAACTAACACACACGTACATATGTGTCTGTCCCGCGGTGTGTGTGTATGTGTGTGAGTGTTTGAGTGGAGGGCACATCAGTTTATGGTCCGACATGTTTGAATTGCGAATGAGAAATTGATGGGCACTCAATCAATGTGTTTGAGCCGAAGTCGAAGCTTCTGCTATTTCCGTTCTGGTTGCTGGTGTTAATGTGCGTCCCCTGGGATCGAAATCTCCACACAGGAAGGAGCCCATTTTTAAGGCATGTGTTGCAGATTAGTGCTAAAAAAAATAATAAAATAAAACATGCTCTATTAAACTTAAAATGTCAGCTGATAGATTATTGAAGAACTTTGTAAAATTGTTCTGCTTCAAACTAGCTTATTAATGTTATCGATGTTACTGTCGATGTTTTGTAGACTGAAAAATATCTTTCTAAAATCAGGATATTGTATTGATTAAATTCGTTAATTCCAGTTTTTTTTTCAGGCCTCTTTTATCCACACACCCAGAATTTTATTTCCTTAAAAATTAAAATTACAGGCAATTCTTTCCAAGTCAATCCCTTTATTCACAAATGATTTTACACAAGTTGGTTAAGCAATCAATTCCTGCACATTTTAAATAATTCTAAATTGGATTCTGAATAGGATTAGGCACACAAATCTTGCACATCCCATAAGTCAAGCCTCATTGAGTTTGACATTAAATTTCCACGACAGCAGAAAGGAAAGGAAAGAAAAAAACAGGAAAAGATATTTGATTATCCCTCTCGGATAAGAAGCAATCAAGCAACAGATGAGGTAGATACAAGTCACTTTTCTCTCACTCACTCACTCTCTGTCTCTCTGCTGCCTCACTTAGTAATACATAAACCTGCCAAGTTTCACTCTGTGTATATATGTGTGTGTGTGTCGGTGATTTGTAATTTTTAAAGCATACATCAGGGCTGATACTTAGGTCCATTTTGCAGTTTGTACGATGTGCGTTGCATATTTTATGGCGTTTTCGTTCTGCTTTCTCCAGCCAATTTTCCCTTTAAAGCTCAAGTGTTGGCTTAAAGCCTGAAACAACAAAAACAATCTGAGCATATTAAAAGCAATCTAGTTAATTATTTTTTGTTGTAGCTATGAACGCTATGAAGTCATCGTCGAAATGTTTTCCTATTCAGGTTAAATGGTTCGACAAAATTAAGGCTAAAAAGCCAAAAGCTGCTGACAGCTCAACTGCTGTAAATGACCAAATTGGCAAATGTCTTTAAAAGGCAACCAGCGGCAGCAACAACCATATCAGGCAACAACAACAACAACAAGAGGTAGCAACAATCACACGCACTCAATTAAATGCGCATTAAAAAAGCATTTGGTATTTTGGCCCTTAGGGGTTGGCAAGAAGGATGAGGAGAGGGTGCGATATGGGAATTGGGAATCAGCAACTCCTGGTCCAATATTGTTTCTATTGTTGTCATTCTCATTGTTGTTGTTGTTGTCCTGCGCGTGAGCAATTAAATCAAACGGCAGCAGACGCCACGCCACATTGAGCAGGAAAACAAAGAACAATTACGGCATAATAGGGTATAATCGGGTATATTATGCGAGTAACGACTATAAGATATCCTAAATAAAATTGTTTATGAACTGAAATTAATTAATGTTGCTTTTTAAAATGATTCACAACTGTTTTATAGTGTCAAAATAAATTTAAAAAATAAAAATCAGTGGATAACCGAAAAATAAATTTTAAAAATAAAAATAAAATAATAGACTGCAGTAAGAGTGATCTGTTAACTGACCGGACTATGAACTGCTTAGACAATTGTTCGAATATTGAAATTATTTAAGAATTGGTTAAGCTTCATAATAATTTAAAATTATTAATATGAGTTTATCATAACTCAGTCCAAATTATATTCTAAATATGTCAAATAGTTCTAATGGAATAAAATAATATTTTGAAATGCTTTCAAATTTATACAGGGTGTCCTAATCGCCTATCAGTTTATTTGCTCTTGTTTTGCTTATTGTTTTAATTAACACAACATACGCATGAAAGTATTTGATGGGGATTGTCAGTGGCGCAGGTGCGGAGGGGTAGACAGGAGGGGAGGAACGGGTAGTTAGCTGGTAGGGGACAACAGCACAGCTCATTAGACACGCACCAAAGTGTTTGTCGCCCACTGCTGGCGACTGCCGCTGACCAGTGTGACCAGTCAGCCATGAAGAAGCGCTCTTTGATTTGTGGATGCGTACAGTCGCCTGTTTTGCGTGTCCATGCTATGGACTCCATAGTACGTATTATCCTTGCCGTATGGGGCATGCCACTGATTTCATAATTCGCTTTTGTTTTAGCTGCTGCCTTCTGCTTTCTGCCTGCCCTGTTAGCCACTTTGGGGAATTCGCGAACGTGGCTATCTGCACGCTTTCTGCCTCACTGATTTATGGTCTATATTTATTTATATACATTTTTATTTTCGGTCTTTTATTTTTTTGGTTTTTATGATTTCTAGCCGAACGTATTTCGTGTCTGGCTTCACTCTGTTGTTTTTATTCATGGGGTAGATGTGGGAACTACCTTATTTCGATAAGCCTCATTTAGTTCTCATTCACTTCCAGTTGTATTCATTTATATGCGCTTCATTCAAGCGTATGCATTTCGATATTGAAATATATGTATATATTTTATGTATAGATTTATATTGGGTCCAAACTCTCTGATTCCTCTTGGGACTGCAGCCCGTTGATAACAATTTGTTTAGCTTTACGCTTTAATTTTAATATCCAACAAACCATTCACATATATTATAATCTCTTTACAACGTCCATTTTTTTTTTGTGTTGAATTTAAATTATTTACTGCTTAATTAATGTTAAATTTGGTTGAGGATTTAAGTTGCAAATTAAACATTTAATATTTTATGTTATGTGATTGCTTTGTTGCTGCTGCTTGGCAAACACACATAATAAATGTTTACTCAAACTTTTGCTTGAAATTGTCAATGAAAACTGACTGAATATTTATATCACAAATTGGCTTAAATACAGTTTTCCTCATTAATTAAGTTGATAAACAAAAAGGTGTTATAAATAAAGCAAACTAAATTTGTATATAAATTACAACTGTTAAATAATATAATTTAACAATTGCTGAAAGAAATACATATTAAAAAGTTGGGAAGTTGATATTTTTAAATATCAAAAGAGATATAAAGATAAATTTAGTTTAGCAACTTTTCCTATTATTTTTTCGCTTTTGAGTTATACTAAACACTTGACTTGATTATCAAGTGATTGTTGTTGTTGCTGCTACTGTTTGTGCTGCTAGCAACAAAATCAACAAACAATTTGCCTGTCACTTTTAAGTGGAAACTAGACCAAGACCAGCCTGTACTTATTTGGCCCGAAATGCCTGCAGTTATAGCCCAGTTGACCCAAGCTCAACCCAATCGCTGCAATTTTCCGCTGCAATATATAATTTAAAAATACCAACACAAAAAATATAACAAATCTAGCAAATTAACAGACATAAATGACATTTGGCAAAGACACTTAAAAATATTTGAGCGCATTTTTTATGCGTGTTGCGCCAAATTAAGTCAATGCAAACAAAGCCAAAAAAAATAGAAATAATCGCATGAAAAGCTATTTTGTGCAGTTGGAAAACTGGTTTTCACTATTGAGTTCAATGCCTCACAGCAGCTGCGACTGCGAATTTCAATTGCCAAGTTAACTAACTAACGGCCAAGTTAACTAACCACAACCGACCAAACCAATCGACAAACCGACCAACCGGGCAACAAGCCAAACATATTTTCCATAGATTTTTCACTTTCACTATTGCTCTTGCAATTATTATTGCACTCGAAATGTTGGTTATGGTTAATTATCTTTATGAGTTTTAGCCGCAAGGTGCCGAGTGAAAAGTGTTTGGCCATAAATTGTTGGCTATTACAGGCAATAGCCAAAAGTAAAGTTGGACTTATTAACCAATTTGAAAGGAAAGTACAACTAAAAAACAAAGTGATTATTTTACACACTATCCAATTAGTCGCTCTCAAATTTGTAAAATAAGCGCATTAAATGGGTCTCTTGGCCACGCCCTAACATGTCAAGCATTTATAACTGTAGCTCGTGTGCTTTATTTTAGGGTCTGTTAAGGGCCAGCTTAAAATTATAAAAAAAAAACAGAAGGCCTCTTGTATTGCAATTGCTCGACTGAAAGTTACTCTATACTAGTAATAAAAAAATACATCGATAAATCGACAACGATTTAAAAATATTTTAACTCTGTTTGAGAATCTATCAAACTGTCAAATCTTTGTCTAATTTTAACCGATTTCCTTGCAGAATATCAAAATTTATAAATTTAAATTTTATTTCATCACTCTGCAGCTTTGTTTGCCATTATTTATCGAACAATTATGTAATAAAATAATTTTATTTGTTTAATGTCAACTAAGGAGAAATGGGTTTCTCCTAGTTTGTCAGCTACCGAGTATTAAAAACTGTTTGGCTATTTTTTTGGCAATTTGTCACGTACCTTCTAAATGAAATATTGATAATAACCACACACTCTCAAACATGTGTATCTGCCACATATTGAATTTACAATGGACAGCAAATTAAGGGCGACATTCAATTTGATAATTTCGTTTTGAAGTAAATTTTAAATTGAACTCAATAAAAAAAAAATGCTGAGCTCCGCACACATGCCATGGATCAACGGGATGGGGGGTTGAGTTCGTGAGTTCGGGGTCGGGTTAAGAGTCCGTACACTGCAAGAAAATTCAATCAAATGGCGCCCGTGTCGACAGGTCAACACTCGACGGTGACAGTCGTCAGTCGGTGAGTGTATGAGTGTAAATGGGTCTGCTAAAGTGGGAGTTGAATGAATGAATGAATGTGAGTGGGTGAATGAATGGAATTGAATATAAGTGCGCCTGCCACATAATTGCATTTATTTACATTTGCGACACAAATTGAGGTGACAGTTGCAGCTGACAAGTGGCAACCAGGAGCGGGAGAGAAATGTGACAGCTTGTGGAAATAGTTTGACGATTTTAAAGCAGAAACTTAGAAAGTTTCTACAAATTTATAGTTAAAGTTGAGTTGCAGCTGACACAGTTTAATAATAATCATGAGAAGCTTTAGATTTGGAATTTACTTGTAGAGAATTGTATTGTACAGAAAGCGCTTTTATTTGTTATGAATTATATGATAAAATAATATTATATCTGACTATTTTAATTGAAAAGTATTTCAAACCAAACTTTTGTTTCTTTTATTTATTAGATCAAGTTCTTGAAGACAAAGGAAGGCACCGCCATGGTACAAATGGGCGATTCGGTTGCTGTTGAACGTTGCGTGCAACATTTGAATAACATTCCCGTTGGCACTGGCGGCAAAATACAGATTGCATTCTCAAAGCAGAACTTCCTATCGGAGGTAATCAATCCATTCTTGCTGCCGGATCATACACCCAGCTTCAAGGAGTACACTGGCTCCAAAAACAATCGTTTCCTATCACCGGCCCAGGCCAGCAAGAATCGCATTCAACCACCGAGCAAAGTAAATTTATTTAAATATAATATTTTTTTTTAATTATATATAACAATTATTATTTCTATTTAGATCTTGCACTTCTTCAATACACCGCCCGGTCTCACCGAGGATCAGCTCATTGGCATATTCAATATTAAGGAGGTGCCAGCCACATCGGTGCGTCTATTCCCATTGAAGACAGAGCGCTCATCGTCGGGTCTGATCGAGTTCCCCAACATTTCGCAAGCTGTTTTGGCCATCATGAAGTGCAACCATCTGCCTATTGAGGGTAAAGGTGAGATAGTGTTGTGTTTAAGTGTTATTCCAAAGTTTGGCCCATTCAAAAATTTGTTTACATATGGCCAGTTCCAATATTGAGAATCAAATGAAAAAGTTACACAAAATTTTCGCAAAAAAAAACTACCTATCCCATAAAAATTCAAAAACAAGAAATATCTTCATCATACACCCCAAAAAGTAGGCAACATTCATTTTGCTTCGGCTTTAAAGTATTCAGGAGGCCATTTTGCATGGCCTTTTGACTTTTGCTGCCGCACACCAAAAAAAAAAAAAAAACACCTCCTCCTTCCACTTCATCATCACACTCGCAATAAGCCTACACCGCACACCCCTCCACCCTCCACCATCCACCCTCCTCCCATCTTCCACATGCCTCAAGCTGCGCAAAACTTTAGCTTTTCATGTTCTTTAACTGGTTTTATATTTGGGATGGAGCTAGAGAAAAGTTTTTAGTTAAGAGTTGCGTCCGCGTCGCGTTGAAAATTTTAATTTGGTAATTAAGATAAACAATTTCAGTTGCCAGTTATTTAATAGGACTTGTAAACGCGCCCTCCTATATAACATTTACAGGAAGCCTATTACTGTTTCAGTATTTTTCCAGCAGCTGCGACTTTTACTGGTTACTTTTCGTAGATTTCAAAAATCTCCCTTCTCTCTCGAAACTTGACGACCCATAAAACTTTGTCCATAAATATTTCAACCTCCTTATTTTCCCCTTGCTTGGGCCGCATTACGATTATTACTTTCATATTTGCATTTTGTTTTGCCATTTATTTACCTTGTCAACATGGCAATTATTTCCCTTACAACATCGTCATCATCATCATTTGCAACAATCTCGCTCGTAAAATAATCAACATTTGATTGCCAAACGATTTGCCTTTGTTTTTTATCCTTTTTCGATTTTTGATTTTGCCTAGCAAGTAAATTGCCAATGAGTCGCTGTCATTGCCAAAGTTCTTATGGATACACTTGTTTTGTTGCTAATAATGCATATTTTTTATGAATATACCTGATTTACAGTTAAGGTCGTTTGCGTAGGAATTACTCATTTAATTAAAAAAAATCTAAAAATCAGTAGTACAAAGTTTAATCCGTAAAAGAATTTAAATTAAATATTAAATTAAATAAAGCATAAATTTTGAGTTCTGATATTATAAACAGAAGGGAATAAAAATAAAAAAAAAACCGTTTGAGAGAATTACAATTTTAAAATATTTTTTTAAATTATAATTTTTATTTTTTCTGCTATTTAAATTAGTATTTCAATAACTGAAGTTTTTTGTTCTGCCATTTAATAAATTAACCTATTCAACTGCATCGTGCTCCTGTCATTGTTTACACCTTGCGTAAAAATCTTTTATGCAAATAACCAAACACAACGAAGACTTTTCCCCATGAAAATGGGAAAGATTTGTGTTTGTGTGTGTGTGTGTGTGTGTTGTATGTATGTGTGAATATTTTGTCAATATTTTGGTGGGTGCTGTGTGCAAATTTGTTATTGTTGATGCATTTCTGCTGCTGCTGCTGTTGCTGTTGCTGCTGCTGCTGCATCGAGTGCCGCTCGAGTGCATAGTAAATAGTAATTAAAAGTGTAAGGAATGCAAATACACTCAAAATACACTATGCACATACAGACGCTCACACACACGCACAACATGCAGTGCACTATGGTCCGGATGAAGATTTTTTAGGAATTAAGTCATTTTATAAACATGTTCAAAGTACCGATATTTTTATGGCGATGTATTCAAAACACATCAAGCTCAAATGTTGCATAACTAAAATCTTAACATTTCTCAACACTGTTCAGCAATCAGCTGTTGAACAGAGTTCATTTGAACAAAGAGCACATGAAACGCATATGCGCATTTTTAAGGTTAATTTGAATTCTCTTACAGCACGTACTTAAAAGCTTTATTAACAAAATTTATCATGGATTATATTCATTGTGGTTTGTATTTTGTGTTTATATATCTGTGTTGCTTAAAATCAAAATGCTATATGTTGCCATCTGTAATTTAAAAACTTGCCTCGAAAAAAAATTTTTTCAATTAAATTTTATCTTTTATAAGATATAACTAATTTTGTCAGCACTTGTCAGCAATGTGACTATATGCATTTTGAAGATTGATCAATTCTAAAATTGTACTATTAAGCTCAAGTTGCGCATTTTTGCGCATTTTTCACAATCTCACTTTATTTCAGGTAACCTCACGTTATAAAATGCGTATTCGTTTAAAGTGTGGCGACAACACATGAGACAAAATGACCAAAATTATGATTTTTTGGCTTATTTTATTGTGCGCATTGGCGAAAATTACAAAAACTCGTGTTTACGTATTGAATAAATGATAAATCTTTACAATCGACAAAAAATAGAAATTTCCAGTTTCATACAAAAAGTTAGTTCACGACCGATTTTAATAATTTGAACAATAGGACATAATAAATGATAGTATTCCGATCTTGATATATGTTAGCCCGAATGTGAGGAGCATAATATCACTTATATACGATAAGTTTGGTCAGATATTTTGGAAAAAAATTGAGTTTTTAGAAAAAAAATGACTTTTCGACTGATAATTCCTATTATTTCTATATGATATAGTTGTCCGATTTGGATGAAATTTTGCCAACACGTTACAGGCATATTAACACGCCTAACCTGTAAGTTTGGTCATGATAGGTTGAAAAACAAAAAATTTAAATATCGCAAAATCGAAAACAAAGGCGGCACCACGCCCACTTTTCTAGGCCATTTGCGTATTTATATCATAGGCCCAATGCAAAAGACTAGACCAAAAAAACTTTATTCGTTCTCGAGCTATTAATTTATTCCTAAAAAATCTTCATCCGGACCATAGTGCAGTGCATGCAAATATCAAATGCTAAATGCAAACAGTTGCCATTGCATACTTTCAGGCTGTGAAATTATGCATCTAGCAAATATTTTATGTCCCTTTGTGTGTGTGTGTATGTGTGTGTGTGTGTTGTTGCTGTATTTATAAAGTCTATATATATATATTTGAGTGTGTTTTTTTTTTTTTCTCTGATGGTTGGCAATTTTTACGTTTGAATGATTTTGATTGCATTGGCATATAGAACGTGGCACGGCCAAGTATTTTTATGACGGTTGCCGCAATTTAATTGGCACATAAAACTCGGTTAGGCTCCTCGGTTAGGTGGTTATCCAGCACACCAGTAAGGGTAGGGGGTTAAATTAGAGGTATTGAGCTTAATGATTTTAATTGCACGTAGCAAATAAAATAGGGTTTCTATGATTTTAGGTCTAGGTCATAAACTCGGCATGCATCAAAGTGGAAGTTAGCGTTTATCCTATTATTCAACTAAAGTCACCTCCCTTTCCTCATCCGCATCCTTTTCCCCCCGATTTCCCAAATGAAAACTCTGCGAAAAACAAAATAACTTAATTCAGATATACAACACTTATACACATTACTACAAACAATACTATAAAAAAAAACAAATGCTTTTTAGCAACAAAGGATCACCATTTATTCTATAACTATGCATTTTTTCTATCCCCTTCCATTTCTTTTTTTCACCCATGTCCATCTCTGATCCGCACGCATAATATAGGCACCAAATTTCCATTCATCATGAAGTTGTGCTTCTCATCGTCGAAGAGCATGAATGGAGCCTGGAATAATGCGGCCAATGAGGGCATGATCGAGAAGGAGAATGATGGCGATATCAAGGTGGAGATTTACAATTGAGATTTGATAACCATTGTGTAAGCAAACAACATCCAGCTACGCAACACACAATACAAAAGAAAACAAACCAACAATCGACAACCAACAACCAACAACTACAACAAGCAGCAACAACTACTACAAGAAAAACAAGAACAACAAGTACAGTAGGCGGAGTAGATTTGGATGGGAAGAGAGGCAGGACGACACATCGGCAACAATAATAATTATAATAACATAGCAAATGCAAAATGCAAAGGCAAATGCAAAAATTGAATGATGATTGGACACATAACTATGAGGAGCAGTCTGTTAAAGCTGCACCCAAAACTGATGATTACAAATTAAGGATTAATTGTATTATTGACACACACAGAACCACACTAATACATTAAACTACAACTTAAAGAAAACTTATACTTAAATCTTATACAAATCGCAAACGCATGTAACTTTTCTACGCGCCATTTACTTTAAAAATCGAATCACAATTAAACGATATATTCAACACAAATACATCAACAAAATGGCGGCGTTCGAAAGCTACACACTAACACACACACATACATTCACCTACACACACTCACACACATTTACGCACTTTACATGCGTTTGCGTTACGACAACAACAAGAATTGTTATTAAAATTGTGGATGAATAGCAAAAAAAAAAAATTAGGTTAAAAAATTGTTTAGTTGCATTATTTAAAACACCAACAAAATTTTCCTTTTTTTTCTCATTATTTTTGTAAAGTTTTTCGTGTGTGTGTTTCACTTGATGAAATTGCAAAACAACAAACAAGAAATACAAACAACAATTAACAAAAACAAATTGTAAACAATGTAATATGAAAATAATATAATATATAGTAATAATAAATAATAATTAAAAAAAAAAAAAACAATTTGAGCACACACGACGCAAATGCAGTAACTTAGACAACAACTTCATTTTAGTTAATTATATTATTTAAATATATTGAGATAATTGCGTGAAAACAACTATAACAACAAAATGCAACAACAAAATTTCTTTTGACAATATTTCGACAAGTATTCACGTGTGAGACAAAAAATCTAAATAAAATATTTATTAAAATGAAATATAATATAAAAATAATTAAAAATGCGAGAGCAAAACGTGTAAAATTAAACCAAAAATTTAGCAATTTTAAATCAAATTTATTAATTTTAGTTATGCAAATTTCAGATAGAAAAAAACTTGCACAAGCCAATGTTTTCACTTTTACGATTAATTTTGATTTTCTTAAATTAAATATTAACAAAAATGACGAAAAAGACAAAAGAACATTAACATAATTTTTGTGCTTAATTTACAAAAGTTGAAAAAAGGCATAAATTTATATGTATGAGCTGTATATGTATTTAAATTAAATTAATATTAAATATAATTTTACACTATATGTAAAAAGCAACAACTAAAAAAAAAAACAATTAATTGCAAAAAGCATATTAATTTATACATTAATTTGTAAGTACAGCAAGAACTTGAGACAGGCATGCAAAACAAACATTACAAGATTATAAATAAAAACAAGAAATATTTTTGAGGCGTTTTAAGGTTAGCAGAAGAGACAGAGCCAAACATTTCAAAACTAAAAGTAAACTTGGCGCGACGCATTAAACAAAACAAAGAAAAAAAACAGAATGGAAATAAAAATGTAATAAATAAATTAATTAATTTAAAAAATATCAGCAATAAAAGCAACAGTAACAACCATATCAAAGGCGTATGTTAGATTTACTATAACAAGAATGAAACTAAAAATAAAATTGTAATAAAATGAAAATTATAAATAACTATAAAATCATAACAAAAAATTTCATTTGACTTTAGTTTAAGCAATCTGCAGCTAGTTATAAAAAAATTTTTATTTACATTTTCATTAAGCAGGGCGAAGTTCTATATTTGTTCTGAATGCAAATCAACGAATACTATATATTTACAATATGCTATATAGGGCCGTTAAACGAATTTCTCATGCAAATCATTTTCATAATCATTTCTTTTCCATCATTTCTAATAATACTATGTGCAATTATTGCTTTAAACTACAACAAACAGGAAAAGCACTTCATTGAAACTATTTTATTTATTTATAGCAGTCTTTCCTCATTTAATTCGGTCGTTTTTCATCTTTTGATTATGATTTTTGTTTTTATCTTAGTTTTTATGTAAATTGTTGTAAATCGTATAAACTGTAAAATATATTTTTCTACAATTAAGTATAATTGTACTTAATTTAATGATTTATTGAGAGTAAACACAAAAGAAAAAGAATTAAATGAAAAAAATCTCGTTAATAATTAAATCATACAATTTATTTTATTAAGAACTTAAAGCAACAACGATCTTGAAGCTCCTAATTAGTGCATAAATAAATAAATGAAATAAAAAATAAAAAAATTAAAATATAATACTTTAAACAAATAATAAAATACATCTTGGTAGCTACTATATCATTTATATAAAATCAGAAATAAAAATATTGATTTTAAATGTTATTCTATGGAATACAACATTTTACAGCATTGTATAATTTTATTTTTTAATTAGTATGCATAAAACAAAGTATATATAATATTTAGTTATATATAAATATAGGCAGACGGGTTCGCAATTTCATTTTCATTTCAATAAAAAATTTGTAGAGCTTACTTTTCGATCGTATGCATGCAGGATTTCTGTGTGAAATTGAAACGAAAATGAAATTAGAAATATGTCTGAATATATGTAATTTGTTTTATTTAATATTTAAATTTTGTTGTTATTTTTTCCTGTGTGCCCAAAGTTTGTAATATGCGCGCTCATTTTTTTGATATAAATATATATGTACGATATATGTAAAATAATTTTGTATTTGGTTTTTGTTTCATTTAAAGCTTCATCACCAACAGATACATTGAAATAGTTTTATATGTTTTACAGGAATTGAAGAAACGTGACAAATAATTTGCATAATATTGAAAAACTATAGTAAAACTCTCAGAAGAATATAAACACATCCTAAGAACGCACAGCCCTACGCCCACTAAGTTTTTATTTTTGAATTTACAATAAAACAGAATAATCAAATTAATGAATAAAAAATAAGAGAAACTAAAAACTACCAAAACGATATGCCAAATTGTTAATGAGTAAATCCTGAATTCTTAACATATCGAAATTTATAAGGCCGCTTAAGTTAAACGATTTTACAAATTAGGCATTAAAAATGTATTTGAATAATAAATACCCAGAATACTTTCACTCAACAACAACTGCTAACAAACATAATCGATTTGTTAAAAACAAACAAAAAACAAAATGAAAGATTTAAGATAAAAACGCCCAGCAAGTATTGTATCCAATGCTAGACCTAAGCGATAATAAGTTATAATTAGTGTGCTTTAATGAATCATTTGAAAAAATTATAAACAAAATACTAGCAAAATTATTTTCATTTGATTTGCTTGTGTTAACAATTTTAGAACTAGTCAAAAGCAAGTTTAACTTTTACTTTAAACGCATTGGAAATCAAATATGTCGAGGCCTGTGCTGTTTTCACAATATTTCCCCATAAATTGTAGCATACTTTTTGAAGCTAAACACTTAGTCCTAAATTCCGTAGATCTGTTGTGCTTTTGTTTAATTTTAAGTCGCTCCTTAAAGTATGCTTTGCTCATTTTGGGCGAAATCAAAACTCGGAACAGGTCTGACTACAAACTAGATAAATTTTTTTATTATAATTGTCAGCAAATTGAATTTGTTAAGCAAATAACGCCCCCTTTTTGACCCAATTGGTTTTTGAATTGTGTTTGAATATTCTTTGGACTGATTTTGATTATAAACTTTTTGCAAATGCCGCGTAGTTTTCAACTCTAATAAAAATGCGCATGGGGCACAAGGTAGGTGCTGTTTATAAATACGATAAAACTCAAAATGAAACTCGATTTTCAGAATTTGACTACCATAATACCCGTTGTGTTGAGATGCGTTCTATGAGCGATATTCAAAAACGGTTTTTACTTAGTTCTTGTAATTCGCGTTATTAACACCAATAATATCACAGCAACTACAACAACGTTATTTAAAAAAAATATGGACCAGTTTATTCAGCACTGAATTGACAACCACCAAGAATCAAAAACAAAATGAAATTATATACATTATATAAATTGATGAAACCGTCCAATTATGAAAAACAGCAACAACAACAAGAAACAACACCAGACACCAAAACACGAGTTGAAAACTGCTATCCCAAAAACAGAACGATCGCCTGTGTTGCTTTAAACACTGCGTATGACATACTGTAGTGTTGGAAAGCGTTTTTAGTCACACAGGCGATACATATATTTCCATGCCATGCTGCTTACACGAGTTACAACTACAAAGTCAAATAATCAGGCCCCTTCCGAGTTTCATTTCAGCATAAATTCAACAAATATATAAAGCATTATTTACGGATTTTGCTCTTTTATATATTTGTTTATATTGATGATATATTTGGAAATGGGAATTGGCCTGATTAGAATACATATGATTTGCTATGCAAAAAACCTTTTACTTGCTAACCATTTTATATGATTTTGGTATTTCCAGCAAATGAAAAGAATACAACACTAAACAAAACCAAAACCAACAACTTTGTACACCGAAACGAATTCATAATTATCTATGATGAAATGCATATTTGAGAGCAATCCAAAAAAAAAAATAAAACGAAAAAAAATTGTAGAAAAGAGCGAAAAAAAACTACATATGAAAAATGCATAAAAGATACAAGATACTACAACTATATTCTTATAGGCTTATAGTTTATATTATACTTACATACACACATAAAAGTACTTATATATACATGCATACATTTAACGAAATATTTACATATAACTATACTACGTACTTACAAGTACTTACATATATAACAGAGTACATAAACACGCATAGTAAAGTAATACCTACAACACTCACACACACAAACACATTGAATATACAACATATGATATATGTGTATATCTTATATATATATATAGTTTTTAAACAACAACAAGCGCGTGTCAATTTTAAATTCAAAATATGAGAAATTGAAGCGAAAAGGAAATCGCTTTGTGAAACATAACCAAAACTTAACATAATTACACCACAAATTACACAAACTACACAACAGACAGACAGACACAGACACACAGACAAAGGACGAAGGAAAAGGATGTCAGGCCGACAGGCAAGGCAGGCAGCAAAGTTTTAATACTAAATAAAGGACAACTGCATAGTGTAGTCGTACGCGTAATTACTGGTGATAATTTTGAAAAAATCTTAAAACAATATTATTAAAGAACGAAAACCAAAAACAAAAACGAAAAATAAAAAACGAAAACGAAACCAAAAAAAAAACAAAAAATAAAATATACTCGTAAATTAACTTACACAACGTACTGTAATTGGATACGTATAATTAGCAGCTATGAAGTTTCCTCACTCTCCCCATCTCCTTCCTCCAACAGCCCTCAAATAGATGTCTATATATATATATATATATATATATATATATATATATATATACATATATATTCAGAGCATTCCTTATTCTTAGTGTAAGCAACAATTTTCGAGCACACAAAACTTAACGAAATTGCAACAAAACGAAGGCGAAAAAAAGGAAATTAAAAAAAGGGATAGAATATTTTCAGTGTATTTGCAAAATAGGCATTGAATTTAGCAAACAGTATTTTACAACCCAGCTCACCAATACATATACTTTCACACACAATCGCACACCGACACACAAATTTAACTGGGATCTCAATTTAAAGCTGCCTGCGATTTAAAGCAAATGTTTCAAATAATTTATTGTTCATTTTAATCGCAAGCATTTCTCCATGCCAGTGTGTTTGTGTGCGTGTGTGTGCACGCGTATGTGAATGTGTGTGAGGTTGTTAATAATAGCATACTTTGAGGCTCCTATTAGTTGGTGTGCGTAAATGTCGCTCTGTGCTTAAAATGAACTGCGAGAACAAAGTGCTGGTCAGACAAACCGATTTTTATCACATCGATAAACCTTAATTTGATGCTGATCATCAATTTATACACAGAAAAAATTTATTTTAAAATACAAGCTTAAAATTCTAAATGTTAGCATGAATTTTTTTGAATAATGTGCGGATAATATAGCATCGATTTAACAATTATAAATTCAGATAAGCCTGAAATATTTAATGTAACTAAGTAAAATCGTACGGAACCCCGAAAATCAAAATATTTCCTGATATCCCAAAGAAAAATCGTTCTTGAATCAAGTATTTTGTACTTGGCTTAAGACAATCCGTCAATTTCGTACTTCTGACACTGCATTGGATAGATTTTAAGCCGGAATCGGGAATATTTTTTTTCATGCAGTTTTCATTATCAGAACTCTGACATCTTTTATGGGATATAGCATTTTTAAGTATCAAACTCCTAAAAGTCGTTTTTAAAATAATCGATAATGATTAGCTCTGCTAACTAATATTTATTACTATCGATAAGTTATCGCAGCACTTTGAAGAGCACAGAGTGAACCAAAATACAAGAACAGATCCCTACATATGTGACTCTTAAAGGACACGACATCGACCGGTTGTAAACTCACACTCACACACATATACAAAGAACACAACAAAACACAAGACAAATACACTTAAATATATATGTGTATATACTTACAAATAGAGAGCGAGAGCGATAGCAAGAGAGAGAGCTAGAGTCCCAGACAAGTTGTTTAATTTGGCGTGTGCAATAAATAAGTTTAATTTGACTTGTGTTTAGTTAACACAATTTCATATATTTAATAATAATAGAAATGTTAATATGCAATTTAGTTGAATTTGCGTTGAACGTTTTAGTTTAGTTAATGCATAAATTTAATTTTAGACTTGATTGTACTAAGGCGGAAATAGTTATATGATTTCTACACACACACACACACATACAGATACACATAGCCACTTGTTAAACTAATCCACCGAATAAAAACAATCTCATTAACTAAATTATAATTAAATTAAATTATAACAATGACGTTTTGCAGCTATTTCCGCCAATGCTTTGGCTTTTCTGTTTGCATTTAGTAGTACTAATATTTATGCCGCGACTGTAAGACACGCTGCAATAAAAAGTGCAGCATACTTTGAGGGTGCATTGAAAAATGAATAACAAAGCAAAATGAAGAATAATAAATAGATGTAGAAGGAGATGAATAAGAACAACAACAACAACAAGAACGATATCATAGCAACAAATTTAAATTGAATTTTCTAAGTGTTTAGTCGAAAACGCGTAAAGATCGTATCGTAATTTACTTATATATATAGAGAATAAATAATACACTTAATACTAACACTACATACATATGCTACATTATATACTTAATTACACATAACATAACATACATATATATACAAACATTACATACATGCAGTCATACATAATAACATAAGCCTACAGAATGCAAACATAATCAGATCAACCAAACAACTTTTGATAGCAACTTTTCGATATTTATTAACAATTTTTGAAACACGTTTCTGCGTCTCGTATACATAAACAAACAAACAAACACACACACCCACATAAACAATCACACACACTAACATAATCAATGTGTTATATACAGATATAGTTATCATTCAACGTATATCAAGCGATAGTATCGAAAGAATCCAATTAAAAAATATCACAACACAGCAAATTTGTTTCTACGAGTATATAGACACACTCACACACACACACAAACACTTATACAGCCACACAGTATGACAAATTATAAACAATTATTAAAACTACTATTTATTAAATGTTGTTAGCATTTCAAAAACAAAAAACAAAAAACGCTGTAGTGCAAATGCAAAAAACAAAAACCAAACAAAACAAAAAAATGAGCAAACAGAAAATTGTAAGCAAAAAATTAAAAAACTTATTTAAATTTAAGTGAAAATTACAGAGAAATTCGATGCAAACGAAATATCTCAAAAAATACATAAACAACCACAACAAAAACAAACAACAACAATACAACAACAAATACAAATACAAATACATAATACAATTCTTTGATCTTGAGCGAAACAAATAAATGAAAACTTAAACTTATACACAAAAAAAAAGAAAAACTCAAAAAAAAACTTTGTTTTATTTCCACAAAAACAAGAACAACAACAGTTAAACAAGAAATGCAAGAAATGTATTTTATTTCTTTCGATTTTTACTCACCCGAAACTCACCCTATACTTTTATCATATTTACAGTTAATAAGCAGTACAACAACAACAACAACTACAGACAACACAATAACAACAACATCAGTAGAGTACAGTTAGTGGCCGCATAAGAACAACAACAACAACAACAACAACAATGTACAAGTAAAACAGTCACCAAGTCCTAACCAAACCTTCAACAACAACCTCAACAAATACAACAAGAATCACGTCCATTACAATAACAAGAACAACCGATGTTCTCATTTAAATACCAACAACAATAACAACCAGAACAAAATCAACAACAACTGCATGAGAACACTTTGAATTTGAATGCATTTGAGAACGCGTATAATAAATGTAAAAAAGGAGGATCTTTCTATTTCAATAAATGTTTTTTTTTAATTAAAATATAATAATAATCTCATAATATTTTAAAGTTTAAATTCCATATAGAAAATAAATATCTGCAGATCTGATTTTTACACTCCATTAAATATGTATGCTATGTTTAGTACAGATATCTATGTAGAAGACAAACATTTAAATATATTGAAAAATCAATCATTAAATTAATTTCATTCAAATTCACAATTCACTTCAAATTCATTAAAAACTTAAAGAGTTCATAATTTATACTCTGAACAGATGTAGCTTCCATGCAGTTGTAACTTCTCCAAGAACTTCAACATGGTTTCTTATTGTTCATTTTTATCAAGTTCTTCTTATCATTGTTCATTCAGCTTGAGCTTTAGTCTTACCTTAATCTGCCTGCTGCCTGTGGTAAGTAATTGAAGTAGCCACAGTAATGACTTCTTTAAAATCATATAACCCAAAAACAAAGCCAAAGATTTATTAGCTGTTTAATAGGTTAGCTAACCAGTTAAAAATAGAGCCTGAGGCTAGTTAGCGAAGCGCATTCAGATGTGAAACTAGTTTAATTTAATTTAAAGTCGAATTTTTTATTGACGCTGGCAACAAAAAGCAGATCCTTAAAATTGCGACTAGCAGATACCCTCACACACATGCTTTTGCTATAATTTGCCTTTGTTTTTCTCAAATTTATTTCTGTATTTACTAAAATAAATACAAAGCCTTGGACCCACATAGCTTTAGGGTACAAAAATAGTAGTAGAAAAAACTGTTTAAAATAAATCGAAAGCCTCAAAAATTTAATTTAGTTCACGCACAAAACTAATAATAAGCAAACAAATACGCAAATAAACAATAATTGAATATGCGACATTCGAGTCCAGACCAAAAAAGCGAAAAGCAACAATGCAGAAAATGAAATGAATATCGAAAAACCAATTCAAACCATGCGGAAATTTTGCGCAAATGTATGGAAAAATGGGCCGTTAGGCAGTTGCCCAAAAAACAAATTAAGCGGTTTATGTGCAACATTTTGTGGCACTTCCCGTTTTGTCCAATAAAGTTTATTCAACATTTTGCCATACGTTCCGATGACAATGATTTCGCTTTTCAAATTTAAGTTGACGATGTCAAAACACGCTTGAATAATTACCAGAAACTGCATTCAAAATTGTTTAATTAAGGTTGTGGCCTAAGCCCAAGGCCTGAACTTTTTCAAAGCAGCTGCCTTAAAGGGTCCAAACTGCTCAATTTATTAACTGTCTCGGACATGTAAGTTTTCTCTCTTCCTCCACTCTCCTCTCTTTCCCTCTGTGTCTGTGTCCCCTTTCACTATGTGGGCTCAATAAATAATTTACTTAAGCTTAAGTTTTATGTAAAGCAGCAGATTTTGCATTGGCTCGTTGTAATCCTTTGTCTATTATTTCATTTACCATCGTAATACCAAACCGAACCGACTTACATAAATATTCCATTTGAAATGCATGCCAATGCCAATACCTTGGGCCATTGTGGCTAAAGGTTTATTCCTAGTATTTTGCCTGCCATTGTCATTTCATTTGAGTTCTTTCCTTCCATTTATTTTATTTATTTTTTTGTTATTTTTCGCAGCTGTCTAACTAATAAAACACAAACGTTCAACGACGAGTATTTATCCATGGTTTGTTTATTTAGTTTTATTTCATTTGTACCTGTTTTTCTTATTCATTTAATAGCTTTCTATTTGGTTTACATCTATTTTTTATTATACCCTATACCCATTAAAAATGCGTAAAAATTGTGCGAGTGTCTGCAACTGACAGAAGCTAATTTCGAACAGACAATCAAGTTTAGACATGGAATTGATTGTTTCAAATTGATTAAAGTCTCAATAAAAATAAAGGGTTGATCTTTGATATAATTGAATTTTGGTACATCCTCTTTGTATTCGGAATACATCAAAGAGATTTTGTCTGTCCGAGTTGAGTAGAGGATAACTACTAGTATAATACAGTGTAATTTATTTTAAAGTTTCCATTAGATAGTTTTGTTGTAGTTGGCGCTAAATTGCATGTCACATGTCCAACTCGGTGACCATTGATTGATAGCAGTTACCAGAGCTTTGGACAACAATGACAAAAGGCAACAATGTTCGGACCCCCAAGGCAGAAAATCGACAAACGAACAAACAAACAATGCAATAAATAGTTTAAATAAATAGAGTTGAGGGAAAAGTGCAGTAATCAATGAAAAATTCGATTGAGAAGTTGCAACATGATTCTAATAAATTTATGTACATGGATTATACTATTTTATTGTTATTAATAATTGGTTGTGTATTTCAATTAAAAGAGTTTAAATCGTAGATTCATTTGAATTTGATTATGTGAAATGGAAACTCAACTTGAGAGCTTTACACAATAAATAAATTGACACAGGAAATGCCCTGTAATATCAGCTATTTATTTATAAAAGAGGGACCAAATTTAAGTTGCTCACAGATAAAATTGTATCTGATAATTTCCTTTTCTTGGCCTAGCTTTTTTTTATTTATTCACATATAAAAAACATAATAATAAAACTAAAAAAAATCTATTATAAAAATAAAACTGAAAATTTAACATACAGCCGTGATGAAACTATTGCAGTATTTACTTTATAAAATAAATATATTTTTCTTTTTAAGTATTGAATCAATTAAAAACGCGTCAAATTGTAAATAAATAATATTGTAAAAAACAAAAAGGATGAATTTGTTAAAAAATATTTGTAAATGAAATGTTTAAATAATCATGCATGAATGTGTCCATATGGCATTCAAGTATAAAAACCGATTTATATTGATTCTCTTTTGCTTTTTCCAATTTATTTTGTATTTTTATAAATGTGTTGCCATAAGAGAAATGATAAAACAATGTTAAAAACAACCCAAAAAATGAATATAAAATAACTTTAAGCAAATTGTATTGAAAAAATGGGGTACAATAATTTACATTTAATGAAGAAGATGCAAGGTCCAGTTGGGAAAAGAAAGGTTCAACAATTTGCTCATAGATAATTGGCTAGTTGTTTTTCTCACTTCAAGTTAAATTTAAGAATAGACTAAAAGCATATCTAACATAATTAATTAACAGAAACAATAAGATACACCAACTAAATGTAAACGCACTTCAATTAATCTTAGCTTAGTGTCAATTGTCTTTCAATTATTTTTCGGTGGAACGTAGAAAACTGCACAATAATCGATCAAATGAAAACCATGTTAATTATAGTACATAGATATACCAGAAACACATACATATACAGATACAGATGCATATAAATATAGTATAGTATTAAATGCACTTAAAGAAATTATCATTTACAAAATTCGGGTGTAATTAGAATTCTAATTTGTGTACTTAAGCAACAAGAAGTTCGATCAAATGCATTTCCCGATGCGTGCGAACCAAACGATCCTAATGTCAATTTCAAGTTAAACTTAACTGTAGTTGTGTAAACATACATACATATACATGCATAAACATACATACATATGTGTATATATACTTGGATATATGCCTATGTAAAATGCATAAATATTAAGCCAAAAACCAAAGACAAACAAATACAATTAATGTGCAAAACGAGTTACTTTAGCCGCAAAAACATATGTATTTTATGTAGTTGCAAAATACATACAAAAATACTCACACACACACACACAAGCACACAGTCAATAGCTTAGCGTACTCGTAATTGTGGCGAATGTGAATTTCAAAACACAATTTATCAAACGTAAAAATTGAAAAATTGGAAAAGCGTGATGACACCAAACTCTATCAGATTTTGATTCCATATGCTATTGAGAGGGGAAATCTGAATAATGTTGGTTACTATATTCATCACACAATTAAATAAAAGGGGAGAAATTATTCAAATGTGATTTTGCTATATAGAAATATATAAATACGCACTTAATTATGTACAATTCGATGGCTCTGGATTTTGTATTCATTTGCATTCGCAAAATGCAATTGCATACTTTTAGGCAAATATTTATAGCAGCATACTTTTAGGCGAATGCTGTTGCTAACTTTTGTGTTTCACTTTTATTTAATGCCAACGACGCCTTGCTGTCTCTGTACTTACACTCTCTGTACTTAATTTGAATTTGAATTTATTGTTTTTTTAATTTTAATTTCACTGACTAAATGTATAAATGGAGTCCAAGTAAAAGCCACCGCCTCTAACTATTTCTAATAATTAAACTTAGAGAAAATTGTGAACAAATTGTGTCTATGCTAACTGTAAACTATTAATATTGAACATAAATATATATGTGTGTATGTATGTGTGTACTCGTACCCGTACTTGTAACTAAAAGATACTTATATACATCATATACACATTATATACATATAAATATATATACACAGATATACATATGTACTTATACAGGATAATCTTATATACATATGCAAATCCTTTTTGGACAAATTTTTCGATGTTGCTAATACGGTAAACAAAACACAATAAATACACACACACCCAGACAGACACACACGCACACGCACACCATTTTAACCAAGAAAACGTGTGCGAAATTATTGTAAGTTGTGGTGCAACCTGGTCTAGTATAAAAAAAAATAAAGAAAATAAAATATATAAAATGAAATAAACGTGGCTAAAGCAATAGGCTAAACCAATGCTTAAACATTATCAAGAAACTTAGCACAAAGTCTTGATCAGAGAATAGACAGATATATATAGAGAGAGTTGAAAAAGAAGGCGAACTGATCGAGTTTTGCATTTTCCGATGCCTGTGAATTTATAGAACATCTTATATTATTTCGAACGAGCATCCTAACCGCAGAGCATTAAAATACTTCAAAAAAAAAGTATCTATGACTTTGTAGCTAACATGTTTTAGAATTACCCACCAGCTGCTCTTCCAAACAAGATGCAAACCAAAACCAAAATCGATACCAACTCTATACAAATCCTTTTCCGAATGCAAAAGACAAATATACTTATACTTACTTAATAAATATGAGTACTATGTAGGTATACTTATAATCTGAATATCTAATGACATGTTTGCCATCACTACAAGAGACGCTCTTCTCAACGCTGACTGCAAAAATACCACCATATTTAACTAAAGAGTAAAATTTAAAACTTAAACTTACAACTTGAACAAATCTTGAATATATACATACATAAATATATATATTTTAAAGCGAATCAACTGTCTCAGCCTGTAGAGAGATTCAATGCGAGGCTCATGTATGTATACAAACATCAAATACAATTTAATAGCAATAAAAATAATAATAATATAAATATACATACATACATACATCAAATATATTTTATTAGTAGCAAAATTTAACAATACAACAAACAACAGAAATAATAATATAAAATAATATTAATGTTATATATGAACTAAAATTAAGTGTGTATTGAAACTCATCGCAAAACTAACAAAAAAATAAATAAAAAGCAACTCAACCAACCTAAAGTTGTTAAGTTTTTCCGCTTTAAGTGTCAAATTAGCTAAATATTGTAATTATAATAAAATTAAAAACTAATTGCTTGATATAAAAAGTCCATAATATGACGAGAAACAATTTTTAACTGTTAGCGCAAATTTTAATTGTAAAGAATACAAAATACATACAGACAAATTATTTAGTTAAGCGCATTGCGACATTTGTTAACAAAATTAGATTTTATTTAATTTTTAATAAAAACCAAAATTAAAAAAAGCAAAAAAAAAAAATATATATATATATATATACAGAATACAAGCAAGGTAAAACGTTACTTTGAGGCCCAAAAAATGTTGTCTAATCTTACAAAAACTTAAAAGAAAATTAAAATTACCTTAAAACACAACAGGCAACATATGAAGAGATGAATACAAACGTTGGCCGAGGAAAAGCCCAGATAAATATAAAATAAAACAGAAATAAATGTATTCGTAATATCAGAACATTTAACATACAACATAAATACGAACCGCAATAATAATTAACAGAGAAACATGTGGCAAGTTATAAAGAAACTTTATGCATACAACAATATTGTAACAGCAAATGAAATGCGAATAAATAAAAATTAAAATTAAATATTAAATTACAAAGAGAATATCTTTTATTCAGCTCACCAATTGGGGTTGGGTTTTCTTTTTTCGCTTAATACTATTATATATACCGTGTACTCTAGACTGAAGAAAAGCCATTATATTTATTCGATCATCATCAACTGTCGCCACGATTTAGTAATGTTACAGGGTATCTCTTAGTCGACCTGTCTCACTGGCTGGTTTCTCCGTTTTTTGTGCGGTTTGATGACAACTCTTGCTGAAATAAAAAGCCATTCCCGAATTCTGTATCTATCGCTTGTTATAAATCCAATTTGAGCTGGAAACCATAAAACATTTCCCGGATAGGTAAAAGTTATGCATGTTTCCCATTCAAGTTGCTCTTGTTGTGGATGCTGTTGTTGATGATGATGTTGCATCACACACGTGTGTGGGTGTGTGTGTCTCTCTGTATGGGTGTGTTTGTGACACCAATGCGTGGCGACTTTGGTTTTTATCCATTTGATGTTCCAGTGTTATAGCGGTTTTCAAATGCGCTTGGGGTAATGCGAGGGTAGCTCAAGAAATTGACTGTAAACCAACAAAAATATCAAATGTGTTCTCTTCTTAAATTAAATAAGGTATTCTTATATCTATACTTATAATTTTGATACTGTTTAGCTTGGTCTTTAACATAATAACCTTTTTGATATTTTAAATCCGAAATTATAAACAATCAGGATAGGTTTTTTCATTAAAATAGAAATTTACATACTGTTTCTCCTAATAAAACAAAAAAAAATAACTTTAATTTGGTCTTTAACATAATAATCTCGATGATCTTTTAAATCCGAAATTATAAGCAATCAGGGTAAGTTTTTCTCTTAATAAAGAAATTTGCAGATAATCGAAATCGGCAAAATAAGTATTATTAATTGGGTTATCCTTTTTCCAAAGATATAAGTATAACATTATTAATTTCCTTGCAAATTTTTAAGCATTCGTGGACTCTACAATTTGTGTATCGCTTAATCTGCCCTCTTTAAAGTGAATTTTTTCTGGCACAAACAAATGTTTTGTTGAATCCCATTTGGCTGTCAGTTGGGATAAAACCACGTTACCAAAAGTAACAAAAACAATAGCAATAATATATTTATTTATAAAAAAGAATGGTCAATTAATATTGCTCAATGTCAAAATATGACACTTAACACTGCGCAGATTGGAAAATAAATTTGGGAAATCGAAAAAATAAACAGGAAAACAGAATTGTGAAAACGGAAAAGTTGAAACAAGTTTATCAAAAGCCATTTCACTTCTTGACACGGAGCAGTGCACTGTGGAAATTGTGCTGGTAGAGGGGGCAAGTAGAGCAAATGACTTCATTAGTTTAATTGCAAACATTATTATAGTGCACCAAAAACAAAAAAGAGTTGCACTTGCCGAGGACCTGCAGAAGGTTGAGTTTGACTCATTTAGCGAACGCTTCTTGTCTGCCTGCAAACAACAATTGTTGCTTGGCCAAAAGAGATAATGAGGCAGAAGGCAAACTCAAAATCAAGTAAAAAGGCGTGAAAACGCAGCCATGTATTTCTCTTTTCTCTCACTTTTTTCTTACTCATTTGCCGGCGCTGCATAAAATGGCTAAATTATGCAGTAGAAAATGTGAAAAGAGAACAGAAAAAAAAAAAGAAATCTTTGCCAGCTGCCAAAATGCCAAAGTGGTTAAGAGAGCAAGCCAAGCACATTCCCTGCTGCTGCTTCTAAGACTTTAACTATTTTCTTACTTATAACATTAAAGTTAATCAACATCTCGTTCTTGCTTAAGGACGAACAAGGAAATGTCTTGGACTAATTACGTTCACGTTCAGCAGAAGGAACTACTAAAAATAAAATCAAGCTTTAAGTTCTTAGACAAAGGTAAAGTAACTTAAGCAAATTGGTTGGATTTTCTAAAATTCCTTAGACGATTATAATGCGCAATGTATTTTTGTCCATGATATGTTTTCGACACTCAAATTAGTCTAATTTAGCTAAGCAATTTCACTAAAATATATTTAAATGAATAGAAATTTGTATGTGAAATTATATTTTTATACTTTCTAATAAATACTAAATTATAATTGCTTAACAAATTAAACTTTATTCAATGAGTCAAGCAACCAACTTCACAAAATTAGATAAAAGTGAATTTGTAAATTTGGATAGCTCAGTCCAGTCCTTTTGCATTAAAATCTCAATATTTAAAGATAATCTGTTATCAATATATGCACTATTTACTCTTTACTTTCATCGGCTTCCTTGATACACTTTGTGATTGTATATATTAATCTTATACAACGCTCAGTGTATTTTTTTTCTCTCTCTCTCCCTCTCTTTCTCTTTATCTATTTACTACGTAATGCCATAACGCCAATTGAAGCGTAATAACGTCAAGCTCGTACAGTTCATATCGAATAACATTATTAGTGTTTTTCATTTTTTTTTTCATTTCTCACACATTTTCCTTGGCACACAAACTTTTAGCATAATGGCATATCAGCTTCACTTGCTGCTGCTTACCTCTCTCTCACTCTTTCTCTGTCTCTCTCTCTCTCACTCACTCACTCTCTGTCTCTCTTAAACTCACATTACCCACTCAAGTTGGGCCATTAAAGAATGCATCAAAAAAACGGAAATTGCCTTTTTTCTAAAGCTTTTGCCAGTTGCCAGCTGCAAGTTTGTCGGTTGCATATTGAAAATTAGCTGCTCCGATATTAATGTGCAAATTGCATTTGCCAGTGATGCGCATCCTCCTTCAGGTGAAATGTGAACAACTTAAGCAAAAAGTGCACAGAAAATAAGGTAATTGTAGGATTGTAGGAAGTGCTCGACTGGAAGATAACCAGTTAACTAAACTATAATTTTATGTAATTTTCTTTGGAAATGTTTATTATTTATTTATCTATCAAATAAATAGAGATATATATAGAAAGACAATTATTTAATTATACATATTTAAATATAATTTGTAATATTTTTCACAATTTTCCTCAACTTTAAAGGGTATTAAAGCGAACTACACCTTGATATTAAAATGTAGCCAGTCTCTTTTGTATTTTGTTGTGAATCCTACAAAACGGTAAGTTTCAATGGCAAAATAATTATTTTTCATTAATATTGCAGGCAGGTGAAGAGGACACATACTTTTTACACCTGTTATACTCAATGTTTACCACAAACTGACGAAGCCAAAATAAGCTTGGACGTGAAGGGAAAAGAGACGAGAGAAAATTAGAAAATACATTTTTCAGCATTAAAAATTGTTCGACGTGCGGAGATTGCGGTAATTTCGCTTAACAGTTAGTTGCAGCACACACATCTACACACACACAACAACAACAACGACAACAACACATAGGAAGAGACTGTCCAGTGGTTGGCAATGTTTCGACACATGCTGCGGTGCCAGTCAAACACACCTGCTCCTCTCGCTCGCCAGTTGCCATCACGATGGGGAGAAAGAGAGGGACATAACTGTGTGGGCGGTGCTAAGTGTCGAGAGTGTTGCCCAACCGTCGGATGGAGGACAGCAGGGCACACGGGACACACAGGATGGAGAACAGCAGCTGGCACTTGACATGAGCAACGGCAACGAAACAACTCGAGAGCCTTCGTTCAACTACACACACACGCACACACACACTCACAACATTTCGCTTCCGCTTCCGCTTCAAAATGGCAAAAACCCAAACATACATTTAGAGTTGTGTAGTGAAAAGTGTAACTAAAACAATATGAAATAATATTTATTTTAATCGAATAAAAATAGGGAGGATAAATGTGAAAAAGAAACTGTTGATACAGCTGGAAAATTATAACTTTACATACTGCTTTTAATTTAGTTGGCTTTGTCTTAAAAAAAAATCAAATAAAATAAAAAAAAATTTGCAATAGTGAGAACTAATTGGATTTAATATAAAGTATTTATAATACAAATACAAGTAAAAGAGAACTGAAGTTAAACATTTTTTTTAAGGAATTAACAAAATTTTAATAGTTTAATACTTTTAATAAATAACAAACGCACTAAAATCATGACCTTTGCGATAAATTATGAGAAATATCTTGTAGCACTGCAAAAGAAATAAATAAGTTAAATAAATAAACAAATATTTTTTGTTCAGAAGTAAAATGTATCGAATTTAAACTTCGAAAAAAAATATATATATTTCTAATTTCAAATAAAGCATACCAATAAACTTAAACTTACAATTGATCCCTTACTTCGAAGTTTATTTTTAGCAGCATGCGCCATGTCTAAATAAAAAAAAAATAGCAAGATGGCTTAATGTACTTTAGAGCTAACGGCACACACATTAAAAACCACAGCAATAAGAACAACAACAGCAACACTGTAGAAAATGCCAAGAGCGAAAAATAAGAAGAATAAGGAACACATGCCACAAAATCGCAGTGGCAAGTGAAGTGTAGCTCCAGGTGGTTTGGCTGTTCTTGCCGTCTTGGCCAACTGCAGCAATTCCCACGATACTTGGCTCAAATGTGCACAGAAATGTGACAACAATGTGACTAAAATTGACTTTCCGTAATGCGTATTACAATTACGTAAGCGTTAAATCGCCAAAATTTGACAAATCATCGAGCAAACAATGGAAACAACGATTACAATAATAACAACAATAGCAATAAAAGCATATGCTGTCAATATGGCATTAAGGGCCTTCTTATCCTTATCCGTTAAGTGCAGGCAACAAAAAGCTATTGCAAGCATCAATCATAAATATATTATTTAAGCTGCAGGCCACAGCAACAATATCTTTTGTATCTTTTTGCCTGTGTGTGTATGTGTGTGTGTGAGTGTGTGTTTGTGTGTGTCTACTGTGTGTGGCTAATTGCATTTGCTTGGCTAAAAAGCTTAGACGTAACTCGATAAGCTTGCATGCTTTCGGTCCTGTCCGCTGGCATTTTAACTCAATTATGAAATTTTGTAGCAATTAAAAGTTAATGAGATATGCAACGACGTTGCCCCCAAGTGGGCTTTCAATGTCAACCTCAACCTCATAACAAGGCTGAGAAAGCAACGCTGTAAAGTAGGCAACACAAAATGTCAAGTGTTTGCGTCGAGTGCGTGCCTCGTTCAACGGTGCGTATGCGTGATTTTTAATTGCCATTGCATTTTGAGCCACAATAATGACACTGTAAGCCTTCACAGAATGTAAAAACATGGATTGCATGTTCTGCAACGATTTGTCCAATTATATGGACTCCTTTGCATAAATACGGCTAAATAGTGAGTATGACTGATTTGCACTTGAGATTAAAGGTGTTTTCGTTTTATGAGTCAATAAACAAGTATAATATACTAAAGAAACAGGAGCGTGCCGAGGTGTTAGTGAGGCCAAAATAAGCTTGCAAAAATTCAAAGTAACTGAAACAGGGCAGCAATGAGATCAGAAAAAACTAAAGTGAATCCTTAAAATGTTTGAGGTAAATCATCAAGGCGTTAAATTTATTGATCTGTTTTTAATGCTTAAAACATAAGTAGCAACCCTTGCATTTTTTGCAACCGCAGACGCTCCTGGATTGTCAGCTGTCATCCAGTGTAAACAATTTGATTGCCGTCCAATAAAATGCTCACTGCGCACTTGACAAATATGTCAGGCAGGTGTTGGAAAGCAATACTCAAATGCCACTGGAGCAAATATGTATTTCGATAAGCAGAGTGTAAACCGAACCACAAATAAAGCAACACGCAAAGTAGAAAAGGACTGTCACTTGAATGGGGACTGAAAATTCGCCATTGAAGGACTGCCGCGAATTCAGTTGCGAATCGACAATCGTTCCATTGACAATGGACACTTTAAAAGCTGACCTCATGCTCAGCCAACACAGCACAGTTCGCTCGGAGATGCCGCCTGAAATGGAGTTGCACATAATCAACAATAGCTTCGTTCTCGATATTATAAAGCGCATTGATCGCAGTAAAAAATTTAAGAACTTTATATTTTATGTATCGGAAGAATTGAATCTCAATAATCCTGGTGGTGCTGAATTCTTTCAGAATTTTTGGTTCTCATTTCCGTTGGTGCCCAGAATATTTATGCGGCGTCCCGAATATTCACCCACATTGATAAGGGATCTGATAAGCACACCAACTTTGGTGCTGGTCTGCACAACGAGCCACACGGATCCCATCATGGAAGTGGCTGCTCAGAGTTTGCGAGGTATGCGCTGGCTCAAAACCGTATTTATACTCTTTCCCGGACTGAGAAAGGATACCAACCCGAGGGATGCGCTCTGGAGTCATGTGAAGAATGTGTTGGATTGGACATGGAGCAAACAGTTTACAAGCACACTCCTCTTGACCATTGAGAACAGTCTATTCGTTCTGAATCCGTATCCAACGCCTCGAGTTGAGAATAAAACGCATACCTGGAGAGTCAGTGATATTTCCAACGAGGTTCACAATGCCATCAATACGAAAGGATATCAGATCAAGACACCCGTCCTCAATGATTTGCCCCGTGTATTCAAGGGAACCGATCGTAACACTGTTTACGGCACCAGTGCCAATTTCTTTAAGGATTTCCTCGAGTTCATCAATGCCACGATGCTGGACACGAGTGGCAATCTGACCATGAAGGCCTTTGATTTGCCATATCTATTGGAGCTGGTGACCCAGGGTGTCTATGAGACATTGATACACTCCTTTACCGATCTCAATGGCAACTATTCGGTCAGCATAAGTCATCCCATTGGCATCAACGACTGGTGCATCATGGTGCCCTATAGCAGTGAGTCCGTTCAGGAGCTCTACGTTCGTGAGGCTCTGCAGGATAATGTCTGGTTGCTCCTACTTTTGGCCGTCATCTACATGACCTTTGCTGTCTGGCTGTGCTCCCCTCGACGGCCACGTGACCTTAGTGGCGCCCTGCTGCAGTGCATCTGCAGCATTACGAACAATCCGCCATTGTCCATCATCCGGGAAGCCACGCTTCGCATGAGATTCCTGTATCTGATATTTTTCATCATGGGCCTGAACAGTTCCAACATGTACATCTCCAAGATGACCAGCTATCTGACAACGGCACCGGCTCCACGACAACTAAATACCGTGCAGGACATTATTAATGCGAATCTGCGCATTTTGGCTCAAGGATATGAATATGATCGCCTCTTGAAATCGCCAGAGTTGTATACGCCACGTTTCATGCAGCAGGTGGAAGTGGTCAGTCCGGAGGTTCTCCAGAATCATCGTGATGTCCTTAATAGAAGTTTTGGGTACATGGTTCCCTCCGACCGCTGGGACTTTATCAACATGCAGCAGAGTCATCTGAATAGCCCCAACTTTAGGCTGACGGATATATGCTCGGGTCCCTTCTACCATGTCTATCCTATGCATCTGGATTCGCATCTCCGATCCTCACATCAAAACTTCATCTTGATTGCCCAACAGGCGGGTCTCGAGGTCCACTGGAAAGGTCAGGCCTTCTGGGAGGCCCTTCGCATGCATCACTTCCAGCTGTTCATCGACGACGAGGAACCAACACCTCTCAGCATGAGCTTCCTCGCCAGCGTGATGCGCGCCTGGTGCTGGGGCTTGGTACTTGCCGGAATCGCGTTTGCCTTCGAAATGAAGTGGCACGAATATGACACTCTTATACTTCAGCTAAAAAGGATTTGGCAACAATTCAGCAGAAGCAAAAACTAAAACTAATTTTGGATACAAACTTAATTCGTTAAGTTATTTTTTACGAACTCTTTAATTACTAAAGTATGGTTCAATAATATTGACTAAATTTAAATAAAAAACCACACATTGGTCTCAAACCAGCTTATGTACACTGTACCAAATAGATTTTATTAACTTTATTTCTTTTTTCTTTTAAATAAGGTGCCACTTAATTTTTTTGTTATAGTCAGTATCCAAAGCATTATAACTTAGTTGGTTAAAATTTGACAAAGGTATGAGAGGTCGAAGTTTTTGATAAAATGTTAAGGGGTTGGTATTCAAATTATGGATGATGTACGGCTTATAGTCGAAAAAAATCAAATATTTTAAGGGAAGAAAATTTAAATGCAGAATCAATTTGGAGGCCAAATCATGATCAAAATGACATTCCGCATGGAAATCGGTTGAGATTTGACAAAGTTAAGAGAGGTCAAAGTTTTTGAGAAAATATCAAGGGGTTGGTAAGGAAAATTTGATAATATTTGGCTTGTAGTCGGAAAATATGAAATTTTTTAAGTGTAAAAGATTTGAATGCAGAATTAATTTGGTGGCCAAATCATGAACAAAATGACTTTCCGCTTGAAAATCGGTTAAATTTTGACGAAGTTATGTGAGATCAAAGTTTTTTAAAAAATGTCAAGGGTAAGGTAAGGAAAATTGGGTCATAAATGGATCATGAAAGAAAAAAATAAAATTTTCTTACTGACCAAAATTTAAATGCAGAATCAATTTGGAGGCCAAATCATGATCAAAATGACATTCCGCACGGAAATCGGTTGAGTTTTCACAAAGTTATGAGAGGTCAAAGTTTTTGAGAAAATATCAAGGGGTTGGTAAGGAAAATTTAATAATATTTGGCTTGTAGTCGGAAAATATGAAATTTTTTAAGTGTAGAAGATTTGAATGCAGAATTAATTTGGTGGCCAAATCATGAACAAAATGACTTTCCGCTTGAAAATCGGTTGAATTTTGACGAAGTTATGTGAGATCAAAGTTTTTTAAAAAATGTCAAGGGTAAGGTAAGGAAAATTGGGTAATAAATGGATCATGAAAGAAAAAAATAAAATTTTCTTACTGACCGAAATTTAAATGCAGAATCAATTTGTAGGGCAAATCATGATCAAAATGACATTCCGCACGGAAATCGGTTGAGTTTTCACAAAGTTATGAGAGGTCAAAGTTTTTGAGAAAATATCAAGTATGGAAAATTGGATAATAAATGGATGATGAAAGAAAAAAAATGAAATTTTTGTACTGAACAAAATTTAAATGCAGAATCAATTTGGAGGCCAAATCATGATCAAAATGACATTTCGCATGAGAGATTTGACAAATTTATGGGAGTTCAAAGTTTTTGAGTAAGGAAAATTGCATAACGGATGGATGATGGAGGAAAAAATTAAACATTTTAAAGAATACTATGGTGTTGTCTATTTCAAACTATACAATCGAAATTTTCCTGCCAGAGAGTAAAATGCGAGTCCAAAACAGCTCCAGGCCGAATATAACAACCGCAATAGCAGCCATGGTCAGAAGGAAAATAAATGCAATTGCCAGATGTTGTAGACCCGCCGATGTGTATTCCTGGCTCTCACTTAAGCGCTGAACGAGACCAGCACGAAGAGCAGACTCGAAGCTTATTTGGGCGTAATAATTATGCAGCCCCGAGGAGTGAACTCGGTAGGTATAATACTCCAGATCCCGCCAGAGGGAGGAGTCCATCTGCATGGGATAGGCCAGATGGAAGGAGCCAAAACAAATGTCGCTAAACTTGAATTGTCGCTGCTTCAGATGCCTCTGTTGTTCATCCAAAAACTGCCATTTGTCCTCGGTCACAAAGTAGGCATACGAATTATTAAATCCAATCTGATGTTGGGCATAAATCGCGCTGTCTACAGGCCGTAATAGATTGCGAAATTCTGGCGAGAGATCCGAGTAGATTTGCAAAAGAAACTCCAACTCATAGTCGATGATCATGACTGGCAGTTGGGCCTGCAAAAGGTCCTCCATGGTGTTGAGCTGAGCGTGGAAGAGATTCACGGTCAGAATGCTGCCCAGGGTGGATGTATAATTGGCGGACAAGAAGAAGCCATGAAAAAAGACTGCAAGGAGTAGCAGAAATCGCAGCTTCGACGGCTGCAACAATTGTCGTCCTGTGGCAATATTGATGATGTAGCAAAAGGAGTTGAGCAGGGCGACAATTAGGGAAGCTGCAGCATTGTCAGCTGCCAGCCAAAGCCAGAGCAACTCCAGCAGGATTAAGGCCAGAAAGGCGCCAACCACAAAGAACCAAACGGTGCCAGCGAAAGGTTGCACCGCATATAAATAGGTGGAGACTTTGTTGTAGAGCGGCACCATCAGACACCATCGCACCACCAGCAATGGATAGCTCCTATCCAGCTCCTCATCCGACTTGAACAGAGCATAGGCATGGGCGGAGAACTCAATGCGTCGTTGTCTCACCAGCTCGAGAGTTTGCTTCATGTTAACCACCTGACCTCCAAGTGCATCCTTTGGCATTTCCAACTCCTTGAAGCTGCCGTTGAGATGTTGCACAAAGGTTTCAATGATGCGGTAGGTGCTGCCCTCGTAATTCTCCCACACCTTAAACAAATGCGGCGGATCCTGACGCAACGGTGTCGGAAATCTATAACCTTGAACATCCTGCGCGTTTAACATTTGTTTGCTTTTCCTTTGAAAAAATGCCAAGACATCTGTGCGATTCTCAAATTGAACAACCGGATACATGGAGGTGCCATAAAGTTGATTTTTACCATCCATCGATTCGAAATATAACAATGAATTCTCGTATTGATATTCGCCGAGAAACCGACATATCTCGTACACCGGCTCCATATCCTCAATCTTGTCCATCATCATGAATGTGATAAAGTAAAAGTGTCTGCCAAGCAAGACTTTATTGACCACATTCATAATTGGATCCTTTTGGCCGGTGGTGAGCACAATGCTCATGTGATTACGTCTGGCAGCAGATCGAATCATTCGCATCTCTGAGTTGTTGTTGACAACTGTCTGGGTAATGCCATAGGAATCTCCCATTATGCGTATGAATTGGTCCATTTGATGTGTGTGCTCGGTGCTCAACTCTTGGCTGATGAACCACACAATTTCCTGAAACTCAATCATCTGTTTAAACGGCATCAGCAGTCCGGTAATGTACCTTAAATTCCATCCATTCACCACAATTTGCAACAACAACGAAACGAGAATTTCTAAAAGCCAACGCGGCGTATACATGACTTTACTTCAATGCGTTCACGGGTCGTATGCGTAACATGAACGATTTGTTACGCATCTGAACCATTTAATTACCTTAGGCAATTCCTCCAGAGATTACATGTTGCGAGCATCGATAATACAGCAATTAATACACCGGGGTGAAACAATGTTTTGTCATTTCATGGCATTCTTAACAAGCCTCTGTCACAATTTTAGTAACATTTTTTTTTAAGAAGTCCTTGAATTTGTTGAATACCAATATGACGAACAAATTATATTTGTTTTCCTAATTACCATAAGAATAGTGGAACCTTATGCTTCTTTATATTTATACACCTTAATATTTAGGTCTATTGTGTAGATAAATTATTATCGATACTGCAAGTAATATTATCAATGCAAAAGCTTAACAAATTTAGAAAAATATAAATTATTTTAGTTAGTTAATGTAAATATTTTTATATCAATAATCGTGTGAGTAAATAATTTTTATAATCCTCTATTTCTGATCAGCCGTCTTTTGCTCCTATCCTAACTATTGATAGTGTATATTTGTAGCCTTACAGCGCCACCACAAGTATTCTAGAAAATAAACCAACAGACTTATAGGTAAGCCCACTACAATAACGATCCAGGCGGTGCTAAAGAACTCCAGATTCAATGGCTCGACGGGATAAGTGTCGAGAAAGACCTGAGCATATTTCGCTCGGACGGCATAAACGAAGGCCATGTCCTCCCAGTAATCCCAGAGACCCGCCTGCCTCACATTCATCATGAATCGATCGAGGGCAGCGGCAAATTGGGCATCTTTTTGCATGGGAAAGGCGTTGAAGAGTCCATTGAAACAGACCTGGGACATGTGGAAATAGGGCTGGATGAGAACCTCCTGCTGTCGATTGAAGAAATCCCATATATCCTGGGTAACCACATAGGCATGCGATCGTGGCGGTTTCGTCAACAGATTCTGATAGTCCTGTCAAATGTGTGGCTCAAATTGCGGATCCAATGATGTTACATCTAGACCAGGCAGAGAGTGTATCTCCTCCAGCAGAGTATCCGGAATGATGATGCGCACCTTGGATTCTATCAAATCCGCCCAGGTATTAATGGGCTTCACAAACACCGGTTTCATATCATAGGATGTCATATGACTGATGTGGTAATTGGACAGTATAAATCCCTGGATATACAGCAGAGTATAGAAGATCAGGGTTCGCATGGGAACCTGGATCATTCGCACCTGCATATTCATATTGGGACTGTACATGAGGATGGCCATGGCATGCAGTAGATTCCGAGTGTACGACCTAGCTATGATCTCCACCCGATGCACAATGCGTAAGAGGAAGGCCACATAGAAGATTCCCAGAAAGAGAGTTGTCCACACATATCTTCCCAGTGGCCATACCATATACAACCACTTGGGCAACTCCGGTGCGAGAGGAACCATTACACAGTTCCTCATCACCTCGAGGGGATAGCTGTACTGCGTAATATTGGAGGGATCATCCAGGAGCGTCCTAATCAGCACACCATGCAGGGAGACATTATAGATGCCATCGCCAATCTGTTCCTGGAGCTGAATCTTTTTGGGTAAACTGTCCACATGATCCATCTGCAGATTATAGTGGAAAACGTGGGCAAAGCTCTGCAATGACTCCACATAGGGTCCACGATAATAGGACTTTGCCCTGCTCGTATCGTTGTAGAGAAACGCGTGCGGAATGTCCGTGCTGAAGGGCGAGCGAATTGTTGCCTCCAGCATTTTGCCGCCGACTGTTGCCAGGATTCGTGCAACGTTCGGTATTTATAGTGCAACTGCAACTGCAACAACTACTATGACTCCAATGGGGCGGTCACAGTGCGCCCAACAACTGCAAATTATCTGACTGCAAAAAACCGAATAAAACAAAGTTAACGAATCAATCGTGACCCTGAAATTACCAGACTGGTTGGCGACACGGCCCAAGTCATTATTGGCCAGTTGGGACATTTCCGGTTACAGCCTGTTCGCTTCAGCCATATTTTAATCATTAAATAAAACATGGGAAATTTTACAATTGTAAATTATATAAAAACAGACTCATATATTTTTCGTTATTGTATCTATTAATTAACATTTAATTATTTTTTAATTGTTATTCAGTACTTATATTATGACATTTATATAAACATTTCATTAAACTGATCTGGTTTAATTATATTTTAATTTGTATTGCTTATATTTTCTGTTTATTGGTAGTTTATTGATAGAGTATTTTATAGTTACAAATAAATTTTAATTGTAACTGAATTAATCAAAATGTGTTTTATATTATACTTCAATATTATTTAAACATGAATATGTTTGTGTACTTTTTTTTATAATTTGTTTCAAGTCTTTATATTATTGAACTTTTATATTGATAAAGTAATAATGAAATGTGTCCTTTATTTTTAAATATGTATCATCAAATTAATTTGTCCAACTATCAAAATAAATTTAAATTTGAATATGTATATTCTACCCACTGTTGAACAATTTTTATGTATAGTTTTTGTGTTGCCCTTTGACCTCTGAAAATTACATATTTACATGTGTATAAAAATTCTGTTCACTTATTTTATATATAAACTAACGGCATAAGCAGGCAAGGAGCAGGAAACGGGGATTGGGATATTGAGGGGGTGTGTGTTTTTTATGGCAGCAGTTATCAAAAATTAATTTGTAAATACGGGTTGGATTTTATTTAATAGTCATACGGTCAATACATAAAATAGTCCAACTATTTTGCGCAATTATTGGAGCGTGAATACTCACATACAATCTCACACTCACCTACACACTCTCAAACAAATGCAACAAAGAAGGACTCGCTTTTAATATTTCAAAAGCAGGCCACAAAAATTACAAAAAAAAATCATTCTCAACGCGAATTTTACGGACTGTTGTCTACCTATGAGTATGGGTGGGTGTGTGTTTGTGTGTGTGTGTGAGTGTGTTCGTAAATTTTCAGTTTACATGTAAACACTTTACAGTTTTTTTTACGGGTTTGCAGCACGTAACGCCAAAGTGGTGTTAAAAAACGAAAGCCAAACCCACTTTGATCCCTTTGACCCCCGCCGAAGGCAACGCTGGCATTCCGACTTTTTGTATGAATACTCGTATTTGTAAATGGCCCACAATAAAAACAAAAAGTGCCATTGAAATAATATTGTACTTATGGGTAATTACAAAATCATTAAATGTACAAAAGTACACTAGTCAACAAATTTGAATTCTTGCTGCACCGATTAAAATATAAATGTGCGACAGTTAAATAATAAAATCAAATTATTTCCGAAATAAGTAATTTATTTAATTTAACTGGAACAAATTAAATTCTTGCTGATGAGTGTTATTGTGAGAAACTGGATTTTACTAGTTTTTTTGGTGCATTTAAGTTGTCGGTACCTGAAAATTGTTTATGAGCTGAACCTCGGCAAATTTTTACATGGAATTCTAGAGATATTTCTGAAAGAAATTTCAAGTCAATGTTAAATTAATTGAATAGGTATATTCGTTTGGCTTATTTAAAGTTATATAGTAAGTCACGTCTCCCTTTCATAAATCAGCCTTAATTGGCGATAAATCTAAATGTATTTGCTTATCTGGTCGAACTGCAAATGCGATAAGGTGGCATCATTTAAAAAAGCTGCTACAAATAATTAATACACATTTTTTTCATGCTGTTGTAACAAATGCAAGCTCAATAATATGTTCAACTGGAAGTAAAATATAAGTCATTAAATTGCCCCAGGGGAGGTATAAACCAGCGGAAACAAGTCAGCACCTCATTAAAGGCACGTGAGCTTAGTTAATTCCTATACCTTAACCATTCAAAGAACGGGGGGAGATTGGGTTCCATTCATGCTCTGAAATAACCTCATCGAAATTTTAACACAATTATTAGATTATATTTAATGATTTTCAATATCAAATGCTCGTTAGTTTAAGGTACAATATATTTGTAGGTTGAGTCAGGGTATAATATAGTCGAAATTTGGGCCGTTTAAAAACCTGTAATTAACATGCAATGATCAAAAAGAATGAATTCAAATCGTACAATGTGTAACATAAAGCGAATGATTTTATCCTTTTAATATTTGAATAAAGTGAAACTCATTTCCCCACAGGCAAAATTTTAATTTATATTTATTCCCATTTATTTTAATTAAAATCCACATCCATTTTTTCTTAATGCTCAAAAGGTTTTGTCAAATTGAAAAGTTCTAAGCTTAGATTTGTTAATTCGCTCGTTGAATTAAAAAAAGTTTAGATTAGAAAACAAGTCAGAATTATAATAGACTAAATCTCTTTGTTACTATCATTTAAAATAAAAGATAGAAAAATGACATGCATGTTAGTCATTTTTAATAAGTACAAAGTCTATCATGTTAGATTCATCAATATCGAATTTACTAACATATAAGTAAAAATTTACAACTTTACAATTCAACGAGTTGAAGCAACATTTTTAAATGATTGCAGAATGTAGAAAGACAAGAAGTTAAACGTGTACTTTAAATAAAAACAAGAGCATATAAATATTTGAATAAACTCCTCAAATGTATTCAAATTCTATTTCATTTATGCTTATTGTTCGTATTCATATTGCCCAGCAGTCAACTTCCCCCTCCATGCCCTTAGTTCAACCCCCTTATCAGCCCTGGGTCTGCAATAGCAGAGAGTAAAGCCACAAAGTGCTGCTGATAGCAAAATGAATTGAAATGCCAACTCAAGCACCATGCCTTGCCATGCCCCCCTCCCCGACTGCCTTACAAATGTTTGGCATTTAAATTCATTCATAAACCAAAATCTTGTTTATTGGCTGTCCGTCAGTCGCTCTGTCTGTCTTTTGCCTCAGTTGCTGTTTCTTCCAGTTGCCTTTCACCGTCGACTTTTTTATGAAGTTGTTATTGTTGCTGTTGTTTTTATTATGTCTTGATGTTATTGTTGCTGTTATGGGGCGTACTTGCTCCATAAACAAGTTGTTAGAGACCAAGAAATGCGCTTGCAACAATAGCAAAATTCATCGAAGCGTTGATAACACAATTTGTATTCACTATTTTTCAGCGGCGATTCAAGAGTCTTCAATAGCCGTGATCGTCTAGTGGTTAGGACCCCACGTTGTGGCCGTGGTAACCCAGGTTCGAATCCTGGTCACGGCAATGCTGCAATACGCATTGTCACGGAGAAGATTAATTTTTTAAATTATCCTTTATATTCAAAATACATTTTTCTGTCTAACTTTTTATAAAATTATATTTATAGCTCAAATTTTAAATGGTAAAATCCAGAATTTTGGCAGATAAATGTTATAACACACAACCTATATTTTCTCTTTGTTTTTTTAAAATGTACTAATATTTTTTTTATTTATTACTAACCAAATTTCAGCTCTATTGCTGCACCTTACAGCAGAAGGAAATATTGCAGGCATTTGATAGCACTTTACAGAGTATCGTGCAGTTAAGTATTTTGATTACCTGTTTATAATTATTGCAGCTGCTGTTTCACCATTGGTTAGTTGTTTTTGTTCAAGTTGTTGCTCCCTTAAAAAAGTTGTTAGAAAGCAAGAAATGCGAACAACTAAATCAGTGCTCGCTCAAGCAATGAAATTTCTTTAATATTCACTATTTTTTCGCTGGCATTCAAGAGTCTTCAATAGCCGTGATCGTCTAGTGGTTAGGACCCCACGTTGTGGCCGTGGTAACCCAGGTTCGAATCCTGGTCACGGCAATGCTGCAATATGCATTGTCACGGAGAAGATTACTTTTTTTTATTTTTTAACGTTGAATGAGGCTAATTTAGACTAAAATAAGAAATTATATATTTATTTTAGAAGAGGAAAAATTTTATAAATATATGTTTTCATGGTTAAAAATCTATAAATAACATTTTTAAATTTTTGTTTTTGAATTTCAAAAGCAAACATAAGTCTTTAGACACTTTACACATAAATATGCATCTTTATTGTAAATATACATATATATTTATATAAAGCTAAACTTTTAACTGACTTGCGGGCCCTACATATCTAGTTAAATGTACTAAAATATATTAAAATATTATGTACTCTGTTTTTAGTCAAGTAGAAATAAGCAGTTTCTGAAATTACTAAAGTGGCTCAATCTTCTAGCCTATAATAATGAAATTAATTTAATATATTTAAAGCAGTCCTCAAATTTATTATACATACCTAATTATATATGTAAGTGTGGGCAATAGTTACTCGTGCCACAAATTGTTGCACGTTATTGTCCAGTATCCATTTGGTGGCAATTTTCTATCTATAGCACTGATAAGACCAATCAGCAGTCGATTAAATTGAATTAAATTCATTAGGAAAGCTGTGCTATAAAGAGGACCCTGGACATCGTCATGGGGCACAGTTGTCCCTCAGTCATGCTTCTTGCAACGCTGTTGCCGCTGCTCTCGTTGCTGCTACTTGCCACTTGGCAAGTCCATTCTGATAACTTGAAGTTTGTGCAGAGTATTTTACGAAGGGTCGCAGATGAGGATCGTTGGACAAATACGCCGATATTCATGAGTCGTCCTCTGCAGCTGGAGGAAGTGAATCATTTAATCAAATGGCTGCATTCGAATTTAAGTGTGACCAGCTACATTTTCGATGCCACGGGTAGTCTGCCGGATACGTATAATCCGCTGAGGAATCACATCAAGAACGACGTGCTCAGTTTGCTCTTCTGCCACAGCAGCGACGAGATCATCTTCTTGCACATGGACGAGCATTTAAGGAAACTCCGAGGTGGTCGCCTGATCGTCTATCTGTCCACCTGGAGGCATGAGTCAGCACTGCCTCAACTCTTTCACAAATTATGGAAGCTTCAATTTGTTAATGCGCTGGTGCTGCACAAGAAACGTGTCTACGTCTACACGCCGTATCCTACAGTGCGTTATTTCCAGCTGAATCTGGAGGAGAAGCAATTGCTGTTTCCCGCTGCTCCGCGGGACTTAAAGGGCTACGTGGTGTCCACTCCGGCGGAGAACGACTTGCCGCGAGTGTTTTTCGTACGAGATCCGAAGACTGGAGCACATCTCATTCGGGGATTCGGCTATCGCATCTTTGCCGAGTTCCTGCGGCGTCACAATGCCCAACTGGTTGTGAGCAATGCTGGCCAGGATCGGGCCACCTTCACCAGCGTTGACACAAGTCGCATTAATCAGATGATTGGAGATGATCGCCTGGAAATCTCAATGCATCCGTATGTGGGCATCGATCGGGAATTGGGAATACTCAGCTATCCACTGACCATTGCCCAAAACTGTCTCATTGTCCCAGTTCGCAATGAGATCCCTCGCTACATGTACCTGCTGCGTCCATTCCAGTGGAGCAGTTGGCTGCTTCTGCTCGGTGGAGTCTTTTACATTAGTTTCACGCTCTACTGGCTCAATCCTGGTCTGAATGCGAGTCCTGGCCTCAGTTTGCTGGAAGCTCTCTGTCAGCTCTTGTTCCTCAGTTCGCCGTCTCGTATTTATGGACCTTCAGTTAGATATTTCCTGGTGGCACTACAGTTATCTGTACTGGGATTCATTGTGACCAACGTGTACTCCAATCAGCTGAGCAGCTCCCTCACTGCCACGCTGGTGGGTGAACAGGTGGACACCTTTGAGCAACTCATTGCACAGCGTCAACACATCTTGACCAAACACCATGAGATCCCAATGCTGCTGCAACAGGTGCCGCCGCATCTGGAGCAACAGGTGTCCAATCTGGTGGTTGGAGCCGAAGCTGGTGAGCAGGTGAGAGCCTTGCTGAGCTTCAACACTAGCTACTCCTATCCCTTTACCGTGGAACGTTGGGAGTTCTTTGCCCTGCAACAACAATATGCCCAAAAGCCCATCTATCGCTACTCCTCGGTCTGCCTGGGAGCACCTGTCATTGGGTATCCCATGCGCAAGGATTCCCATCTGGAGAATCTCCTGAAGCAGTTCATCATGTGGGTACAGTCCACGGGTCTCTTCCAATACTGGGTCGTCTCCGACTTCAACGATGCCCTCCGAGCTGGATATGTTCGTCTCATTGACAACTCGGACAATTTTAAGGCCTTGAATCTGGACACCTTACGCCTGGCCTGGTACGTTCTCCTCTGTGGTTGGCTTCTGGCCGCATTGGTTTTTATTTGCGAACACCGCACCACCTGCCATTGACTTCAAGTTTAATTCAATTGCACGCAATTGACAGAAATACAAAACGAGGCGTCCAAACCGAACGATATTAAGACGCTGACAGCAGGCAGGAGGTTGGTATCGGGGGAGGAGGGTGGAAAAGGGAGCAGGAGCGGGCATCAGCTGTTGTTGACATAAAAATGCAATAAAAAATGTAAGCAAAGCTGAAGGAAACTCGAGTAACGATTTTTGACATAAACAGACGAACTTCAAATGCACTACAAATTGAATAACTTAAGTACTTTTAATTCACTTGCACAATACAGCTGTGAAAATAATTATTTTGAGAATTTTAAGTTTTACTTATTATTTTTATACATATATTAAAAATCATTTTAAAATTGATTAAACGATTTTATTAATATCTATCTTTAGTAGATTACATTAAATTAAAAATTAACATAACAAAATTTCATTGTGTTTGCCGCTCTTTCCAATTATTAAACTATTTTTTTACTTCTAGATTTACATTCATTATTTGAACCATTTTGTTAAGATAATATGTTGAATCAGTTTTAAGTCTATTATTATTTATTTTTTTAAATACTAGTATTAGTAGTAATATTACAATGTTCAAAAGATTTTAATTAAAATACAAAACTACACAAGAGATTCATATTTTATTTGAGTAAAGTTATTTAAGTAAGTTATTTTAGTGTTTAACTAACAAAAATTTCCATTCGATTAACATTAGAAATTATAATAAAAAGTCACATAAACTGCAAAAGTACTCAAGTTTATGTGAAAACGAGTAAAAAACACTTTACTTTATGTATATATTTTCAAGATGTTACTATAAAAGCGAATATGCTCATAGTTCCCTAGACTTAAAGAAAGAAAAATCGTTTAAAATCAATCCAATGTGACCAACGCACAGAAAACGAAGGTAGAAATGACGACAATACGTTTTACTGTTACTGTTATGTGATGTTCTTGTTGTCATGGAGCTGCTTATTGGATTTTCGATGTGAGAAGCTGTTGACAATATTTCGCGGGAGTAAGACAGAGCGGGAAAGAGAAAGAGAGAGAGAGGGAGGGACGTCGGCCAAGTTGAATACTGGCTTCAATCAGGCAAACAATCGTCAAGGATTTTAATTGCATAATTTGAAATCTTACACAAATTCTTTTACGTGTCACAGAAATTCTATGCATAATTTAAAGCAATAAAAGGCCACGTCACATGATGAGACAATCAAATTATGCAATACAATACAAAATAATGGCCATTTTCATTCCATAACATTGAATATAAAATAAGAATACAAATAATAACCACAAAAGCGATGCTCTGCGTGTTTTTCTTTGTCTCTCTGTCCCCGATCCACTTTTTTCCTCTCTCCACTCCCTCACTTTTTCTGTATGTATGCGCGAGTGTACCTGTATATGTGAATTTTCATACGTCTGTTTGTAAATATGCATATTGAATGGATAAAAAGGATTTGCGTTTATTTCGTACGAATATTTCGTCTGGCCGTTTGGGCATCATATATGTACATACATATGTATGTATAGAACCCATCACACGCATTCTCTTCAGCCGGTTGGTTAAGCCAACGCACCGGAAACATTGTGTGCCGTTGTTCGATTTTCTTTTAGCACAATTCTCATTGTTCGACACAATTTTTGTTTAACACATTCAGCGCTTCAGCCGGTAGAGCTGTCTGTCAATGCATGTTTTATAAGCAATTCGACAGTCGCTTGTAGATGCACATTTTGCGCATCATAAAATACAGTGATTGTTGTGATTTAAATTCACTCAATGCGCGTTTTTTTTAAAGTAACCAACCAAACATAACAAATTTAAATGTTTAGCCAGGACAACATCCCGCGCCATAAAATAAAAAGCATTATTCAACACTTAAAATATCAAAACGATTGTAAGTCGATAATCTAACTGCTATCGATTGCTGAGCTGCAAGCAAAGTACAATTTGAATAACTTTTTTTTTCTAATTATTTACTATTTGCGACATAAACCTTATCATATGTACATTTACATACATATGTAATGTTTCTTTCTATCCGATATATGATTCTTGAGCCCATGCTTAAACTAATGCTTAGACTGCAGAGAACGGAAACAGTTAGTTTAAATAAATTAAACGCTAACTTGAGAGAAAAGACGCACAAGTTGACTTGATCAGATTTCTATTACAATTTTATTAATTACGATTTATGACTTGAATTTAGCTACAAATTAAACAAATGAACAAATAATAAATTAGGTAATGGCAACGTGTTTTGCAATTTGTATGCAAATGCATTAGTTACAGTTTATAATTTTAGTTACATAGTTGTAGTACGATTACGTACGTGTCTTCGAGGTTTTCGTAAATTATAATAACTAAAAGCTAAACAATCAACAAATGCTAGCACGTACAAGCGTTGAAGTGAGATGGCATTTGGTAAATTCATTGAACTACTTGGATTTCTTGGACTCCACTGTCGCTGGTTTGGCCGGAAGCCGCTCCACGGCCTGTTTGTAGAGCTGATTCAGTCCAAAGGTGGCACGCACATTGTCGCTGGAGAAGAAGAACTTTTGCAGCTTGCCCTTGGCATCGACACAAGGTCGGCGATCCACCTCCTTACCCTGCTGGAACAGTATGACAGAGGGCAGCTGGCGGGAGAAGCTGCTGTCCGATATGCGATACTTTTGTGCGACATCCGGGAAGCGACCAATATCGATTTTTCCAAACTTTAACAGCTCGGTGTTGTACTCCGCGGACAACTCGGCGAATATGGGCGCAAAGTTAACACAGCTGGGATTCCAAACCGTGTAGAAGCAAATCAACCAAGTTGTGCGCTTGTCACGCGTCAGTTCCTCCTCGAAGACCTGCGCATTGCGGAAGTAGGTGATGTGCTCAGGTCCACGGTACGATGGCTCCGGCAGCAGCATGCCGACCAAGATGCACATTAGCAGAAATCCCAATCCATATCTGAAGTCAGCATAGGACCAAAGTATCATATTGGCCACCTTTGTGTACAGGAACGATGAAGATAGATAGTTGATCATGGTAACACTGCCTGTTTTGCGGGACCGTATCATGACCACAATCAGCAGAAAGAACAGTATCTCCACCTCGCGGCTGTCCATATCGCAGACGTCATCCTCACCAGCATGCTGAAAAATGCGTGTGCAAATCACCTTCGTTTTCTTTGCCAGCAGATATGAGATTGCCAGCAGTATATTAACCCAATAGTAGGGTTTCGCGAGTATTTGCAGCTCCTTCTTCAACGACATGGCGTTGCAATGCGTCGTCTGACGTTCTGTCTCCAAATCTAGGTCACCTTTTTAATTAACAACTTCCCGTGTTTTTCTTTTGTTATTAGCTAATTTTGGCGACGAGCAAAGTGATTAGTGATGCCACTTCAGTAAACATTTCCGATCTGGTTTGATTTCTTTTACCTAAAAAAATAAGTACATTTCCAAAAAAAGGTATTCTGAATTGTTGTACCTCTTTTCAAATTTTTTTTGATTTATTTAGCTACATTTTTTTTAGCTTTTCCAAGTTTTTTGTTAGATTTTTCTTCATTTTATATTTAGAATAAAATTTTTAGCTTTTCTTTTCGAGGGCTGACATATTTCAAACCTTCATTAAATATTGTTTAACTTTATTTTGTCTAATTTCGAATTTCAAATTTTCAACAAATTTATTAATTGTTTATTGAGTTTTTTGCGATTTAAAATTTTTATCAGTGATGCGCAGCTTGGCCGACATTGCTGAGACGGCACAGCTGATTTCCAACTGTAGTTTCAGTGCTGCCATCTTGTCATATGTTGGTATAAAAAACGGGCTGGCAGGCTTTAACAGTATGCTGTTAACTTAACAGAATACCAAATGTAATGCTAGTGCTGTAAGTCGTCGTCAATGTTCACCGCGCTTTACATTTTTAAATTCAAATTTTAATGATTTAACACAATATGCATTTAGAGTTTCGTACAAACATATTCATATAAATCAAAGTCTGTTTTTCGTGATTAAATATGCTTTGGGCCTTATCTTTGAAATAATATATTTTTGGCCTAGCCTTGCCCAATTACTTATAGACCACACAATCTGCTTTTGTACTTATGTACGTATATAGGGTATTTTGTTTATACTTGTAAATATATATTCCAAGCACAGAGAAGCGTCTGTAATCAGTAAAATGTATCGGGCTCTACGTGACTTCAGTCGCTCGTGGCAGACATTTCAGTATCTGTATGTTTAGACACCTCTTTTGGACTTTAATAATTTATTAAAACAAAGAAATCAATTTATATACACAAAATTTTATTGAAATTATTTAAAATTTGGAAAGAACCCGCCGCTAATTTTGAGGAAATAAATATGAGACAAACGATTTGATGATGTTACGACAATCTATAAAAATATGATTATTAATATGTTAATGTCAATGAAATGCATTTATATACAAAGTGCATTGCATATGGGCCTGACAACAGGCAATCGAATGATTAACAATGTAAATACTAGAATATGATGATGCATGTATATATAATATAGAAAACGAGGTTATATTCGCCTTCAGGCAACTGGATCGGAAGAACAATATTAAATGAAATTAGCAATGCAATTATAATTCAATTATAGATAGAGTGTGTCAACATAATGATTCTAAAATATATTAATAGAAAACCTGTCACAAGACTTTTCAATTACATAGTTTAACCCATGGGTCAGCTCGAGAGGTTCCTTCGACTGCATAGAATGATTGTATAAATCAACTTATTTTTTATATACAACAGGCAGGCAGTAAACAACATACATACATATTAATAACAAAACAATAAACATCAGTAAGGTCAGTAATTGCATCAGCAGGTACTTAAGTACGCACACAAGTATATAGTAGAAAGATCCGTACTATAATAATAATACTGCCGAACCGGTAAAAACCGGCTGACTTGTTGACTTCACATGAACCTAGAAGAGAGATTGTCTCAAGAAAATACTGGCACATGTCCCACTAAAAATTGTAAAAGATACTTTGATCGACAGCCAAGGTTTGTCAAATCAATCTGTGGCTTATCTCATAAATTAAGATAATTGTTTGTTGAGCCAACACTTTTCTATGGGTCGGTTTTGCTAAACAAACTGCGCAGTTTTTGAAACAGTTTTTAATAGGATCTTGTTATCAGGCATTTACAAACAATGTCAAACGTAATCAGCTGAAGTGCAATCTCTATAACCCACTAGGAATACCCTGAGATCAGATCGATGTCGATAAGGCAGTTCACATGGATCCAATTTTTAATTCACTGAAATTAATATAAGGTATTAAGATAGTCAACAAACGCACACAAACATACGTAACCTTGTTGCATATGTATATATGAAGTATACGTTGTACTAGTCAAAACAAAATGGAGTCTAGCTGATCTCTGTCTTTCGCTTATCAAGCTGCCAGTTTCGTTGTCTGGGTCTCTATAAATTTAATTTCAAGCCCTGCCAGAGATTCAGTTCAGCTTAGAATCTCGACTCTTTCGTGTTGTGAAAAAACAACGTGTGTGCGCTTAATAATCGTGGAAACCTCACTACGCCGGGCATTTTTTAAATGCCGTACAAATAATTGTGCTCCAAGACTTTCTGTATTAACAATCAAGTAATCGAGTGAATTAAATTTTAAAAACTGTAATTGAAAATATTTCTCGAGAATATTTTCAAACAGTGGTAGATCGCAGAAACTGCGAACATTTTAACAAACTTTAACTTTGCCCCTTTGAATGGTGCTGCTGCAAGTGCGTGAGAAACCATTGAAAATTAGTCAGCACGTGACTAAACTCTGGTATCAACTGTTTGATCAAAGCAACCTCCAGTCGTCTGAAGTTTCATATTTATTCAATAACCTCAGTCTGAGTAGTAAGTGAGCATTACTTTTGGTCCATTTAAAAATTGTATTTATTGTGTCTGTTTTTTTTTATAACAGTCGTCGATATGGCCTTACCACAAGGAGCCTTCGCGGCCTGCAAGCTACGTGAGCAGTTCCATGAGCGTGATATGATCTTGTCACGCCTACGAGCTGCCAATAATGCTGATAAAGCTGATAATAATGCCCGTAAGTTGGACTATTTATTTGTAAGCAATCACAGATTCTAACTATCTGCTTTCTTCATCGCAGAGCGAGAATATTCGCCGGTCAAGTATAATGATAAGCTAATGAATTCCATTTGGGGTTTGTACAATCGTTACTCCCCCCACAATGTGAAGAAGAACGAGTTCGTCCCTCCAAAATGCTAAACAAAAATCAGGCGCAGCAGCTGTACGTATTTCCTTTCGAAATCATATAATCTTTTATAATTTATATATTTTTTATTTATTTTATTATTATTTAATAGCTGCTTTTGAGCTGTTGCGCCTCCATTGCCTTGCCACAATCAACCTGTGGCATTGGCTGCTGCAACAACATGTTGCACATATATAATCTCAATATATATATATATATATATATATACTATAAATACAATATATACTCACGTAGCTGATCTTGGGGACTATTAAAAATTCGAAAATAAAACTGCAGAGCATAAGGTTAAATCATTCGCATCTATGTAAAATTCAATAAATACTCTTGATATGTTATAAATAAATTATACGAAGCATAAAACGTGTAAGAAAAGCTTTTTTCGCAGGACATTGCTCAGTTTAAATAGCAGGATTCATAGGTTGGTACCATGTACTTGATATTGATAAAGGCATCCTCGCCGCCGTGCAGCTCCAGCACCTGCAATGTCTCATCAATCAGATCGCCCAGATTGAGATTGTTCTTCTGTGCATAGTCAATCTCATCGCCGCAGTTTACTATGAAAAAAGAAAGCTTTATAATGCAGGACTGTAAATCTATCGTTGATATTATCTGAAAATTATCATTTCTCATTTAAAGTAATTAAAGCATTTCTTAAAATAAGAATAATGATTGATTGATCATAGTACTAATAATATATTCTATAGAAAATGATTACAAAACTTACAGTTTTTCACCTTGAACGCATTGAACATGGGCAGCAGTTGTCTATAGAAGGGCACTAGAGCAGGTCCAACCATATCCGAGGCCATTACCAGTTGTTGTATAATTTTCAAGGTCGTGCACATTACCTCCAAATTTCTAGTGCTCAATGCGTCTGTGGAAAACAAGGCAACCAAAAGTCGTAGGTGACGAAATTAAAGCACAGACAATGCCGAATCCTTGCGTGTTGTGACTTTTATTCTTGGTTGATTTTAGCCCTGTCACAACCAAGTACTCACTCTTTAATGGTAAAATTAATTGAGGCACTACGGGATGGATTTTTTCACCTCCAGCGAGAAGCAAATCACTTACACCCTGTCGGGCGTAGGTCTTATAGGGATGTTTCGGTTCAGCCAATCCATCGAAGAACAGCGGCAAATAGAGGCTGTAGTCCAACTTGTCAATGTCCACCTACAAAACATAACAAACAATAATATTGACAGTCCTACGAACTGGAAGCTTAATACGTAATGCCAGAAAAGTAGTTTAGTTTGTTACTTTTTGCTGTTTGGGGGTGACGATTGTTTCGCTTAAGTTGTACAGGTGTAAATTTGCACGCGATGCTCGTTAAGTTTTTGCTGATTTCTATTAAGATGCTTTTTGTTTGTTTTTCTTGACAATTGGAAAGTTACCAAACTGCATGGAAAATATAGAACACAATCTATTGCTGGGAAATTCCCAAAGCTAATGACTTGTGTGGGAAGAAACCATTAATCCTTTGCCGAAATCTACTTTTTTAACAACAACGTAATGATTTCTAATTAGTTACTAATCCAAAAAGTATGCTATAGTAGATATTAAGATGAAATTAATGCGCTCATAAAATAGGGAAAATAAATTTATGGATGCAATTTATATGCATTTTCTTGGAAACTTTTTTTATTATTTACTAGTTTGATATCAATTGTTATATCAAAAGTAAAGGATACTTCAATTGCATATCATAATTTTTTTTTAGATCCTCTTTAATTCTTTCCAATTATTCCCCACTTTAACCTTTTTTTTATCTGACCTTCAGCTTGAATTCGCACATGACGCAAATAATGAAGTGTCACTCACATGTAACTCATATGTAAATGAGCTGTCATAAATACCTCACGGCTTAAATAAACAAACGCACCCACTTGGGGAATTATTCCACATGTAATAAAGAAAAAACTCTAGACAACAAATCATATCCAAGGCTCATGGCATTGAAAGTGTGCACACACATGAATCCTTGTCAAACCCTGTTCCCAATATTATTTTTTCTTGCTCTCTTGACTGCGACTGATTGACTGTCTGACACCTGGACGTCACCGAAGTCACTACGTTTGTTCCGGAAATAGACAATGGCATATTATATACAAAGTTATTGTTTTTGTACCTTTAGTTTCATTCTTCTTTTTTTTTTGTAGCACCATATAAAACTTCAAATAATTGGACACGCAGGTCTGCAGATGGAGCATACAATATATATTAGAAACTGGGCTAACACTTATGATATATGCAATTAAATGTCATTGAATGTCATCAAGTAATTTACAGGTCAAAGTTCAGGTAATCACAACACGAACTCCTAGAAAACATGCATCAATTACTCGTAATTCCCCATAATTAAGCTCATGTTCGACATTATAATTGCTTTGGGAACCCTTACCAAAACGACAATTAGAGAAAGCCAAGAGTCATATAAAAAGTTATACATAGGATATCCTGTAAATCTTTAGTGTTTATAAAAACTGTATAATCTGCCGTTTGTAATATTTAAATATTCTCTAAATTAAAATGAAGAATTCTCTCTAAATACACTTTAAGTGTTGGGCCTAATTATCTAATAAAATTACATTTAACAAGATTTGGATAATAAAGTAATGCGCCTAATGAAACGTAATTTTATATCATTAATTTCTAATGATACCCTTAGGCACAACTCTTCTCTATACTCACCGTCCATCCAATCTTATCGCCACCGCACAGATACTCCATTTTTATAGGCAAATCTCCGCGATCAAAATACATGCGAAACAATGTGCCACGCCCCGGATTTTTAGCAGCCGTACAGGCGTTGAAACTAGCACCCAAATTGCATGTTGAAATGGATTTCTGTTGCTTCTTCAAGCCTAAAATCAACAACATCAACAAAGCAGGAAATAAGTTAGAAAGAAGAAAGTTTTTTTGGTTGAACAAAGCGCTACGCACTTTTTGGATTCGGCGCCCTGCCGCGCGCACTTGCCGTTACGGCTGCCTCATGAATGGGACCGTTAATAACGACCGTGTTCTTTTGCTGCGATTGTATCGAAAACGGCGGCACATAACGGGGTCGCGAACCCTGTATACCGCTAAATGGTCTTAATTGCGGTGGATTTGCGGATTTCGAGCGTTGCTTAAGCGAAATGGAATTTGTATGGAAATCGTGCGACGGCCGTGTTCCATAAGCGGTGGTTACACGTGTATGCGACATTTGCGTGGGCGGCAAAAACGGACTGAAGTCGAACTGGAGTCACGTAGCGTAAACAACTAACTGTCGCCCAGGTGCAGGAATTTTCTAGCGCTCCACTTCGTGTGTTGGCATCGCAGCCGGTTTCTATGGCGCTCGTTGCTACGACAGCAAAATGCACAGTGACTGATAAGACGCATTGTTTACGAATTGCATTACTTGCTCGGCATTTGATATTTTTTAATTGTAACCAACATTTGGCCGGTCTAGCATGTAATCGTGTAACTTCGGTAGCCTCAGGCTACAAGTAAGCAATCAGAACTTATTGCTGTGAAATATTTTCATCCACTATGGTAGGCTCCCACTTTACTTCCTTTCTAGCGCGCCAAAAATCAAAAATATCCCATCAAGTGACGTTGGCTATGTTGTTGCCATACTGGTGCTATTTAGCAACACACCTTGTTTACATTCTGCGAAAAGACAATCTGGCTGCGCTCAAACTACACTTGGAAATCAGCTGTGCCTTCGCAAATAAAATTAGTGTAAACATTTAATGATGGTTTGAAGCCCGTCAGCCCTTTTAGAGAGAAGTTAGAAAATTTAATTCTAAAAAACAATATTAAAAAATCGAGAAAACTAACAAAAAAACTAACTTCAAAATTATAAAAATTCCAGCTAAAAATAAAAAAAATTTAAATAAAGGTACAAAAATTTCGAATACCCTTTTTCTGAAATGTACGTATTTTTTTACGTAAGAAAAATCGAGCCAGATCGGAAATATTTGAATGGGTGGCAACCTTCGGTTTTTCTCCTCTAAAAAGTTGGACTGGCGAGCGAATAAAGAACAAAAAATGTGTGAAAAAATGTCGATTTAAATTGGCAATTATCGTAGCGCAGGGTCTGTGTTAATTGAATGCTGCAATAGACGAGCACACGAACGAATTATTTGTGCAGGATCAAACTGAACGCATATGCGCGGACAAAGAGTAAAACAAGAAGAACAACAACAACAGACAGCAACATGTCTTCCAATTCAAATGGCAATGGCGAGTTGAAGAAATTGTCGGAGGAGTCGCTGCTGCAGCCGCCGGAGAAAGTGTTTGACATAATGTACAAACTGGGCGAAGGCAGCTACGGCTCCGTCTACAAGGCACTGCACAAGGAGAGCAGCTCCATAGTGGCGATTAAACTGGTGCCGGTTGAGTCCGATCTGCACGAGATCATCAAGGAGATTTCGATTATGCAACAATGCGATTCACCTTATGTGGTCCGCTATTATGGCTCATACTTTAAGCAGTATGACCTATGGATCTGCATGGAGTATTGCGGAGCCGGCAGCGTCTCTGACATAATGCGTCTGCGAAAGAAGACGCTCACCGAGGATGAGATAGCCACAATACTCTCGGATACGCTCAAGGGTCTGGTCTATCTGCATCTGAGGCGAAAGATCCATCGGGACATCAAGGCGGCCAACATACTGCTCAACACTGAGGGGTATGCCAAACTGGCGGACTTTGGTGTCGCCGGACAGCTCACGGACACAATGGCCAAACGGAATACGGTGATTGGAACACCATTCTGGATGGCACCCGAGGTAATTGAGGAGATTGGCTACGATTGCGTAGCTGACATTTGGTCACTGGGCATCACAGCACTGGAAATGGCTGAGGGCAAGCCTCCATATGGCGATATACATCCAATGAGGGCTATATTCATGATACCACAGAAGCCGCCACCTTCGTTTCGCGAACCTGATCGTTGGAGTACCGAGTTCATAGACTTTGTCAGCAAGTGTCTGGTCAAGGATCCCGATGAGCGTGCAACTGCCACAGAGTTGCTGGAGCATGAATTCATACGGAATGCCAAGCATCGCAGCATATTAAAGAACATGCTGGAGGAGACCTGTGCCATACGGGAGCAACAACGCGCCAATCGTGCAGCTGGCGTTGCCATGAGTCAGGCCAAGAGTCTGGCCACGCAAGAGTCTGGCCTGATGTTGCAAGAAGAGGAGACCGAATTCAATTCGGGCACTGTTAAAACGTTTATTGATGATCCCGGCACATTAGTGCCCGAGAAATTTAATGAATACCAGCAGACATCCGCCTCGGATGCGACAATGATAGCACATCCAGAGCAGGACATAGATGAAGGCACATTGGGACCAGGTGGCATACGTGCTGGCATGGCAAAAGCAGCTGCCAAGGCGGCACAAGCAACAGCTGGCGGCAATGGCACATCGGGAGCGGATGTGGCAGCAGTGGACAGCGGCACAATGGTTGAACTTGAGTCGAATTTGGGTGAGCAAATAATAGAATATATTCTTGAATAAAAGGTCATCTTCATATACTGCATTCTGCTTATAGGCACCATGGTGATCAACTCGGATTCGGATGATTCCACAACTACCAAGCGTAATGATGATCAGAAGCCTCGTTACCGCTATCGTCCACAGTTCCTCGATCACTTTGAGGGCAAAAAAGCTGGCGATGCACGTGCTGATGACAAGTCAGCGACCACGCCCACTGAATACTCGCCTGCTGCAGTTGAGCAGCAACTGCAACAGCAGCAACAACAGCAACAGCAGCAACAACAACAGGAGCAACAACACTTGGCAAGTGGAGCAAATGATGCCAACAATTGGGTGAACAACATGGAATTGCAATTCCAACAAATCTCGGCCATTAATCAGTATGGCATGCAGCAGCATCAGCAGCAACAGCAACAGCAGCAACACTTGCTAATGGCCTATCCGCTGATGAACGAGCAGCTGATTGCGCTCAACAATCAGCAGAATTTACTGCGCAGCAATGCAACGCCACAACAACAACAACAACAGACATCACCAGCAGCTGCTGCTGCTGCAGCGGGAGGGGCTCAGGCACCGCCCGCATATCAGCATCAACATTTGCACACACAATCTCATGCGTATGTAGAGGGAGAGTTTGAGTTTCTCAAGTTTCTCACCTTTGACGATCTGAATCAAAGGCTGAGCAACATTGATCATGAAATGGAGCTGGAGATTGAGCAGCTCAACAAGAAATATAATGCCAAAAGGCAGCCCATTGTCGATGCAATGAATGCGAAACGCAAACGCCAACAGAATATCAACAATAATCTAATTAAAATATAAGAAAAAAGAGAAATATACATTAACTGAACGAAGCAGCTGATATTTAAGTGAAACGAGAACATAAAAGCTTTATTGTAAAATGCACTGCAGATAATTATTGTGGATAAGGATAACGATAACGAATGATGATAACATATTCGACAAATGCACGCTTTTTTGTCTCGTTTTATCCGTTTTGGCAAAGAGTATAATTCGAATAGTGGCATATATTATTTAATCTAATAATTAGATCAAACAAACTCTCAGCCTATTCTAAACTATTCTTTATTCTCAATTCTCAACTGCCCTGATCCTTTATAACCTTAAGACTTATTTTGGTGCGTTCTTCCTTGTTAACTTTACAATTTTTTAATTTAATTTACACTTTATTACTTGCTTGTGCTTTTTCTTATCATTTTCATATACTAACTATTAATCATTAAAGTGCATCACAACAAAGAAAAAAAAACATAGGAAACCGTCAAGCAATAAATTTTGATACATAAAAATAAATAAGTTTTATATAACGCATTGGAATGCATATTTTTCGAAAGAATATATATTTCAAACATACACACACAGCACACTCACATACATATACATATATATAAATATATATATAAATAGTATCTTTAGAGTTTATATAAATAATTTACACAATAAATATATAAAGATTTATATGCAAAAAGAAGCCTACACTAAAACATTAGTCCTGAATACAATCTTAATTGTCCAAAAACTACATATATATATATATATATAAATCTGATACTTTAGTGTATATAGATATCCTGATCTGATTTTCTTCCTTTTCTCTGTTTTGATTACAATAAAGTGATGATAATTAAAGTTGAATTAATTTAATTAGCATCTATTCAGCAATTTCCATTTGCTGTGCCGCCTGCTCCAGATCATGCAACTGTGCCCGCAAATCCTCTGGCAGACTGTGCTCGTTCAGTGCACTGGGGTCTTCGCCATCAACGACAATCTCCTCGGGATCTGGAGCGCGTGGCAGAAACTCGGCATCTTCATACAACTTGCCAAAGATTTCACGTGCATTGGCAATGGCTGCTTCATAATCCAATTCATAGGCAGGCGGTGCTGTCCAGTAAATGGGCATGGCAGTGGTCGCATTTGTGTTCGTGGGAGTCGCAATGCTAAAGTAGGCGCTGTAGAGGATTTGTGGCGCATTCGTTTGGAAGAGTTGCTCCGTAAAAGCGGCCAAATCAGCAGCAGGATCTTCGCTTTTGGCAGCTGTGGTCAAATGGAATATGTCTGCAAAGGGATTCGGCAATTATTAAATAAATCCAATTATAATAACAGCATTTCTTACATAGACCTTCGGGGCAGGTGCCTGAGAAATGGGACAATTGCAAGAGGAAGGCCTCCCGTTGACCATCGTCTGCCAGCAGACGCAGCAAGTTGACGCCACCACCGCCCTTGTTCAGTTCCTCACTGCCCAGTGGACTGGAGGCAATGAACAATCCCCGTGAGATGTGTGCACGCAACTCACCGTGGCCGCGCACATGACCAGGAGCACAGACAACATGTTTGGCGCGCAGTGTTTTGCCTGAGCTGCTCAGCAGCAGTTCATTTAAATCTGGCGCCACAGTGATGTCATCCACGCTTCGCTTTAAACAATAAATTCCGCCATAGACGGCGCAGAGACGACAAAAGCATTGCGGCAATTCACCACATCCGTACATGGGAAACAGAAAGGGGGTATTGCCATAACGGCCCAAGCTGCCCAGAAATCGTTGAGTGCGCTGCATGCCCTCCTCAAAGCTGCTGCTGGGCGTGCACATGGCTATCGCTTGCATTACGCAGGTGGCAATCTTATCTGTGACGCGCTGCGCCTGCAGATATTCGTAAAATGTGCGTCCGCGAAAGGCAAGCGAATCCTCATTGCACTTATCCTCGCCATAGTCGTTGCACGCAGTCAGGAACTTCATCAGCAGACGCTTCTCCACAATTGTCAGTGTTTTCGTATTAAAAACATCGCTGCGGGAGCAAGGCACAGAGACAAGTTCATTGTTGTACAGCATACACACATGATCCAAGGCACGGAATTCCGCATAGCGGCAGATATTTGATTTGATCAACAAGTTCACCAGCTCGCCAGCAGAGTATGCAACACGCGGACTCAAGTCCAAGCTGAATCGGCGTGACTTTTCCAACAGCTTTTCACGTGTCCAACTAGGAGATTCCTCTGCGGGCTCATGCCAAGTGTAGCTTCCATTGCGTAGTGTCGAATTGGACTGATCCAACAGATTGTTAAATGCATCCAGACTGAATGAACTCCAAACATCGCCATAGTATTCATTTGTGTCAATGTGCAGCACCGTTTTCCCAATGCGACTGGCGCCAGCTGCAATGCACGATTCAGCGAAGCCTAAACAAAGATGCAATGAGTCATCAGACAGGTAGGAAAATAATAAACATTTACCTGTGCCTATCACAACCAAATCGAATTCCTCCGGTAGATCATCCGACATGGTATAAGCTTTAATTAACCTTGTATGCTTTATAATTAAATTAAGTGCAAATATTTTTAAGCTTTAATTAAACTGTGTTTACTACAATTACAGCTGTTATTTGGTTGTGTCTTGTATCGATAAATATTCGAAATCGCAAATATCGAAAAGTCTCGTGTACGTGTGCGCTTGTGATTGCAAAGATCATGAAAAAGGCGCGCGAACTTAATTCACAAATTTAAACAACAAACAATTCTTATGTTAGCACTAATTTGGTTTTAACTTTATATATAAAGAAAACTTTATAAAATCGCATAGTTGTCATTAAATTCACAGTGATACATATAAATTAAAACATAAAGTTATATCTATTGCAATGTCAGTCAATCCATTTTTTGCATTTCTCGCACAGTTTCGCGCCAATCTAGAGGAACGAGGAGTTCAAAATGTTAAAGCGACTACTATTACTCAGATGGCTGGTAAGAAATGGCGCCAAATGAATGAATCTCAAAAGGCAATTTACACTGAGATGACACAGCGAAACCGCAAAGCACGGACACAAAAGGTGCAAACAAAAACACAGGCTTGCCGCAGATATCCAAATTCATGCTAGGCGCCAATGTTTCCAATCATATAATCGATTTTAAGAAACGATAACAAAACGAAACGTTTACCAACACTGCAACATAAAACGACAACACATTTCTGAAGCAGACATCCAATAGAAAACATTTGCCAATTGAAATTAGAATGAGTTCAGGATTTGTTACTGAATCCGAAGCAGCTGAAGCACGCCAGCGTCGCCAGGAAGAATGGGAACGCGTACGCCAGCCTGATGATCCACTGGAAAGGCCTGAGGAACCATACGACGGACGCTCGCTATACGAGCGTTTGAAGGAGCAAAAAACTAAAAAGGATATGGAATATGAGGAAGCACACAAATTAAGTGAGCATTAATGAATAAACATTAGACTCGAAAAGTAAACAACAACTCCAATACACAGAGAATCTGATACGCGGCCTCGACGATGACGAGGTGCAGTTCCTGGAGCTTGTCGACACGCATAAAATGAATGCGGAACGACAACAGATGCGGGACGAGGAGCTGGAGCTCAAGGACTTTCGCAATCGCGTTGAGAAGCTGCAAGAAGAGAGCGTAGACAAGGTAGAGTTTCTGCATTTACATTTGACAACAATTCTAGTAATTCTCAATATTATTCAATCTTTTAGAAGTTGCAGGCGGAGATAAAAACCACAGCCAAGTCTATTGGTACCCCATCGACGGCGCGCAATACACAAAAGTCGCTGCTGGGACAGGGCATTAAACGCAAAAATGGAGAGCTGCCCACAACCAGCAAAATGGTCAAAAAAGATGAGGATGCGCCCGCAGAGAAACTAGCTCCCACTGTGGCCATAAACACAACAAAACATGATACGGGCGGACTTAAATGCATTGCCATATTGCCCGGCATTGGTTCCTACACTGAATCAAGCGACTCGGAGGCAAGCTCAGATACCGATGATCATGATCATGATAGGACCAGTCTGGTGGATTTGTGTGGACGCAAGATAACTAAAAAGAAGCAGTGTGCCGAGTAAATGGACTTGTTTTCATTTGTGGGGGCAAACAGTTGTATTCTGGAGTCTTAATTTAGTAATTTGTAGCGTTCTCTGCAACGAAATATATAACCTAGAGATTAACAATGCTACGTGTCCTTTTTCTTGTTGCGATTGCGATTCTTCACATTGGTCATCTCATAGAAATTGCTGCCAATTTTCTTGCGCTTCTGGTTGCGTTCCAGTGCACGCTTCTGTTTTGCCGTAAGGCGTGGTGCTTTGGCGCTACTAGGACCATCATCGTCACTATCCTCCATATTATCCGAATCACCGGGTTGAACCTTGGCCACACGGAATTTCCCTGACGAAGTGATTGCCAAATTTTGGGTTTTCTTTTCCTTGGCCTTCTTGTGGACTACACGCTGTAGATCCTCATTGTACTCATCCTCGGAATAGAAATCGCTGGCACCATCACTAGAATCTACATCATCGTCAGGATTGACAAGACGTGCCTTCTTGCGTGCGGCACGCTCTGCTTTCTGTTGCTCCAATAGCTCCAGGTCAATGTGGTCCAGTTCGCGCTCGTCCTGCTGCTCATATTCCAGACCAACGCGAATTTTACGAAAGTCTTGAATTTGCTTAAACTCGCGCGCTTTTTTCACCGACTCGCTTACAAATGTAGGCGCCTCTGATTTGCCATCAGCATCGGCATCCTCATCAGCAACAGCTACATCACCAACGTCAGGTACTTCCTCCTCTGTTGGCTTGCCCTCTTGGGATTTGGGTATGGCAAAGCCTTCGGGAGGCACATAGAAGGGTAGCTTGCCACGCTGCCAATCGTTAAGCACCATGCGCGCAGTCACCGTTATGTCTGGCTCGCCACCTTTCAACAGTTTACCGGACTTTTTGGCCAGCTGCTCCAGGAAGTGTGTGGACGTCGTCCAGTTCTCGATTTTGTAGTTCTTTGCAATGTACTCCTTACGCACACGCTGCAACACTGTCTCTACATAATCTTCTGGATTGGTGACCAGCTCAACGCGCACAACACCCTTAAGCACCTTCTCCGTGTCCGTTTCTGCCGAGGGATAGACCACTCCAGGACAATCAATTAGGAATATGCGCTTCATCAGCGTTATGTACTGCCAGACTTTGGTTTCGCCAGCAATCGGTGCCACATTGCAGACCTTCTTGGAGCGCAAGGCATTTATGACCGAGGATTTGCCCACATTTGGGTAACCAATGAAGCCAACGCTAATTTGTTTCTTGTCCATGTGAAGTTTGCCCAACTGGCGGAACAAGTTGATAAGTGCACCTGTCAAATAAGTGGGAATACTTAAAGGTGTGCTCAAATTATTCAATTTTATGCTACTCACCCTTGCCAAAGGGATGCTGGAGGGAGGCATGGAAGGCAATTGTGGGATACTCTGCACTTAGGATTGCCACCCAGCGTTGGGTCACCCACACGGGCACCAAATCCACCTTGTTCAGAATGAAGAACAGATGTTTGTGCGGCTTTTCCTTGCGCAAGAACTCCTCAAGGTATTTGGAGCGAGTGCCCATTGGATCACGCGCGTCGAGTACCTGCAGCAATACATCAGATGCATCCACAACTTTGTGCAATTCATTCCAAATACGTTTACTTTGGCCAGCACCGAATACCCAATCCCTGACAGATTTCTTTTCGCCAGTGTCCTCGCGTATAAGATCAACGTCCTTGGTTGAATCATATTTGTCGGCCTGTTCATCGGCTGCGCGACTCAAGTCTTCCAGATCTCGCACTTTGAGGCTAACACGCTTACGTTGCTTTTTCGGTCCAAAAACACTGTCGAAGCTCTCCGTGTCTAGCAGATGAACACGTTGATATTTTGAAGCCTCGTTCAGCAGAGTGACTGGCAATTGTGAGGGTTTCATTATGACCTGATAGGGATCCTTGACAGCTTTGCCAATCTCATCCTGAAACTTTTGCAATGCATTCTGCGAAATAACACGCGAGTTGCTGAACCATTTTGGCGTTGGCTCTACTCTGGCCATCGTTCCAGCCGGCAGACGACCCTGGAATCAAGCATGCAACAAGTGTTTACCTTAAGCACCCTTAATTTATGCATTGTCAACTTACCTGGAATGGTGCAGGAGTTATGATTTTACCAGTACGATCGCGCTTGGCCTTGAAATTTCGGTACATCTGCAGGCGCTTGATGGTGCCTTTGGTTCTCGGGTGCGCAACACCTTTGAGTCCACTCTTTGGTCGCTCCGGATTCATGGAGTGGTTGGAATGATTAAATCCCTGGGTCCGGGGCTTGCCCGGGGTGCTGCGTACTTTCGGCATATTTGTTTTGTTTAATTTACGTGCGCTTTGATAGAATTAAAATGCCGTTTTCACAGCACGCACGAATCAAAACAAACACGTTCCGCAAAAGAAAGGTTATGTCGAACGATAGGATTGTTGTCAAGATATCAATATATCGATATACATGATATTTTAATAAATACCATTTGATTGGCAAAATGTTAAATGAAATAGTTCAAAATCATAAAAAATTAAGCTGCAGCTTGCAGGTGTAAATTAAAAAATAAATCGTATCCTAAAAAATAGTATACGATTAATATATCGATTTAATGCAATATTGAACGATTGCTGCCAGACTATTACAATTTACAATAGCTATATCAGTCTGGCTACTCACTATTATACACCGCCTCGCATGACTATAGACACATTTTAAATAATATAATTATAACCGAGCTCGAAGTTAAATTAACATTTACTAATAAAATTCATGCTATGTTAAGTTGTTATATATTACACATGTTTGTAAGGTTAACAGTAAGACGAATTAACAAAGAAATGCAAAGCTGATTACGGCAGGTGCTCATATTTAAATGTCTTGTCATGTAGCTCAGAAGCAAGCTGGTTTGAGCCCGTGTGCATGTGTATGCATATTTGTAGTTGTTCATTTCGGAGATGGCCACGAGCTGCACGCTGGCTGCATTTAATAAAGTTTAATTTAAACTAACTGCCCTTTTTGTTTAATTAAAAACAAAACAGTAAATTTGTAAATTAAAAAATACAATCGTGCAGTGTAGTTCTGAGTTGCAAATAACCGATAATTTAGCTATACATACGTATGTACATATGTATTTCAAAAGCTTGCTCGCAACTAAACTGTGTATGTGTGTGAGTATGTGTGTGTGCTTTTTGGAATGTTGCTTTGCACGAAATTCAAATTGTGACCATCCTTGAGATTTTTCTTGTGAGTGAAAGAGGCAGAGAGACCAAACCGCACACAATTAAATATGCAAAAATTAAATTGAATACAATTATAAAATGGACGAGCACACATTGAATGACCTGTTGGAATGTTCGGTGTGCTTAGAACGCCTGGACACCACCTCAAAAGTACTGCCATGTCAACACACCTTCTGTCGCAAATGTTTGCTGGTAAGTTGTATTTATTTTATTTGATTACTTGTTATTGTGTATTTCATGTGTTAATCTTTACAGGATATCGTGGCCAGTCAGCACAAGCTGCGCTGTCCGGAATGTCGGGTATTGGTAAATTGCCGCATTGACGAGCTGCCGCCAAATGTTTTGCTAATGAGAATTTTAGAAGGTGAGTATCTGATTACCATGTGTAGGCGAATCAACCCATGATTCCATGTGTGTGAAGCAATTGTGGGCAGCAAACAGTGTTAGCTTATTCTTAATCTCTCACTTAATAGGCATGAAGCAAAACGCTGGCAAAAATGACAATAAATGCGAAGAGTTGACACTGCCACTGCCATTGCAACAGGAAGTTCCACCCACACAACAGCAACAAATACACCAGCAGAAACAACAATCGCAACAAATACCCCAGCAGCAACAAGAACAACAGCAAACAACACGCCAAAAGCAGCGTCGATTTCTGTTGCCACACGCCTATGCTTTATTTGATTTTGCTAGCAGTGAAGCGAGCGATTTAAAGTTCAAAAAAGGCGATTTGATATTGTTAAAACAGCGCATTGATAACAACTGGTTTGTTGGCCAAGCCAATGGGCAGGAGGGCACGTTTCCCATTAACTATGTTAAGGTAGCGGTTGCTCTGCCCATGCCACAGTGCATTGCCATGTATGACTTCAAGATGGGCCCCAGTGATGAGGAGGGCTGTTTGGAGTTTAAAAAGAGCACTGTAATCCATGTGCTGCGTCGCGTCGATCACAATTGGGCCGAGGGCAGGATTGGGCAAACAATTGGCATATTTCCCATTGCATTTGTCGAGCTAAATGCAGCAGCAAAAAAGGTGTTAGAAAGTGGCGTTAGTAATCCCCCGCCACAGTCCACTGCTCAATTGTTGCAACAGCAGCAGCAACAACAACAACGCGCTTTGCCACCGGTGCCACTGATCGATCCCACCCACATAACAAACGATTCCAGCACTGCCTCCTCCAACAGCAATTCATCCAACAATAACAGCAGCAGCAGCAATTCGAGTTCCACATGCAGTTCCAACAACTGCAGTCCAAATCATCAATCGTTACCCAATACGCCGCAACATGTGGCAGCTGCAACAGCTGCAGTCGGCTGTGGTTCAGTACGTTATCGGGACAAGGGAGCCAAAGAGAAGCGACACTCGTTGAATGCTCTTCTTCAGTCAGCGCCGCTGAGTTTGCTGCAAACCAATCGCCATTCCGCTGAGATACTCAGTCTGCCACATGAACTCAGTCGCCTAGAGCTTAACTCACAGGCAAATGCAGCGACAACAGCAATAACAGCAACACAATCCTCTCAGACATCTCGTGTGCTTAAGCACCAGCAACAACTGCCACCTACGCTGCCTTGGGGTTACCTCGCACTATTTCCCTACAAACCAAGTCACTCCGATGAGCTGGAGCTGAAGAAGGGCTGCGTTTACATTGTCACCGAGCGGTGTGTGGATGGTTGGTTCAAGGGTAAGAACTGGCTGGACATAACCGGAGTCTTTCCGGGCAACTATTTGACGCCGTTGCGCACACGTGATCAACAGCAACTGATGCATCAATGGAAATATGTGCCGCCTTGCACAGACCTGACATCGACACCAGCTCAATCGCTCGATGTGCGTCTAAGCAATATGTTGCCTACACAGCCACCAGATTTGCCACCACGACAGCAGCAGCAACAACAACAACAGCAGCAGCAGCCACAAACAACCACCAGCTGTTCGGTCTGGACAAAGCCAGTGGAGGCACTTTTTAGTCGCAAATCCAGCGGCAATACGGAAAGTAAACCGGATGCCTCTGGCAGCAGTTCTGGCGCTGTTGGACTCATGCGACGTTTGACGCACATGAAAACGCGCTCAAAGTCACCAGGTGCGCCACTGCAACAACAACAACAACAACAGCAGCAGCCACAAGCGGCGCCCAAGGAAACACAAATCAGCACAAGCAGCGCGGCAACTGAATGCATCGTCAAAGCAGCGCCATTGCATCCAGTGCATGTTAGGTGGGAATTCATAAAGAAACCTTTTAAAGTTATTTATTAATTGCCATTGCTATAAACAGATCCGGCTCCTGTCCCAGTCAGCTGCAGCAGAGTCAGCCACTGACGGAGTCATCAGCATCAGCAGCTCCAACTCCAGCACCATCCAACGCAGGTCAACAGTTTCAGGCCAACAGCAGCAGCAGCAGCATCTCATATGGATCGCAGCGCATCAAAGGCAACAAGGAGCGACCGCATTTAGTTTGGTTAGTTAAACATTATAACATTATAGAGGGCATTTTAACTCTAATATCTGATCCCTTAATTCCTGTTCAGCGCCAGGCAATCACTGGATGCGGCCACCTTTCGTAGCATGTACAATAATGCGGTTTCCCCGCCGCCGCCATCAAGCCATACACAAACCCAAACGCAGCTGCATGCCAACATGATCATTGCACCCAATCATCGCAAGACTCAGAGCCTAGACGCGGGTCATGTGCTCAGCAATGGTAGTAACAACAGCAGCATCATTACCGAGGCAGCCATTAAGGCGAGTGCCACTACAAAGTCCGTGTACTGCACCCGAGAGAGGTTCGATTGGAAAGATGAGCTTATTTAAGAATTGTTTACTGATATTCAAATTTATTTGTTTTATAGTCGCTTTCGCTGCATTGTTCCCTATCCACCGAATAGCGAGATTGAGCTGGAGCTGCGTTTAGGTGATATTATCTATGTGCAGCGCAAACAGAAGAATGGATGGTACAAGGGCACACATGCCCGCACACATAAAACTGGTTTATTTCCAGCTTCCTTTGTTGAACCGGATATTTAGATTCTTTAGTACATTCCTCGATTCCTTACATTTGTGGTGAAATTCCAAATTACACATATACATTTGTCTAAATTCCATTTTTAATCGCCGGCCGATTTGTGCTTCCACAAATGTTTTCCAATCTTTTGCAATCTTTTCGAAAAAGAACTGTTTGTAATTCTATACATCGCTCGAATATTAAATCTCGATTATGTAGTTTTTATACGATTTTTAATCAAAATAGATTAAGCCCAAATAAGATGTACTTAAGATGATTAACATTTAATTAGCTAGCGAAATCGAACTACGGAAATTCGAACCAACGAAAAAACCTGTCTTTATTCCAATCTTCTGCGTCTCCTTTGTACTCTAATTAGAAGTAAGAAACTAACAATTGTTATGCGCAGTACTTATACATATATACCATATATATATACATATATATTAATAAAAACACACAAAAATCAACTATCGAATTGATCTTATTTTAATCACGATCAATTAAACGTATTTAACTAGAGTTCAAAAATAGCAAGAGTCGCTCATTCGCTCTTATCGAATTTGGATCCATAGATGGGCATGTACTGCAGCACCAACTTCCAATCCGTGTAGTAAAGCAGGGCCAGACTGGCAGCACCACCAAATCCTGCGCCGGAGCGAACGCTAAACATTGGGAGAAAAACAAAGTTAAAGTTGTGATATTTGGCAACTTTTGGTTATGCAATGCGGAATGAGTGCTCCCCTCGTTTGAGCCTGCAGCATCTTTATGCTTTAGTTAAAAACAGGTGCCAACTCGAATTTACTTACAAGGATGTCGCGATCTCAGCGTGCTTCTTGCCAAAAGGTATGCGAAAACCCATTTCGTTAGTTTTTTAAATAGTTTTCAGCAAAAAAATAAATATTCAGTGACTATCAGCTGTGTGGCAGTGCAACTTTACACCAAAAATACCAAAAAAAAAAATGGGGCGGCACATGAAAAAAGTGCCAATTATTGACAGCAGTTGACAACCCTTGCATGTGGCGTACGTGAATTCGGCAATAATTCGTCATCGTTTTGCATTTGCTTTAAATTTCTCATTGCATTTAAATTGCTTAACATAAATCAAGCAACATGAAGGTGTCAATTTTTGGAGAGTTAAACGTATTTGAGTTGTTCCTGCTAAGCAGTTTACTGCCAGCTGTTTTTGTTTATTTGTGGGCCTTGATTACCGGTGACATAAAGGTAAGGGGACAATTTCGGGTCAGCTGTTACTCATCCCAATAAAAATAATGTTTGTTTATTTATGTTTGCAGAATTTTGAAAACAGCAAGCTTGCTTATTCGGTGTTCACGGCAAAGGATCCTATAAATTGCTATCAGAACTATGTGGAAGAGAAAAAGGAATCATAAATGCCATAAGGATAAGATATGATAATTGTTCAGTATAAATTAAATATTAAAGATGCCTTAGTTTAACGAGATACCGTGCCTTTTCATTGGATATAAATAAATAAATTGGATATGAAGCTTAATAAGCAAATTTGACTTTTTCAGCTATTTTGCATTGGAATTTCAGTTATGTTTTGGATGCTTTCCCACCAGAATCAGCTATTTTTTCCTCAAAAATGTTGGCAACACTGCCTTATTCGTATGTGTTTGTGAGTAATAGATACGTGTGAGCAACAACACTTTCCAGTTAAAAACAATACAGCAATAAGTTTTATAGAAATCTAGTTTGATTTTTGACCTTATAGAGCACATCTGCGAAGGCGACCAGATAACCTTCTGCCCAGTTAAGTTGTAACATCCCAATAGGACCTGGCTGCAGAACGAGAGAAGCAACAAAGGAACAGCAAAGACGCAAATACAAATAACATGTCTGAGACATACGGTCTGTCCCACTTCCCTCTGCTAAATAGAATTAATTAGTAATTGAATTCCTATGTTTGCTCACCTTTATAGATTACCTGTTCAAGTTTCTAATAATTGGCAGTGCTGGGAGCGGAAAGAGTTGTCTCTTGCATCACTTCATCGAAAGTAAATGTAAGCAAAGTTGCAAGGAACGCATCTACAAATACAGTGGCTGCCAGCTTATTCGACTTACTAGTCGTGTAAACTGAGATTTGTTAATTAATGTTTAAACTTGAACTAAATATATTTATTTATTTTTTATAAAAGTTATACATATAATACCACTACATATACAAGTCGAGAGTGTGTTATAGTTTTAAATGTATTTTATTTATTTATACTTTAATTATATTTTTCATTTGACAGTCAAGGACGACAGCTCGCATACAATTGGCGTTGAGTTCGGTTCCAGGATTGTGAATGTGGGCGGTAAATCGGTGAAGTTACAGATATGGGACACAGCTGGCCAGGAAAGATTCCGCTCGGTGACGCGTTCCTATTATCGTGGAGCTGCTGGCGCACTTCTCGTCTATGACACAACGTCGCGGGATTCATTTAATGCATTGACAAATTGGCTAAATGATGCGCGCACTCTGGCCAGTCCGAATATTGTCATACTGCTCGTGGGTAACAAGAAGGATTTGGAGGAGGCACGTGATGTAACATTTCTCGAAGCGAGCACCTTTGCCCAGGAAAATGGTTAGTCTAATGATTTGTAGAAAGCGTTATCTTAATTTTTAAACCGCTTGTAGAGCTCATCTTCTTGGAGACGAGCGCCAAGACGGGCGAGAACGTCGAGGAAGCCTTTCTCAAGTGTTCAAAGACCATATTGGCCAAGATAGAGACCGGCGAACTCGATCCGGAACGCATTGGCAGTGGCATACAATACGGCGGAGCAGCGCTCCGAAATTTGCAGACAAGGCAGCGCAGCATCAACAAACCCGATTGCACTTGTCGTGTCTAAAGTCGATTGGAATGTTTATCAACAAATTCGCATTGTAGGCACGCGAGAACATTAACTGTGTATTAGTTTAGGCAACGCTAAATAATCTCATTTAATCTGTAACTACTTGATACGATACCGCATTACCCTTAGTTTATATGTACTTGTGAGTGTCCCTAACCCCCTTCCGATTCCCCTGAAACGAAGGGGTCGTCTTTATTCAATTTAAATCAATTTTTTGTTTTAGCAGTACAATTTGTATATCATTCCAAAAATGTATTGTCTGATTTTTTATTGGATTTTAATGTTATGACTACTTAAATTCAATTGCTGAATTAATTTTTACTACTTTTTCTATGTTACTGATATAAATTGTAAGCACTTTAATTATTGTAAACCAGTTGCGGGCCAATTAACAACAACAACAACGATCTGGAATTATTAATATCTGTCAAAACAAATGAATCACCACCGGATGCAGCAAGATGAGAAATTAATGCGCCCAGCATTTTGTAAATAAGCAGCGTCAACCCCATTGACAACGCAAAATGTAAAGAAATTTAAACAATTATATATGCACGCGGTAAATAAAAACGCAATCAAAATGTACTTTCCAATATTCCAGATTCCTTGAGCAAGCCTGGTGCATGCAAATGAAAGTTACAGTAGCGTCTATGCATTGGTAGCAGACACTGGCGGTCAACCCAAAGTACCTGGGCCAGAGTCGCTAAAGTGGCGTCTATGCAATGTCGTCTATGCATTTTAAAACTCACAGTATAACTTCAGAATTTCATGTATTTTGCAAAGAAATAAAAAAATCCACTAATTAAGATAAAAGTGATAGAAAAAATAAAATGCAGCAAGTAAACAACTTGGTATAAAAAGTTTTTATTATAAAAAATGGTTAATAATGCTAAGCAACACCTTGCAACTAGATTAACGACAATAACACGGTGTAATTTGAAAAAATTGGAATATTTCATTCTAAATTAAATCAAAAAACTAAAATACGATGAATTTGATAAATAAAATATTTTGTTTAAGTTTGATAATTTTGGTACAGTAAATATGGTACTTCATTATCATATTAACTACACCGCAAACAATCAAACTTATACAAAACTGTTTTAGACATGAAGCTGAATTGATTTAGAATGAGTTGAGTTTACATAGTAGATTACAATAATCGTTACTTAGCAAAGTAAAAGCTTGAAATGAACTTTGAAATATTTTTCACTAAAAATAATTCACAATTCGAGTTCAAGTTGGACGTTTTTCTCAGTTTTTAAAAATTGTTTTCATTAAATAAAAACATACATTTGCTAAAAATTGCACAGGCAGCAAATGGAAATTTTTAATAAAAACTTAGAAAAACGTGCAATAATTTTCCTGTATAAGGAGTCTAAAAGACAACAAAGAAACATATTTTTTTTTGAATTATAAGAATAAAAGAAATAAAAAGTACGCTGTAAAAAATGTGTGATAAGTTATGCCTCACATTTGGCCAACTTCTGAAGGGCGTGTTTAGCAGCTGAAAGTTGGGCCTGCTTTTTATTATTGCCAAAGCCGTAGACCTTAATGGTTTTATCCATGCAGATGAACTGGCAGGTGACCATGACTTGATCCTTGTCCGTAATGGGTGGACCGTATGTTGCCTTGGCCAGCTTATGCTCGTTTAATTGACGGATGGGATTCATCGGCACATTGCGGGAGAACTCCATCAGTTCAGGCTCAAACAGTCTGTAGATGACCTGCCAAGTGGTCTGCAGATTGCGGCAATCAAGATAGACGGCGGCTATCAACGCTTCTAGGACATCACCCAATGCCTTGGGCACATCCACGTTGTGGGAAATATTGTAATCGCCCATTTGGGTTTCCTCAGCCGACTTAATGGCATTTGCTTTAGCCGCTGCAGCCACTTCAGCAAAGTCCATTTCATCATCGGAATCTAGAGGTTCCGGCTGCACATCACGCTCCTCCATCAGGATACGCACCTGATTGGTAACGCGATGATTCTGCGACTCCTGGAACTGCACAAAGCTCTGTATGGACTCCGATAGCTTCGCATTCTCGGCCAATATGAAAAAGTGAAAACGATGACGAACACAAATACAGGCAAGCGTCGTATTATTGACCAGTGCCGATCGCAAATCCGTCAATTGTCCAGGCGTCATTCGAGTCTTGTGCTCAAATATGTATGCCGAGATTAGAAAATCGAGTATGGCATCACCAATGAATTCCAACTCTTGGTAGCATCCAGTTAAACGGTTCGTCGGATTCGATGGATGTGTGAGAGCCTGAAGTAGATAGGCCCGATCACGGAACGTATAGCCAAGGTTCCGCTCCAAGTGGGCATGATTAATCAGAAATCCGTCCACTTCATGTTGCGATATATTTGCTCGCATGCGTTTGCTACCCAGCTCCAGATCTAACAACTGTGTTAACGGCTTGCCAATGTCCGACTTGCATATGCCAAAGTATTCCAGCATCCGGAACCCATGTTGTAGCCCATAGTTCTTTACAATGACGCCCAAGAGTGCCTCCAGAGTATCAGCTATCAATTTGTCTGCCATCTTCACTTGTCCCACACAAAAGTTGACCTCACTACTGTAATCGAAGCCAGCATGATGTGAATGCTGATTGGATTGGCAGGTTTCCACAAAGTTACGGTAGGAAACACTTCCACATTCACCATTGCCAAACACCTCCTCCTCTCCAATTGAGATGTTACGGAGATTATGTGGACCCACCAGACCAGCTGGTTCCAACTTCTCCTTCCATATGGCGAGCACATTGTGCGGCAGACTGACACTGGGCGGCAACCACGTGTACTTCGGCGTAAACATTGTGCTGCAAATCCGCGTTGGAATGTCCGTATCGCTAAGACAGTACAACAAATTACGGTTCGACACCAGAGTTGATTTTACCTGTTTCGTATTTGAGATAAGATTTAGAAAATGAGAGAATGTTGTAGAAACGAATTTTTTAAAGAACCAATTTAATTTCCTATGTTGAATGAATGAATTTAGGAGCCAAACCATGATCAAAATGACATTCCGTATGAAAACTGGTCGAGTTTTGTCAAAGTTATGAAAGTTTGAAGTGGGTCAAATGAAACGTCTCAGAATCTAGTTTAAAGTGCTATTTTATACTAATTACGATACAAGGAGTTGATTAAAAGTGAAAACTTGAGATTTAAAATATTCAAATTTAAAATAGAAACCAATATCTAGGGAGAAAATTTTTTTGATTTACGAAATTAATTAAATTTGAATGCAGAGTGAATTAAAAGGCCAAACCATAATGAAAATGACATTCCGCTTGGAAATTGGGCTAGATTTTGTAAAGTTATGAGAGCTTAAATTTAAAATTTGCACATATATAGTAACCTGTGTCAATATGCCTTCATTCCAGTCCGGATACTTGTTGGCCAAATAGAGTGTGGCGCTGAGCTTAAGGAAGCAATCGCCGAGGAGCTCAAAGCGTTCCATGTCGAAGACATCGACGCTGCCAGAGTTTGTGATTGCAGCGAGAAATTCACCCTGCTCAGCTGGAGATATGTGAGAATTGGAAATGCTATGTTGCAGCACAGACAGTTGAACAGGTTTAGGATCCACGCGAGTGCCATTTGGGCTGTCAGCTGGCAGGAGAGCGGGCAAATTACGAATGGGGCTACTTGGTGTGTTGTATATGTTGCCATGACGCATTTTGAACTGATTTTGTGTCCAGAGCTCTTTGTCCTCTTGCTCAAGCTTCTCGAGTTGCAATAGGTTGCCACTGGTGAAGTTGTAATAATAGGATAACTCCACTGGGTAAGTGGACATTATGTTACGTGCGATATCAAGCGGTTCCATATACAGCTGCCAGGGTACTTCCAGATCGGTTATTTGTAATTTCTCCATGGCCATCTCAACGGTCTTGGTGGGCAGCGGCTCCAGCAGAGATCGCGGCTCTTCACAATCATCGGCGTGCATGGCATTCCCCTGATGATCGACATTCCGGCGTAGGGACCAATCAATCTCCAATGGTTTTGGAATGTAGCCGTCTCCGTTAATTGGTAATTTATCCAGTCCGAGATATTTGTTAAGCCGCACACGCAGCGTCTCCGCATGCAGCATATAATAGAGACGACGCAAAATGCTCGGCAGGAAGAGCAGCTTGATCCAGAGATCGCCTGGGAAGCCAAAATTGAAGCATAGTTCGGGTATAAGCATCACTCTGGCGCGTGCTTTACTCTGAGCCGATTGCTTAACACTCTGCTTGATGTAGAAATTCATGCGATCGGTCAATTCACGAACCTCAAGGAGAAAGTGTTGCTTATGGACAACATCGCCAATGTAATTGCTATACTTGGACATTGTGAACGTGTAGTAGCTTTTATCCTGCTGCTTCTCGTCCATCATGCTCATGGGCGTGAGATCTGAGTGCACCTTGGTCACCAGCATACGCTTCTCATCATAGTTTGCATACCATTGCGTCACAATCTTGCCCTCAAAGTCTTCCGGTCGCGGCGGTGGCATTTCTTTGCGTTGTGCCAAGCTCGTCGCATGCGATTTGGGCAATCGCTGGAACTGCTCCACCAACTGCCAATCTAAGCCGCTACCAGGCGGTGTTGACAGTGGCACCACCAGATACGAGTTCTCCTTGCTGCGACGATCGAGCACAAAGAACGGCTGCCAAATGCGAAGCAAATCACGAAACAGCATCACATGAAATCGTTGTAGCTTTTCTAATTGCTCCTGGCTCTGAATTACTATCTCCAGCGGATGCTCCGCAACATGGGCATGCAATTTTCCCTGGTGACTGAATAATGGCATTGCCGCCAGACGCGGCAGTCGCTTCCTTAATAGCAAACCGTAGCTGCGACGCGATTGCATCGAGTCGTACATGTGTCCCGTGTAGTCGTTACGCTCAAAGTGTGGCTCCAAGCTAATCTCGTAGGCGTAACATGTCTCGCCCACTCGCGGCATCGCATCATAGAGTTCCGTTGGACATCTGGTTTGGTACGTCTTCAAGCTATTGTTGGTTAAATCCCTGTCCTTTCGCTTTATGGTCACTGCAAGTTGAAAATATAACAATAAGCAAAGGTAGCCAGAGTAAGATGATTCTCTGTAAGAATTTCGACAATACTAAGGATACCAAAATAGGACAACAAACAACTTGGAATTCGGAAATAAAAAGTGCAAAGAACAAAATGATTTTAAAATTCAATGAAAAAGACCCTTTCGTATTTGTATTGTCTCTCTTCTGAATGTTTGCTTTTCAAATCTTTGCACTCCGATATTTATTTTCTAATTTATGCTTTCTCTTCAATTCCTATTTTGGTTTCTATAAACTATATTCTTAGTTCCAACAAAAATATTCGAATTTTGTGTGAGAATACTATCTAAAATTGGAGTACGCACCATCGTCCCCGTACTTTTTCCAGTGCTCAAAGTGTACATTGGCAATATCGGCGACTCGCTCGTTAACCGTTGTGGGCAGGAAGCGTTCGTTTAACTCGCCCAAAGCGTGCAATTTGATGCAGGTCTTGAAAGCTGCTGAAACCTTAGCAGACCTGGCGCAGCCCATTGGATCGCTCTGAAAATGAATATAAATATGCTGCAATTTTCTAATTTTCTAATTTGCTTAAGAAGTCTAAAAATAAGGGATCAAAAAGGTCTTTGTTTCATAATTTTTTAAAAAGGAAATTGAGATGTTAGAGAAGCGCTGGACTTTAAATTGGATAAAACATAATTTTATATAAAATGGAAATAATGTTGATTAAAAGCATATTTTTGAGATAAAATGTGATTTTATGTGTTCTCCCGTAGACGTTTTGAGTAATGAATTAGCTTACGATGATTGTTTCGCGTAATGCCGAATTTAGCGGCAATGTGATGGACACCATTGTCTTCTTTGCCCAGGCTGAAGTGTATTTTTTGCGCTCATCTGCATCGAGTAGCTTAAACCAAGGTAGAACAATGCCAAAAGCATCCGAAGGCATCTGTTGGCAATAACGATGCAGTATTGTCAGAGCACTGCTGGCCAAGAGTACGGCTCCATTTGAATTGACATATGGTTGTATATCGTCCTGGAAGTGTTCGTTTATCTCGTTCATTTGCGGCTCGGCACGTTCCAGCACACGGCTCTCTAGATAGTTCCTAATCTCCTCGTGGGCCAGACGATATTGTTTGATTTGCTCGGTGATTTTTGATGATTCCAAGTCCGATGAAAACAGTACGAACGATGCATCCCGACAACGTGCCCGTCCCTTGGTCTGCACATACATATTGAAGGTCTTGATCGGATCCAATATGATGACATGATTGCAGGCCTGCACATCAATGCCTTCTTCCAGCACGCTGGAGCACACAATGAGATTAGATTCGCCATCACGAAACTGCTGAATGGCCTGTAAATTTAATGAACACATGTGTAATTTCGTATAATCAACTTTAAATGAGTAAAACATCAACATCACAACTACTTACCGACTTTTGCCAGCGTTTTTCGAGCTGACTTTCAAAGTCCTGAAAGATGCCATTACGCCCAACCATAAACTGTGGCACCAGCACATTTCGCAGCTCCGGCGTGCTTTCAATGAAATTCAGAAGCACCCCATAAAGGTGTTTACATGTGTAGCGTCTCTCCACGAAGACCAGACAGGATATTTCCTTTGGATCTTTGTTGGCGAAGGTGTCTTTAAGGTATTGCAGAAATGTTTGCACCCTGGGTGTGGAGAAGTTCATGATAATCGATTCAGAATTGATTTGATCATCGGACATTTCATCATCATCGAGCATGTCCCGCAACTTAGAGACCAACGAATGACGCACACTTTCGCACAGCGAAATGGCCGTACGATATAAATTGCGGAGGACGAGAGTCTCAGCCTGGCGACGTTTGATCTCAAACTCGACCAGCACGGATATGATGGCAATGGATCCCGCATAAATGCCATAGTTATCGATTTGAAACAGAAAATCGTTAAGCATCGTCTTGATGGTACTTTTCTTATTCGAATCTCGGACAACATTTAAGCCCCTTGAGAGGCGTATCGGCTGTTGTCCAATATCTATGAGCTCCAAAGACTTTAAGTATTGTGCGATCTGACCTCGTATGTCCTCAATTACTTTGAACGTTTGCGTAACCGATCGATATAGGATAAGGCGTTCACGTGGCTTTGTCGAGTAACTAAATTTAAAATTAAATATGTTAAAACAAGTGTATTAGTGTTTAAGTCTTTCTAGCTTACAGCATAACATTCTCCATTTCCTTTTCGTCGGATACTGTAATGATGAGGCCACGATAAGTGGTCTCCAGTTCCCTTAATTTATTGGCTACATGTTTGATTTCGTTGCCCTTGATCAGAACTCCCGTCAGGCCCACGACACGGGGCAGCGGTGTGTTGGGCGGCACCAATTGGAACAGCCGCATAAGCTCGTGATATGGATGTTTACCGGTTCCATGATGGCATTCGTCTAGAACTGCAATGCTCACCGATTTAAATTCCATATGTTTCTGTAGAAACAGATCAAGAATGACTTGAGCTGTTCCCACCAGCACCTATTAAACAACAACAATACTCAAGATAAGCAAGAATATAATTCAAACGGGACTACGAGCAACTAAAGAATGAAGTGAGAGATAAGAACTACCCTTCAATAAAATGTTCTTAAATAAAACCAAACATAAAAAATAAAACGAGATAAGACGACTCGGAAAATAATACATATATAATAATAATAATGATATTGTTATCAGGATTAGTCTTAACTTCTGAGAAACGTTAAGAACATACAGGGATAAATTACATACTAAAATGTATAGAAAATAATTTCAAATTGTAATTACTCACTTGATTGTTTTCGATCTCTTCCGACCATTTCGAGCGATTCCAGTTATCCGTACCCTGCTCGCCTACATAAAATCCAACCTTAAAATTTGTGAAATTTTTCACACAAACCGCCTGCTGACGGGCAAGCTCGACAGTGTTGCAAACGAACAAAGCCCTTTGGCCACCATCCTCAATTGATCTGCATAGTGTAAACAGATATGCAGATTGTTTATAATTTGTATATATGTAAGTATGTTTGTTGTCAATTGAACAAACATCACTGTTTGAAATTTGAAGCCAGCTTTAAGTGGACGATATGATTATATTTACTCGACTTCAGAAGCTGATAATGAACAGACAGTATAACTAAATAAAAAATTGATTTTTATTTATTTAAATTCATTCATTGTTTTGTATTATTAATTTGTTGTAAAAAAAAAATATGTTTATATTGTGGTGGGACAATCATTAAATTATTTAAATATAGCAGGCTTAATACAACACAATTATTTTACTTGTATTCTATATGGGGCTTGGCTTTTTTGGTCTGTTACAAGCCTATTATCTCCTCTTCACAGAATTTGTATACCTAAATAAAATAAATGTCACTTACTTGCCAAAGTTTTTGGAAAAACGTTTCAATGCCAGGATGGCCACGTAAGTTTTGCCCGAGCCAGTTGGCAAATAAATAATGCCATTATTTTTCGTTATGTAGTCGACTAAACGCAGTTGATAACCGCGCGCCTGTTAAAAATAATTTCATTTATGCAATAAACATTTCCACAACAAATATAGTATAAGTATAATACGCTATTATAATTAATAAATTCATATATTGTTATACACACCTCCATTTTATCGTCCTCTTGATTTTCCGACATTTTAACGACTGCAACCAGTGAACGCTTCAAATGTAAATTGTAAACTAAAATCTCCCACAAAGGCGCACACACAAACACAAAGTGCAATTCGAAACCTCATGCATGTGTGCTCAAGATGTTCAGCACACCAGGCAGGCACTGTTCTCTTCTTCTCCTTCTTCCTATTTCTTCAGCTTAAGCTGACGTGGCACTTGCGACTTGTTGAATATATCTAAAAGACGCATACAACACTTGGCTATTGGATTGGGCCAATTTGCAATTCGGGAATTCCCCGTTTTGTAGCACTCAACCGACCAACACCTGTTTATTAACCAAGTGCGATATCTTTGAACCAATTTATGCCGGTTTATGAATTCCCGACTACACTATCGCTTATCTTTACATCAATCAATTCTTTAATCTTATCTCTGCTGTGTGTTAACAAAACAATAACATGGAGACCACCGTCAACACTTATTAAATAATAAAACAAATTATTTGTCACGGAATTTATAACAAAAGAGATGTAAGGTTTTGACAAAGACGATGCCACCTGCTGGAAAAAACGTTTTAACGTTGCCAGACCTAGACATCTGATTTAGATAATTTTGCAACAATCGATAACATCTTTTTATCGATATTAAAGTATCGCGTAGGCGTAATAGAAATAGTATCGATTAGGAGACGACCCTAGGTCATACAACCCTGTTCTTGTGCACAAACACAAATAAAATTAAAGTATTCGTCATTTCGTTACAAAATTAAAGCTAAAATTAATTGCAAGCTAAATATAAACAATGTGTATGTGAATCCGAATTCTGTACGCTGTTTCCAGTGTGAAACAAAAGCCAGTATACGAAAATAAAAAGCGTCCATACGTTTGTTTAATATACACAAAGTAGTTGGCGCTGTGAGACAACAACAACAACAACAACAATGGTTGGAATTATCGATGAGGCGCAGCTGTTTTATCCGTTGGGCACACGCATCAAAATAGGAAACAATTATGGCACCGTCAAATACGTGGGCGAGGTATGGCTTATAAATAGTTAGTTTTCATTGTTTGACATTATTAAACATATATCGATCGCATTGGCTTTTACAGGTTTGCAGTCAGACGGGCACTTGGCTGGGCATCGAGTGGGACGACGGGATGCGGGGTAAACACAATGGCATTGTCGATGGCAAGCGTTATTTCCAGACGCAATTGCCCACAGCTGGCAGCTTCATAAGACCTGGCAAGCTGGGACCCTGTGCCACCCTGGAAGATGAGGCACGGGAGCGTTATCTAAACTATGACTCGAGCAATGTGGATGCTTCTCACATACGCGAGGCACAGGCTTCATTTCAGGCATCTCTGTTCGAGGTCGTCGGCATGGACAAAATTGCACGAAAACAGAGTAAATTCGAGCAACTCTCGGAAGTTAGTGTGGATGAGACGCCCGTCAATGCAGCTGGTTACCTGAAGGATCTGACGCAGCTGACCACGCTTAATGTGAGTCATACGCTGATTTGGAACTGGGAGATTGTGGCAAGCATAACGGAGCAGCTGCCCAAGCTCAACAATTTAAACTTGAGGTGAGACCACCATCTAAATTTCTGTTAAAAGCAAAGCTCCATTTATTATTCGACTTAAATTGCAGCTTCAATCGGCTAGTGGTTCCCACAGAAGCACAAGCCAGCAAACTGGAGCCAGCATTCCGACAGTTGAAGCACATTAATTTGGGTAACTGCGGCTACACCGATTGGAAGGATGTCATGCAGACGGCATTGCTCTGGCCGGACATTGCATCTCTGGGCCTGCAGGAGAATTCTCTAAGTCAGCTGAGTGTCGTGGACTGTGATCGGATCTTTAGAAAACTGCGCGAGCTTGATTTGAGTTGTACGAAACTAATGGACTTTGATCAAGTGTGTAAACTGGGTAACATCCACACCTTGAGGTTGCTCAATCTCATGGAGAACGGCATTGAGCAGCTGCAGTTGCCGGAATGTGAGCCACAGTCCAAGCTGAACATGTTTGTATCATTGGAGCAGCTCAATTTGTTGCATAATCCCATTTGGAATGAGGTGATGATAACAATTAAAAGTTCGATTTAGATTAACTAACTTTACTGACTTTTACAATACAGGCTGATGCATTCAATGAACTGGATAAATTGCCGCAATTAAAGCGCTTGAATAAAACACCACATCTGAAGTCGAACTTTGATGAAATGGTTTCCAGGGCTGTAGCCAGCATAGCCGGTTTGCAGTTTGTCAATAAAGCAAAAGTAACCGCCGAGCAGCGACGTGGTGCGGAGTACGATATATGGAAAAAGTATGCCCTGGAATGGCTGCAGGCAATCAAACTGGGCGCAGATCCTTTGCGAGAGTTCTACAAGAAACATCGCACATATTTGCTGATTGTCAATAGTAAGATATACATTATTTAATTCCTCAACTTGTGTTAAATCATCTTAAAATTGCAGAATATGGATCACCGGCTGATTTTGTACCGCGCACTCAAGACAAACAATCGAATCTCATTAAAATCCGTATCCTACATCAGCAAACTGGCGAGATTTGGGAAAAGAAGTTGCCCCGTATGATAACCGTGCAGACATTGGAAGGACTGATCATGAAACGTTTCCACTTAACTGGAGATACACCGAGACTCTGCTATATTGATGCCAAGCATCCCGACTTGGTTGTTCATCTGGAAAATAACGCTAAAACGCTCGATTTCTATTCGGTACAGGAACAGGACACGGTTTTGGTTCAATAATACAATGCGATTCCAATAGGACGCCCTTTATTTGGTATTTAATTGTGGTATTTTAGCTGTAAACAAATTTGAAATTCAAAAATTTACAAAGTTTCATGTTGAACTTTGAATTACTGTGACACCCTCTGAAACCTGCTATGTAATACAAAATTAATAATGTAATTGTTAGGTACTTAAGTTAATATTTCCACTATCCAATTATATTTACATTAATTTTTGTTGTTTTATAAACTAAAAGCAAAACGTTCATTAACCAAATTTGTAAGTGATTTTATTTTCTTATTTCTTTATTTATGCGACTGTTTGCAATTGCAAATATAATATATATTTAATATATGCAGTTGATTCTGATACGTATTTATTTACTAATTTACATTAAATCTGCAGAGTAAATTTTAATAGATTTATTTTTAAATTGTCTATCGATTTCATATTCACGCAGAAATTGTAAACTGCATACTCGCCTTGGTAATCGATTGATGTGCACTTGCTTGATAATCGATAACTTGCCAGTCACACTTTGCCGCGATGCGTTATTATTGTCTAACAAGTTCTTTAAAATTGCTTAATTGCAATAAAAATGTTTTAATTTCAATAAACGTGCGTAATTTGTCAGCCACTGCACAGACAAATGGAGATAAAGTGAAGGCAACACCAGCGCCGCCGCCAACAGAGACGTCCGACGGCGATAACAACAACACGCAACAACAACGATCGCTTCATATTGCCGTTATTGGAGCACCGAATGTGGGAAAGAGCACCTTCATCAACAACATAATTAACCACAGAGTAAGTAGCAACAATGCAACTGCTGGCAATGATAAAAACAAGATGTGTGCATTTTAGGTATGTCCCACATCCGCCAAGGTGCACACGACGAGGAAATCCAACACAGCCATTTGGACAATTGGTCAGACGCAGCTCGTCTTCTACGATACACCCGGTCTGGTGACACAGCGCGAGATACGTAAACACCATTTGGATCAGAGCTTCAAGAGCGCCTGTCGTCATGCCATTCAGCATTCGGACATCGTTGCCGTAGTGCAGGACGCCTCAAACAGCTGGACGAGAAGGGAGCTGCATCCCACAGTTCTGGACACTTTAAAGGCCTATGCGAAACTGCCAAGCTTCTTGATACTCAATAAAATAGATGCTTTAAAGTCGAAACGTGTGCTACTCGACTTGATCAAGACCTTGACTAACGATACGTTGCAAGGCAGGCGACAAGGCAAGAAACTGCCTCCAAAGGATGCAGTGCAACAGCTGGAAGTTGGCACACCTTTGAGCCAGCGTGAAACCAGTTGGAGTCATTTTAACGATGTCTTCCTAGTCTCCGCACTAACGGGCAATGGATTGCAGGAGCTGCAGGATTATTTAATTGGTGCCGCCAAACCAAGACGTTGGCAATATGCTGGGGATGTCTATACGGATGCCACGCCCGAGGCGCTGATCGTGGAAAGCGTGCGAGCTCGTTTGCTGGACTACCTGCCGCAGGAAATACCCTATAACCTGAAGTGCAAGATGGAGTATTACAATGTGGAGAAGCGTATGTGTGAAATATGAAAAAAGTATCTTTCATTATACATTTCTTAAATTTGCAGATGTTGTCTACACCTCTGTGTTGGTTCAGTGTCCAACGCCGCGGATTGAGCGCTTGATTTGTGGAGAATCTAACGGAAAACTACGGCAAATAACTGAGCGTGTCACCTCGGATTTGGTGGAAATGTTTGGTCAGGCCGTCTCCTTAACAATATCCACAGTGTCCGATGGCAAGAAGACAGCTTGAGTATTTAAAAAGGAACAATCTAGCTTTGTTGTGTTTAGTATATTATTAAAAATGCTTTCTCTATTTACAAAAGTTTCAAATGAGCAACCAGTTTGTCCAGATCAGTTGCTGGTGCAGGTCCCAGGCCCAGAACCGTTGCTGTGCCGGCTTCAAGCTGCGTCCGTCCGGCGTCTCTGACCAATGCAGCGACAACATTCGCCTCTTGTGCCTTGATTTGCAGTCCGTTCAACTGCTCGTAGCTGTCCACGCGCAACACGATCTTTGGCTGCCCCATGCGACACCAGCGTTGCAGCACAGCATTTTGAATCTCACTTCCCTCTGCCGCGCTCTGATAACACATGATTGCAGCGTGGGCGCATTGTGCCGCCGTTTTGCCCTTGCTCATCTTGAGGTCGCCACGTACGATAAGCGCCAGTTTTGTTGGTTTGGCAGCGACGACACTGGCGCTTACGAGTTGACGTATAATTTTACTTAACATCTGCGTATTTCTTGGTCTGCTCATCCACATACTTTTGCATGCACGCCTTGAATTCCTTGACTTTGTCTTGGCACGTGCGCCAATCGCCAGTCTCTGCGATGCACTCCTGTACCTTGTAGTGTAGCTCAATGCAGCCCGTTTTCTTTAGCATCAATTCAACAGGATCCTGATCAGCCGCAGACATTTTAAGCCTTTATTTAAATGTTATGAAATAACTTCAACAGACCGCAAAGAGCAGCTGTTTCCCACCACTAGCTGCAGCAAACGACTGTTATCGATTTGCGATACATGCGATAGTTACTATCATACGCATCCGCTGCCTATCGCACAGTTACCGGTTAAGCGCGAAACTTTAAAAGTAACAAAAATATATTGAGCTGTGGGGGTTTGTGTTGTTTATTTTGTTTTTTAAATGAATTAAAGTATATGTATACTTATTTAAGCGTTGTTGATAAATATCACAGAGGCTATTAAATAAATTACATAGTAAATAAGAATAGTACAAATTTAAAGTCATGGATTTTCAATTACAATTTATCCAAATACTGTACAAGTTCGGGCAGTCCGGGCTTGAGAGCTTTGCGCAAACGTGTATCCTGCACAACCTGGTAGGGTTTGCTATTGGGATCACACGGATCTCCGGGCAGCATCTGCCAGTGATCGAAGACACATTGAGGGAACGCCTGACCACGAGTGTTGGTTCGCAGCTCGGCAGTGAAGCCAAAGGACTCGTTGACCGGCAAATAGGACTTGACCATAAACATGGGTGTGCCCGGAACCTGAGTTTCCTCAAGCACATGACCACGTCGTCGACTCAGCACTTTATGGATACCTCCAACAGCCAAGTTGTGACACTGAATCTCGCAGAGATACACGGGTTCCAGGAGACGCGGACTGGCTGTGATTGCGGAGGCGTACAAGCAGCGCCTGGTGGTGGGAATGATCTGACTGCCACTTCGATGCACTGCATCGGCATGCGCAACCACATCGTGTATATCAAAGCGAACTCCTCGCATGTTTTCCTCGGCCATGACGCCTTCTTTTGAAGCCCACTGGAAGCCGGCAATCACGGAGTCCTTAATCTCGTTCAAGTACTGCACTGACTTGGTGCAGTCCACAATGATGTTGGGACCATTGCAATCTGGGCCAAAGCTCCAAATCTTACGGGCCTCACTCACATCATAATCGTACTTCTCATTCAAATATCGTGCTCGTTTTTTGAACTCGTCTCGGGAAGAAACCACGCCATTGTCAATATCCTCGGGCAATCCCTCGGGCATGGGCTGGGCCTTCATGGTCAAGCGGTTGTGCTTGTTCCGTGACTTGGACAGACACAGTTGACTGGATTCCTCTAGAACCGTTTCACGGTATGATACCAGAGGATCGGATGTCTTTAGAGGAATACATGCGTGATCCTCCTCGAGATCCTTTATGCATATTTCCAAATGCAATTCACCGGCACCGGCAATGATGTGCTCACCAGACTCTTCAATGATGCACTGCACCATTGGATCAGATTTGGCCAGACGCTTTAGACCAATCACTAGCTTGGGCAAATCCGCTGGATTCTTGGGCTCAACGGCAACTCGCACAACTGGAGATACTGAGAACTTCATGACCTGCAATCGCATATTGAGATTAATAATTATTTAGAGAATTCAATTAAATTTCGTAAATAAAATTTAAAGAAACCAAAATGGGTATGGAAAATCAAGATGCATAAATAAGGAAATTCAGCTAAGAAAAAAGTTAATCCAGCATTTAAGACAATTGTTTGAGGTCTTACCTTCATGTTGTGCGCCTCCTTGAATGTGGAGATTGTACCCGTCTTAATCAGGAATTGATCAACGCCGACCAGTCCACAAATGTTACCAGCTGGCACATCTTCAATGGCCTCCACAGAGCGACCCATCATGAGAACGGTTCGTTGAATCGCCTTCTCGTGTAGATCCTCCTTCTTGCCGGGCACATAGTTGGGCCCCATAATGCGGCATTTCTGTCCCGTGGACACTTTGCCAGCAAACACACGACCAAAGGCATAGAATCGTCCTATATCTGTCGTGGGCACCATCTTCGAAATGTACATCATCAAAGGACCATTGGAATCACAGCTCTTTATCGCAACAGCCGCTTCATCGTCCTGAGGACCCTCGTACAACATTTCCATGCGGTACTTCTGGGCCACCACAGGTGATGGCAAGTGGATGGCAATCATTTGAAGAAGCGTTTCACCCGCTGGTAACCAATTTCTCATCACAGTCTTCAGCAGCACTTTACCCTGCTCTTCCTGCTCCTCGGGTTGAAGCTTTACACCAATTTTTTCCAGCAAAATTGGTATTTCCTCCGTTTTGTAGTTCATTATTGCATCGAATACCTTATAAATGGGGTCCAATACGTACAGACAAAATGAGCGCTTACTATCAGAGTCTTTATTCGATTGCCACTTTCTCGTCTTCATGTTGAAGAAGTTGCTTCCCCAAAGTCTGCAAGGAAGATTTAAGAAATTGTTAAAGATAATGTGTCAATTTTAAATGGAATAACATACCGTTTCATCAGTTTTCCGACATCAATTTTAAATTTATCGGCGTACATTTCGGCAAACTGTTTGAGGGTAAAGGCCCAACCATGAAGACCGGAGCCGAAACCAACGGAACCCCTTGGGGGATCAACAGAGACCTCACCCATGGGTCCACTGTCATCATTGTAGGTGGCAATTATGAGATTTACATTCTCGATAATACGCTGAAACGTTTGGTACAGCTCCTCGGTGTCCAATTGCAGTTCAAGCAATGCACGATCCATTTTATTCAGGAATAAAATGGGTCGAATTCGTTCCGCGATCGCCTGACGAAGCACCGTCTCCGTCTGGACACAAACACCGGAGACGCAGTCAACAACGACGATAGCACCGTCGGTTACGCGTAAAGCGGCCGTCACCTCTGATGAGAAATCCACATGACCGGGTGAGTCAATTAGATTAATTAGAAATCCTTTGGTATCCTTTTCACATTGATCAGCCTGGGTGATGAAGCACAAATCCTTATCCTCAAGTTCAAAGTACATGGTGATGGCCCTGAAGATAGAATTGTTAGGAAATTAAAATAAATAAATAATTAATAAGTTCAAGATTAACATACGTTGATTTAATGGTAATACAACGATCCTGTTCGTCCTTTCTGGTGTCTGTGAATCTCATATTGCCCGCCTTGGCGCTCGCAATGATGCCCGCCTTGGAAACCAGCGAATCCGTCAACGTCGATTTACCATGATCCACATGGGCTATAACCGATATGTTGCGTATATTACGCCTCTTCTCCATCAGGTCACGTATCTCGTCAAGCCTTAACTTCACCATCTTTTAATTGTACTATTTTACTTTGAATATCAACGGGAAACCACTTTGCGTCTACATTGGACGCGCTTTGAACCAAATATTTATTTGATAACTTTCTCAGTTCGCAGCCCTTATAAACACTTTCAACCAATTGATTTCATGAAAACGGTCAATACAGCTTGAACTTTTATCGTAAAGCTTTTATTTGCATTGCTTTGTTAAGCTTTTTACAAGCTGAATGGCTGGCGAAATTGCAAAGCAGACAGTGTCTTAGATCAAAGGGGGTTTTGTTGACAAAACTTAACAAACTTGACAAACTTAAATTACATTTTTATTTATTTATTTATTGGTCAGATAAATTTAATACTGAACTGAGATTTAAAAAAAAAACCAAATTCAATTATAACATTTCTTAAAATTAAATCCTTATAGGATACAATTTTCATTTAATCTTTTCAGGCATTGGGAAATGACTCTGATCAATAAGTATTAGTTTATTACCACAAAATAGAATTTTTTTTTTCATTTTGTCTGTTGCTGGTTTCTAAAATTTTCTATCTAAAGTTCCCCTTAAAATATTTTCCTACGCTCACGTTATTAGTCAACATTAACGTGTGCTTATCTGAACGTCATTAAATTAAATAGACAAAACTTTTAAAGCTTTTTAAAGCTTTTTACTATAGAAAAGGTTTGGATATTGTTTGAATAACGATTAAGTTCATGAATTATATTTGTACGCAGTAAATATTATGTATGTCCAATTTGTTATCAATTTAAATGAATCATTTTTTTTTTGGGGATTTTTATTTAAAGTTTACTAGTTAAGATACCGATACGCTCGTACCGATACGGATGTGGTAATGTGGCTAGGTCAAAGAGTTGACCAGCTTCCAACTGTCATATTTTGATCAAAACTGACCCGATTTTCAAGCGGAATGTCATTTTGATCATGGTTTGGCCTCTAATTTATGTATTCAAATTTTATTCATTTAGAAAAATAAATTATTTTCGACCAAGATTCGATTTTAATGGTAAGGGTCCCCCCTTGTGATTTTCGAAAATTCAAAATTTTAAATCTCAAGTTTTCACTTTTAATCAACTCCTCATAATATTTTATACTAATTGTATAAAACAACACTTTAAAATTGATTCTGAGACCTTTCATTTTCTTGTAAAAAATTATGGCAAAATTAAGAAAACCGAAACCGTAACCTATATTTGTTTCGGTTTGATTCCTTGTTTATGACCAATACGAATAAGACATTATATTGGCAATATCTTTAAAAAATATGTTTCATTCAATGAGGCAGTTAAGACACTCAAAAAATTCTTTCCTACTTTGAATTTGCGACTTTTCGCGAGAAGTTACATTTGCTTTTCGATATTGCTTCGATGGAATAATGTGTCTTGAAATCATTCATGGTTCGTTGGTTTTATGAACTCGTTTGGTAACTCGTTTTTTTTTCTTGGCTTGGAAATGGTATTTCTTTTGTTGAACGAGTGAATCAACAAATGAATGAAATTTGCGTGTTTTCGTTGGGGAAAACTGAGTGAGTAAACCCTTATCAAAAGTATTCGCATTTGCATAATTTGGCTGCAGCAACTGTCGCCTGGCATTAACATAATTTGGCTTTAATTGTTGCCAGATTTGCGACCAAATGCAACAGCACAAGAGACACACCCCCAACTACCCCCACTCCCCCGTCTGGCAACAGAGTAGCAAACGCCCACAAAAAATGGTTAGCTGTTTATGGGTTCAGTCAATGGGTTCTCTTTTTACGCATCTGGTTGCATTATTCATGAGCGAGTCTGCGGCGCGTGTTCCACATGTGGCAAGTGGGGAAGGGGATGAGGAAGGGAAATATTTAGGGGAAAGGTTTTTGAGTCTCTTCTAAACTGCGTCGCGACGCTTTTTGCTTTGTTTACATGACGCAGTTGTCAAGTAACAAGAAAACCCACGCATCGTCTACTAGTGTAATGTTTATCAAGTTGAATCTTTATTTACATTTTAAGCAGTATGCAAATACTGCCCCGGTCTCTCCCCGCTGGACACTTCCGTTTCCGTCCAACGAAATTGCCATGGAATTGTTTACGCTTTGCAAACTTGCGTACTGTGGCCAAAACTTGTTAATTGCCAGTTGGCTGCCAGCCCAAAAGTTTGCCTTGTAAGCGATACTTGACAGCAGTTTCTGGTTTACTTAAAGACAAATTTACATGTTGAATACTCCTCCTTTCTCACCATCCACCCTTTGTTCAAAACACTTGCTCATCTTTGCTGAAATGTGAAATCTAGATTTAAATTCTGGTCAGAAATGAATTCCGTGAACGATTCCGATATTATATTGAAACAGTATTAAAGTTTTCAATAAAAAGTAAAGACTGCACTTCTATAGCATGATTTCTGGCGCAGGTTTCATTAATATAAATGGAAATAATTATATTATCCTTATAATAAGAAAGTTTAGTTGCCTTTGGCAGCTGTTGCCTTTAATCAATATGCAGCTACTGTGGCCAATTTCCTGTTCCGCCTGATTGACAGGCGTTCAGTGAGGCGTGGCGCCAAATATTAAACAAGGCCAAAACCAAGACCCAAGTCAAAGACAAAGACAAAGCCACAGCCAAAGCCGAAGCTAAAAAGGGTCCACAATTGATTGGTCAGCAATGGATTCAGTGAACCATTGCGTAATAATAACCAGCTTATTTGGCATTAATTGTTATTACTAATTATATATTTAACAATGTGCAATTAGCACGAAAGTCACTTCCTTGTGCATAATGCGACCCCAATTAGATTTTAACATATTAAATGTATAGTATATTTTTAGGCGGCGTTGTTGGCGGGAGTATTACAAATTCTTTAATGACACCAGCTGATAATGTTTCTAGTACAACATTTAATTAATTAATAAAATATAAGACTTAACTGTAATTTCATTTATTGTAAATCTTAGAATAGTATAATTTCATTTATATTTTATTAATTTGTCAAATTTTAATATTTTATATCCTTACTAATTTAAATATATTATTTTACAGTAAAGGCAGATACATCATTTAGTCAAACAATAAACATTTAATCAAACAAGTTTCATGCATATTTAGGTGCACTTTCAATAAGCTGATTAGAAGCAGATTGCTTCAGTACTGAAATTAATTATATTCAGCTAATGTCCTTGTATCATAACCACATTGTTATCTTCTTCATCATGGTGCTCACTCAACTTGGAGCACATAATTCAATTAGGCCCAACACATTTTATCTGAAATGGAATATCAAATTTTAGTCAATTGGCACTGGCGCAAAATTGTAAAGCGATAAGTTACACACACAAACACACACACACCCAAATGTCGCCAGACAAACTAATTTTATTTAGAAGGAAAATTGGAAAATTTACAAATTCAGTAAAAAAAATTTACGCAAATTATCAACGCTTTTCTGTGCATAATTGGCTTTTGACGCATTTGTCACAAATTGATTTACTTACTAAGTCAACGAGAGAATTACAGTTTTCAGGGGCGTGAACAGAATTTAAACAAATGGGATTAGAGAAATTAATATTAAGTTTAATGCAAACTTGTACATATTTAACAACAACTCCAGCCATTTATATTGTTTGCAACTCTCACCTTGCCGACACCCATTGACTGACAATTTATGCTATTAATTGTTTCAGGTTACACATTGAAACTAGAAACTGGACTAGGTAAATATTTGACCTATGTTAATGTGGTTAAATGCAGGTCAAAGACAGTTTCAAGTCACCTGTCCGGCCATTTGGCAACTGTGTAAATATTGTCAACCCAAGGGGGACTATATAAGTCGCCTGATCTTTAGAAACCTAAGCATTACGCACTTTGAAGTTTTGTGCAGTTGTTAAAAAGTATTTTTTATATTATTAATAATTTTAATTCATCATGAACTTTGCCTCGCTGTGGTTCCACCTGCTTCTGGTGTCCATGTTGCTGCTCCTAATTTCGCCGGCTGCTGAGTCAACATTTCTTTTCTTTTCCTGCATTTTCCGTCTTCCACTCTGTCCATTCCGCACAACAACAACGATGATGGCTTAAATTATTAACAATTATCAACATCTGACGTCATACACCGATTCTAATTTGATGGCGAACAATTTAACGATTCTGGATTATTCTTTGTATTTAAACTACATTTTAAACTGATTTAATTTTTGCAAAAAATTTACAATAGAATAGCAATGGTTTTCATCAGAACATAACTCTAATGACTTTATAATAACTGTCCCATATTCTTTCTACCTTCATCTAAAATGAAAATGAGATAGTTATGTCCCACTAATTGTCTCCCAAAACAAATTCCTTAAAAATGTACAATCAAAGTAAGGATTTGTTTAAAGAGACAGGAAGAAGGACAAGTTGAGAAATGTTAACTTAACTTTAAATGCTGATAAAGAATATGAAATAATTTGTCTAAAATCATAGGCTTATGTTCTTATAGAAATTCATTCATTATTTCACTATTTGTGAATAAATGTTGTTAGTAAATAAATAATTAATTAAACTTATTTGTAATTTAATTTCTTATTTAACGTGCGCAATGCTCATTTCTCTGAATTGCAATCAAAAGTGAAAACTTGTTGAGTTCTTTTAAATGCTAACACCTTAAGTGTGATTGAAAGCTGTGAAATGTTCTATAAATATAAAGACGAAAGCTTTCAACAATTGGCCAAGTGCCACTTAATTGCCATTGAAGTGAGTGGCAAGTGGCAAGTCGGAAAGTGAATGAATGTTATTCGAATCAAGTCGAAAGTGGAGTCTGAGTTAAGTCAAAGTCAAGTCAAGTCAAGTCAAATAGAAGGCTTTCTGCTTGGTTAAATGCACGAGTCTTGAGTTCATTTCAAGTCGATGGCAAAGTTTGTCATTAGTTATTTGCGCTAATTAAGTGCAAAGCGCATTAAAGCCAACTCAACGTGCAAAGCTTTTACTACGTGACATGATTATGTAATTTCAGTACAGTACACACACACACACACCCACAATGTGGGTAAGAACCCGAACCTGAAACAGAAGCGATGAGCAATGACCACATTAATGAATGCTTAGAGTAAACTGTTGTTGTCGTTGTTCTTTTTCTTTTTTGTTGTTGTTAAGGCAGAAGGCAAATGACATTGTCATATAGAATTACCCATTACTCAATTCAGCTTTGCTCAATGCGAAAAGCTTAACTGAACTTAACTTGACTCAACCTAAACTCCCGACTCTACATTTTCCCGATTTCCACTGAATTTTCCTTAATCAAGTCCTGAGCAACACAACAAAGAGTGAGCTGTATTTTCAAATACAAATAGAAGTGAAACATGTAAGATTCCTATATTAGGGCTCCTGCCCATAGGGACTTAACTCGATCAAGACCTTAATTAGTTAATTTAAAGCTAAAAGATTGTAGATTGTAGTACAATGTATGCATGTATACTCATAAATCTCGATTTAAATTTCTATGCTGAGCATAAAATGTGAATCCATTTTAAGTCTCGCACTTGAGTTTGCCTGGTATTAAATTTAAATTCAAGTTGTTTATGTAAATTGGGATGCCCCTTGAATTATGTACAGCAAAATATTGCTAAATATTGATGCCTGAAACAACATTTGGGTATATTTCCCATATGCCTGAGGCACCACTTTTTTTCATCCAAATGGAAGCCGAATGGAATACGGAGACGAACCCAATCAGTAAATGAAATTTGTAAAACACATAGAAAATAAGGAGAGAGGGAAACAGAGGGGTATCTATGCAAATAAAGCTATTTAGAGTTGGACTCCAAAAATTAACATTTCGTCAGCAGCAGCCGCAAATTTTTTTCAATTACCATAACATTGGCAAATGAATGAAATGGCCTCGGGCTTTTTGAAAGGAAGCACGAAAAGGAAGCTAAAAAGGAAGCTGAGAAAGGAGACCTCATTTGCTCTCCTGTTTCTCCTCCCAATTGTCTGTCTGTGTGTGTGTATGTTAGGCGCGAACTCTTACAGCGAAATTTCGTGCACATAATAATATGGTATTAATATTTATTTCGGCCCTTTAATATTTCTTTATTTAAATAAACTTTGAATAACGTCAAAAAAGTTGAAAGACTAAAAATAAGAATAATTGAGGAGTGGGAGGCTCTATTAAAAATCTTATTATTTGCTTAATGAATTGCTTTTAATTAAACATAGTTAACGTAGAATGCTATGCTATAATATTAAATGTTAAATGCTTAAATCACAGGGAAATATTGTTTAGTCTATTCTTGTACTTCAAAAAGAAAATCAATAAATTATGCGTTGCCATTTGGCAAAGAAAAATTGGCCATTAAATGTTGACAAATGCCGCAGCAGGAAAAAATTAAAAAAATCCCAATGAAAAGACTCTGTAAGTTTTCCATTGTGTGCAGTGGACAGACAAATGCCAGCTATACAAATCAAAGGCCATTTAATTAGTCGAATGGAAAGCCAAGTATAAATATGAAGTGGCTGAGATTAAAAATCAAGCACTTGAAGCAAGAAAGAGAAAGAGAAAGTAAGCGGCAAGCTAGCAGTTAGAGCTTTAACATCTTTTGTAGCATACTTAAGGGCGCACAAATAGAAACATAAAAAGCTTTACTTATGATGCTTACCTTAAGCAAATTTGACTTAAAATCTTTCAACATGCTTGAAAGTATAAATTTAAGCACTGAGACAGTGGAGTTAAGATATTATTTTAGATTCGACTTAAGCTTAAAAAATCAAAGAATGCTTCCACAAAATTATTATAAGACTCGAATTAAAATAGAATTCATTCTTACTTGTCTCTAGGAAAAATACTGTACGTTTAATATTGCATAATTTTCTACGCCTATAGAAATAGTAGGTATTCAAAAATAATGTTATGGTTCATGAATTAAATATAGCAGTTTGGAGAAACTAGCAATATCACAAGCAATTAGCTTAAATTGTGCAAACATTTAGAATATCTACTTTTAATTAAAAGTATATGAACTGAACAGTATTTTTATGTAAAATAAAAACATTTCTGGTAAGAAACATTTTTAAAAATACAGAAATGTTCAATTTACAAATCAATATCTTTCATATATATGTGATAAGTGATAGCTCTATTTAAATATTATATTTTAAGCATTTGCTTTACAGTTAACTACATTTGATATGTAGGAGGGAAAGAGTGGGATTAAAGCCATTTTATGTGCGGAACGTTCTATTCAGCGTTTTTAGTGACAATAAAAGTTTACAAGCAAATCCAATTCAATGTTCAACGAATTGTTAGTGTATAAAAGGTGTAAAAAATCCAATTTATATTTACTCGCACATCAGGTCAGGAATTGCAACATCCGACATCCGGTGTCCATCATCCGTCGTCGACTTCTTCAACTTATTGCATACTTAGCGGCGTCACAAAGTTGCTGTCAAAGTTTGTGTAGACTTTAAAATGTGTTTTATTATCTGTGCAGGGAAAAAGTTGGGAGGAAGGGAGTTATCCATGTGCGAAAACAACTCGTTCCATCAGTTGTTGACAGTCTTCCCCCTTTTCTGCGCTCCCCTTGGCAAAAGTTTGTTTTTAGATTGTCTACAATGTAATATTACGTATACGTTAACGCACACATTTACACAAAGCAAATACAAATAGATGGCAAATTAATTAAATATCACTCATACGTCAGGTGGCACATTGTCTGTTTTTGTTGCTGCTGCTTCTCCTGCTGAAAATATGAATTTTTAATCAGGATATGAATTGAAACTATGCTTTGCCATACACATACACATACACATACAACTTGTGAGCGTTCTGAATGTTGCACGCCACAATGACCATGCCACGTGGGCAGAGCAGCCAAAAATACGAGTAGTCATAATGCGTGGGATAATCACGCGCCCAGCTAAATAATGTTATGTAAATTTATATCAGAGTTAATACAGATATTTCTTTTCTACTCTAGTTCAGATATGGCCAAAACTCTTGACTTATAAAATGTATCAATCAATTATTATTCAAAAAATATTTCTTTATTATTTTACTTTTAGTTTAAGGTCTTTGAGCAGTAAATGAAGATTTAAGATGTTAACTAGCCACATTGGCAGATACTAAAATTGCAGTTAGACTTAGTATGTTAACTTTTTACTGTTAAATAACTTACTTTTGTTAAACTGCTGTTGGTGTGAATATGTTTAACAACAGTAATTATGAACATAATTGATGACACTCATATACAATAGAGTCAGTCGAGTGTAAATGGCAACCAACTGCTTAAATATTGTCACATTCACATATTGTCTTGACTTACAATCCGTATAAATAGGTCTCGGTTTTATCGTTAGAATCAGTCGAAAGCAGAGCACAGTATAAATCGGTGACAAAATGTTGGCCATCAATTTCTTTTTCTATTTAATGGTGATTACCATGCTATTGGTCTTCACGACACCAGCAGCCGAGGGTACCATCATGCTATTCCTGTGTTTGGCACGCTCTCCCCTCTGTCCATTCAGAACAACTACGCCGCCGCCGACATAATTGGATCACACAATGTAAACAATAAACAAAAATAAATATATAAACTTGCATTGAATTTGCATGAGTTTTAATTTCTTATATCTTTCAACAACGATGTATGTACATTGTAAATAATTATACTTTTTCATCAGTTGGGATCGTACTGGCAACAATATTTTTATTTTGAATAACGGAAAAAGATATGCAATAACGGAGAAGAACGTACATAAACATTTTTGTGGAATTGATATATTAAACATAACCCATTAAATAAACTATCTTTCTTTATTTAATAAGTCGGCACTACTTACAATAAAATCAACTTGGAGATCGTTGAGCCCATCCACCCATATTATCTTAAGAAATTTTCTATAAATATCCAGAACATTTAACTAGGCACCTTTGTTTTGATCAAATAAAATTCAGTAGAAAGATGTTTGAAAATTGGCAAGAATTTATGTATTGAAAATAAGTAACTAAATAAATAAGTCTTTAATTAAGAGTAGAACATAAGAATTCGAATAGTTCTGGTAAACTAAAAAGTAACTTTAACTTGATGTACAGAATTGGAGTCCTTTAGATATTGGTTAGCTTAAGGGCCAATGCTAGTATGAATATATTAATTTATTCTATCCTAAGACTAATTAAAAAATAATTATAATTCTAAGCTACAATTAAGAAGTCAGACAATTTTGTTTGCAATGTGATATTATATTTTTATTTCGGTCTTGAAATATTAATATTTAAAAAATGTTTACATTTGACAGTGAAATTATTGTTCGGTTAGCAGGTCCCAGGTGGTTCACATTTTGGCTTAGGTGCAGCATCCGGCTTCTTAGTAGTCGTCGTCTTAATGCCTAATGGGCACAAAGGAGACTTTCGTAATCACAGCGCGGTAATGAATCCTTCGACCTCAGTCACATTGTAGATCATTAACAAGGCCACCAATGCCAAATAGATAAGCAGTGTTCACGATCTATGAGACTATTTAAGATGAGACTATCCTCTTTTAAATGTTCTATTTATATGGTTTACTGAAAATAAATATTGCTAATATGTCGCGAAGACACGAGGTTTCCTTGCATGAAATCAAATAAACACACCGGTCAATTGGGCATGTTGCTTATTTGTTTAAATTGTAGTTCAATCTGCTGAAATTCCATACAGTACAATTTCGTTGATTAGTAACTTAGTACTTTATAACTAAGTAAGCAAACCAGATGATTAAAATGGTTTTAAATTTAGGTGTGATTTATATGTAAACAGAGTCTGTAAGCCGATTTCGACTATTAAAAATTGAAACTACATTTAATTACAGACAGTTCTATATCAAATTCAGAGTCCTCCGTTGGGATTTAAATATTAGGAAGGATCGATAAAGTTGATTACATAATAGAGTGAGTTATGAACTACGATTCTATTTGAGTAATTTACTTACACAATCGCCTCGTGTATCGTCTGAGTAAATAAAATAACCGTCGTTTAAACACTTATTATTATATTTATCAAATGTTTACTTTCAAATAATTAAGCATGCCGTGCTCAGGAATGCTCAATGTTGCCAAATCTAAGATACCTACAATATAAACTTGAAGGTAAGTAAATTGTATGTAAAAAGAGATCTGCATACTTGTATAAGATATACACAAACTAAGAAACCAAATTGAGTGTCATTAGCTCTCTTAGCTGATTAACATTAATTTTAAATATATGTACATTTATAATTTGGTTTAATGTGTTAATTATATTTTTACAATGCTACTTATATACCCTTTTGCTATCGTTTACACTAAGTATATTTTAAGAACCATATAAATAGGGGCCTGTCTGGAAAACAGTCACACCTCAAATAGGTCGCAAATCGTTAACAATAATCGAAAAATGTCGCCAAAGTTTTTGATATATTTTGCATTGGTAGCCATGCTAATGGTCTACAATGTACCTAAAGCAGAAGCAACCGGAATATTTTTCTGCGCGATGCAGTCACCATTATGCCCGTACTACAGGACAACTACAAGGAGACCAGATAACAACAATAATAATAATAACAATAATAATGGAAATAATGGCAATAATGGAAATAATGGAAATAATGGCAATAATTTAAACAATGCAGACTGCAATGAAAAATTGCAGAATGGAATTCCTTGTCCATAAATATAATAAAAGATCCAAACTTGAATAAAGCTGTGTATTTAACATACTCCTTAAAAAGTCAAATTTTTGTCGTTTTTGAGAGTCCGAAATAATAATGATATTATTAGCTATAATATATTATTTATATTGTAAAATTATTTTGAAAAATGCTTTCTATTATCGACATTTACTTGAAGCTGTTTGAGTACATATTTTAAACATGCATGATGAAACAATTCTGATTTTATAAAGAGTTATTTATCTTGTTTTCGTATAGTAAACATTTAAGAATATGCCTTGCTAAGTTTTATAAGACTGTAATTGATCATTTTTATTGAACTAATTACAATATTTACTCTAAAAACATTTAATATGGCTGTTTAAATTAAACATTTTTTATATATTTGGATTTTATTCATCAAGTGTGTTCCAATAGAAATAGAAACCACAATCATATAAATATACATGCATTTGACTATTTTCTATAAATAGACAGCAAAACGGTATAAATTTAATTAGAACTACTTGATTATCTTAAAATAATGTTGTTTTTTTGACGAAGTTTAATAAATAAAAAACTCAGTGAATTTTAAATATTTGTCTTGCAAAATTATACATTTTACATAGAATGTCTACTTCAAACATTCGCTTGAGTGTGTTGTACTAAGAACCATTACCTGGAACCCCATTTTCAGGATATCCACCTGGAACTTCGTTTTCAGGGTTACCACCTGTACCTCCACCTTGTTTCGATTTTACAATGTGCACTTGCTTATTGACTTATCAAACACATGGGCTCCTTTGTTTGAGATTATAATAAGGAATTATAACATGAGCGTCAAATGACAATAAACAAATAATAATGGTTGCACAATTTACACATGTTTTTATTTCATATTCTATCATATAACATCTCTTGTTATCAGAGGCAGTCAGTTTGAAATATGAATTATGGTATGATATGGAAACGTGCTCTTAGTTTGGCGTGTTTTTCACAAAATCAAATGAAATGTGGTGACTTTTGACGGTTTCCCACGCTTCTCCTGACAAGCCTCAAAGACTTTGTTGTGGTTACCGAATCTCTAATGCTCCCAAGTGGAAAACACTGCGGAAAATGAAAGCTAAAAACAGCTTGAAGGCAACTGAAAATAAAAGAGAGGAATATTTTCAGAATTAATTCAACAGCTTTCAACAATTTGCGTCAGTCGCAGAAAATTATGAATGAAAATTCGCTCAATGATATCGAAGGCAACAGTTGGCCATACACACACAGACACACACCCACAAACACACACACTCTCACACTCTACAACACATATGCAAGCATACGAACACAGCATCCACAGCACAAATGAATAGCTTCCACAAACAATTGAGCGACTGCGCAGTTTAGACAGGCGCACATGGTGGAATCCATTCGGTGTTCATTGTGGATGCCATCTTTTGGCGCGTTTTTCGCAGCAACTGCTGTGGATGCCATTTGACTTGGACGCCGCTTGCTTTTAATTTCTCAGTTTAGTCCTGAAACGGATTCGCCCGAAACGGTCGCAAGTTGTCCGTTCAATCACCAAACTGATAATTTAAAAAGTGCAGATAAAGAATTTTAAAATTTAAATAAAAAATTCTCGAAACCAAAAAGCGTGCCAAAAAAAAAAGACGAAATAAGAAATATTTGGGTCGACGCGAATTGTGCCAAGTTTGTTTATGTCTTGAATCGGGACAAGTGTTTAAAATAGAAAAACCGAGTGATAGAACTAAAATTTTGACCAGTACGATTATTGAACTGTTTGCTGTTTACTTTCGCATCATTTGCAGGCATCTGTGGATGATTTGTCGGCCATGCTGTGAGCTCGTAAGTTGAAAAGTGTTTTCCACTCACTCAGTAAAATGCCAGTGGGTTGCCAGGGCCATAAATCAACAGCTCGTTCGATCGGGTAACTTTATCAAAATGTTCTTGCAAATATTTGCCTGTGTGCTTAGTCGGGCTTAAATCATTACCCATATGTCTCGCATTTTCCTTTTTTTTTATGTGTGCCCTCAGTGACAGACTCTTGCCCAGACTTAAAACTTTCCTTGTAGTTTCCTTTCTTTAGATGCCTCACAAAGTTTTGGTCCGCTGACAACTGCAACAAAGTGATAAATTTACGGCTTCGATTTGATTGTTGCCAGTCTTAGTAACAAAGATTAAAAGTCTTTGAGAATTTTTATGAACGCATTTTAACAGTAGATTCTAAATGGTACAACAAATATTTGTGTGACATGAAAAAACTACTGTTGATGAATTTATTCATTCAAAAGAAACCGAAAGGAACTTTGTATATATACTAAGAATGTTGTAAGGTCCTTCGCACATTTAAAAAACACAAGTTAAAGTTGTACTTTTTGAAAAATTAAAAAAATGTGAGCGTTTAATTTATGCCACTAGAAATAAATTTACATATTCACACATATTTATTTACTTCATATTCATTTTTAAATTTGGCATTTCAAAAAGTTTTATGGACCTTTTAAAAGTATTTAAAGTCAATAGAAATATGTAATATTATTTTTGCTGAAAAATTGCACAAGAATGATAAACACTAACAAATTTAAAATAAAACGTACTTAGTGACAATTTGCATTCGTTAAAATATTTATTAAAATATATAAGTGAATTTAGCTTTAGTTAATTTAAAATTTAATAAATAAAACTCTCTTTCCATGCTTTCATCTTTTGGTTGATATGAAATAAATTCATTTTGTGGCATCTTTTGATAAGAGAAACAAAGAGGAAGCTCAGATACTTACAAATTGTGCTCGAGATCAGACAAATAAATGAACAAAGAAAATCATGTAATTAAGCGGATTGAAATAGTCAAAACTAAAATGAAGCTCAAAGCAAGCAATAAAGTCACGCCCCAAAATAAACGCCTGCCTAGGGATCAATCAGAATCAAAGCAATTTGGGGGCAAATGACAAATGGCGCAGTTCTGCGCTAAATTAGCATAAGCCAATCAGTCAGTCAGTCAGTCAGTCCTTCAATCAGTTAGTCAGCCGTGTGTCAACCCTTGCAGCACGTACCGAATTCACATAGTTAATGCCAAAATCAGTTGATGTTAATTAGCGTACGCAATCAACGCCAAGCCCAGAACTGAAGAAGAACTCATCCATTTACCTGTTCTTTGTGTTATCCCAAATTTGGTTTAATTAATGTTACCTTCTTTTTTGTGCTTTATAATTGTTTTGACTTTCGTTTTTGTGTGTGTGGCAGTGGAAATTATCGCGCATACGCCGCGTTGCAGCCTCTCTAAATTTGATGACAAAAGTTGGCATCGTTTGTTTTGCCTTCCACATGATTACCCTAGACAAATATTGTAGCCCTGGCTCAGGGGCACATTGTCTGCCTGGCTGATTGTCTGTCCCTTTCGCACGCTGCCACAAAAGTTTTTGCGGTTAATAAAATTGACGCAGCGCACATGGCGTATAAGTAACGTCGTAATATGCCCAGAGGGTCATATTTATATTTCGTGTGCGCTTGACAATCATTTGATTATTTTTCCGCGCATTGTTGAGGCATTAAAGTTGCGGCATAGCGCACACACACACTCTCACACCTATAATCACGCATATGAATATCTCTATTCATATTTGGGTTCAATATTTTGTGGTCATAAATGAGCTTAAAGGCAAATACAAATTGTTTGTAGCCTTTAGAATCTTTAGAGCTTATGCAAATTTACGCTCATTTTATGACAACTCATTTGCATTGACTCTGTTGACAGATGGAAGAATATCGATGAAATTGCGTATACGTCCCAACTTAATGGACTGTTTAACCTTTCTATTTATTAAAATGGTGCTTGTGTGAAGTCCTTTATATTTGTTCCGCACAATTTACATTGAAAAATCATTTTTCAAATCTCTCAACTGATGTTCATGTTCTTTTGCCAATTTGTAATAAGTGAGTAAAAAATTCTTTCATTGCCAATGATTTGAAATAATAAACAATCTTTTAAATGTAAGAAAATACTAATTAAAATTCAGCATACTCAGATGATAACGAACTCTGAATGCTGTGTAAAAATTTGACTTTTGTCTTTAATAGTTGCCATAGTCGTTGTTGTGGTCACACAACAAACACACCCACACACACACATACTTGTTAGTTAAAGAACTTTAAAAGCGTCTTGAAATACCGAAAACTTTTTATGTTTTCTCATTTTGTCACTTGGCCATACATCAGCCCTTGTCACATTTGCAGTTAAGGTCGATGAGGATGATGAGGTCTTTGGTATACCCTTGGGTAGCCTGACCATTTAAAACCTATATATCCAAGTCTGAGAATTTCCATGGTAACTTTTGTGACAGCTCGGCGCCGGGAGATTGAGATCGAGAAAGTAAAATAAATAAATAAAAATTGCTTGTAGCTTCAATTGAATTAGTAACAGCAGTCACCCGGGAAAAACTTTTGCTTAGATGTTTGCTCATATAATTTCCGTGCTGGTATTTTTATGACCTGAAGGCGAAGGGGAGTGTAGGGAAGGGAAGGGAAGGCGAGTGTTTGATGGTGCATTCTTGTTGGACATGCTCGCATTTTAATTGCCAGCAAATGTGTCGTCAGGCAGGCGTCTCTAATTTATGTTCATATTTACCAGGCTTTTCTCTTCTCCAGTTTTTTCTCTTTTTGAAGAATTTTCCCTCCATCACCCGGCGGGCAGGTAATAATATATTGCATTTCATTTACGAAGTTGTCAATAGGCTGGCCAAATTGATATTTATGTGCTCTGACGACTTTGTTGCCTTTCTATACCCTGTAAGTCAAACCAAGAAATGGCCAAATTGTATTATTAAAGTATGTAACAGGCAGAAGAAAATGTTTTCAAGTTTACAAATTACATTTTAAATGAACAAAAAAGTATCGACTATATACGCGAAAGAAACAATGTATATAATATAGTAAGATTTTCTTGGGAAATTTTCCTGTCAAGTTCATGGCGCAATATTAATAAAAATTTGCAAATCGAATATGTCTTTCGGGTATATTAATTATATATTCAAAAAACATTACGGTGTTCAGTAATTCATTTTTTTTATCTATATACAGGGTATTACTTAGTCGTTCTTCTGCTACATTTTATTTTATTAACTTTTTTTGTTTTGTCCTACGGCCATTAAATTAAAGGTTCACTTGATTTATGTACAACTAGGCCTTTTAATGCTGGCATGCTCAATCTTCAGCTTTCTCTGACTTTAAGTCCCTTTGTGACAGTTATTTTCTCCTAATTGATTCGGGATTTGTGCTGCGATTTGGTCACAACTCTTAAGCTCTTTATTTAGCTTGCTTACAATATTGTTAGTACCAATGAAACTTTAAAGTCTTTATATGGATGTCATCTGAATATTTATTGCGCTTTTCTTTTATTTTTCCAGCTTGTCGGTTCGCGTGTGCTCAATATGAGTTTCCCATTATAATTTCCGCTTCATGCAATTTTTGAAGCATCCTTTACTCGCTTATCCATTGTGAACAGCAGTTTTCCTTCGTTCTCTGCTCGCTTTATTTTCATTAATGTGTCAGTTCCATTTTCAGTTTCACTTAAATGTTTGTATTAAAGCGTTTGACATTGCAGTTAATGAGATTTTTTCAATGGCGCCTCTTTAAAGCAATCAAATTAATTCGTCATATTAAACTGATGAATGCTCTTGCCAGTTATTAATGACCCTCCATAAAAGATTCAGGCTCAAACGTTGGCTAAATTGCTCAATTATGCTATGGGCTCTTGCCGGACTCTCTCGTATTTCTCCCCAGTTAATTAACTGATTGCATAATATGGAGAAGAAATAAGGCAAATAATTTTATGAATATGGAACAGCTGAGCAAGTTGAGTTTTGCTAGAGATTATGCCACTTAATATATCTAAAAACCTTTTTTTTCTGAAATTAAAGCTATTGAAATTTAATTGTGCAGTTTACCTAAAATTCAAATTAAAATGCATTTCACAATGAAATTCTTGTAATTCATTTACTTATTTATGTGAATTGAAGCATAATATGCTAGAGTACCGCAGATTATTACAATTTTAAATAATATATTGTTTGCTTAAACTCCCAATAGATAAACGTTTCATAAGCAGAGAACAAAGAACAATAGTTAATGAATGAATTTGAATTGGAAGTTGCTGTATATATTTCAATATGTTCGCTGAGATGATGATAATTGTAATATAATACACTATTCAGTGTTTTTTTGTTATTCACAACTGAATAAGTAGATGATGCACTTATATCAGTCGATTCGCTTGAATAATCAACGAAATTCAATTACAATTTCCATTTGTATATAACAGAAATGTGGATAACGTCAGTCAGTCAGTCAGTAAGTCAGTCAGTGAGTCATATGGATATGCCAGAAATAGGAAATTAAATAAATGCAAGAGGTAAAAACGTGTGCTGGCACTCAAAGTGAAATCAAAGCTTGTTTCTCAGCTTCTGACTGAGGTTGAGGCATTGACAGGTTGTCAATCGAGGACATGCAACACGGCAAATGGCAAATAGCAAAAGGAGGAAACATCCAGTTAGACTCGTAGTCACTCAATCTGTTGATGCGGATAATGTGTTGACTACGTGCGTAATTTTAGTCCCTGCTTTAAATTTCCTACTGCTCTCAATATGTCTTACTATCTTCCTCTCTCTTTGTCTGTCTATCTCTCTGTCCGTCTGTCTCTCTCTGTGTTAAGGTAACACAATGCCAAATAGGCTGAAAGATGAGCTGCTCTTGAGACTTGGGATAATGTTGTTATGTGATTTCATTACAATGCGAAGACAAATATTTATGAGGATTGAAAGTTGTTTTTCCCCTTGATAAATGGATTTGCTTGTTTCTTGGTCACTTGGGCTAATGTCAATGCTGGAGCTGTTAGATTTATTGTAGAGTTAATTTTGATAGTGAATAGCGAATTGAGGTTAAAATCTGGTACATTAATCTTTTAAGCACGATATCAATCAATAACAGAAACTTTTCGCAACTTTCTTTAACCTTTACAACATTATTTGCAATTCATTGACGTCAGCATGGTCAGTTGTATGACTTGTTTTTCTTATAAATAAATAGTTGAGCACTAGTTTTGCCACCTGCCTTAACAAAAGCAACTTTTTCATACTTTATCCAGCTTTATCCAGCTTTATTCTCCTCATTTTGCCCCTTTTTCAATGGCCACTTGAGCACTTTCGAGTTGATGATTAACTTTTCCATCATTTATCATAAAATCATTGCCCCAGAACTTGGTGCAGGGTCCGCCCACCGATCGCCCATCTACTAGCTAACCACAAATGCTATAAATAATGCACTGAAATTGCAAAAGATACGATGTGAAACAAAGGACAAATAAATAGGTACAATATGCATGGAAAAAGATGTTGTATCTTTTATGCTTTCTGCTGTGTTACGCAACTTGAACACATTGTTCTTTTATTTGATTTTTTTTTGGTTGTCTTGTTTGGTGGGCTACATTTATCTTTTGGTTTAGAAATAAAGCACAAAAAACCATTTAATTTACATAAACATTCGCATCTAATACAAGTCACAGTCGACGCACTTCTTTTGTTGGTTTTTCCTTACAATAGAGGAATGTATTTAATTTTCATCTGATTTGAGTCTAAGGAAAACTTTTTTAAGAGTGTTTTGACAAACATGAGATTGTTAATTGGTACATTTTATCAATGGAAATAAGTTTTATGTATAAACTTAATATTAAAGATTGTTGATTGTCCAGTTGTTGTTTTAAATGTAAATAAATATAATATTATAGCTAAAAACCTAATTATTTCTAGATGATTTCTTGTTAATATTTAGTTTATAGGATCTTATATTACTATGACATTTTTTACCATTTATACGGGTCTTCTCACAACAGCCTTAACTCTTTGCAAACAACTTTATCATAATAAACAAGACCGATATAAACAATTCACCATCATTAGCAGTTATTGTTCAAAGATTGTTTACATCTGCCAAACGAGAGCTTCTTGTTTTCTTCTTTGTGTAAACATTTTCATTCATGCTTTTTGCAAAATTTGTGTTAATCTCCCCTCGTTTCATTGTGTCTGTGACTCTAATCTAATGCTGTTTTGACATTGACCGACATGTGGATAAGGAAAGTGCTCTGAAAATCTTTCTGCCATGCATGTAAATTGGGATTGAAGCTGTCGCCCTATGAGTACACGTATTATATTATGTCACCAGTTGAGTCTTGAGTGTAATTTACTTGGAGCTGTCGAAAATTGTTTGTCTCCTTTGCTGGGAGCCTGCTGTGCTGGTTTCCAAAATGAATTTGCCTTGAATTATGTTGACGATAAATTTCTGGGCTGCCTGTGGCTGCCCCTCCTCCGTCACGACTCTCATCTGGATATCGTGATTTTGCCAATTAGCCTGGCCTGAACAGTCTGAGCAGCTGTAACGGCTTGGCATTCCTGGCCTGGGACCAAAAATTTCTTTTCAATTCTGTGTGCCACATACAAAGTGGCACCACAAACAATGCAACATCAATTCCAATTCGGATTTAGTTTCAGTCTTTGTTTGTTTCTCTTTGGAGTCTCGACGACATCAAAAATTTATCGCGATTCGCGAAATTTCCAATTGAAATTCGCTACATTTTTCAAACAGGCTCCTCCGTTGACAGATTGCCATAAAAGGTACAAAAATTCAAACACAGAAAAAAGGGGGAAAAATCTTTAGCTAGAGCTGAGATACTCTTTTGTAGAACAAACTGTAAATCATCGTATTCCTACGGGAGCAATATGTCATAGTTAACCAATCTGTAATAAATTTTAGATTTAACTAAGGTATCAAAGGTGTAGGACATTGAATAGCTAATATTTATTGTGTTATCGAATATTCAATACTTTAAACACATACCTACATTTGTAAATAAATATGTTCAATTGACTTATAAATTGTCTCTCTAACAATATAAGTTGTCTTATATTTATATATGTTTTAATACAAATTTCTTAGTATAGTCCAATTCTGTTTATGGTATTTTTATTTGCCTTACAATTTTTACTCAGATTATTTTGATTGGTTTTTAATTACAGAATAATTATATTTCTTTAATTAGTAAATAAAAACACATTTGCAATACTAAATTAAATAATTTTTTTATTTAATATTTTTTTAGTTTTAATTTTAAAATTCAAATTTCATAGCTCTTTCTTATATTAATAATAAAGTATATGTCATGTAGGGTTTTTAGATAAACCAGTCTAGTGTAGTTCCCAATGTATACACTTTCTGGCAGAGGTAAAAAAAATACCGGTGAAATACAGATAGTCAAAGTCTGGTATTTGCAAGGGTTACAATCTTTCATTCTTACTTTTTTTAACCTCCTTTTTTACCTTTAAGCCTGTCGAGAATTTGAGTTATGCGAGCTGAACTTATTTCATGCTGCTCTTGCCATGTTCATTTTATCCTTTAAATATTTGTTTTTTAGCCGCTTTGCAGATGAGCTTAAAGAGCTTGCAACCTATGTTGTGCCATGCAGCCTAGCTAAGAGTCAATGGAATGGCTAAATGGGGGCAGATTTTTAAATTGGAATAAACGATTTAGTGAAGGCATTGCCCCAGACGATAACGCTATAAACAATTTGGATAAACAATTGAGAAGCTGCCAATAAAACGATATATTTACACAAGAAGTCGGGGATAGGAAAGAAAATGGCCACATGAAATCAATTAAAATATTTGCAAGCGAGAAATCGCACAACGCATAAAACTGCGTGTGGGGAAAACATAAAACTTGAGACTTAAAAATAATTGAATGTGACCATTAAAATGGCACATACGCCGCGTTGGCAGATATATTTTTAAAAAAATAAAACAAAAAGTGGGGGAAACGTTCTTTAAATAAATTGAAATGAAGTACGTCTACTAAGTGGCGTCTGTTTATGTGTAAAACAAACAAACAAACCAAATGCCACTTGAAAATGTGAAAATGTGCCACACATTGTCCATCAATGGGCCATCGAAGTTGAGCAAAAGTGAAAATTAATTAAATTTATACAAGTACGATTACTGACTATTTGACCAAGTATTTGCGTAAAATGCTTCAATGATTTTTCTTCTTTTTATTTCGTATTTTATATGTTTTTTTCCATTGCTATGGTAACAACTACAATGAGAGCAGAAGGAATGCTGTAAGTGAAACCTCTTGGGGCATTTCAAATATTTGCCAAATAATTAATCACGCCACGTCATGGCCCCGAATGGTGGCGCCTACGTCAGCGTCAAGAACAGTTCATCCCCTCCTCACAGTCGCTATCTCTCTCTTTCTCTCTCTGTCTCTGTTGCTGACATGAAGAATGCCTGTTGCCCACTGATAAAATGAGCTCTGACGACTCATACCAGATTGTTATTATTATTACAAATTTTAAATAAAGTCGACAGTTAGATCTCACTACACACAACCTTATACTCCCCCTCCTGTCCCCTCACCGCTGGAGCACCATCTCTTACTTCGTTCCGCGTTGTTTTTTGACTGACGGCTCTCTGCATTAGTTGCTTTCATATTTGAATCTTTCTCTTTCATGTTTTTTTTTCTTATTTATTGCTCACATTAAAACTGACATTTAAATACAATTTAAAGCTTAAAAAAATTGAAATTGCAATTTACTAAACAATTCAAAGCTCATAAATACTTATGCTGTGAATAATATTTATTAATAAATACTCCGATTTTATTTAAGCTTAAGGCTACTTGAAATATATTTTGCTTTCTTTTTAAAATTAAATTCAATTTATTGCATCAATTGTTGTGTGTTGTTTATTGTGTCCGTTATTTATTTATTTGCAATTTACACAATTGTGTCGTAATTTACACCAAGAAATTGTGGCTTTGAGTAAAGAAGTGCGGAGAAAAAAAATATATGTTTGCAGTCATTTTTCTAGCAACAGAAACTAAATGTGGAAACTTTATAAATTTCTTTGTTTGAATTTCAAACAACTGCATTTCTTGCTTTTCTCTTTCGTTACTAAGCTAACATTTTCGCTCTGAAGTATATTCTATTTCTAATACAATAGCAAATTTATGGTAAGAATTCTCTTTCATAAAATCCTACAATTGATTTATAAGCAGCTAAAATTGCAGCACATATTTTTTTGTAGGACACATGATAATTGCATCAATTTATTGATATGAAATCGTACAGTATCTTTAATTTAAAATTAGGAATTGGAAAATTTAATTTGTTTTTTAAAATACATTCGGTGCATTTAAGAACAACTTTAATTAAGATGCAAAGCAATCGCAGTCACAGTTCCCAGGACAAGAGCAGACTGGAGTGTAGAAAAATTCACTTGGTTTCCAAAAGTCGACGAGAGTCTGGCAATTGTTTTTCTCGTATTTTTTCTTGATTCTTCCCATTTCCGTTTGCTTGTCACATTGGCAGAAATAGTCGCCCTTTAGGACTCTGTCCATGCGACCGCAGCAAACGTCGCAGACCAACTGATCAATGGGATTGGGATTGGAGCCAGAACCCTTTCTGGGCAGTGCCTTCATGAGAATCTTGTGCGAAGTTTTCGCATTCACGTCCAGTAAAATGGTGCAGGTCAAGTGGGGATTGAAAACGCTTTTGTGCCTTCTATTGTCCACAAAAATCTCATAATGATCCACGTAGTCCACGTCATGGATAAACCAGTCGACAGATAGACACCTCGAATCAATGCGTTTCACTTTTGTAATGCTAGCCGGATAACCATCCCGCGAGGAAGGCATCGAATCCTGGCTGTCATCCAACTGATTGTCAATCCTTCGACGCGCATATGTCAACGCATTGATGTCCATGAAGAAGCTCTTCATGTGCATCTTCATCTCGAGTCGCCGCTTGCCCTCGGGGGTTCTCAGAAAGGCAGCTCTCTTCAATGCACACCGCACAGCCACACAGTGACAACAGCAACAATCCTTTTGATAACGCTCACAATCATCCGAGAAAGGTTCCACCTCCTCCTCCGTGTTGGATTTCACCAATGCGCTGTCACTTGTCGCTTTCGTTTCATCTGCGGCTTTTGCTTGACTTTCCGGCGGGGATGCAGAACTCATCCGGGGACTCTTTGGCGGCGATGCAGTTGGACTCTTTGATGATATGGTTGCTCTCTGCTCCTCTCCCATCTCTTCTGGCGTCGCAATGCTTACACGTTTCGACATATTGCAATTTTACAAAACCTTGATGACAACTTGATAAACTATTAAAATTTTTGAGAAAATTGTTAAACAGACAAATAATTCTAAATTGTAGGAAATACTTTCAGAAAAGTTTGTGAAAAATTTAAGTAAAAAAGCAAAGTATTAAGTGGAATAAATTAAAAGTTATAGTAAATCAAAAGAATGTCAAACTCTAAATAGTGTAAACGACATTTCTCCAAACATTGTTGTTGATGCAAAAAAGTTTTTACGGTACATACGCTTTTATACCCCAAAAATTTTAAAAAATATTTAATTTTTTTATTTTGTTGGCTATTTTTTCCAATTTAGTACTCTGTGTATATCTATCTTTAGAGCATCTTTGTTGGACTTGGGGTATTTATAGCAAGAGTTTATTCACTTCTTCTTAAATGAAATCTTGACTCGTATCTGAGCATGACTTATTTTAGATTTATGAAAGATAAACATAAAAAGACATCACTTTTGAAATCGATGTGAGATACGTGCTGAGAGACACATTTGCCATCATCTTCAATCATCTTCAATCATAACGAATCGCAGCATTTCAGTAGAACGCTTTATGACCCAAAATGGAAGACCCAGTCTCTACACTGTTGGCAGCTTGGTTTCAGCCTGATTCGAGCCTGGTCGCAGCCTGTGATGCCTGATGCTTGGCTGCCTGCTTGGGGAACAGGAGGAGGCAGCGTAACTTTGTCAATATTTATGTTCACAGCTTGGAGCTGGGTGAAAGCAAATGGAACGCTATGAAATTTGCATAATTTATTGAAGGATAGTGGAAGGAGCTGATGAAGCAGGAGGTGTGTTCAGAGTGCATACAAAATGAGCAGCGGCCACTTTTTAAAAATGGCAAATATTTCAAGGCCTCTCTAATTAAAATAGCTTAGAAGGCGTTGCATAATGAGCGATCCATTAGTCTATATTTGCCGTCGGCTCGAAAGCGTATACGAGTTTCGAGTTCGAATTCGAATGTGTTTTGCTTGGTAGCTTACCTTTAAGTCGCGAAGCATTCCAATTTAGCTGACTTCTTTTCTTTTAGCTCATTATTCGGCTTGGCTGCGCATACGTGGCGTATGATTAACACGCTCGCCACATTACACATTACACATCCGCACCGTATGCCGTTGCCATTGCCAGCTCGCAAGTAAAAAAACCTGACACACACACAAACACACTTGTGTCTGTTTCTATGTGTGTGTATTAAATTATGTTTGCTTTATGATTTATCTAAAGACGGACTCGTAAGTATTTTGAGCATGTACAGCAACGCCATTCCGACAATATGTTTTATCTGCCTTTGTCTGCTTAGGCCAACCAACTTTATGGGCATAGGCGCAACGGGGGGCGTTATAGCCACGGGATACCCATGGCAGCCAGTCTCCAGTCAGTCAGGCATTTTAATAGACTTTCCCTCGTGTCGGGGCGGCTCTGACAAATGTAATTGCGTTCACAAAGCAGCCGCTGGTTGCTATCGGGGCTCGCAACGTACAGGCTTCAGTATTGTGTTTCTTAAGATCCCTAAATCATAAGTAAATACGCTTAAGCATGGGCAATGCTTAAGAGCACGACTAAGAATTTTCTCTGTGATTAAATATTATATTTTATATTAAAAAAAATTATTGTTTCTTGCTGCATTTCATAATTATTTTGTATAAATTAGGACATACGAATTTTATGAAAGGTTGAAATTAAAGATTTAATATCTTGAATTTTCGAAAAACACAGAATAATTTTAGAGGCCATGAGTAAATTTAAATGTTAGAAGTTTGTTTGGTGAGCAAATGTTGGTCTCATTATTAGATTCTATTTAATAATAATGTATTAAGCAGAAACAAAATATTTTTGTTTAATTAGGACAACTTTTATTTTTAGTAGAAAAATAATAGTAAATATTAACTTGGAGTATCCCTCCCCTTACGTAGCCAACTTAAAAAGATAATTAACTATAAGAAGAAATTATAACAAAAATGAATATATCTTATAATATAAAAGCAAATTGACAGGTCACATAGGAAATGTGCCTCACAAAAGAAAACTTTCTGAAATTGGCCAAGAAAATTCAATTAAATTGATTGCGGTCAGAGGTCGCTTAACAACCGCAGGGTGTGTCCCCATAAGTTTAATATATTTGGTGCTGCTGCTATTCGAAGAAAAAGTATGAAAATATTTTTAATACGTTTCAAACTGCCACTTAAGCGGTGTCCTATGTGTGTTTCCTTGAAAATTGGCGTGTTCCTCGAAATTGTTGTCAAACTTGTTTTGAAGTGCACATTTCATCGCCTTTGAGTCGCAACGCAACACGACGCTTATTGTGTGGCATTTTCAGCATTGGCTTAGACGTCTAAGTTTTGGCAATTGGCCTGGTCCTGGTCCTTGTCTTGGTCTTGGCCTTGGTCTTGGCCCATCTACTTCCGCCCCGATTGTCACATCCGTATTTGTCTATAGATAAATTTGTGGTGTTTTTTGCTAGCGCAAAGAATTTTGAAGTTTTGTAACTGCCAAAAGAGGATGAAGTATTTTAAGGGTGAAGAACAAATAGAATGCTTCGATAAAATTTTGCTGACAAATTTAAAGGGACCTGAATAATTGCCTGTCGCCTGAAGCAGTCAATAAAACTTGGTTTACCGCAGTAGTACGTGAAAACTTTACTCCAAATACAAAAAATAATTAATATTGCGCAGCTTTCATTACGTTTGCTTCACCCTTGCCGGAATTCGCATGCCGAATTCCCCACCTAAAACATACAGCAACTCTGCGCCAAGAGCTGTCATTAAAAATGAGTTGCCATTGGCAATTGCTGGGCTTCGAGCTTATTACCTCCTATTTACTAACCCTCCGTCGACATGATCCGACCCCTGCCCTCGAACTCGACCTCGGGTTGAGTGCCAAAGCTAATTGCACTTAAATTTCTGTGTGCTTCACTCCTTTGTGAAGAGACCGCAAATGTTGTGAATGCGGCTACCGAAATGGGCACGCATTAAAATCGTTTAAGTGCCATGTCAATTGAGTGTAAATTTAATACGTTGCTATGGCGCCCAACGTGCTCACATTAAATACTTAAACACTTTAACGGTCCCCATCTCATAAATCAACGAATTTAAGAATGTGTTGATAGATTGTACAAATCTTTTACACAGCTTCTCTAATATAAACTAAGAATTTTCTATTGACTATGATTTATGGTTTTGGTTATGGCGCCCAAAAAGTGAGTGCATTAAGTGCCTATTTTATTTTTATCTATTTATATTTCCACTAAGAACATTAATTTAAAAATAATTTAAAATTTAATATAATATTAGATAAAAGTAATTTAATATTAAATATTAATATATATGATATTAAATGGAAATTTAAGACTATAAAATTAAAATACTAGTTTAAAAACTCTGAGAGACGTAAACAAAATATTTAATACTGCACGGAAAAACACCCAATTAGATCAATAAGTACTAAGAATCTCAAAATAAGTTTAAAGATATTTTAAATCAATGGGAATTAATTTAAATGTGCTTAAAACAACAACGAATGGCATTGATTAATAAATCAAATAAATCAAGGCAATAATCAGATTATTCCAGCGTATTTCTATTAAAATAATATTCAATATTATATTTTCAAGAAATTACCCTAAGACAATGAGTATTTGCACTTTCCACTTTACTGTTTCCTCTCAGGTTTTTCTTTAATCTGCCATCATTCAGTGCTCTTGTTCAGTTCAGCATGTTCAGTTCAATAATTTCAAGAAGCTGTCCAATAAATACTTGATTTTATGGCAAACAAATGCATTTGAAGGCACCTGGCCAGGGCCAGTTGAGGCACCTGACCTAAGTATCCGCAGTATCTGATTTTCCGCTTTAAGTTCATGTATCTGCGCACTGCAATTACACTATACAATAAACCTTCAATTTGCTAAGCTGCTTAGGCATTCAAGCGCCTATAAATAGCTTGTCTCAACGACCACAAGAAGATTGTAACCACATGAATAAATAATACGCATACGCACTGTGGACTGTAGACCCAAGACCGCAGAAATCAATAGCAATTGAACAAGCGACGACTTCTAAACAATCTAATATCAAATTGAAATTGAAACGACATAAGGCAAGCCATCAAACAAACATACATCCGAGTCCCAAGTGAATCCGTGGAATAAACCCACGTCAGACGCGTTGCGATTGCGAAAGCGATTGTTGGAGATAAAGGCGCCTGATTGCGATTTGAAAGTCTTTTGTAGTATTTGCCCGAATAAATTCGTATTAGTTCACAATGCTACTATCTGTGAAAGGGGTGTCATCATTTTCCGTTAGCACCACAAACATCAGCTCAAAGCCCAAACAAAACCTTCAAAAGATAATAACAAAAAGGAATGGCAATACACAGCAGACTAAAGATAAATGAATTCCTTGCAGCAACTAAGCAAAAGCCATGGCTCAAAATCAAACTCAATCAGCTGACGCTTGGATTGCACAAAACCAAATATTCCACATTTGACTTCTATGTAAATTTTATCCACTTTAAAAACAAATTCTTCAAGCTTTAAATTTTAGAGCTCAAGTTTGTGAGAAATAAAATCGACAGTTAATACAAATTACAAAAAAAACAAACAAAAAAAATAACGTTGTTGAGCTAAACTTGTCATATGATTTCATTATATAATAATTAACATTTTTTTATAAATACTTTGATAATTGTATAGTTAAGCTTTATTAATTATTGATTTAATCGAATTTTAAACAATTTAATTCAATTTATATTAGCTTTTACCTAATAAATTTTATTTTTCCAAATAAAAGTACTCTCAACTGCGTATAAATTTAATAACATTATTATTTAAATATACATTATATAATTTAAATTTGTATACTTTTCAAGGCAATACATAAAAGCAAAACAAAAAGTAATTTATTATGTGCTTTTGTGTGTGTGGATACCAGAGAACTGCAACGGGTAAGAGATGTTCGATCAGACTCGAACATTGACTCGTACTCGTTGTGATTTTTTTACTTTGTTCAAGCGATCGGAGCGGATCGTTCGAACGGTCAGTTCGAATCAAATCGTCCGCAATCATGCTGATCGTTTGTGAGCGTTCGTTTCGATCCAATCACGTTCGAGTAGCAATGATCGAAATGATTTTTGAGCGTTTGTGAGCGTTCGTTTCGATCGAGTCTCTTACCCGTTGCAGTTCTCTGGTATGAATCAAATCAAATCAACCAGCAAGTTCGATCATGACTCGTGACTCGAATCATCGACTCGTGACGCGATCGAAACGAACGTTTCACAAACGCTCAAAAAATCAAAGTCAGTTGCAGTATGAATCAAATCAAATCAACCAGCAAGTTCGATCATGACTCGTGACTCGATCGAAACGAACGCTCACAAACGCTCAAAAATCAAATCAGATCGTATGACTCGAACGCTACTCGACACGAATTGTTCGAAAACAAAAAAATCATACCCGCGACTCGATCGTAAACGAAGAGACCCGTGACTCGATCGAGCCCGTTGCGACCGAGTCTCTGAGTTGATTTGATCGAACTTGTCGGTCTGGTGCTCAATCATACTCGAACATACCCGTTGCAGTTCTCTGGTGTGGATACCAGAGAACTGCAACGTGTAAGAGATGTTCGATCAGACTCGAACATTGACTCGTACTCGTTGTGATTTTTCACTGAGCGTTCGAACGGTCAGTTCGAATCAAATCGTCCGCAATCATGCTGATCGCTTGTGAGCGTTCGTTTCGATCCAATCACGTTCGAGTAGCAATGATCGAAATGATTTTTGAGCGCTTGAGAGCGCTCGTTTCGATCGAGTCACGAGTCATGATCGAACTTGCTGGTTGATTTGATTTGATTCATACCCGTTTGGTTCAAACGATCGGATCAATCATCGAGTCATACCAGAGAACTGCAACGGGTAAGAGATGTTCGATCAGACTCGAACATTGACTCGTACTCGTTGTGATTTTTTCACTTTGTTCAAGCGATCGGAGCGGATCGTTCGAACTGAGCGTTTGATTCGACGGTCAGTTCGAATCAAATCGTCCGCAATCATGCTGATCGTTTGTGAGCGTTCGTTTCGATCCAATCACGTTCGAGTAGCAATGATCGAAATGCTTTTTGAGCGTTTGTGAGCGCTCGTTTCGATCGAGTCACGAGTCATGATCGAACTTGCTGGTTGATTTGATTTGATACATACCCGTTTGGTTCAAACGATCGGATCAATCAACGAGTCATACCAGAGAACTGCAACGGGTAAGAGATGTTCAATCAGACTCGAACATTGACTCGTACTCGTTGTGATTTTTCACTTTGTTCAAGCGATCGGAGCGGATCGTTCGAACTGAGCGTTTGATTCGAACGGTCAGTTCGAATCAAATCGTCCGCAATCATGCTGATCGCTTGTGAGCGTTCGTTTCGATCCAATCACGTTCGAGTAGCAATGATCGAAATGATTTTTGAGCGCTTGTGAGCGCTCGTTTCGATCGAGTCACGAGTCATGATCGAACTTGCTGGTTGATTTGATTTGATTCATACCCGTTTTGTTCAAACGATCGGATCAATCATCGAGTCATACCAGAGAACTGCAACGGGTAAGATATGTTCGATCAGACTCGAACATTGACTCGTACTCGTTGTGATTTTTTCACTTTGTTCAAGCGATCGGAGCGGAGTTCGAACTGAGCGTTTGATTCGAACGGTCGGTTCGAATCAAATCGTCCGCAATCATGCTGATCGCTTGTGAGCGTTCGTTTCGATCCAATCACGTTCGAGTAGCAATGATCGAAATGATTTTTGAGAGCTTGTGAGCGCTCGTTTCGATCGAGTCACGAGTCATGATCGAACTTGCTGGTTGATTTGATTTGATTCATACCCGTTTTGTTCAAACGATCGGATCAATCATCGAGTCATACCAGAGAACTGCAACGGGTAAGATATGTTCGATCAGACTCGAACATTGACTCGTACTCGTTGTGATTTTTTCACTTTGTTCAAGCGATCGGAGCGGATCGTTCGAACTGAGCGTTTGATTCGAACGGTCGGTTCGAATCAAATCGTCCGCAATCATGCTGATCGCTTGTGAGCGTTCGTTTCGATCCAATCACGTTCGAGTAGCAATGATCGAAATGATTTTTGAGCGCTTGTGAGCGCTCGTTTCGATCGAGTCACGAGTCATGATCGAACTTACTGGTTGATTCGATTTGATTCATACCCGTTTTGTTCAAACGATCGGATCAATCATCGAGTCATACTCGAGTTGACTCGTTCAGAAAATGTACAAGGCAGAGCGCGCACGTGGCAGCGTTTGCGCTTGCAATGATATGTATTTATGCGCGTAAATATGTATATATGTAAATGCAATAGTATTTATGCTTAAGACGTTTATTGTAAAATTTATTACGGGCTGCGTATACATACGTACATACATATGCATATACATACATACATGCAATTACACATGCCCATAATAAAGTAATACTATTTTAATTTTTTTAAAGACTGGAAAAACTATTAAACTTTAAATTATTTTATATAAATTATACTTTTATAATATTAATTAATTTAATTTTTTCATTTTACTTTTAATTTAAAATTTAAATTTTTAACAGACATTTTTCATCATTTTATTTTATATTTTAAACACTATTCTAAGTTGACATTAAATAAATAAAAAAATATTTAAAACTAAATAAATAATTAATAATAAATAAATTAATTATAAATAATAGTTTTAATAAAATGTGTGTACATAATTGCGTTCATATAAATATGCATTTACATAAATATAATATAATTACATAAATATAAATGTATGTACATATATGCGCACATTTACTTAGAAGAAGAAGCAGGAAAAAAAATACAAAATCAACAGTGTCGTTTTCGATCGTACTCGAACAATCACAATCAAATCAAATCAGTCAGCAAGTTCGATCATGACTCGTGACTCGATCGAAACGAACGCTCACAAACGCTCAAAAATCATTTCGATCATTGCTACTCGAACGTGATTGGATCGAAACGAACGCTCACAAACAATCACAATCAAATCAGATCGTATGACTCGAACGCTACTCGACCCGAATTGTTCGAAAGCAAAAAAAATCATACCCGCGACTTGATCGTAAACAAAGAGACCCGTGACTCGATCGAGACCGTTGCTACCGAGTCTCTGAGTTGATTTGATCGAACTTGTCGCTCTGGTGCTCAATCATACTCGAACATACCCGTTGCAGTTCTCTGGTGGATACCCAAGGTTCCTTTACATTATTATTGGTAATAATTTACAAGCAATTTTTCGATTTTCTATCTAATATTTTTCATTACTTAACATCATTTTGGGTAATAGAAAAAGGGTTACATTGTCTGAGAAATGCCGCAAGCCATTGCTTATGCATGTGTCTGTTGTTTTACACTTGGGAGATACATTTTTACATATTAAATAAATAATCGACTACCCTAAAAGAGGGTTGGCAGTGTGTGCTAAATAAGCAGCAACATGCAACTGAATTTCTATGTAATTCAGTACATTACGTATACGCAGTGTAAGTAATTTAATTTAAAGCAGCTTAAATCATTTGACTTTGACAAGTATTTGGCTCTCTTTCATCGCTGTGTATAAATATATATGTCTTTCTCTGTCTTTTTGTGTGTTATTTGCAGCTTGGCAACAACTGGCGCCAGTCAAAGAGCACATGAACAACAGCAACAAAAACAATAATAATAACAACAATTGTGGTCAGAGCTAAAACAAAATGTGCAAAATAAAACACGCAACTGCGGCAGCAACACAACAACTAGCAACAACAACAACAACAGTAACAACAACCACTCCGTTGAAAACGTAAATGCCATAAACTGAATACCCCTTAGCAAAAAGTGCAGAACTTTAGCCGCAAAAAGGAAACGGAAGTGGCCACAACGTCGACCACGCGCACAGCAACAACAACAACAAGAAAAAGACAGACAGGGAAAGCAAGAGAGAGGGGAAGAGTCTGTCAGTGAGACAGTGTGACATCTTATATCCTTAAAGCAAGTCACTGAACATGTACGCGGCACTAATGGACATGAGCCAGACGCTGGCGGCAAGTCTCGCATATGCCCCACTGGAGGCGAGTGGTGCAGCTACCGCTGCGGCAGCAACAGCCGGTCTAAATGTCAGCCAAGTCAGCAACTTTAGTCTGTTGGAGGGATCGAAAACAGCCTTGGGGGGAGGACGCAATGGCAGTTTCGAGGAGAATTCCGGGTACGTGGATGTCTGGGATCGCCCGGAGACCTATATTGTCACCGTACTCTTTACGCTCATCTTTATCGTGGGCGTTCTGGGGAATGGCACTCTCGTCATCATATTCTTTCGACATCGCTCCATGCGCAACATACCAAACACGTAAGTGACAACCACCCCAACCACTCAACCACCCAACCACTCCACCATCCAACCACCCGTGGTGCTTTTCTTGCTTCCGCATAATCATAATCATAGCAACCACTTAATATAAATAGACGTGTGTATTTTTGTATGCTCTGATGCAACAAACACAACCAAAATTGCCACTCAACATTCATGGGCTGACTTATGAGCCGACTTCTTTGATTTTATTGTTCCTTGTTATCTATCCAAGTCAGATACATCACGTTGCGGCCAAAACAGCTGTCAACATTTTGGCCAAATTAAAAGTTAGCCGACAGAAAAGAAATGTTCGGTATGTGTTGTCAGTGCTTGAGAATACTAAATACAACTTGGGAGAATTTAAAGAAAGAAATCCCCTAAAGGGTCGCAGGCGTCGTCACTTAGGTTCAAAGGGATCAAAAGAAAACATTAAAGCCGCCATCTACATTCCTTTTCAATTTAAATAATCCCTTGCTCCAAAATCCATTAAGAAATTTCAAAATATAAGATACTTAATTTATTTTTTCAATTATGTATATTCAGGAGAAACAGCTTTAATGCTTATTTTTATCTAGTATACTTATTTCTTGCCAATATCTGACTTTATTATTTTAAAAACAAATTTAATTTAAACAATGCCGATTTAAAATTAAAAATTCATTAAAAAATTTTGTCCACGCTGCGTATGCGTGATGCTTTTCAAATAAATACGATTGCATAGCCCGTGGCTGACATTTGGATACAAGCACTGACAGTATTTTTTAGGTGGCTTAACTTGTGATAAGCTGCAAAGCTATTGAAAGCTGTAAGTTTATAAGTATTGGCAAGCGAGTTTGAAAACATTTTATGGCCAACAGCTGTTGGCATTATGTGTATTGTGGGGCATATGCAAATGTTTATTAAGTTGGCAAGTTGTACAAAAACTAACAACTATGAAACGTGGCTTGCGGCTTTTGTATAGTGAAAAATGTAAATAAATTGAAATGTAAATTCAATCAAAAGTTTTGCACCCCAAGGCGACAACTTGCATCCGGTGACAGAAGTCGACAAAGGGGAAGAGTACAGAAGAAGGGCAACACTTACATAACAAGCAAATTTATTATAAATTGTCTTCACGCCTCGACTGTCAATGAAAACGAATTTGTTTAGTGCAATATTCCTTGAAAAATGCCATTGAAAGCTAAGCGCAAATTGTCAGATAAAGGAAAATGTGTTGAAGGTGTTGAAGGTGTCCAAGGAGCTCCAATCGAGCTTGGACAGCTGCAATTTGGGCACCCAAGAATCATAATTTTTTCTCTCTATTGATGTCAAAAATTTATGTGTGTATGTTTCGTGTGTGTCTGTCTAGACGAACGTCAATTGGCAAGAGTCAGCACTAGCAAATTAGGTGGCTCTAATAATACTCGTTAAGGCCAAATGTCTTCAGTCTGGTTCATGCCTTTTGCCACCAAAATCGAAGTTCAAGCATGTCAATGCCAAAGCAATTTGTGAAAAAAGGCAACATTTGCCTTTTTGCATTCACATTGAGATTTCTCTCATATTTAACTAGGTTCCATTTTGGTAGATACTCTAACTGTCTCCAGCAGACCTAACTCAAGAAATCCCACTTTAAAATGTCCACAACACACAATAGAATTTTTTACAGTAAAGTGCTCTTCGAATCAAGTGCTTTCCAAATGAATGAGCAACGTGCCACACAATCTCAAAGTAAAACTGACTAAGGAATTGGAACAGAAACAGGACCCACGACCCTTATGTACAGATAGCAATTCCATTTTCAATCCTAGTGCAACCATGCAGCAAATTTGACACGTTTAACTACGTGTGTGTCAACTATAAATAACCAAATTAAACAATACTCAACTTAAAGGGTTGGCACTCCATTGTTACAAAATGGATATTATGTAATATGTTCTACTGTATCCCTAAATTTCTTTCAAATACTCTGAATATTTTACATCTGTTTGATATATCTTACTTAAATTAAAGGTATTAATTATTTGTATATCTTCCGCACCAATTGGGAATTAAATATTTAAAAAAAAGAACTTCAGTATTAATTTCAAAATTTGAGCCTTATCAAACAGTCTTCATATTTGAAGTATTTTTCTTACAAAATGTTGATTTAATTAATATCGAAAAATTCGTAAATTGCATAATATTTACTTGCAATTTTTATTCCTAATATTTTCACTCCATTTGAAAACCACCTCATTTTAGTTCAGGCCTTTTTACATTAATTATATCCTAAGTTTAATGAGTACTCTTTGTATTTATTTCAAAAAGATAATTTCAGCTTCTTCCTTTTTATTTTAGGTATATACTGTCGCTCGCTCTGGCCGATTTGCTGGTGATTTTGGTTTGTGTGCCAGTTGCCACAATTGTGTACACGCTGGAAAGCTGGCCCTTTGAGCGTAATATGTGCCGCATTGTCGAATTCTTCAAGGACATTTCCATTGGCGTCTCCGTCTTTACATTAACCGCGCTTTCCGCCGAGCGATACTGCGCCATTGTGAATCCGTTGCGTAAATTGCAGGTAAGCAACTGCTGAATCTACTCGCTTTCATCTGGAGTCACTTAAGTAATTTGTTATTCTTTTCCCACACATATATATATATACGTATATACATTTAGACAAAGCCGCTGACTGTTTTCACAGCCGTGGTTATCTGGATCTTTGCTATAATATTAGGCATGCCAGCCTTCATTATATCCGACATTGAGATCCATAACGTTACCACGCCCAAAGGCAACACAACCATTCAAGCGTGCTATCCATTTGGGAAACATGGAAAGTGAGTATCCAGCCGACTGGCCATCCTGGCCAACCTGGCCATCTCAGTCAAGTGTCCAATCAGCTAGATACTTTCGCCTCATTCGCTTTTATTTAGTTTTAAGTGGGTCTCCGACTCCTCGAAATACCTACCACAGTCCAATCAAGCAGAAGTTTCCACTTTTTCTCTTTCTTACAATTATATTAACTACATCAAGTAACATGAATTTTGACATTTTTAATTTTTATAGAGGTTTTTGGTTATATTTGTGACTTAACAATGGGTATTTAAAATTCCTAAAAATAAAAAAAATTTTTTATATTTTGCTTAATTTTTGTTTGTTTTTATTCTGAAAAATTCATAAAGAATCGCTTGATAAATACTAGTTAGTATAAATATTATTCAACCGATTGTGACAGCAGCACGTGTACACTGTACACATGTAAGTATGTGGGTGTTTTTATTGTTGTAAAAAACCTTTTGATTTCCGGGAATGCATTCGTAATTTAGATTTCCTGGTATTTTAAACAACAAATTTTTTAGCAAGAAAATAGCACAATGGGCTTTGTAGAAAAAAGTAGGTACAGGATAGCTATATAAAAATAATATAAATTGTTTTTTTTCATTCTCTAGCTTAAAAATTATGTTCAATATATTACACATTTAAATTGTTTGTTAATTTAGTTTACAATTTGTATTGGTTGAATACCGTGTTAAGCTGTGTGGAAATTTGTCGCTATTCCGATTTAATCTACATTCACCAGATGAACTCCTTTCATTAAGCAGGATCTCTCAGCTGCTCTGTTGAGTCTCCTTTTGCCTGCTGTGTAACTCATCCCCTCGACTCAATGACGTCTGTTTGGGTAGTTATATTAGTACTCTGGCCATATGCCGACCTTCCTTTCCTTCTCTTCCCCTATGGCAGCTCCTCACATTCAGCTTGTTGATAAGCAACTTAAATTTAATTCCGCTTTTTCTTTTTAATGCACTTGGTGCGGCTTTGGTTGCAACCCACCTTCCTGGCTCTCCTGGTCTGCGGTTTTGTCAGTTCGCCTGTTGCCATTAGTTGGAAATCCTCTGGTGCTGGACAACGCCAGCTGTTGCCACATAATCTACCACCGACTTTCCGCTTTTCAGCTGTAATTCACAACTGGTTGCAACTTTTTTGTTTAAAGCATAAAAATCTCTTTTATAACTGTTTACAAAATATAAAAATTAATTTTCGTTGACTCAGTTAATATTTTTTATATATATTTTTATGATAACTGCCCATCAGCATGGGCCACACTTCATTATTTATTTAATGTCGTATACCTGCTGGCATTTTAATAGTCTAACAAATTGTTTGGCCTAAATCCGCTTACAGGAATTTATTTAAAATTTACTATTAACTGTTTGTGTCAATCAGCTTCCAGGCACTAAATCTAATTGAATTTCGCAATTTTCATGAATCAGAAATGAGACGGGAGTTGACTTTGCGAATTCTTCAAATTTCCTGTCGATTAATTTAACGCGAAAAGCTTCAACATCGTGAGAATCAGTAATTAATTATAAGATTTTGCTATGCTGTGCCTCGTACATTTAATTGAATTCCAATCATTTTTAAAGGCACAAGTACCATAAAATTCTGGGAGAAGTCGATTTAATGACTTTATTTAGTTCATAATTCATAATAAATTCAGAGAAAATATTCTTTGATTTTTTATTAGCCCCCAAAAAATAAAATTTTTACATTTTGCAGTTCCCAGTTTCTTAAAAATTATATAAGCAAAAGTCAAAGAATTATTTTAATTGTACAGTCCTGCTGTTGCTTTAAATTAATTTATATTGTAGTTGACTTCAATAAAAACGATTGCAATTTGATTGACAAATTGACAGTCTGTTGATAAGTTTGCGATGGACATTGATTAATTAAGCTGCTTTTTCAATGCTTTTTTCAACAGTTAATCCCTTAGCACTTTAAGTGAATTTAATTGCTGAATGTATAATCCGTCAATATACTAATTGCAGTTAATATCACAGCTATTTGAGTGAATAAAAAAATTTTAAGACAATATATAAATTACAAATATATTTTTATATACTTATTGCAGACACTGTGTTTTAACAAGTGCTTATTTACTTTAACTAACAATTATTATTTATATCTGTTATATTTTATTAATTCCTTATACCACATATGTTAGTTATTTGCCAAGTCATCGGTATATTATTGGCAGACACTGTCCTTAAAAAGCCGCACTTAATCTTTAATAATACTTATTTAATTGTTATGGTGTGATTCTCTTTGGCAGATACATGATAGTTGCCAAGGCATCCATATACTATTTGCTGCCACTGTCCATCATTGGCGTGCTCTACATCATGATGGCCAAGCGGTTGCATATAAGCGCCCGCGACATGCCCGGAGAGCAGCTGAGCATTCAAAGCCGGAGTCAGGCGCGGGCTCGTCGTCATGTGGCTCGAATGGTGGTGGCCTTTGTGGTGGGTGAGTATAACTGGGAGGGTGGTTGAGACAATGGCAGTTTAATTGCCCTGATAGTGTTCTTCATTTGCTTCTTTCCATATTATGTCTTCGAACTGTGGTACCATTTGAATCCCACCGCCCAGGATGATTTCGATGACTTCTGGCACATGGTTCGCATTGTGGGATTCTGTACAAGGTAAGCGGCTCAGGAACTACTGCGTTTTCAGCAGTTTTTCCATTTTACATTTTCTTTGAATGTACACCTGCCGGCAATTGCATTCATTGCACGCGTTGCTGACTCAAATGGAAATGGGAAAAACTGTAAAAATATGCAGAGTTGTCTCCTTAAGTTTGTTTCTGAACTTCCCACAAGTTTCTTTCCTGATTTTTAATTGAAAGAGATAATCCTTGTAAACTTTCCTTTGCCCCAAGTGAGTAGTGCCCCTCTGCCAAACCGAATAACTTATGCTCCATGCGGTAGTAAATTTATTTTCGTTGACAGAGTCCCTCTTTTTCCCCATCCTGGGCGCACTTTGGGGCGTCACTTAGCGCACTAAAGTGCAGAAAATAGTGTGTCAGCATTTTCAAAACTACATTTGTGACGTCAGAGAATCAAGCGAAATTTGCATATTAATGTCAAAAGGGTTGAACAAAATTTCTTAAATAAAGTATTAAATAAAACATGCAAACAAAACGAGGTAAATGCGTTCATTCTATCAGCTTGTGTTTTTAAAATAAATTTGAAAGTTCAAGCAACTGTGTGGGAGTGATATTAAGAGGCTTAATAATAGGCTTAGCCAGTTTTCAGCATGTAATACTGTAAGTAGCCTGAGAAAGCAAACAGATTTATGCTTAAAATCCTAATAAGAGCTTTTAGCTTGTTTTGGGAATGAAACTTTAGCGGATTTTATAACTTTTTAACTTTTTAAGACTTAAGCTCTTAATAAAAGTAAGTGCTGAATAATTGCTAGAAGCTCTGTTAAGTGTGCAGTGTAAAAGTCGTAAAATGATGGTTATTGTTATACTATGTGTGGCTACATTAAAAATATCCTCTATTCTGTTATATCGATTTGGTATTATTATTTAACAATAATAAAAAGAATACTAAATTAAATAATTAATTTATTGAAACTTTACAAAATTTATTTTTAGTTATTTAATTTGTTGCGATAGAATTTGGATAGTACTGTCAGTAAAAATCAAATTAGATAAGCGATAGTTTCTAAATTTAAAATCTACTTTTAGTAACTATAGTTTGATATAAGTGATTGACTCAGCATCATCATCAACTTTCCATCATCGTCATCATCATCATGATTGTGATTGTGATGCTATTATCCCATCTATGGTCTAACTTTTCTCATTGGTCTTTCAATTTGCAGTTTCCTCAATTCGTGCGTTAATCCTGTGGCATTGTATTGTGTGTCTGGTGTGTTTCGGCAGCATTTCAACCGTTATCTCTGCTGCATTTGCATCAAGCGTCAGCCGCACCTGAGGCAGCACTCAACCGCAACGGGCGTCATGGACACCAGCGTCACCTCGATGCGTCGCTCCACTTATGTTGGTGGTGCTGGCAGTGGTGCAGGTGGCTCTGCTGGTGGTGGTGGCAGCTTGGCCGCCCATCGCGCCTCGCTGCACATGAACAACAATCATGGCGCTGGGACAGGGGGACGTGGCGGTAGTTTCCATCGTCAGGATTCGATGGCATTGCAACATGCTGGCAGTGGCAATGGAGTTGGCGGTGGCAACATCGGACGTGGCTCCATCATCAATGAGAAAAGGTGAGGCACGTTGATTGTGGAGCTGCTCGAAGAGGGAACGAATCCCCCCCAGGCCGATGAGCAGCTCTAAACAATTGGCAATTGATCTCACTGTCTGTCTGTCTGTCTGTCTCTCTGATTGTCTGTGTATCGCACTTTTGCACCCAAATTTGCACACAATGCCCCTTTTGCTAATTGGCAGCAATTGTTGTGCCTTCTCCATGTCCCCCATTTTCTCAATTTGGGTAAATGCAATTGGCAATCCGCAATTGGTCTATGTAAATTCCCATTGGCTTTAAGCCTTGACTTTCCCTCTAAACTACTAGTGTTGCACTTACTCAAGTGTATAGTAATCTGGTATTTAAACAGGCTCCTTAATGTTTCTCAGCTGCACAGACAGGCTTAAGCATTGTGTGTTTATGTATTTGTGTTATGTACATGTATTTGAGAAGTTTCTAAGCTGAAAGCTTTAAGCTTACTCAGCTTCCACGTTACACGCACATGGAGTTAGCTAAATTTGAGCTGATTTTACCCAATAAATAAATATAAACTTCCATTTTCAGTACTACGTAGTTGACAATTAATTATTACTCGTTTTAAAATAAGCAACAGTGTTTAGAGTTAATTTTCTTGTAAATACATAAATGTAATCTACACTCTATTTATAACTAACAAATGGTACTCTATGTGATGTGGTTAATTAAGTTCCATAGCAATTAAGAGGCATTCAATATTAATCGTAATTAATTGTAATCGCCTATTGAAATATATTCTTGTAGTCAACTAATTGTATTAGAAATGGGCGATTGTCGTGACTTAAAACACGACTTTTAATGACTTTACATTTATACATATTATTTAATTATAATATCTATGCATTTTGTTATATTTTTGATCTCGGGTCACGCGTCCATCGCTTGTGCACAATTTGACAATTGAATTTGACATTTAACTTATGTCTAGTCTCATAATTCCTGCAAATTGTTATTGTATGTAGTTGCAAATATCAATAGTTTTAAATACAATTAGAGAGCTTAAAGTGTAAATAAATAAATAATGTAGCATTAAGTTGTTGTTGCTTTAAAGTATTACATTTAATAAATATGAATTCATTTAAAGGTGTTACAGCATTAAATATTTTTCCAACAAGCTGCAATGAATATACAAAAAAAAACGTATATATTAATACACTGTACTATGTAGAAAATATAAAATATATAAGTATATGTACATAATTACAGCTTAACATTTAAATAAACGTAATTTAAATTTGAATAATTTCTATATTTTGTGCTAATTAGCAGGTAAGGCACTTAAATCACATTTGCAAATAATAATAATAATAATATCTCTGCAGCACCCAAAAAAAATACGCAAAACTTTGTTTTCTATTGTAAATTCGAATTTCTTTTATAATAATTTTAACTATTTATTTTTGCGGTTTCAGTTTAATAAAACGATACGACGAGCGCACTCGCTACTAAATTGGACAAATTATTTCAACATGGAAAACAATAGAAAAAATTAAAATAGTTGTTAAAATCTAAAATACATATAAACTAGAAATATTTACCATTTAAGATTATCAAACGTTCCCAAAATAAATGTAAAGTAAACACAATAAATATTTAAATGTTAAAGTGTCAAATGTGCAAATATTGTAATGCAAATAAAATTTTAGAAAGGAATATAAAACCAATTTATTTCGTGAATAAACAAGTATGTTAAACAATTTGTTGTCAAAAGAAATACAAAAATTATTATTTATTATATATAGGTTTTTACCATGCAAATTTCCAATAAAAATACCGAAGAAAATTGCCTATAATAGAGTTTTCAAATACTTGCCAACTGCTTGTCAACTATTTTCAAATTAAACAACAAATAAAAGGAAAACTCGTTTGGCAAAATTTGCAGGCAAATTTTCAAGAGCCTAACATTCCATACAAAGGCCAGATTGTTGATGCTAATTTCATTTCCCGGAAAACCCCTTAGACACACTCTTCCTCCCACACACGCATAAGGCAAATATGTCAACACACCTTTTGTGTAGCTAGACAAAAGTTATTGGCATGCAATAAATGTTGCAGTCAAAGTGGCCAATGTCGACCCTTGACTCCAACCCAAAGCCCCAGGCTGGCATTTCCATTGAATGGCCTGGCAGGTTGGCTAACCTATTGGATCTGCACTAAATCAGACGCAACTGGCAGCTGGCAGAGCCCCTTGGACCCTAGATTAGGACCCGGCTTGAACAATGAACCAATTTTGCTATGTTTTTACTCAAATTTTGTGCGTGTGTGGGAGGAACATACATATAGCATTTTCCCATTTTGGATCACTTTGAACACAGGTAAAGCTAATGGTAATTTGTGTTGCCTGCAACGTGCCACAAATTTGGTAAAAGCGTACCAGATTTATGTACACACTCAAAATGTAAATATGCGTCCATTTGCACACTCGTATATGAGGTCTTGTGGTCAACCCACCATTTTGTTTGTGCCAAATGCAAAACCCACCAAAGCCACTATGGCCACAAATTGTGTAAGTGCTGATTGGCAGCTCTCCTATCCCCCTCGCTCATTTGTACGTTGTCAGAAGTTCAGACAAATGCCGATTGCCCCACAATTAGCCAAATTTGTTGCTGGTCTTTTGTGGCAGGTGACTGGGTCAATTACCTACGCAGTTTATAGACAAGAGATTAAGGCGTGGACACGTAATTATCATAAATATAAATTTCCTATGAGTTTGTTCAAGATTTCATGGCACAGATTTGTGTTGGCCTAAAGTGTGAAGGTAAAAAACAACTTTGATAATTAATTTGGCAGACATTTCAAATTTTATTACTGCTCTATAATTAAATTTTCTTTCAAAACTTTTGAAATACTAAATTTCTTAAATAGACTTTATTCTGCTCTTAAAAGTATGCTATTGAATAAAATTGCAATAATTTTAAACAATTTTTATTAAAATAAATAAATTATATTATTTACTATTCTTAGAATTAGATGTATAAAATATATGTGTGCTTTTTATAAATAGTATATTGATTTTAACAGGGATTATTTTGTATACAATTTATTTGCCCATTAAATACAGAAATAAAATTAAATAAAACGTACTTAACAATAGTATTGTCTAACTATGTTATCACATTAGTAATTGAAAAATTCTACAAGGATTAAAAAGCTTATTTAAAAACATTTTATTATTCAGACAAAAGGTTTATTCTGGGAAATAACAAATTCGATATACTTTCTATTGAAAAGACTATTGTAAAGCTGTGGTAAACAAAAGCACAAAGCCTGCGATAGTTGATACATAATGTGGCCACAAATTTGTTGACCAAACTCAAATCAAGTGTTAATTCTCTTATGTACATAGTGCCACAACTACAACAACCTGTAATGGAAACTTGACATATGCAAATGAGACTCTGGCAGCAGAGCAAAGAAAGAGAAAGTGATGGAAGTATAGGAGAGTAAAGAGAGAGACACAACAATGTAAGATAAGTGAGGAAAGCCGAGCGTCGAGTCGTATGTGATGGCCCCTGGAGTATCGCATAGCTGAAGAGCCGTAGAAGCTTCTGTGGTAATCAGATTATCAAGTGCTGAACGTGGCTGGTAATGGCAGCAAATTGGTAGCAGCCAAGGGAAAACTTTCAACGCTTCACTTCTCGCCATCTCAAGTGGCCCCAAAGTGATTTATCACGCTGCATAGCTGTGAAAGATGTCAGGAATCTCTCTCAGTCTCTCAATTTCATAGTACTTCAGTTTGGCAATCTCTCAGTTTATCAGCTTATGCTTAACGGCATTGGCAGGAGGAGCATAACTAACAATTAGTGTACCAAACACGCCTATCTCGATATACTCTGCTGGCATCTTTCGAGCTCTCTCTTGTCCTTTATGGTTCCTGGTATTCATAATTCCTCATTATGTGTCCATGTTGAATTTCTTGAGCTTGCATTAAAATCAGCCAGCAATTCTTGAATAGGATAGAGAAGCGTACAGATTATTATCCTGTCCGAGTTTCCTATTATATGCTTGTCTAACACGCAACTAAAGGCTTTTGGGGGCAAGTCTTGGTTGGACGTCAACTCCCCCTCGTTATGGCCACTTTAATATGGCCATCCTTTTGGCCAAGTGCTGCGTCCTGTTTTTGGGCCATTTTGATTATGTTTTCGCTTTGCTTCTGCTCTGTTTTGTTAATTGGCGCAACTTGTAAGCTGAGACACATTGACAGGACTCTGGAAGGAAGGGGCGTGTCCCCTTCTTGTTTTAGCCCACTGCACGCACGTGTCGTAATACAGTCAAGCAGCAAAAAAATATCATTTTAGCCTATTTACGTTTATGTCTTAGGGGCATCGAATTGTTTCCGGCTTTAGTCAGGATTTGCTTCTTGATGTTGATGCTTTAAATTGTTTTCCTTTCCTCCATCTCTTTATCTTTTTCGCAGTTTTTCTTTGTTTTTGTGGGGGATTTTCGTGGCATTGATATTTATGAGCACAACGCTTGTTGTTTGATATTTATGGATATTGGTAGGTTGATTTGTGGCATGGCAGCTAATAGAATAAATTAATTTTAAGATATACACTAATTTTATTTTATATACATAAAGTATTTACGTTCATTAAAATTAAATATGTGTAAATTAATTCAAAGTTCACTTGACTCACTTGAATTTTCCAAATAACTTATGATATCAATATTAGGTTTTTATTTAATAAAATTCCAATTCCTTTGTTCATTTTCTGCAATATATTATTAACCGTTTTACTTAATTTTTATGGACTACCAATTGAAATTTTGTACAAGACAAAATTTCAATGAAAAAGGGTCAACAATAAATTGCGTTTATTGAGACCCAGAAGTTAAGAAGTGAAAAAGAGTAATTTAAACACACCAGACATAAATGGATTCATCTAAAACTTAAAGCAGACGAACTTCGAATTCATTTACAAAAGTTTAACCTAAGATACTGAGATTATAAATTACAGCAGAGAACAAGAATTAATCCTATATGAAATCAGCTTTATCACTTCTATCGGCCATTTGTAAGGGCCACAGTCAAAACGCCGTCAACTGTTGAAAGGCCTTCGTCATTTTCAGGTAAAATAAACTTGAAATCTGCCCTTTCCCTTTATACTTTTCCCGTGCCATTTCCATATTGCTTTAGTTGTTTTCTTTTCAAAGGTGTTTCTCACCTCAGAAGGAGCACACTTAATAGGCTTAGAAGCATCCGTAAGCCGGCTTAAATGCAAAGTGCGTTAATTTAATGACAGTTACAATAAATAAAAAACTCTGGTAACAGAATGAGGCAGGCAAGCGGCAAATGCCACACGACCATTGCAAGCAGCTTGTCGCACTTTATATCCCACAGTGACGCTCATAAGTTTGTCAACCTCTTTAACGGACTCATTTAAATGCAACATGTGGAAAGCCATGCTACTAAAATTTTAAATTAATTTGTTGCAACATATATTCAAAGTGTTTCTTTGAACTCAAATGAAAGAGGGAAAAATGTAAATTTTAAAGAGACTAAAAAAACTTAAATTTAATCAAAAATTATTATTATTTAAGTCGTTTGTTAAATTGTATAAGCCAATATATACTTCTTCTATTGACTTTCAGCTGACAAGAAAAATTCGGCATTTATATTTAATATTATACATTGACATTGAAAGCGTATGTTATTTTCCATAACCCACTGTAGATGCTCAAGCTGTTTTCTAAGAGCTTAACCTGTGTCAAAGAAGGCCAGAAGCAAAAGCAAAAAAGTAACGCAATTAGTTAACGGCATTTGCCACCTTCTGCAATTATTGTGCTTTAATAAGATTTCTGTGGAAAGGCCGCGGGCGGTACTCAATCTGTCTAAACGGTATGAAACGAGCATAGACTGACAAATTGAAAACAAATTAAAGGCATTGTCGGCCCACCATTTTCATGCCAAGACAAAAGTACTTTTCTTACAGCAGCATCAAGTTACTTTTATTTTTATATTTGAATATTTGCCCAAAAGTCATTTCAATATTTTGAGACCCTTTCGACTTTCAAGTTTCAAGGGGCCACTCAAAGTCCCATTTGTTATTTCAATAGAGCATAAAGCCATTAAAAATCAATTGGCCTAAAAAAGAAAATGCAAAGTGCCCCGAAAACACATATGTATGTGAGCACGTATGTGCAACTTTGCTCAAAAAAAAAAAGTAAAAGAAGAAGTTCAAGGCCCGCCTACAACAAATAAACAAATGTATTTGGTCTTCGGCTTTGCATAACGCTAAATTTACTCTCAAGTTTACGCGAATGATCCTAAAACTACACCCAACCCATCCCATCTCCAATCTTCCGATTTTCTATACCCTTTCAAGGGGTACATCAAGCTTTCATTTTTAGTCTGCTTTGTACACTTTAAAAAATGCTCCAAAAATTTCTATGTCGATTTAAGGTGACAAACTAAGGCGAATTAAATAGATTGAAATAAACTAAAATAAACATGGGCTTACTATATTAAAAAAAAGGTATAACATTTATTATCTTAATGTAATATTTTATTCTTAAAGTCGAATAAATCTAAAAAGTTATAGCAGAAATATATTTAAATATTTCTGAATATATATTATTTTAAAATGTTGTTAGATATATGAGAATTAAAAAAAATATTTTAAGACCTAATATAAAGCATTTAAATGGAGTGGAGCTAAATCAAATTAAATGGTATCAACAAATAGAAAAAATTCTAATTACTGAGTAAATACTGTCATAGAAAATAAATGAGTAATCTGTTTAAGGTAGGGGGTATTAAGGTTCTATAAGTCACTTTACTTCGCAGTGTGTACGGTGTATATGTAGTGACTCTTTTGTCTCTTGGCAACTATTTTTGCTGACTCAACGCAGGCCATGAATCCCGTTTGCAGTCCTCGTTGCCATTGGCATTGCCACAGCTTCTTGGCCAATCTCTGGCGCGGCTGTCAATGTTCTGGCTTCCGTTTCCATACATTCTTAATGCTCCATTTGCAGTACAGACAATTTCCGAGGTGCCTTGGGATGTTTTTCTACCCCTTTGGGCCGCTGCCCAGATGCCAGCAGATATTTAACCGTAAAGTGCCGTCTGCGATGGGATTGTAAGTGCCCGGGAGGAGTACGAAATCGAGAACGATATACAGTGAATTATTTGTTTTACTTTACGATTATGTCACAGTAATTTGGCTTCATAATAAGGCCGAGAAGTACGGCTCGTTGTGGCTTTCAGATTTCAATGTGTATGCAAATATACGACTACTTACATTCGTTATGCGATATTCGATTTGCATTGCCAACAGGACGAGGGACGAGGAACATCCGTCTTTTTATGTGCCGACAGCTGATGTTGATGTGGCGTCGATGGCGTTGTAGGACATGTCCAAGTGCTACTCAAACACAATAACCAAGTCGATTTAACCGCCGATGGCCATGTTCTTTGCTTTGCTGGCCAAATCTCTTCAACTTGGCCCATTTGATTGATTCGCCTGATTGTCAGCCGGCATTATTGTTAGCTTATCATTACGAGCGATGAGGATTCAACTCAAGTGCCAGCGGGACATCAATCTGCTTGTTCCATTTGTTTTACTAGCCAGACACTTGAACTCTACTCTGAATATATTGTAAATTCCGCTTGTCACTGCTTTTCTACAAGTTTTTATTAAGAATTATGCGAAATTTTCATTGTGCAACGCAAGACTGTTTCCTCAAATAATTTAATTGGTGTTTGCGGTGTCATTTTGAGTTATATTTACATACTTCTTTAGGAAACACTTTGATTTAGATTTAGATTTAGTTAAGAACATTTGTAAAAGCCGCTTAAATTTTTCAATTCAAAGGTTCGAATCTCAGGATTATGTAATCGAAAATTTTGTCCGTTAATTTCCCAAAATTCTCGCACTTCAATCAAATCAAATCACAGTCAAAACTAAAAAACTAATTTGCTAAAATTTACGAATTCCACGCTGAATTCCATCAAAAGGCAACTAAAAACTTTGTAACTGTCAAAGCTTTTTGCTGCAAACATTTTGTGGCAACACGCTGCGACTCTAATGCATCATGCAACGAATTCTGCAGCTTCAAACCGATGTTCGTTCAACTTTAGGCAACACGAAATATTTCTGCATAGAAATAAAAGTTTTCTGGCGCGTTGGTAAAACAAAAAAAAAAAAAAATTTTGACACAAAGACCAAGTAACAAGTGACAAATACTGAGGAAAAAATGCATAATAGAGTTTGATAGTTAACAATGGTCAAGTCGATACTCATTATTATTATGTTGTTAAAAATTTAATTTTTAAACTGAGAGAAAATCCATACAAATTCATATTCCAAACAAAAAATAGAAAGAGGAAAAATATGCCAATAATGCCAAATAAAATTTAACACATGTTTATAAGCCAATAATTAAAAATTTCTTTTGAGTCCGTTTTGAGATACTCTTTTTCCCATTTGACCGCCACACAGGGTATTAAAAGTTAAGCCAACTAAATTTTAATTCTCGTAAACTTTTGGCGGTACCTCTGTTAGAGCAGACTTACCTGTAGCCTGTAGAAGTTGGTCATAAGCCATGAGTCTTAGAGAGTTTTAATCCTTTTAAAGAAAATATTGAGTTTTTTAGTGGAAAATTTCACTGCTCTCCCCCGTCCTCCGCTCATTACATCCAGAGTGGCAAAGTCGACCCCAACATGATTCTGTAGGTTTATCAGACCCACAAATTTTACAAATTGCTCGACAGTTTGACGGCGATTATAGTACAGGGACAACATAATAGTATGGGTGTGAGAATGTGTGTGTGTGCTGGTGTGTGGGTGTGCGTGCGTGTGTGTGAGTCTTGTCGTATCACACTTTTATGTCTGACGCGACACGCGCGCGTTTTTTGAGATAAAATGGAAGGCAGCATAAAAAGTTTAAGGCATTTTCTTGGCTTGAACATTTTCCACGACATTTTCATTTTTGCTTATAGTTGGCAAAGGAATTAAAAGTTGCTCCTGTTAAAGTTAGCGGTGGATTTCCCCTCTCGGCATGTTTTGACCCCTTGCTCATTTTGTTTTGCCACTTTCTTGTTTTTCCTCATTTAATTGTGTTGATTAGCATAAAATAATTCATTTCACTATGCGTGCTTAATTAAAATTCAATCTTAGCTGCTTAAGATGTGACAGAAACAGCATTCAATAAAATCAGCAACTAATTTCTTATAAATAACCTCAGTCTGCCTCCCTCTCTTAAGCTCCACACTCTTTCTCCCCTCTTTCGAACTTACTCATGAACTTCAGAAACTGCAAGTTCTTGTTCGCTTTGAGTAAATTGTTTTTTCTTTTCTTTTCTCTTCTGTTTGTTTGTTAGTTTTGTCTCCTGCCTGCACGATTTCGTTGTCCACACAAGTTTTGATTTTTATTGCAATCCCTTAAGAGCTGTAGATCTGTGCGCGCAAACTTTTTGCTCTCAGTGTGTGGCCCAACTAAAGCAGTTCTAATGTTGTCCACAATCTGAAAATACTTAACTTAAGTCCCAGACACACATTCATATAAATAGTTTAGTTGGGAAAGTTCTCTTTAAAGTAAATAGTTGCTCAAGTAGAATTATTGCTTTAAAGTTACATCGGCCAATTGAAATGACCTCAAATCTGCCTTTAGTTGTTAAAATTTTAACTTAAATGGTGTTTAAATGACTGTACTTTACTTTAAGTTAAAATAAATTATTATTATGTTTGTTTATCTTTAGTTTAAATTAAAGTATTTTTCTACTTACATTTAAATTTTAGGATTAGTACTAAATTTAAATAGTATTTCTATCACTATATTTTTCTTTGTCTTTTTCTGCTTTGTTTAACCCTATTATTACCATTATTTCACTTCACTTTTACTTTCTCTCTAATCTCTCTCTCTCTCTCTCTCTCTGTCTGCAAATAAATCAGTTAAGTTGCTCACTCTATCAAACTTCTTCCCTCATTGTTAGCAAATGTTGCTCCTAGTTGCACCATTATCATTATAACTAATGTAGAACAAGTGACAAACTTGTTTCAACTGAACAAATTAAGAAGTCAATTAACACATAATTAGCACTAAAACATGACAGCAGTTCCTTCTGTTCCGTCCTGTCCTGAACTGGCCTATAAAAGTGAATGTCATGTGGCGTCAAGTGTTCAAAATGGCTCTGAATGTCAAGTGGCCGCCAAGGAGAATTGCCTCGGCAAGTGTCAGGCAAAAGCTGCTTCATCAGTGGAGAAACCACCCACTGAAATTGGCCATCGCCAACACCTTTTGGGAGTACACGGAGCGCACCAGGGTGAGCGGAATGTGGCTGCTCCGACGCAATCGGACGCACGGTCTGTCCAGGTGAGAGGGGAGAAAGAGGAGAAAATAGAGTTCCTACTGAAAACTAGCACATTTGCTGTTTTAAGATTCATCTGGTCTACGGTGCTGATAGGATTGCTGCAGTTGAGCATTTACCTGACACTGTTGCTCTGGCTAAAGTTCTACTCCTATCCCATACTGAACACCATTTCCAACGATCTGTCAATCACGGATGTGGCATTTCCCGGCGTTACCATTTGCAGTCCCAAAGCCGTCAATACGGAGCGCGTGGAACGTTACGTCAAAACACTGTGAGTTTTCTTGAAATTGAATTCCCTATTTCTATTGGTGAATTCCCCATTGCAGGAAGATACCGCCGGAGTACGACATGACCGAGGTGGCCGCCGGATTTGAGTTTCTGAATGCTTTCACGGATCAGTCTTTTGTGCCACCTTCACATGACAGCTACAAGGTCACGGATGCTGTGCTCCGTCTGAACAACGTGTCCATTTGGGAGGCTGCCATGGCTGTTAGTCCTGGTTGTGCGGACTTTGTCAAGCGCTGTTTTTGGGGCTACGAGGAGTTTCCGTGTAATCAAACCCATGAATATCTATCCTTTATACCGACAACGGCATTCCTCGGACCCTGCTGCTCCTTCAACTACAATCCACGCAACACCAGCTACGTGCCGTTCTCGGCCAACATCTTTGGCATGGATGGTGGCCTCATCTTCATCGGTGCCGAGGGCTCGGAACGCAATCTAAGTACTGGTCTCATCGTCCTCGTTCATCATCCCATGGACTATGTTACGGAGACAGCTGCCTCTGTCACAATCACCGCCAAATCCGAGAGCTTTGTCGAGGTCTCTCCCACGGTGCAGTCATCGTCAAGGGAGGTCCTGGAGCTGTCAGAGAGCAAGCGAGATTGCCTCATCTCCGATGATCTTCAGCTGCGCAATTATCGCCAGGCCGCCTGCATGTTGGCCTGCCAAACGGAGGCCATTGGCAAGAGATGCGGCTGTCATCCCTATCTGCTGCCCATTGTCAGCGAGAAGTTCAAGGAGTGCAATCTCAACGACACCTTCTGCTTCTCGGATAACTATGGCAAGTTGAAGATTATACAATAGTTTGTTTTTTTTTACAGGTAATTATTAGTTAAAAATAATCAAACTTGAAACTCAAATTCCATTTCAATTCCTAATTTTAAAATCACAGAAAATCTTATAAAACTTATTTTTAAAATAACTACATTTTAAATCCTAAATAATTTAATTGATGAAAAATCAAATATTTCACAGATTTTAGAAAGTTTAATGGAAATGAATGGAGCTTATAAGGTCGAAAGGATATAAAAATGTTAACTCTTCAGTCATGTTTGTCCCTGAATTCAAAATCATCCTTTTTGGCACTTAAATCCTTTCTTATGTCGCTCCTCAGTGTCATTGTCACTCCATGTCCTTCGGCTTGTCTATTATATACACCTGCGTACAGCTATTGCGGTGCATTGTTTGGTTCGCTCGTCCTACATCATTTATAATTCATATTAGATATTCAAAATGAGTATCCCGTACGCACAAAAGGGTGCCCTTGCTGAAATACTAGGAGAGGACACCTAAGTGCCGCTTGTTACCTTAAATGTACACTTAAAGTCAGTCCCTTATTAACTCAAACAAGCAGAAGTTGTTCTACATTTAAATCTTTAAAAACTAAAGTATTTACTAAATCTATATACAAACCAAACTTCCTTTTAGATAATTTCAAGAGCGTTCGCTGTGATCAATGCCTGCCTAATTGCTATGACGTTACATATTCCACACTGTCCTACAAAACGGATCTCAATCTGCATCAGTTTTCGTTGAGCAACTTCTAGTAAGTCTCTCAATGCCATTCATCACAGCTGAAATCTAATCTCTAATCTGGCTAGCACTCCGGAACTGCTCAACAACGATAGCTTCGTGTTGCGCGTTTATTTGGCCAAGCAGGTGGTGCCAGTGATTCGTAAGGTGACAGTCATGTCCTGGATTGGACTGCTCTGTAAGTAGGTTCACCTGAAAACCAACAATTCTGTAGTTCATGATTTTCTGTATCGTTTACAGCTGATTTGGGTGGTATTTTCAATCTGTGTCTGGGTCTGAGCATGATATCCGTTGTAGAGTTCTTCTACTATTGCACATTTCGCTTGTACAAGAACTATATTCAGCAAAGAACACTGCAGTTGAAGCAGGCATGGAAATAATCAGATGATAGCGTAATATAATATATCCTTTTTTAATATATAACTTAACTATATGTAAACATGTTTTATTGTTTTTTCTTTTTTGTTTTCAGCGCTTGTTTGGGCGCCTTACGCTTGGTTGCCGTCGATGTTTGCTTCTCTGGAGCCTCTTCTTCATCGCTGTCACTGTATTGCATGAATATATTTATTAATCACTCAAGATTGACGTATGAATATAGCATTGAATGTTTACTTACCCCACAGTGGGCATCTGATCAAACATATCTTCATATTCCGCATCCAGAGGCGTTGCTTTTAACTGCCTCTTGTTTTTGTTGTTCTTATGGGATTTCACTTCATGATCTACTTCATCTTCATCATCGCTGGACTGCCGTGGCTGTTGCTGTTGCTCTGACAGCTGCCGGATGAGCACTTTGGTTGCCTTGGACTTTACATAGCATTGATACAGCAGCACTGTTGACTCCGCCTCATGCACACGCACATAGCGATCAAGGGAAGCAGAGCTCAGGTATTTGCCGGTCTCATCCAGGTGCAAGTCGCTGATGCCACCCGTAAATCCTTTATAAGTGTGCACATGGGTTTTCATTCTCCGAGTGTCGAAAGCCTGAAAAGTACAACATCATTCAAGTAATCTAGGCCATATTCTTTTGCTGTGGGCTTACCTTTAGGGCTCCCATAGTGGTACCCGTGTATATATAGTTGCCATGCGCCACCAGCGCCGCAAAACTCATGCCGTGCTCCTCGCTGGCAAAGTGCGTAACTGGACGCCGTTGTTTGCGAGTGTCGTAGAGTCGCACGTAGCCATGTCGCGAGCAGGTGGCCAATACATTTGGGCCATCCACAAAGCCAATATCGCTGTCCCACACGGGCACCTCCAGTTGCAAATAATCGTTGGGCAAGTTCTTGGAGTTAAAGATTTGCTTGCCATCGGCGCTCAGATCGTAGACCTTCAGATTATTCTGTCGCGCCTTGCCTCCAGTGGCGACAATATGTGTGGCTGTCGGGCATTGACGCAGATGATCCATTTGATCGCCAGTGTTGATAATAACAGACGCAGCAGCTGGCTCCTCCTCCGAATCTTCCTCAGCCTCAAGCGAGATGCTCTGTATTTGCCCATTACCAATGCCAGCTATTAGATTGTTGTTATAGCGTGCCAGACCCACAATCGGAGCGACGGTGAAGTTAATGGAACGTGTTGTGACGCCACCGCCAATTCCAAGCGAGTGCAGCTCGGCAACATTCTTGGCCCGACCGAGCAGTATCTCCGTTTGAGCTTCATTGCCAAAAGCTAATGTTGTGACGCACGATTCTTTATCCAAGGCGCTCAGATCGCTGAGATTTGACTGTGCATGAGGATTCTGATTCGCAGCTGGCAGCAAATCTATAGGAAAAATATTGTATGAGATAAGCAGCAGAGTGTGCGTTATTTACTTACGTTTAAAGGAGCCTGTATGTGTGCCAACAAATAATTCATGCTTGGCTGTATAGTTAGCATGCTTTAGATTAGCTGTGGTCCACTTCATGTTGTTGAATCGCCCTTTAAATTACTTTTTAAGACAATTTAACAGCTTGAAACACGCAGCGAGCATGCAAAACAAATGCAACACGTGCAGCGCCAAATGTGTGTGAGCGAGATGACTCTACAATGCAGTCTCAGAGTTGCCTACCGCACAGTGCTGTAAAGCATTTAGAAACGAAAGAGCCAGAAATTTAGTTCTTTCTCTTTAATGACTAGTTCAATTGAACGTGAATTGAATTCAAAGGGAAATTTAAATTTATGTTAATGCAATGAAATAAATTAATAATTTGATGAAAATTAAAATTTAGATTTTGGACAAAATTAAGGTTAACATTTTAATAAAGGTTTGAAGATCGCCAGCCCTCAGCAAAATTAATTAAAAGTCTGAAAAAAGGTACAAAAATTAAGAATACCCATTTTCGAAAATGTACTTATTTTTTTAAGTAAAAAAATCAAACCAGATCGGGGAATTTTGCAGGGTGGCAGCCTTTGCACAGGTATGCAGTCTTCCACAACAGTGCTGTCAAGTTTTTAGAGGGAACTGCTGTTTCTGTCTGGAATGCAAATAGGAAAACTAAACTGATTATACATATTTTTAAAATAGCCAGGTTTCCAGCTAATAGAAATTTAGAAATTTTTCAGCAAACGAACTCTGACAATAGCTAGATCTAGCTAAAATAGCTAAGTTGGCAACAGTGGTGCCAACAACAAGTGTTTATTTTGTTTTATGTAATTACAATTTTATATTAATTAATTGCTGTGGGATAATATGGCACTTACAAAAGTCTATGATGCGGCAACCGTATTTAAACACTTAAACGGAATCATAAACGTGTACAAACCAGCTGGCATGAAGGTGAAGCACGTACGCAATGCAATTTTAGGCAACATTTGCAAAGGTGTGTAAGGAAAATGTAATGAAAATTATGTTCTGACAGTGAGTTTATAATTGTAAAGGTCTAAATGAAATGGAATTGAGGGAGCCGAGAAAGCTAGCAAGCGACAGACCTCTGCTGGGCACTGGGACTGCCGCGGACAGCGTACTGCACAATATTGCCTCCAATACGGATTTATCGGATCACATTCTCGCTGCCGGACCACGTTACATGCCGGGAGACATTCGCTGTGCAACCGTCGCAGCGCTGGGTGATCACACAAGTGGTGTTTTATGTAAGTAACGACGTAGTCATCTATAACATAACTAATTTATTGATATTTTAGTGTTTGGGATAAATAAGGGACTGAAACAGTCAAGCCGCATACAGCGTAATCGACCAGTGCGTGTCTACCATGTCACCGCTTGCATGGGCACCGCCACAGAGGATCACTTGCCTGACTCACGCATCACCGTGCGCTCCAACCATCGTCACGTTTCGGCGGATCGGATAAGCGGCCTAGCCGCTTCCATGCAAGCATCACACCAGCGCAAAATGTATGAGCTTTGCGGTGTCGATCTGCAGACGCAGGCAGCCTACGAATTGGCTTGTAAGGGACTCATAAGGCCTGCGGACAACACTCAACCAGTGATATATGGCATAAAACTGATACACTTTGAGAGGCCACACTTTACACTCGAACTGCACGCAATCAACGAGAGCGAACAGTACATAGCTGCCCTGGTCCATGACATGGCCCTAGAGCTGCGAACGGTGGCACATTGCTCACAAGTACGTTGCGTACGGCATGCCCACTTCGATGTGACCGGCAGCTTGCTTCGACATGGCTGGCATCTACCGGGCATCATCAAGAATCTAAGGCAGCAGCGAGAGATTCTGGAAGCGCATCCGCAATTGTTAGAACAGGAGCGCGTGGAACTGCATGCAGCAGCTTCGTGATTAGTTCAGATAAGGTAAATTTGAATAAATTGAATGCTTTGTAAATAATTTAATTATCTGTTTCATTGTTTAAACAACAGTCTGGCTGTGGCTATTGGCCAGCATCATTTTGTCAAGCTTAAAAAGATCTTGCTGCAGCTTATCGTTCAGTTTCTTGCCGGCCACAGAGTCTTGCACCTTCTCCAGCACTTCCTGCGCCTCCAGAAGGCGCGACTGAGCCAGTTCCAGTTTAGTTGCAGCCTCTGCAGGCAACCTGCGAGCCTGTTCCTTCAGTGTATGTGCAATCTCCATAAGGATAACACTGACATAGATGGCCAACTTGATGCTGTGCGGATCGAGACGACGGCATACATTCTGCAGCTCCTCACAGAGTCGTTGCTTGCGGCCCAGTTGAAGATCGCTGAGCGTGGCCAGTTCCAGGCCTGACTCATGGCCATAGAGCTGGATGAGCGTATGCTTCAGATTGAACATGTGAAAGTGATTGGGATGCAGGAGCTGTGAGAGACGTGCCAGCAGCAATTCCACTTGGCTAGCTGTAGGATTGGTAGCCAGCAACCTTTCCACCTCCTCGGTCATGTGTGTCTGCACTTCCGTTACATAGGTAGCATCTACCAGCATGGGACAAGTGTCGCACTTCCATTGCGTCTGCTCGTTTAGAGGCTCCAGTGGCAACTGGACGCCCACACACGTCTTGGACACATCACCCAGGCAACGCATGGCGCTCACATAGCTGCCGTATTCGGTGGGATCCTCGCAGCGTGAACAGCGACAGCTGAAGTGCTTGGTCATGCGCAGATGATGTTGCCTTAGCTGCGTGCCCCACAATATGTTTGTATAGGTGATCTTCAAGTGTTCGCCCTTCTTGATATCGCAGCCAGCTCGAACCACAATGCGATGCGTGGCAGGATCAAACTGAAAGTAACAATTGGGCTGGCAAGCGTGCTCCATCATGCAGGCCTGTCTAAAGAGTCCACTCAGCTCCACTCCCGTAGGCAGCTCGATGGCCATGTAGTTCGTCTCAATGATGCCGCACAGGCGATGCAGCAGCTCTGGCTCATACTCATTTAGAAGACTCTGTTGTTTCTTGTTTGCCTTGAGGTGTTGCAGATAGCGCTGGTTCAAGTAGCCAACAATTCGCTTCTCCGCCTCCTGTAGCAACTCCGTGCCGCGACGCTCCTCTTCATGCGATTGCATCTCCAGCAATGCCTTCCAGCGCTCTGGCTGCGAGCGCTGCAACAAAAGACACTTCAGCACCAGGATTGCATCGTGACGATAATCATCATGTTGTCCGGACTTGGTAGCCGACGCATTGCCCAGCCTGAGAATGCTGCACTCCAAATCTTCGTGCTGACAGACAGAACTGCACACAGGCCAACGGCAACTGCAAATAGTATAAAAATAAAATATTTACAACACTATGCTGCAAACTAAATAATTAATTGCAATTTATTCTTTACTTGGAAAACCAGTTTGACTTACAGAGCTCGGTCTATATTAGTGATGTAGTTTGAAGTTTTCGAAAACGCCTTAAAAAGCAAGTAGGAAAAAATGGACAGTAATGGACAAAAATGTTGTTTTCAAATTTTGACGCAGAAGAACTCTATAGGCTAAATAATGATAAAAATCTGGCAAAGCTATGACCGTTTAAAGTTTTCGAAACTGGATGGTAAAGTTGAACAGTGAATTGAAATATTTAATTTTTCAATTTTGATGCAGAATTAAAAAAAAGGCAAAATAATAATAAAATGTACATTCCTCAAGAAAATCGGTTAATATTTGACAAAGTTATGATAATTTGAAGTTATTGAAAGAAAGTAGAGGAAAATATGTAATTGGAACTGTCTTTACTTTTTTACCGGCAACGCAAATAGTAGGAGCCAATAAAATATTCATCACACTGGGCTACATAGTAAATAATTTATTTCATTATTGCACTGGCATTCCAGGTCGTTGCCTTCTGTTGGAATTGATCAGAAGGTTTTGCTATATTTCGAAACTTTGTTGCACAGTGTTGCACACGTTGCTTACTCACTTGCGGCACTGATGCCTGTCCACGCGACAGGGCGTGTAGCAGCCAACACATGCCACAATGCTGGCCGACTTTTCGTGATCGGTGAGAAACCATTTAGGTCCCACAACAAGAGGCTCCTCCACGAATATCATCTGTTTGGCTCTGATGTTCTGGGTGGCCACCAAGTAACGTCCCAGTTCCGGATCCTTCTTCTCCTGGAAGGGCTTGCAGCAAAGTTTATGCTCGGGCCAATGCTGTTTTTGGTGCTCCCCGTTGCAATAACGAACCATTTTACAGCGCGTACAGGTGAGGGTGGCTGCCACACCACAAATGGGACACTCTCGACTTAGCTCCATCATCGATATGATAATTTGATGACTTTTCAATCAGAACTGATGTTACGTCGCCCGACTATAGTTCTTTTTTGATCGCGTTTGAGTTATTCCTTGTCTAATTTTATTTTTAGCTCGTTTCTCCAAACATTTGCCTCAGTTCACTCGGAATACTGAACGCTCGCTCATTTGCTCACATGCAAGAGATGTGAAAACTCTCTGTTTTGAAAGCGTTCGTGTCGGAGAGAGATATGTACTTACATATATTTTTTTATAGTAGCTGGTGTAAACCGGCGTTGCTCGTGTACTCATATATTTAAAATATCGAACCTGAGGACAAGGAAGTTGTATGTATATAATTTTTTTTAAAGACTCCCCTTTAATTATTCATAACATATTTCGACATAAACAAACTGCAGGAAAACTGTTTGGAATCAGGTAAACTGATAAATGAAATATGTTAATAAGATATCATTTTCTATATTAAATAGATAAGACACAGCAATTATATTCAAATAATTAGTTTTAATAAGCTTTTAAGTATTTAAAAGTCGTGTTATTTTACAGTTTTAATAAACTATCACTTTTCATAAGTATTTTACTTATATATACGTAATCTCTATGCTTGTAGCACTGGGAAACAAATAAATTAACTAACTGTCACAAACAGAACTATTATAAGTCAAAAAAATTCTGTCTTTTAATGCATAGTTTTATACTGTCTCTATCTACCGAAATCCTATTAAGATCCTCTTTAAGAATAAAGCAGTTCGATAAGTTAAAACCCTCTTTTTTTACTATAGTTCTTAAATAACATACACGTAAAATGGCAGCATGTAAAATAAATCTTATTTTTGATTACTTAATGCCCTTATGTCAATTTAAAAAAAAAACCAATCGTAAAAAAGGTACGCACGTATGGGTTCAACTCTTCAGACATGCATTATGTATCAATATTGTAATTGCTGTGCTAGTACGAGTGTTGGTATAAAAGCTACGATAGAATGTCTGAACTTGCCATTAAATAACAGCACTTCATTAAAACCGTTTCGGTTCAAGGAACTGAATTTCTCGTGCTAAACTACTTCGCTTGTGCTAATAAAAGTTTTAAATAAAATGCATTCGGAAATACAAGAATTTTATAAAAATAAAACGATTTTTCTAACTGGGGCAAGTGGATTTTTGGGAAGAGGTAGGAATCCAAAATAAATTTAATATTTCTTTAAAAAAATGTGTATTTGTGTACATGCGTTAAACCCAACTCTAAAAGTGGAATTAATGTGAATTTTTATGATGTCGAAAAGTTAATTGGAATCGAAGTTCATTGAAACAATAAAAATTGACGAACTATGAACGTGTTTTTTTTTTTTTTAGTTATTGTTGAGAAGTTGCTGCGGGCAACGGAGGTGTCTCGAATCTATGTGTTACTTCGACCGAAACGTGAAAAGAATACTCAGGAGCGCCTTGAAGTATGGAAAACCGATCCCGTGAGTAATCCTCGACGTTAGCTAGTGAGCGTCACCTTTGAACTTTAGACTCTTTTCATCTGTTTAGCTGTTTGGTTTGTTGCTTAAAACAAAACCAAATGTGCTGGATCGTGTTGTGTGCATATCGGGGGATTGCAATGCACCCGATCTGGGCATCAGCTTAGAGGATCTTAAGCTGCTGAAAAAGGAGACACAGGTGGTGATCCACTCGGCGGCTACGGTGAACTTTGCTGAGCCGTTGCACGTGGCGCTGGATACGAATACTCGTGCAACTCATCTCATGCTGCAGCTGTCCAAGGAAATGGGACGTCTTGTGGCCTTTGTTCACGTCTCCACGGCCTTTAGCAATTGCGTAATCCATCACATAACGGAACGTTATTACCCCGGTCATCTGAGCTGCAGCGTTGACAAGGTTTTGAAAGTAAGAGAAATGTGTGACAATAATCTGATTGATAGCATGGCACCAGCTCTGTTGGACAAGTTTCCCAATACATACACCTACACAAAGGCATTGGCGGAGCAGTTGGTTCAAACGGAGGCGGCCAATTTACCAGTGTGCATCTTTCGTCCAGGGTCAAGTATGTCACTTGCATTCCAATTATGTAATTTCATTTGAATTAATAATGATTAAATTATGCAGTTGTTGCGACCAGCATGGAGCCAATGCCTGGCTGGATAGATAACATCTACGGACCCATTGCTATGGTCTATGGTGCAGCATTTGGTGTGCTTCGTGTTGCACCTATCTCTGGTAAGGCCATTGCTAACATCGTGCCAGTTGATTTTTGCGCCAACATAATTTTGGCTTCTGCCTGGAAAACGGCCAAGGAGACGGCAGGACGTAGTCCCCAAACTCGAACTTCATTGCCTCCGACCATCTATAATTATGTGCCAAATGAAAAGAATCTAATAACAAATGATGATTTCACGGACTATGTTGACAGGCACCGATACATTTTCCCATTGAGAAAAGCCATCTGGTATCCTTACCTCATTTCCTTCTCCATCCAATGGGTGTTCAAACTGGCGGCTATCTTCTATCATTTGATACCTGGCTATCTTATCGATTTTGGGCTTTGGGCGCAGGGCAAAAAGACGCGTATGATTAAAATGTACTCCAAAATACATAAAACTATGGATGCACTGTCTCCTTTTTCTACCAAAAATTGGAGCTTTGAAACTGCCAACACGGATCGCCTGTGGCAATCCCTTTCTCCAGTAGATAAGAAGCTCTTTGATTTTGATATGAAGTCTCTCAGTTGGGATGCTTATTTCATACGAGCATTGGCCGGCATGCGCATCTACCTGGGCAAGGAGGATCCAAGTGAAGAGAGCCTAGAGCTTGGTAAAAAGCACATGCAAAGGTGCGTTCAAATGAAGTTACTTAAAATAATATTGAATACTACATATTAACTAATCTTCCTTTATTCCTGCAGACTCCATGTACTTCATCGGGTGCTGCAGTTTAGCATTTGCTGTGGTGTCGTCGCCACTGCAAAGTGGTTGCATTCCCTATTTCTATAGACAGTATTCATGTATTACAATTTGAATACACATCCCATTTTATAATTACAAAACAATTTGTTTGGTGAATGCTGTAAAAAAGATATATAAAATAAACTGCAAGTTCTCCAGCTATCCTGCGTTTGCCTTCCTCGCACATCCTTCTATGTTTGTTATTATAATCTCAATAGATTGACCATTATTTCAATAAAAATTTCGTGTTGATATACAACTTTTATTTATGTCATTTTCATTTTTGATCCAAGCAATACAAAACAATAAGCATACATTACATTTTTGATAAACATTTGTCAGTTTTATAATTGTAGTTGCTTTTCTTACGTTTTAGAAATTGTTTTAATAATTTACTTATGAAATTGATTTAGAAATCACTGCTTGATAATGTGCAGACTAATTGTTCAATGTGTATAATTGTTTGTTTATTATAAACCAATTGTGTTTATATTCGTATTGTATATTGGGATTATTTTAATACGGCTCTTGCGGCGCGTCCAAGTCCCGGTAGTGTGATCTGGCGCGATAATCAAAACCACCGGGTCTGTAAGCAACGAAAATGTGTTTAGATTGGGGAATTATTTTGCACAGGAACTTAAAATAAAACAAACATTTATTGAAATTCGCTGACATAACTGCATTTTAAATTTATTAATTAAATTCTTTCGGTCATGCGTTTTTTTCAATCAATACAATTCACATATTGTACAATAAAAAAAAACCCAAAATATCTATTATTTTTAGTCAGAATTGAAATTAATGTTTGTATAATCATAATGTTTGTAGATTCCCTTTGTAATTGCTGCTAGCATTGCTTGAATTGCATTTTATAACTGAGCTCGAAAACTCTATTTCTCATAGTCTGTGTAGTTTCTGCTCTTGTTTTTTATTTGTGCTAATTAATTAGTCAAACATATCGGAATTAACGGGCGCATCCAAATCATGGTAACCGATAAGCCGTCGTTGGTGATCCAAAGGCAATTCTCTGCAAAAAATTTGCGACACAAGAAAATTGTGACAAATTTCGATTTAAGACCAACAACAAAAATGATAGCAAAATATAGAAATTAAGAAAATATGGGGACAAATATGCTAAGTTTCTTATGTAGAATGATTGTGGGTTTTGGGAATTACGAGATTTTTTTGCCTCTCAGCATAAAAAACAACAAATTCAATCAGACTCTAGTTTTAATGATAAAAACATTGTTATAGCTGTAGGCAGACATCGCATATATTAATAAAAATAATGCTGGGAAGCTCATTTACTGTCAATAAATAAATATATTTTTTTATTAAAATAAAAAAGGAGGATATATTTTAAAACAAAAAAATGTTTATGGAATATCTATCGGATTATTTAAAGAGCTTCGACTACGTCAGTTAATATTTATATCCGAATATACAAGTTTCTTATACAATCGAATACAAATTGAATGCATTTTTTGTATTTTTTTGAATTCAAATACGATCTATGCTTTTGTGTAATTCAACAAGTTTAAAACGGACATAATCTCCTAGCCATAACAATAATCAAAGGACAACTGTTCTTTCTATGCTATTTCAGTTTTTCCTTCTTATAGCTATTTGACAGTAATTTGATAAACTGACCTGCGCACTGGCGGAAAATTGCGTCCGCCGCGTCCACCTCCTCCCATCATGGGCGGTGCAAATCCATAGGGCATGGCAGAGAAGGGTGGATACATCGGTGGCCGATAGCTGTCAAGAGAATGATAGTTGTTGGTAACGCAATTCAAGTTGAGTATATAGAATAGAGAAGCTTACCCGCTGGCGCCTCGACCCGATTCGGATTCAGTGCGTTTGGAGCTGCCTGGATGCTCAGGTAGCTGTGGACGTTTTGGATCGCGCAAATAATTATTGAAATATTGCACTTCCTTGCGAACCTCATCGACCTTCTCTTCGTGCTTGTTGAAGATGTGTTTGCGTATGAATTCGGGACCCTTGAACTTCTTTCCCGACAACGGACACAGCCACTTATCCTTGGCCAGCTCTTGGGTGTTGGCTTGCACGAATTTCTCGACTTCTGTTTCGGCATTCTTGGCGCCCAGTTCCTTGATATTTTCATCACTCAATTGTACAGTCTTGGTTAAGAATTGCTGTAGCTTGCCTTCGTACGCTTTGATATACTCCTGGACATCGTTGGTGGTGACGCGCATGGGAGCAGGACCACGTGCATGTATGATGCCACAGCGATTGGGCATCTCATCCTCGTACGGATACTCGCAGTGATTGTAGTAGTCCACAGAGTGCACAATGCGCAGATACAGCACCAAACGATCCAACACAGACAACAGCGCCTCATCCCTTTCGATGGGCTCACCCTCGGCGTCCTTGCTATCGCCAGCCAATCCTAACAGCTCTTCTTCCTCTGCGGAAGCTTCTTCGATGAGGTAATCGGTTATGTTTTGTAGCACTGGATTCTTGGAATTGAATCCATAAGTAGTTGCATTGTTTCCACTGCCATTTGTTGACTCCACTCCGGACTTGCCATCCGCCTCCGTCTGTGTCTCCTCCATGGCAGCTGTTTCGCTCCACAGTTTGAAGCGCTCGTCCAGATTCATGGCAATCTTTGCACACAACTTGATGTCAGAGCGCACAATCTGCTTGTGTGCCGTGATTCCATTAGCAGGACGCACACGTCGACTCAAATCCCGATTGACAATGGCGCCCATTTCGCAGTCCCGCAACCGCTGATTGTTTAGACTCCAGCAGATTTCCTTGATGTTGACATCGCGGGTGAAGGTGATCCAACCACGGCGGTACCAACGACGCTCCACCAGCGGATCGGCAATGGCCACGCGAAGGTATCCGCTAAAACGAGTGCAGATCGCTTCAATCTCTGCCTTGGTTATTGAAGGCGCCAGATTGCGCAGAAATATGGACGATGTGCGATGCAATGCACGTGGATGTGGTCCATCTTTAACCTTGTCTAAATCAATTGTCTCGGTAACTTCCTCGACGGCCGGCGTCACAATTTCCGCCTCATCTTTATCGGATTTTTCCTGTTCACCATTGTTTTCGGTCTTATCCTCTGCCTTTTTTTCTGATTCTTCAGCTGTGGATTCCGTCTTCTCAGTCTCCACTTCGGTGACTTCAGTTTTGATAACTGTCACATCAGTGTCCTGATCTTCAGCAGGATTCTCAGGCTTGGGACTATCGGGTGGTAGCTGACTTGCTTTGGCCGCCTCCTCCTGCTCTTTGTCCTTTTGTGCTTCGGCCTTTTGATCGGCACGTAATCCCTCTTCCACATCGTATTTCTCTTTCAGCTTATCCTCGTCAAAGTCTGAGTCCAAATCGGAGCTAGAAGATGATGAGCTGTCATTATCGCTGCTGTTGCGTTTACGTTTCTTGGTTTTCTTCTTCTTTTGCTTGTTGTCACTGCCACTTTTGGGTGAATCCTCATCAGGCAGCTCTTTGGCTGACTTCTCAGACGCCTGCTCAACATCCTCCTGCTCTTTCTTGGCAGCTGCCGGTTCTGATGCCATCTCTGCATCATCATCATCCCAATTCTCCTCATCCGAGTGAACTGGTCGCAGATTCTTACGCGACGGCGACACAATAATTGGCAAATCCTCATCATCCTTCTCCGTTTTTGTCTGCTGCTTGGGACTATCGGGTGGTTCTCGCTTGGCCACCACCGTGGAATCAGCTGTTTCCGATTTGCGCTCAAACACAGGTGCGATCTCTTTGGGTTTCTCGTCCAGAACCTTGAGATCCTCGTCGGAGCCACCCTCTAGCTTAATCACACAAGTGTCAAGCACACGTACCAAGGCATCAGCTTGAGAGGAGTCGATCTTCACGTTGCCAATGGTGCCGTTCTCGAGCAGCTCCAAAAACACATCTGTGCGTCTCTGTAAAATGTTTATTTAAATATTAATATTTAGTTTAAGAAATGTCTGCGGCTCAGATGAAAATAAAACCATTTAAAACATTGTTCTATGGGAATCTACCAGATAACAATTAGTTGGTTAGTTACCTTAAGAAATCCGCGTTGTTCATCGTTGCGACGCACACTGTCCTCGGGATGATATTTGTTTTTGAACCTGCGAAAGATAAAAACAAACTTAATAAGAATATTTCTTTGACCTGGGAAAATGAATTATGATATGCTGTGGATAAAGCTTAAGTACGTCTCGAGAGCTGTCTATTTATTGTTATAGATATTGATTAAGATTCATTTGGAGCTTTCACGCGCATCCTCCGGCTAATGGGCATCACATCCACAAGTTTTCAAATAGATAACATTTCGATATGATTTGATTGTTTTTTTTTTGAATATGTAATTGGATTTAGATTATCTGTTGCATGTACATATTACCCAAAGTCTTACCTTTGCATATTTATATGCACATAGATTCAATGCATATGTTTTTTTTTATATACGAGATAATTGTTTTGTCAACGAATTGAAAGAAATCGCGGTTTCAAAAATATATAAAACACACCCACGGCATTGCTCGCCGGGTAATTTAAATTTTAAAGTTATTGTATGTAGTATATATATTATATGTGCTTCTATTGAGACAGAGAGAGAGGCGGAGGCGAAGGCGCAGGCAGAGGCAGAGGAAGAGGCTGACGCTGAAATACTTTCTCTCTCGTCTCTGACTCTCAGTTCGCAAAACGCCATTAAACCCAATAAAGCTGCAGAGAAAAACTTAATAATAAGTATACAAAGTGGGTTATGATTTGTGACTTGATTCAGTCAGTCGCAACCGACATTCAAAATTATATAAACAGAAAACAAAAGTAATAAATGTAATTACAAATAAATCAAAAGTCGATTTTTTCCTTGTTGTTGTTGTTGTCTATGGTGTTGCTTACATTCTCCTTCATTAATTGCTACTCACCATTCCTCATCCTTGTGGGCCACAAAGAACTCATTTAGCTGCTGTCGCTTAAAGTCCGTCTTGTACTCAGTGTATTTACGCATCACCTCCGAGTCGGATATATTCTCATCTTGCGTGTCCAGAAACTGTTTCAGTGTCAGCATTGCCGGCTGCGTTTGTGTGTCGCTGGCCACGCCCCCACTGGGCGCTGATTCGCGGGCAGAGGGCGCATGACTTGCATGGGAGTAAGCCGAATGCAGGGATTGATAGTGATCATTCCAGGCCTGCACCAGATACGGATCATAGCCTGCAAGGTGACACAAAATTTGTAAATACTAACGATATTTGGTTGGGATAACAATTATATTTCATACCAAATCGCGGATTGGAACGCATTTCGCTATCGCCCCAATCGGGACGCATGCGTTTCGCCGGTGGCATCTCACGTCCCGGCGAGCCGTAGCGCGGACGTGGCCCAGAGCCGCGGTAGTCACTGTAATCGGGTCGGTGCCTGGCGCCGCCTCCTCCTCCGCCGCCAGCTGCCGAACTACCTCGAAACGGATTGCTGTGAAGCAGTTAATTGCTTTGTAATGCCAAAAGCCGTTGCACGCAGACAAACTGCCCGTTACTTACCGCTCTGACCACTCATCCCGAGAGTTACCACCCCCACCACCCATCGGTCGACGCTCGTCCCGCCTTTCGGGTCTGTAACTGTCGCGTTCACCGCGAAATTTGTCGCGCCTTTTGCGGTCGTATTCATCATCCGAATCAGCCATTGCTAGTTGTCTGCAAAACAGAGAAACGCCATTGCACATTAAATAATTAATTAATTAACACATCACAATTTATCAGGTGAAAGTTGCACTTCGACTTGCGGTTCACTTTTGACGCACATAACCTCAAATGTTGCAATTGCATTTATAAGAATTTGACACTTGTTTACATACAGTCCGTTTAAAATGTTTGCTGTTTATGCAGCACAACAAAATAAGTTAATTAATTGCAAAAGATTGCAATATTTGCTTGATTTTCATAGAGAACACCCGATGCCGCCATCTTGCCGCCTCTTGCGGTCGTGCAAAAACGCTTACGTGTTATTGGCTATGTTATTAACTACAATACTGCAACTTCGATTGTAAATGTCTGATTTGCATTTCAAATTGCAATGACGCTGTTTATTGTAAACGAACCTTTTTTCTATTTAATAATTTACTAATTTTATTCTACTTTTCTCACAGTGCGGCGTCTGAGTCAGTGCTGCCAACTTTCTTATACGAATCCACAGTTGCCAACTTATCTATTTTATAGCCAGATCTGGCTATATTCGTTTGCTAGAAAAATTTCAAAATTGCTTATAGCTGGAAATCTAGCTATTTTAAATATATATTCAGCTAAACTTTGCAATTAAGATTTTTGGTAAAACTGTGCAAATCTGCATATTGAAATTTACACTTTACGCGCGCTTTTTAATATTCTTTTAGTTTTTTTGCAATAACTGCCGAGATGCTTGTGCTAAGGAGTTGGCTAGTATTTTAGATGACCGATAGTTTGAACGAAGACACGCTGCAGCGCTGCCACATAGCTGAGCCGATAGATTATGTCAACTGCGTCGATGAGCATATCGATAAGTCGGTTGGGATACTTATCGAAATTAAAAATCGAAAAATAAAATAAGTTCAAATGTAAATCGGTTGAACATATTTTAAATATATATATTTTTTATTTTATTACACGTTTCATATATATCGTATATATATAGATTTTTGTTGTTATTATATTTATGTGTATATGTACATCTTAGTTTTAAAACTATTTAAAGTGTAAGTGTAATCTAAACCTATGTAGATTTGTTATGTTTGTAATTAATTTCAAAAATGTAATTATATGCTTCCTAAACTTGCATATAACTCAGTTTTAGTTAATGCACTGCCACTCGATCGCCCAAAGTTACACATAAATAGCAAATTACATTAACGTTTACAGATACGTTAATGCATATATAGATATATATATATATTATTTTTCTCAAACTTAAGTCAAGTTATACTCGTAGTTCTACGCCTTTCAAGTATAAAAGTTTATAATATTGTTTTGTATTTATTTTTTCTTGTTTAGCAAATACATACTGTTTTTTTTTAATGATAGAATTTCAAAATTAAATATCAGTTTGATAAATACACTTAATTAAGTTAAGTTTAAGTATGTCTATGTAGATAGATCAATGCACCTTATGTTTTCAGAAAAACAACAAGCTAACCTCTTGTGTTAGTATTATACGCTTCATAATAATAGTAATAATAATAGATAGTTCATAATAATCAAGTACGCATAATATTTAAATGTTTGTTCGGTTTAAATGCTAACAATCTCTACATCTCTCTCATTTTAATTTAATTCGGTATATAATAATAATTGTAAAAAGAAGCCAATAATTGCAATTTGCCAAATTATATTCTAGTTGATATTTAGAGCATGCATGTTCTAGGTTCTGTAAGTCAACTTGATCTAAATAAAAGTGGCCGCATTAAATTTGGCTACGAACAAATTTAAAGTTTAATTTTTGTGGCAGTGTAGCTCTTAAATTAAAAACAGAGAAATCCGAATCTTGACATCAAAAAAGAAATAGTCATAAAGAAAACAATTTATTAAGCAAATTGTGGTTCATTCGATTTTTTTTCAAAGTTTATGAAATTGTCGAGTTATCATTTCTATTACGTATTTTTCTTGTTGTCTGCTTTTCATTTAGAATATTTAATTGAATATACTTATGAATTTGTTATTGATTTGTTTTTGTATTTTTTTTCATAACACTAAAATGCCATCAATTCAGTTTTAAGTTGTAAGTATTTTCCGGGCTTTTTTTTTCTTGCTAACTGCATTTGTTGAAAAATGTGCGTTGTTTTTGCATACTCGTATTTTAAATGTATTATTTATCGTATCTATATTGACTTGAACTGTTTTTTCGTATCTCTATATACTATATCATAGATAATTAATTAATTGTTTACTCGTATATTACTATTGATTGCTACACATTGCAAATGAAATTTGACAAATAGTATCTAATAATAACGTAAACTTGTATGATTATATTTCATTCTTTATAATAATAATGATTTTTGTTTACTTTAAATTTTCAATTTGGCAGTGAGAAAAACTACACAACTTAAAACTTAACTCGTTTAGCGTACGATTTGAGATTTGTGATTGAAGAAGCAATTTTTATTTATATTTTGTTTGTATAAATCGATCGATTTAAAAAGAAAAGTTGTTTTTTTCAATTTTCTCAACAATTGAACAGGTCCTTGATATATTATGGTATTTATGGAAAAATATGCATTTCATTTTCGATTATATAGATGATTTACCATGCTAACAATCAAGTGCTGCAAAACAGGTACCTCTAAAAAGGCGTTAGGAGTTCGAACAGAACCATTTGGGTATGGAATTTTGCGAATTAAATTAATCATAATTATTGATTTGTAAGTGTTTAATGTGTATGTAAGTATATTTGTGGTTAGCGTTGTATGCTAAGGTCTCGCTTGTAGTTACGTTTATTATTAATGCTCAAAAACCTTTCAATCGCGTTTCATTTGAATGTTTCGTTTGAGGTAGTTTTCAATTCAGGATCAATATCTACAAGTTGAACACAAAACTTTAATTTTAATTTCAATTTACTTTCAGTATTTTTTTTTTTCGATTTTACTCTTTTGTAATAAGGATCTTTTTAGCTGTGTGCTCAATTGGGTTTCATTTATGGATCGTATATTCTAAGGATAAGGATAAGTATGTAGTTAGTTATGGGCAAAACAAGTTACAAGTTACACATAACAGAAAACAGTGCATAAAAATTAAATAAAGTTTTTTTCCTCCATTTTTATCATATCTTTTTGTTTAAGTTTTCAAAAATCTACATAACGATTTGTTTTTATTTCTTTTGTTTCTTTTCGTTTTATTTACGTTTTGTTTTTTTTTTGTAATATTATATGAATGGATATCTCAACAAGTTGTTACTTTATACCTTATGTTCATCTTTATAATTTTGTCAGGTTGATTTTTTGTATTTTTCGTATTTGTTGCTTGTCATAATGCTTCTTTATATGGAGCGAGAGTTATATAAGTACATACATATTTACAGTTACAAGCTTAGGTATAGGGTATTTTATATGCTTATGTATTATCAAAGTTGAAAGAAATCGTTTAGCGAGGGCGCGAGGAGTTTAAACTGTTTTTTTTTAAGGTTAAATTACTTGACTTATATTTAATTCACACTTGACATGACATCAGCCTGGTATTATTTTAATATTTTTGGATTTTATTGTTTTTGGTTTTTTAAATCAGAATTTTAATTGTTGTTTTTTTAAAAGGTTTTAGCAAATTATTTTAGTATCATCTAAAGCTATTTTATAGCGCGTCTTATGCTTAAATTATTTTTAGGTTCTACTCTCAAGTTTCACCCATTTTAAAATCATTTCTTACGTTTCTTTAACTGATTTTTTTTTAGTTTTCCAATTGGCAAAACTAAAACTTGGACTACTACAAAAAACTAAAGTTGATTTTATTCCTTGAAATTGTTCCACAATACACACGTTCGTACATAATCCTTTAGTATTCCCAGTATTCCAAAAAAATGTTTCATTTTTTCTTATCCTGCTTTTTCAATATCATTTTCATTCTAATTTTATAGCCCCACACAGAATCTTTGAAAAGCCAACTTCACAGCCGTTTGCTTCGCATTTTATTTATCGAATTATTGATAAATATCCGTCATCAGTTTTTTTTGCGCCTAAGTCTAACGAGTCTTTGCCCACATTTTGCATTCTTTTCAACAAATCAAATCAAATAAAATTGAAAAATAATAAATAAAAACACATTTGTTGTATTTATGTTTATGTTTGAATTTCTGTTTTTTTTTTCATTCAACATATTTTCATATATATTGTGTATATTTTTGTTTTTGCATGTTCCATTCTTGCATTTGCGTAAAATAGTAAAAATTATTTATATATTATGATAGATTTATGTTTTTTACATTATAGTAGTAAAACTACAAAACAAATTATTTAAAATAATTAAACGTGCTTTATGCATACTAAAAAAACTTAAAATTTAAGTCAATTGTATAAAGAAACTTAAGATTGAGTTTTTAATGGGGATTCTTCCACTAATAGGTTTGTTTTCTATGGATTTATTATTTACTATAATTAAATTATTCACTGTATTTTTGTTTTCCATTTTGATGTGCCGTTTACAATTAATTTATTTAAAATTTAAATTAATTATTTTCAATGATTTCAATTGTTTTCTTTTTAGATGTATAAAAAATTCAATGGTTATAAATTAAATTTACTTAAATGTCAATGTGGGTGTGTATATATATGTGTGTGTGAAAATCATACATTTAATTAGCGTAACATAATTATACAGTAATAATATAATAATAGTAGTAAAATTAAAGAATTGCACATTTCAAAAAGATTTCTTTGCCACTTTTTACACAATTAAAAAAATTAATAAGAATTTACATTTATATTGTTTGTTTATTTTTGTTTCGTTACTCGTCGTATTTTACAAATCGCTACTAAAATTAATATAAATTTGATTTAAGTTAAAATAAGGCCAACAATTCGTGTTTGTATTTTGTTTTTACATTTCAAAATCAATAGCAAAAGCAGCAAAAATAAAAAATTCAATTAAATCATTTATAAATTAAATTGCATAACATAATTTCAAATAAAGCAAATTTCCGAAAAATATAACTATAATTTGCACGTACGTTTTTGTTTTTTATTTGAAAAACAAAATTTTGATTTTGCCAAATGCTTCTTTTTTTTAATATAATTTCTAAAATGTACAAATATTTTTTAATTTTGAATTAAACAATTTTAATTTATAAATTAATATTGAAGTCTTTTGGTGTATGGGTGTGGATTGGGTTCGTAAGTGTGTGTGCATGCCAAGTGATTACAACTTTTTTCAATTTTAATTTTTAATTTTTTTTTTAGCAAAAGAGTGCATTAAATTTACTTTGTTTTTCATGTTGCATTTATTTAAAAAATTATTTAATTAATACCGTTTATGCCTTTTTTGAGTAAAACTCCAATCACTTTTTGTTGTTATTTAAATTTTTTGTACAATATCGTAATATATAAAAAAACGACGCCAATTTGTTTTTGAATTACAAATGAAACTGTGAAAAATGAATTGTATAAAAAACGACGGCGCTTAAAAAATGTAAATTCTTGTGTTAAAAATATAAGGAGGGCATAATAAAAAAATATGTCGTTTTCATTTGTTTTTGTTGTTGTTGTCGCTTACATTTTTTATACAGTTATTTTTGTTTTGTTTTCAGTTAATATGATTAAAAAAATATTTATAAAATCAGTCCAAGTTTTGCGTGTTTTTTGTTTGTTTTTTTTTTTTAAGATTTAGTAAGAGTTGTTTTTTTTTTTTTGCGAATTATGTAACTTAAATTAGATTTCTTGTTGTTGTTTATTAGTTATAGTTATTAGTTTATAGTAAGGGGAGTTTTTAAATCAGATTTAGTCGCTGCTTTTGAATTAGTTTACATATTATACACTTGCTTCTGTTATTATAATTATATCATTATTATTATCATTGTTTATTATGTGTGTGTTTTTTTTATATTTTTAAAATATAAACAATCTTTATTCTCTTCTGTTTTGCAGGCGTTGCAGTTGCACAAACAGTTGCTGTTGTTGTTGTTGTTGTTACTCAAACAAAAATAAATACAATTTATTAATTATATTTCCTTTGTTTTCTCTTACCATGCTTTGTATTTAAGGTATTTGCTGCTTTAATTCTACGCCCTTTTTTTTAAGATGTTTTTCCTATTTCTGTTCAATTTCTTTAAGCATTTCTTGCAAGTTAAGATTTTTTCTTTATATATATGTGTATATATAGATGTATATATATTTGTATATTCATAATGTACTTAGTTCTAATATTTGCAGACTTAACACTAAATAACTGCATTTTACGCTTACTTTTTGTAGTTTTTTTTTGCTTTTTCTCTTTGCTATTTTTCACAAAATGGTAGCATTTTTCTCAGATGCGCATTAATTTGCATGCGGTATTTAGATTTTAAATCTATTTCAACTACATATGTGTGTGTATATGTATTGTATACAAGCTGCCACGCCCAGCCCCGCACCGCCCTGACCCGCCTTCTCCCTTTTCACTCAATAATGCTGCCTAGCAGGACTCCCCCAAGATTAACGCCTCCAAGCAGGGGCTATGCCGTTGTCGTTGAATGCTCCGATTTGAGGGGCACGCCCATAAGCGCCATTGCCGCATGGGCGTTGGCATACATGCTGACATTCGCACCACCGCCGTTGGCCACCGCTGCGGTTGTCGAGCTCGCCGGCACAGCGGCTGTGATGCTGGTCGAGGAGCTGGCTGCCGCTGTGGTTGGCCCAAGAGCACCACCGCCAACACCAGCGACTCCAGCGCCTCCGCCGCCGCCTGCTCCACCGCCGCCGCCTCCTCCTCCTCCTCCACCACCACCACCACCAATATAATCGCTGCTAGTGCTGACTGCTGAGACGGAACCACCGCTGGCAGAGGGCGGCAGCGGCAGAGGCAGTGTGTGAACGGGCATCGTGTGCAGCTGTTGATGTTGTTGTTGTTGATGCTGTTGTTGTTGTTGTGCCGCTGCCGCAAGTGCCGCCTGTGAGGATGTAGATGCCGAATCGGCATCCAGTCCAGCGGTGATGGCACCACCAACTGCACCACGCATACGCTCCGCTCGCGCCAAGCGTTCCTGCTCTTCCTGTTGGGCCTGCAGATGGGATTGCACCGATGGCGGTATGGCATGGACATCCCAGATCTCTTCCAGAAATTTGGGTAGCTTGCGATTCTTGAGCTTGAGGGAGAAACACATTTCGGCATTCTGATTGCCGAGCGTGCGCAGCTCGGTGAGTATGGAGAGCAGTTTGGCGTAGAAGACGAGACTCATGGAGTCGCCACAATGGCGATTGAGTATATAAATGCGTAGCGTGTCGATGTAATAGCTTTGTATCGCTTCAACCAGCTGGGCCTTCTCCAGGCCCGGCCGATCCGAGAAGATCACAATGGCAGTGAGTAGCGCATACTCCACGTTGTCCACCTTCATTGAGAACATCTGGCGGCAAAAGTGCAACAGATCCTCAATATTATCCGCCATTCCGGCCATTTTGTACGAGTCGCGTGTATACGATCGATTATTCGCAAAGAATATCGAATCCGAATTGTGATCGTAGCGTCGGGCCATTCTCAACATCATTACTTCCGATGAGCAGGCCTATCGATTAACGATCGATTAATAAGATACCATTTCAATTACACAATTAAGTTAATTGATTTATTTACCTTGAGTAACGTGATCTGATCCTCTTGGGGTATCTTTGTAAACGCTGGTAATCCTTTCGCAAACTCCACTATCAACTGCACTGTGAGTATGGTTATCTCGGTGATGTGCCGAAAACTGACATCCGTTTGACTCTCATTCTCATCCGGTTGACTCTGCGGTGTATAAGAATATATATAATTAAATATGTTGACTGCGTGATACAATAATATTTAAAATAAATATAATTTTAATGACTGACAGTGATAAGAAAAAATTAATTTTCAAATTTTGATGCAGAATCAAAATAGAGGCCAAATAATAATAAAATTTATATTTCGCAAGGAAATCGGTTAAGATTTGACAAAGTTATGACTGTTTTAAGATTATAGAAAAACGTTAAGAGAAAATTGGACAGTATGAAAAAAATTGCAATGCAAAATAAAAATAGAGGACAAATAATGCTAAAATTGATATTCCGAGAGGAAATTAGTTAAGATTTGACAAAGTTATGACAGTTAGAAATTTGTGAAAATCTATAACAAGTTTTTTTTTTTTTCAAGTATTTCGCATAAAATTCAGATACGTGCACACTCACCATAATACGCTTGAGATCCTCTTCGGATGGCTGCTCATAGCCATCCTGATACCAAATTAATTTATATATAACGGCCAACTGATTGAACGTTAATGGAGGTATATTGCGCGCTTGACACTCGGCCAAAATATCATCAGGTAGTAGCTGTAGATTTGAGATGTGAAGAAATATCAGTAATTATGGAATTATTATGTATTTTATGAATAATTGACATACCGGAATTGTGGCATGCTGGGGCGCCTCACACGTCATGAGGTCGAGTATCTCCTTCTTGACGTAATCATGGGTGCCGTGTGGACCGTTGCCAGAGCCAGGACCCGAGTTGGAGTTGATGCCATGCTGTGAGCTGGGCGAACTGGACACCTTGTCCTTCTCCTTTTGGGCCTTCTTCTCGCGCCGCTTCATGGCGCACTGATTCTCCGGGACAACGCATTCCGGCCGCATGCCAACGGCCAGACATTTCTTCAGTCTACACTCCTGACACTTGCGTCTCATATACATGTCCATCTCACAGGCCCGTCCGAATTTGCAACAGTAGACGGCATTCTTTGTCACGCTGCGGCGGAAGAAACCTTTGCAGCCCTCGCAGGTGAGCGCATTGTAATGATAGCCCGACGCCCTGTCTCCGCACACCAGGCACAGCTCCTCCTGTAGACGAGGAGCCGGACCCTTCTTGCTCTTCTTCGCATCGCAGCCCTCGTTGGCGGAGTAGCCATTGAGGCTGCTCGAGGGCGAGAGATCATCGCGACCTGAAAATAAACGATATACAACATCAAATTAACATTTAAATTTAATTTTTCCTTGCTTTATTTTATATTCTTTTTTTTTCCGATTTCCGTGAATATTTAACAACATTCCATGTTTTTGTTGTCTTTCTTACATAAAACATTAGACCCAAATAAATAAATTTTTAACAGTTGTCAAAGCAGAAACAGGGTGTAAAAACAGAGGGTGGGGTAAGGGATTTAACGTTCTGTGTGCAAATTTGCATTTGCGCTTTTTTTTTTTGTTATTGCAAAAAAGAAATATTCAAAGACTAAAAACATGTTCATCTCGTTCTAGCTGTATATTTAACTATACTCTACATAGAGATATATTTATATATGTGTATCTGTATGTAGCTGTAACGGTGTGCCCAATAAAATTTAAAATTCAATTAACGTACGGCTCAAAGTCGCTTAAGAATCTGAACAAATCGAGTCCCAAAACGTTTGAGGGAAAAAACTGAAGCAGAAAATGAATCAAGGATTTGTCACTTTTAACTAAAGTACTTGGCAAATAGTATATATATATATTTTTTTATTTTGTGTCTATTTTTAGCTTATATTTTTAGCATATAATGCATTTAATCCAAGTGGATGCTATTTGAATAGAAGTGTTTAACAGTCAACTAATTCCAAGTTCGCTTTCAATTGTGTATTCTATGTTTAATCTATAAATAACAATTTGCAAAAATATATGTTTCAGTTAAACAAGGCATATGAAAAGTGGAACGTATGTGGATGGAATGCGTTATAATAATTCTTAACATTAATTGTTTCATAATAGCAGCAAACGAAGCGTTTCAACTTTGCATGTGTTTTCTATGTGGAACGCAAGTGGATGCTATGTGGCTGTTATGAGTTGTGATACTTTTTGACATCAGTTGGTTGGATCAAATAAAGTGCTTCAATTTTGCGTGTTTATTTGATGTGGAACCTATGTTTTTCAGAAGTGTGGAGCGCATGTGTATGCTATTAAAAAAAAACCTTTCAAATAATTAGGTATTTTTTACAACCAATTCATGCATTATCGATTATAGTTATAGTGATGACTTGGCGCTGAACAGGAAACTGTGTGGACTGTGGACTCTGAAGGGCTCGGCTCAGACACACATAACACAAATAGTCACGTTCCGAACGAAAGAGTGGGAGCAGAAGAAATGGGGAGAGAGAGGGAGAAACAATGCACTGAAAGCGACAAAAAGCGTATCAAGTGCAAGTTGTTGTTGTTGTTGTGATTGTTGTTGTTGTAATGTGCAAAAGAAAGACTGTAATAATCGGCCAACTCAATGGATGGATGGATGGTTAGATGGATGAAAGGATGGAATGGGGCACGGTTAAGTAGATAAAAAGATACGACAAAGAGGCGTTGCTGCAACTACAACGATGTGGCAGGCTTAGGACCAAGAAGACACTTGACTAAGAAGCCGCAACCAAAGCCAAAGACAGAGCCATGTCCCAAACACTTGGCCACAAGTGCAAACTACTTGTCGTGTGCCTTCTTCCCTCTTTCCACGTTTCTTCCTGCCACCCATTATGCCCCGTTATATGTGTGTGTGTGTGTGTGTGTGTGTGTGAGTGCAACGTGGTGCATTGTCGGCATAACACAGTTTTTTCCATTTTTTTTCTCTTTCATTTTTTAACGCCAACAGGCGGCACTTTTGCTCCACAGCAATGAAATATTGCGCATACGCCCAGTCGTCTTGTTGGCTGCCTCAACCAACGCCTGCCGCCCGCTTTCCCGCTTTCCCACTTTCCCTCCTACATCGTCGTCGTTTCAATTTCACTGCCACCGAGCAAAACGAAGAAAAAATCGAGGAAAATAATGGAAAGGAAAGCAAAGGAGAGAAGAGAAGAGAAGAAATGGAAAAAAACTCACGCTAAATAAAATGAAATAAACTGCGCCGTCATGCAAACTTCGTCTGCTTCAGCAGCGACGCCAACTTGACTGCAAATTTTCACTGCAACGTGCAACGTGCAACGTGCAACGTGTGGCAAGTGTGTGTGTGTGCTTGTGTTTGTGTTTGTGTGCCGCTCGCATGGCAAATGAAAAATGCAGTAAATTGCTGTTGCGGCAAAGAAAAAGTGTGTAGCAACAACATAATACGAGTAAGAAAACACATATATGTAGATATATATATATATATAAAAAAGTAAAAACCTGACCAACCACACACAACCATCGAATCATGCCCATCACCCCTCCCGCCTGTGCCTGTGTGTGGCACTCCCTCTTGCACCCCACTGTACCCCTCAACGAAGTTGTTTTTATCGCTGACAACGTCATGCAATGTTTGGCATTTTCATGGGTTGTTTGAGCTTAACAACAAAGCAACTTTATTTTAATCGCTATGTTTGAGCCATGACAAGTTAAACTTGCAGCTGATATGGCCATTTTATGCTGCAAGTGTATTTATTTATTTATGTAGAGCTCAATTTAATGCTTAATTTAGATTTGTAATAGATATTAAATAGCCAAAGATCAGCAATTTGTTATTAGATGTACACAAAAACACGCTTATTAAACTGTTATACTCAATATGTTTTATACTGTATTTATACAAATTCGATTAAACCATAAGATCCCGAAAATACACTTCTGTTTCAACTATTTTTTCAACTGTTATATTGCAGTTAATTTATACAATATATCCCCTGCGTATAAATGTTAGGTGAAATATAGATTTTTAAGAGATTTTCTACTGGTAAATATTCCTTTTCGTTATTATATAAAACCGAGTCAAGCTTAAATGCTGCTTTAACTGTTATACTCAATCTGTTTACAACTGTTATACTAAATTTATACAAATTTGATCAGCTGAAAGTCTCATTTCTATTTGTGGATTCTATGTACGACTCGAACTTATTTATTTCATACACCATTAATTTTAAATAAAATCCACAGCAACACCTTATCTTACTGCCCACATACACGATCCACACAAACTCAATTTCTATCTCCAATCAGAACTCTATTTTCTTTTCTTATTCAAAGCAATCTGAAGGCCACGTTACAACAACAACAACAAATTCTCGTACATTTTATAATAGAGCACGTTTTGGTTTGGCGCCAGGTGGCGCTAAAAGTTGCCGCATCAGCTCATTGGCCGCCATTTTGGCATTGCAATTAGCTTAGATTGGAGCTGCTCTAGTGCAACGCATCAACCTGATGAGTTATTATATTTCATATACTCACACACACACACACACACACACACACGACTGCATTGAAAAGCAACTACAAATACAAATGCAAACACAAACGAGCCACATTTCATTTTTCACTGTGAAAAGCCATTTTTCCAACTCGCACAACGCCAAAGAACGCCATGAAGTAACAAAACAAAGGCGGGCAATGGGAAAAAATAGAAAAAAATGCATGAATATACATATAGATACATATATAGACGCCAACAGAGTACAAAAACAAAAAAGCACAAAAGGCAGCCAGCGGCGCATCCCCCCGCTCAAACCCCCCTTGTCGTCATCGCTCATTCACTCTCCCCAGTCAACTGAGCCGAGCCGAGTCCGGCCTCTGCCCACATTTGGAGTTCATTGTGTTATTGTGCTTGGTCGTCTCTCGGTCTCGGTCTCTCGGTACAACGTTACGCCGCACTACATACCCACATAATCCATGTAAACGTTCAAAAGCTATGCGGCGACAGAGGCAGAGGCAGAGACAGCGGAAGAAGCAGCGACAGCGGCAGCAGCTGAAGCCATAGCTATGGCCACGAGAGTACAACACAAACTGCAGTCGCCGCGCCTTCGTTGCTGCCGACAGCCAAACAACTTACACAGCAGCCATGCAAACATACACACACACGCACACAAATAGTCACTCAAACATGCAGTTTGCTCTCTTGCTATCTGTTTGCTCTCACTCACTGTCACACGCTCTTTTACTTGCGCTCTCTTGGGCGCCCTTGCTGTGCAGAGCAGAAAAATGTTGATGTAGGCCTCGAATATGCAGTTTGCCTTTGCCTTTGGCATTGCCACTGTCACTGCAAGCAGCGCTGCCAGCGTAGAAGCCGCCGCCGCTCACTGCACTCCTTACCTATGTGTGTGTGTGTGTGTGTGTGTGAATTGCATGTCGCACACTGTTTGAACGTGGTATAGGTAAGTTCTCCCTTCTGTTTTCTGGATTTCTGCTCGTCCGTTTTGCGTGCTTTTTTGTTCTATGCTAAGAAATGAAACTTTTTTTTATCGTATTTTTCCATTTTTTTTGTTTTGTTTGCTTTTTTGTGCGCTTTGTGTTCTACTCTAGTCGCTGTATTCTATGGCAAACTTTTTTTACTTGCTTCAATGCATATTTTTAAGCGGCTTTCCATGTGTGTGTTGTGTGTGTGTGTTTGTGTGTGCAAGAGATGGATAAATCCATGTGTGTAAAGGGCTTTGGTGGGTAGGAGGGCGGTTAGAGACTCGCAAATAGCGCAAAATAAGAAAAAAAAAAGAAGAAGCAACAAAATAAATATGTATGCAAGGCGCTCTTTGTTGTTGCTTTACCGTCCAATCCAGTTGCCATCTCTCTTTAGCAGCCCCTCTCTCCCTCTCACTCTCTTACTCGCTTACTCTCGTTTCCCGCCATACTGTTATATTAGCAAGTTGAAATCTAGTCGCCTGAAAGTCAGACAGCGACAACAACAACAACAAAAGCAACAACAGCTGCAGCAGAAAGATGTTGTTGTTGTTGGCTTGTTTGCTTGTACGATTTGCAGTTGAGTTGTAGCTACAAATATAAACACAAATACACACACACACACACACACTCTTACAGTTGCTTATATTCATCTATAGATCTCATTTCGTTTCACATATAAAAAATCAAATAAAACGTTCATCTCATCACAGATTTTTGCTTTAAATGTTTTCTTTTTTTTTTTTGTATTTTTCTGTGGATTGTGGAAATTTCGTACGAATTGCTTTAATGTGTCTATGTGTGTGTGTGCTTGTGGATGAGTTTTGTTTTTGGAAATGGAATGCATTGCAGTTTTATGGCGCCATATTCATTGTGAATGTCACGGCATGAATCATGAATATACTCGTACTCGTACTTGTATTCCTACTACATCATCTTCTGCTAAAGTTATTTATAAACTCTCTCACACAAGATGCAATCTGTCAAGGGATGCCGTTTATTACAATTCCTGTGAATATTAATTTGTGGAACATAAGTGGAACACATGTATATTATATGCTAATTGCATTTGCTATGTGGGAATGTATTTGTATGAAGCGAAACACATGTGGATTCTAAATAGCTTAAGCCTTAACAAAAGTGGATTGTTACTAATATTTATAATGAACTTTCAATTTTGGAAAAAAACAGTCGTCGAATATGTTTTCAGTTTTAAAACAAAACAATTGCTTAACAACTTTAATTATATTGTTAAAAAAAAAACAATTAAAATGTAATTAATTAGCAATTAATTTTTAAAATTTGTAATTAAGGTTACGGAAAAAACGTTATTTATTTATTTGATCATAATATTTTACAATTTTCAAACAAGAAAAAAAAAATGCTTTGTATTAAAAATGTTTTAAATAGATTTAACAAATGCTGATAATATAAAGATAAAAAAAAATTACAAGTAAACTTTAATTCCATTACTGTTATATTGGATCCCAGTAAACAACCCTTAAGAAATTATAATTGTTACCAGTCACAAGTGTCAAAGAGCAAATCAAAAATCATTCCATTGACACATTTTTCCATATCGCTTGTTGACCAATGGCCCTACCGATTACATAAATAAATAGGGCTGACGACCCTAACTCGAAACGTAGTAAGGCCAAAACATTAACAGCCTTAACCATAGCAACCCTAAAATTGCAAACATTACCTCCCCAAGGTACACAAACTAACGGACTACTACCATCTACTACCTTGGCTTTGGCTTTGACTTGGCTGAGCGCTTTAAGCCCAAACATCAACATGGTGTAGATTGTAATATAAGAGAAGGGTGCCCAGGGGTGTTTAAGGGGGTTGCGGGGTGTAAAGGGGGGTTGCCTGCAGTGGCAGGCGCCAGTTTTGTTAGCTGGAGTTGAAAAACTGTACCAGAAGCAGCGCATGTCAAATGCATTGCCAACACTCGCTCTCCTTCACTCTCCGAGATCTCGCTCTCTCGCACAATCAAATAAGGGGGCTTCCTGTTTTAAGGGGGGTTTCTAGATGGGTTCTAGTGCAAGGCTGCAATATATTTTGCACGAGTTTCTCGGTGGTTAGGCACGTTTTTAGTATATGGTGGCACAAAAATTGATTTTTCAGTTCGTTGGCATGTTGCCTAGGCCAGGGCAACCCTCATACCCCTATCCCATCCCCATGCCACCCACAATGTGTTGACCACGCCAAAAGCAGGGTTGCATTGCATTTGCAGTACGTCACAGCAACTGGAAATGGTTTTTAACCTACTTAAAGCACAGGTCGACATTTGGCGAGGGTCGTCGCATGACCTTTGTGCTTATGCCGTCAAACGAAGAGGGCAAAAAAGGGACAAGAGTTGTATTTAGTAGTAGGCGAAAGAGTAAAGCCAAGTTACTTGATTTAGCATTTAATGCTTATTGTGCTGCAACTGCCTAAACTAAATGCAACAAAAAAGTAAAGAAAAATGCGGTACTAATTTACATAGAGCAGAAAAAAATTCAAATGACGCCATTTTATGTCGTCGGCAATTTTAAAAATGGCTGCCAAACCGCTAAATGTGGGCTGGTAAATGAAGAAGACACAGCGCAAAGGTAAACGAAAGTATTGGCAATGGTTTCCGTTTCCGTTTTGCCGAGTTCAAGGAAAAATGTGCATTTGACATGACATCGACAACGACATCGAGTGGACAACACTGTCAGGCCCTTGAATGGACGCCATTTTGTTTGAGTTTTGATATGGTAAATAAAGGAGCAAAGTAAAACTTTATAGAATTGTTTGATAAAAGACATTTATTTGGCATTTATTTTTATAATTTCTTTTAATAAAATATAGTTATCGAATGTATTGCTTTAAAAAATAGTATGACCACAACTGTATGATATTATGAATATATCTATAGCATTATCAATTGCTCTTGCTGTTTCTATTAGAGTTAATTGATTGATTACCTTAAAGAAATAAAATGTACACTCTACTGCTTCTTTAATGACACTATTAGTCATAATAGAAATAAATATGGTCACACTGTTGCTTTGTTAATGATATTATAAAAGAAAAATCGTATTGTAATGCCAAATTTTATTGGAATACATAATTTAATTTATTTATTTCAATTATTTTCCATAATTCTTTGTCATAAAATGACTGGACTGGTTACACTAAACAGAATATGGTCACTCTGTTGCATCCTTGTATGTTTTCTGCGTGACTTTGATTCGTTTGGAAACAAGCGCCTTGAACTATGCAACATAAAATTGCAGGCTTTACAATATTACGTTCCACTCTACCTCTCACCACCCACAATGAAGTCGCTGTCCACCTCTCTCTCTCTCTCTGTAGCTCTCTTGCTCAGTCATGCAATATCTCTGGCCCAGTGGGCCGTCATTTTCTTTTTTTATGCGCCTTTAATCATGCACATGTTTGCATAAATACATTCACACAGACACACACACACTCATAAATACACGCACACACACAAATATAGTCTCAGCGACGATGCTTGGCTTTGTTTACAGTTAGCTTTTTATAGTCCACACATGTGTTCGACATATTCAGTGGACTCTTTTATTGCACTTTGCATTGCATCGTTGTTTTTATGCGCAAGTCGTTTACCAACACTGACACGGCGACACTTAACAAATATTAAAGTGCCTAGCATAGTGCCAGGGGGTAGTTGTCTAAGAGGGTTGTCGAGGGGGATGCATTCATTTAAATGTTGTTGTAGCACAAAAAAAAAACAAATAGTGAAGAAGAGAATTCCAGAAGCCGAGCAAAAACAATGGAGTGTTAAACAAATGGCAATGGAGTGAAGCCATTAACAAACACACACACACATGCACATAAATACCCACAAAGAAAGTTAAAATAGATGAACATAAATGTAGAGAAGTTGCAGTGGAGTAACTAAACAAAAGTCGCAGCGCCGATTGTTTCTTATGCAAGCTTCTTCTAAGCGAATGTCTATGACAGTGTGACCATAACAAAGCGATGGGAATTGTAAAGTTATGTGCAAAGGTTGTCATCAGCATAAAAAGCGCTAATAGAAGTGTACTGCCAGCTATTAAATCACATGAAATTTGGCAACAATGCATAGCAATAGTATAGAGAAATTTGGCAACAGTGCTTGTCAATTTATATTAAGAATAAATACAGCAACACTCAACATGTTGCCTCATTTAGTTAGCGAAGTTTGGCAATAGCGCGATTATTGAAATTTGGACAAATGAAGTTTGGCAACAAGGCATAAACTTTCAATAGAGTACCTCAACAATGGACTCTAAGATGAAAGCGTATTGTTTTTAATAAAGTTTGGCATCGATTACAGCCTCTCTTATTGTGCTATTACGATGCGCTGTTGCCGCATTTCAGCTGCCAGTTCTACTCAAGCCGAGAAACGTGTTTTAATGCATTCACTGAAGCGTTTCTCGTATGCAAAAAAACTTTTTTTTTTTACAATTGTTTTCTCTGCTATTCAAGTGCAGTTTTTGTAGTTGTTTCGGAGTTTGAAAAGTTGAAAACGGAAGTTTTTAATTAAATGTGAATGAAATATGAAAAAAAATGTTTGTTATTTGAAATACAGAGTTGGCTTTAAGTTCGATAACGACCTTGTGGCTATAGGGAAAAGTCAAATGCATTTACAGTACTCGTACTCATACTCGTACTCGATGCCATGCCAGACTGTCTCTCAGTCTGTCAGACTTATTTACATTTTATTGTTATTGTTATTACATTATCAGCAACATGTTGTACAAGCTGTTGTGCAGCATCCCCACCACAATCCGAGCCCGAAGTGAATCCAACTGAATGACAGACAGACATCCTACACCGTTTCCATGCCCACCCTGTGTGTATCTCTTTGTTATTCGTCTCTATATTCTATGTCTCCCCCTTTCTCTTATTCAGTCTGCAGACTTATTAAATATCAGCCACATTGTTGATGGTCAGTGATTTTTATTGGACTACAGCAACATTCTGAATGTTGGACTCGTTTGTTGTCTCGACTTGTCTTGACTCTCTCTACGTCTTCTTCTTATACTTGTTCTTATTCTTGTTCTCCTCGTTTGTCGTCTTTTATGATTATAACTGTCTGTTTGACTGTCGCGGGTTACTGTGCGTCCTTGAAGTAATTTACGTCACTTGACAATGCATCTGGCTGAATTGTCGAATGGAGAATGTTCATTTCGTATGGAGCTGCAGCTACAACTGGTAAACAAAGGATTAAGAGCCTAGACAGTTGACTTTCAGATACAATTTCAATTGCTTTTAGCACTATTAATAGTTGACAGATACTCGTAAACATGTCATATTAAGGGAATGCATTTTATGCTTTAACTCGCAAGTAGTTCTAGCATTTATCTGCACATAATTCATGGCAATTTGTGTTATATTCCAAGTAAACTTTGAAAAGTTTGCGCTCTGGATTAAATTTAGGATATTTTTATAATTTTACAATTTACACCATCTTTCTGTTTTTACCATTTAATTATTGTTTATGTCTCCCGGCAAAGGCATTGAACCTTTGCCAAAAATGACAGATTCTCATGTGTTTCGCATTTTTGCCTCCCTTGCAGTTTTGGTTTACAACAAGTTTGTTATTGTTTTTATTTTTTCAAGTACAAAACGTGGCACAGTTGATGCATCAGTGGCATGCAACAATATTTATATATGCATTTATATATTTATTTGTACATATATATGCATACACATTGTTGAACATGTTTTTTTTTTAGCCTTTGGGCAGCATTGGGAGTTCGCTGTTCTACGATGCGTATGCGCAATATATTTTTGGTTCGCTGACTGTTGACATTGTGGGAAATTCTTTTGTCGAGTGCAGCAGAAAGTGTATTTGCAACGTGGGTATTACATTACCACCGCCGCCAGGCACTTGTAAAACGAGAGCAGAAAATGAACAGAGCAGCTATACGAGCTATTACAAAATACAATTCCTGGAATTTCTTAAAAGCAACCCGAAAAAAAAATATGAACTTAATGCGATTATCAATTTGTTGGCTTGTGTTTTCTGTTTTTTCTCTTTTTTTATTTTGCAGCGCCAGGCGAAATTTGTGAACAAAGCGAAAAAAGACTGAAGAGAGCTAAGCACCCAAATACGTATTTAAAATTATGAAAATATTGTAAACAAGAGAGAGAGCTAAGCACCCAAATACGTATTTAAAATTATGAAAATATTGTAAATAATATACAAATTTAGTACGCTTAAATCATGAGCCTTAGCCCTAGGCATCTATTGTATCTATTGTATTATCTCGCATTTATCTTAACCGTGACAAATTGGCAAAACTTTCGTTTGGCACACCTGTCCAATTCGCATTTGTCGCGTCTTTCACTCTCTCACATTAACTACACATTTTTATTATTATTTCGTTGCTTTTTATTTCTATATTTTATTGTTGTTGCTTCGGCAGATAAATCACTCGTAAAAAAGCTGACGATTGCCTGACAACCGCAACAACAACAAAAATTTAGGGATTTAACAAATTTTTTTTGTTAAATTCAAAGCAATTTTGTTAAAGCTTTCAAGTACATCGAATTTATCATAATGATGATGAGAAGCTACTGAAATGCTTATAAATCTTGAGCATGCTTTCTGTTTTATCTGTTGATTTATTGCCAGTATTTTAGCACTTGTTTAAAGCAATTCTTGATAATTATTTAATGTATTTATTTTAATTTCTAGTTGAATTTCACAAAATATTGTATTTGATAGTATTTTGGGTTTATTTTAAATGAAAGTATTTTTATAAGAATTATTAGTCCAACTTCATTATTTAACGGTTACAATTTTTTTGGAAGTACTTTGTTTGAATTTTAATCTGTTTTAATTATTATTAATTATAATGATATTAGTTTGATGAATTTTTTAATTTTATTTGAATTATTTCAAATTAAATACTGGTATTATTATTTATCACTTATGACCATTTAATGCAACCAATATTTTTGGTTATTACTTAACGTCTGTCCAATAAAAATCCAATCAGTAACAACAACAATAAACACTCCCCAATTGTTGGCCAAAATGTTAACAATGTCTTTTTATTTTATTTAAGATTTAAGTTTTTTTTAAGAGAAAAAAATAAAAACAATTTATTATTTTTGTTACTATGACAAAAAGTGTGTCAAGGGGCAACTTGTCAGTCATATGATTTCTGTGCGCCTGTCAAAATATTTTTTTTTTGTGTTTTTGCCTATTTTTTTTTGTTTTATTTTTTTTTCGGTAAGAGCAAAAGAAATTGCGCAAAGGCAGCATTGGTGTAGGCGTAAGTTTCGCAAAACAAATGCTCAAATGTATACTTAATGTTTGTTTATAAGAAAAGAGAGCACATTAGGAAGGTTTTACCTGTGGAAAGGCAAATCTGCGGTGACATTTCGTATGGTAGTGTATCATTACCTGAAAGAATAGAAAAAAATGGACATTAGTAATATGTTGAAAACTTGACATAGCGTACGTGTTTGTATACCCTGTAATCATATAAAACGAGTAAAAGGGTAGCAGAAATGTTTGGAAATTGTAAAGGCAGTTACTTCAGATCTTATTATGTAGAAGGCAACCTTATATCATTAGTTTGAGATAGCCGAGTGTATATGTCTTACAACGTATCTGTACGTCGAGTTCACTCGACTATAAAACTCTTGGTTGCTTTTCTATCGAGATGTTGAGATATATAAGTTTGTTTTCTTTTCTGTTTTTTGCATTTCAACCCAGCGCATCTGGCTCCCATTACATTTCCGCAAACAGCAAAGCCGCCTCAACGAGAATCAGATATATTATATAGATGTTGGTATATGTACATATGTTAAGGTAACTTCACAGCTCGTCTAACTTCCGCTGGCAACTTTAATTACAAGTAACAAAGCAAAAGCCAAACGACCAAACGACCGACAATTTTCTTCTCGTCGGCTTTGTCTCTGGGTAAATGAAACCAAAACTCAAGGTAAAGCTCAAAAGCACCGACAATAACCGACTCAGAACAGCACAACTAAACTGATATGTGTGTGTGTGTGTGGAAATTGTAGACACTTTGAAATCGACATTTCATATACATATTACTTTAACGTCCCAACTATTTATAGACATGCGATCATCATGCGAAAAACAGAAGAAGAACCCCAAGAAATGTTGGCTCCCATCAAAAGAGGCAGCAGCAGTTGGTAGCAAGAAGCGTTAAGAATCTAAAAAACGAAAGAGAGATTGAGGCTATTAAAGCTGCCAGGCTACACACACACACACAAGAGGGCTGTCATTTGCTTGTTAAACACCTGGAGGCGTGGCCATCTGAAATGAATACTCTACAAATATTATAGTTAAACCATGATATAGGGCCTGATTAAGGCAGCTTTAGGGAAGCATTCAAAATGTCGGTAAAGAAAGGAAAGTATTTTTATGATTTATTATTTTGATTTAAATAAATATTTTAGAAAGATTAAAATTGCTTATAATTATATTTAAATGTATTCAATTCATAGAACTTGCAACGAATTAATTTCTGAAAAATAATTTAGACTCGAAATTCTTTTCTTCGCTTTCTTTCTTTAATTGTAATTGTTCGGAAAAGAAATGAGTATTTAATGGATACGTAAAAAACTGTCTTACAACGGAGAAAAATTAATACAATTTTTGTAGTGGAAATTTTTTTACAAAATTAGAGTTTCTTATAAGTTTTTTTTTCAGGTTTTCGATTTATCAAGCTGCGCTCCCAATTGGAGAATTATTTACCACTTTGAATTGCCTATAATTAAACTATAAACAAAGCTTTAATCAACTAAACTTATAATTGAGCTGTGAATTGGCAACATTTTGATTCAGGTAGACTTAATGAGAGCCACAAATAAATAGTGTTGTTCTCTAGTCGATGACCAGCTGCGAAAAGTCTCAAATTGAGAGTTGTTTCATGAGTAATAGCTTATTTCAATTACTTTGCTACCAATTGAAATTAAATGCAATTAAATCAAATGTAAAAGCGAAATAAAAATACAAATAAAAATAAATTATGTACGAAAATGAAAATAAATGCGAATATGAGTAGATTATTTGTGGGATATTAAACTAAAATCAACTGTTGAGTGCACAAAAACAATGCACAAAAACAATTGCAAATAATTTATCATAGAAAAAAGAGACTTGAAAGAAAAATAAAAATTATAAAAAATAAGAGGTGGCCACACCAAATCACTTTCAATGGCTCCCAGACCCAGACTCACTCATACACTCGCACCACCGGCAGCACCGCCGACTTACCAACTTGTTTTGGCCAAATGTGGGTAAGGGGCAAGTGCAACAAGTGCACTGGGCAAACGGAGCACAGCCAGTTTGGAGTTTTTAGAGCTTTTTGAGTATTACTCGTGTATTTGTAACCGCTTTCTAAACATGCCACAAAGCAAGTTGCATGCCACACACACACTCACAGACACTCAAATACTCAGACTCTTGCATCTTTCGTTTTGAAATGGCTTGTTGTTGCCACAATATGGCCTTGAATTTTTAATCAAGTTTCGCAGACAAGCCCCAGGCTTTGATCACGGCCTCAAAATACTAAATAACGTCTCGAATGGACATAGAGTCGAGTTGAGTCGAGTATCGACTTGTGGCAACTCCACGAACAAAAAAAAAATTGCTCAGTCATGTTTTAGGCAACAAACGCAAAATGCGAATATTACTCGTTAACTTCCAAACAAGTTCTATTGAACTTGGTGGCTCACAAAATAACATAAAGCAACGACAAAAAATAAAAAAATAAATATACTAAACCTTTGCCTCGTCTGTTGCTTTTTGTGCCAAATGATTAATGGAATAAACGCGCGCAATTTTCGCCACAGTTGCCGCACAACAACAACACACACACACACACAAATACTTAACTTATAAAAACTGATACTTATATTAAAAAATATTATTTTACCCAACCAAAAAACTGCCTGCTGTGCAGAAACACCCAAAAAGATGACAACAAAAATAAAGCAAAAATGAAGAAAAGAACAGAAATGTAAAAATATTATGTACAAAATGTGTTTAAAATGAACCTGCATAAATGTAGCCAGTGAGAGTTACTAAACAACTTTAGAAAATCGTGAAATTAAAAAGAACGAAAATTAAAGAATGACAAAATCTAAACTTAAAGCAAAGCTTGCTTCCCAAATAGAAAACAAAAATTAAAGAACGTTGGTAAAAAAATTCAATAAGTGTTTATGAAATTTTCTATTGGGTGTATTTCGAAATGAATTGAAAAATTAACAAATAAAGACAACAATTATTATATTTTTAAACTACAAGCTCGGATAGGTTATTCTACATTTTTTGAATTATTAAAAAAATTGATCAATGTCTGTATAACTCCTATCAAAATTATTATTCTAAAATTGTTAAAATTTGTGTATTAAAGATAAAAAAATGTAAGTACAACAAAAAAAAAATTTGAATTTTGATATTGATATTGATAATGCCAGTAAAGCAGGTAAATTTTAGGATCTTAAGATCTATAAATTAACCATAAAAATAAAATTTTTGAGCAAAACTTAAAATTTTAATTATAAACGACAGTTAGCAAGTGTTGTATTTATTGAAGATTTTTTGGTGCGGAGCTGGGTTTGATTTGATTAATTACACGCACATTTTTGGGGCGTGACAAGCCGAAGGCAAAGGAATTGTCATCAGCCATGCAACGACTCATGACTAATAAACAAAAAAAAAAAAAATAAAGAGATACCAAAAACTCAAAAAAGAAGACAGACAGAGGCAAACTGCGCCTTCCTAAAATCATAAAATAAATAAAACTGAAAGACAGCTAAAAGCCGACATGTGTGAGCCCCGACAGGCCAAAGGGGATAGGGGCAATCAAAAGGGGAATGGGGCATGGTCAGTGGGGTAGACGAGGAAGTGGACTTTGCATGTATATATATTTGACTTTTGATATGGCACCGAAAGCGACACAGAGAGGGAGATAGAAAGAGCCGCAACGAATCCCGCTTGCATTTCAAACACACCCAAAAAAATTTAACAAGAAAGCACAATTTTTTTGGTTTATTTTCTGTTATTCGAAATGCATTTTAAGTCAACGATGAAATTGAATCATTTGACAAAAGGCAACGGGGCAACGAGCTTTATCAATTTCGCGGCACACAACATTCACCCGAAATGCAAATTATGCGTTTAGGTAGAGAGAATCTTTGACCCAACAGTGAGAGAGAGAGAGACGGAGAAAGGGAAAGAGGGGGTAAACAAATCTGTAGAATCATCAGCGACTCACAAACAAAAGTGAAGAAGTTGTCGCGCTTGTTTTTGCACAAATCCGACTCCATTTGAGATGGACAACCTCAAAAAAGAAGAAGAAGAAGAAACTTCTCGAGACTGAGTTCCATGTATGCAAAAATATGCAGAGCCTATAAATCAAAAAACCGTGGCTCATTTGACATTTATTTGTGTGTTGTTGTTCATGTTGTCGTCGGTCAACCTTACTCCCTCCCTTTTCTCACTCTCTCTCTCTCTCTCTCTCTTTTACACGCACTGTAGATTTATATATGTGAGCAGACAAATATATTCATTATACTCGTATTATTCCTTTCAAGTCCAAAAGGGCTGACTGCATCGTCCAAAAATTTGTCGCTTGTTTTGAGCTGCGCTTTTTTCTTTTAATGCGTGTAACAAATTTTTAAGCTGACTTTTTTTTTTTGGGTGCAACAGAGTAAGTCATTAAGATATTTGCATGAAAATAAATTTGGAATAAACAATGTAAAAATAGTGGTAGGAATTGGAAGAGAATAAACAGCTTTAGAATTTTGACTGTAGATAAACAATAAAAAATATAGTGAAGTAATGATCGAAAAATAATAAAATTATTTCTCAAAAAAATATTTTGATTTACTTTTAAAGTAGTTAAACAAATTATACAGTGTTGTTAAGTGCAAAGACAACAACAAAATGACAAACTGCAGTGTTGTGTAACTGATTCTTATCTTGTAAGCATCCATTTGAGTGCTACAATAAATCATTACGGATATAAATAGATAGTTTTTATACCATACACAAGTTTTCCCTGCTTCCTCTAATAATTACAATTGAAGGTAGGTTTATTTTCATTACATAAAAAATTTCTTCGTTCACCAGTGTTGTAAAACACAACTGCAGTAAGCGACACGTAATACCCTGCAGAATTAAAATGTTACTCTCTAAACATACATACATCACAAATGTCACTTTTAGGCGCGCCTCGCTGTCTGTCTGTGGTGAATAATGAGTGAGTGACTGTGAATGTGAATATGAATGGTTGAGTAAAAGCATATTGAGGAGTGTATTTAGGTCTAGGTCTTCTTGGGCATTAGCAAATAAATATATATACATTTATGTATAAAAGTCTGACAAACTTGTTGTGTGTGTGTGCGTGTGTTTTTGAGTGTTTGTCACATTTCATTTTCAATTTCTCGCGTTTCGCTGACAACTTTCGTTTCATTAATTTTTCCTGCTTGAACACATGGCGTATGCGTAACGTTTCAAATATATGCGCTTATAATTATTCTTCATATTATTATTTATGGCGTGAGTAATTGAACGAAATAACTTTACGGCATAGCGTGTTACACTTGATTGATGAGCTGATTAAATGAAGCAATAAAGGAGAGAACAACAACAATAACAACAACATCAACAACAACAACACAAAAAAAAAAATGAAGCGTAGAAGCGCTTTGCATTTTCTGCATTGTTTGCCAATTAAGGTTTTGAGATGTGATAAAAATCGCACAAAACATTTGCCAGCTACTTAAAAATATCAAAAAGACTAAAGACAAAAGCCAAAAGATACAATTTGAGCAGATGCCGGGCCAACAAACGAGGGCCAAGAACGAGCAACAGCTGCTAACAGCCAACAAGAAGTCAACAAAAAGCGCCGCCAAAATGGCCCAAACCATTATGGCCAAAACCGAATGAAACTGAACTAAACTGAATACAAAAGAGACAGAGAGAGAGAGAGAGAGAGAGAGAGCAATTGGAATCTAATTTAAAATTAGTGCTTAAAGGATTGAAATAAATTTAGGCAATTTTAAGACTGACAGAAAAGCAAGCTGGCTTGCTGACTTGGCTGCTGCCCTTTGGCAATAAGAAAAGAACCTCATTGAAAATGCGTCGAGTTCTTGTTCCGGTTAGTATCGCATCCATCCATTCATCCATTCAGCAGGTGGCTTGATGCTTTGGCCCCGATAGCGTTAGGGCGACCTCAGACCTTTAGACATCAGACCCAACCAATTGGCCAAGCTGTTCTTGTTGGTCTTGTTTTTGTGTTTTGTTGTATATACATATTTTGACAAAAAGACCAAGATAATATCCAAAGTTAAGACCGTGGCTAGAAACAGATGGCAGCTGGCATACGTAATTCAGGCTCAAAGTTCTAACGTTATCAAAGCAATTAAAAGACTTTAGTAAAAATAAAGAGAGAGAGAGAGAGAGAGAGAGAGAGAGAGAGAGAGAGAAACAACAAAGCAATGACAGAATTTTAAAATTACAGATAATTACTTTTTGCAGCGACAACAATTTCAGAATGTTACAGACACAAAAATAACAACACAACAATAGATACTGGATCTAAATTATGCTACAGAAATTAAAAAGAAATATACACAGACAAAAAGTTACAAAAGCAAAAGATCAAAGAGTAAGAACAAGAAAGAGAGAAATGATCTGAGTGAGAGGCAAATTTGTATCTTGGTCATCTTTTCTATAGTGTCACTATCATCATTATCATTATTGTTATTATATTTATAATTATGCCAATTTTGTTATTTCTTTGAAATACATTTTTTTAATTTCTTAAAGCTCGTTTTCTTTTGACGGAAGACAAATTTAATAATATTAAGTTATTTTATGATATTTCAATCATGTAAAAAAAAATTATTTCTAAAAGAATTATATCACAATTTTATTTATTTTTTTTTAATTGTTAAGCTAAAAAACAAAACAAATCGTTATTGCTTTCATTAAAAAAAAAATTAAAATACATAAGACAATCGTAAAAAGTCGACTTCAGTAGGCCAAGTCTGATCTTTTTATTGCCCACCTGCGCAGGAAAAAAAAAAACAAATCAAGTTTCAATAGTTCAACATGCCCATAAAAGGTGGACACAAGCTTATTTACCGTTAGCTGAAAGCCCACACACACACAGACAACAACTTCAAGCTCAGCTGATGCCCGATTGCAGATTAAGCGAGTTGCTAATTGAAATGCTCGCCCAGCTGTCAGCTTGTCGTATGACAAATACATCTTTTCTCTTCTTTTTTTTTTTGTTACTTTGTGCAAATATTTCAAATAGAAATTTCAGCAATTAACGCTTTTAGCCAAACAGAAAGCAGTCAAAAAGATTGGTATACATACATATTTAATAAGATAATTGTTAACCCAGTTTCACAGTTGGACAGCTTAAGCGTAGGCAAAATAAGGTATACAAAAACATTAATAAATAACCATTCGATTTGCTGTTAATTCCTTCCGAAATTGATCGAGTGCTCACTGAGTTGTCTATAAATAATATTCACAGCTTGTTGCTAACAGCTTGTATCGATCGGTTAGATTCTATCGTATGGTTTTCAACGTGTCAGGATGGCCGAGTGGTCTAAGGCGCTGCGTTCAGGTCGCAGTCTACTCTGTAGGCGTGGGTTCGAATCCCACTTCTGACAAGATATGTTTTTTATTATTTTTTAATAACTGAAAATATTAAATACAATTTTTAAAATAAATTACACTAAAGACTAATACATATGTATTTAAATTTTGTTTATATTTTAATGTTACAATTACAATCACTATTAAATTTCCCATTTTTTAATAACAATTTATATACAAATATATTTAATCAAAAGTCATTCCTTTTTAATTTAAAATATTAATATAAAAAATTTTTAAATACAAATTTTATAATATAGTATTTTTGTTAACCATTATTGTATTAATTTCTATCATCTTCTTATCTTATTAATTGACAATAATTTCATAATCGTTTCATTCTCGTTTCACGCTGCAAAAACAAAAACAAAAGACTTAGGCAACGAACTGTTGTCAAAACAGACTGTGACCAAGTTCAAAGCCTCAGGAACAGGAAAAACAAATTTGGCAACCACTAAAATATCAACAACCAAAAAAACTTATGAAAGCTTCAAGAGAATGGCGTCAGGTAAATTTTAGAAAAATTTAATAAATCACTTCTGATTGCGACGCATTGTTATTTTAATTAAAAAAATAACAAAAACACGCACGCATACACAGATAATCATAACAAAAATAATAATAACGATGTTTTAGACAACAAAAGCACCAAATTGTAAGCGCGAGAGCTGAAATTGAAGCACATGGCTTAAATAAATATAAAAGAGACTCGGAACGAAACTAGAAAGGTTCAACTCGAGTGTTGTTCTAAAAGGAAGGCTGAGAGTTGGGGGTTAACGCGGGTTGGGAAGTTAAAGTAAACATAAAATTTAATTTGCTTGGCAACGATCATCATCATCATAATCAACATAATAATCACGCCGCACGAAATTACAAAATAGAAAAAACACAGAAAAAAGCGAAAATCAAAACCGAAACTGACAAAAAAAAATAATAGAGCTCAAGAAATCTAGAGATGCGAAAATAGAAATCGCGTGTGCGCTGACGCAGCAGAAACTCCCCCTCAAAATTAAAAAAAAAAAAACCACAAAAAAATACAGATCAGAACTGAAACCGAAACAGAAGCCGGGTATACAAGACAAGAAACAAATCCCGCCGTTCGCATAGTAAAAACTCAAATAGTAAAAATTCTCAACGTCCAATTCTAATTCGAGTCCGAGTCCGAGTCTGATTCCAATTCGAGTCTGAAGCACGCACATGCCATGGGCTTCTATTATATTATACTTTCTTGTTGTTTTTGTTTCTATTATATCAACGTGTTATTTCCAAGCCAAAAAGTGTGAACCAGCATGTTGTTGTTGGTGTAGTTACCATTATTGTTGTTGTTAGTTTATTACGCATCAGCATTTAACCTTGAACGTGTGGGTCAATGAACGTTTTGGCCAAAATATTCTAACGATTTTTAGTTGCTGCCAACAACAATAACAATAACAAGAACAATCACATCGAAATTCTAACAATAATAAAGTTGTGAATGCCACCGAAATTATAATATTTATATAGTAATCGTAACTGTTGCTTGGTCAAACGTTGCGTATGCGTAATATTTATATAGTTTTATTTATTTACATAGCTGTTGGCCGCATTTGGAGCACACTTTTGCGGTTTAACTCGGATTGTTGGTTAACTCTGGCTGTTCATTTAATAATTTTCATTCTTGAGCCTTCTTCATGGTCACTCTGTTTAATAAAATAGTAAACTTTTATAAATACAAATTTAGTTCATATTTTCCTTTTATTTATTAATATATTTATTTATTTAATTATATTTCTTAAGAAAAATTTAATTTCATTGTCTGTAAGTCTGTCTTTTATCTGCTTTATTTGCTTTTTTAATTTCTATTCTAAATTTTTCACTTTTTTTCATATAATTTTCTTTTATTACAATTCTCAGCCTCTTTACGTATCCTATGCCTCAGTCTTTGGATTTGGCACGTTTTCGTGGTTCAATCATTTAGTGTTTTGACTTTAATAACGCTTTTAATATTATTTATTATTATTATCTTATATTTAGCTGTTTTTGTTTCAATTTTGGGCAATGCCATTTTTGCTATTTGTACTTGAAACACAAGCTACAGAAATATCAACAACAACATCAAACAACCACTGCAAAATATATTGCTGCTTTTTTCCTATTTTTGTATTATTTACTATGAATTTCAATTGTATTGTCAATTGTGGGATTTCCCCTGCCGCCGCCTCTCGCCACCCCCTTTCAGGTATGACTACAATACGGCACGGTCCTACAATTATTTTCGATTCGCATTGACGAAAAAATACGCGACTCGTACTTGAATTATTCGTATATATATATATATATATAGAAGTGAGTGTGTGACTACAGATTCGAATGATTCGTACAATTTGTATAGCTGAAACGAGTGTATAGACTCCAATATCTGAATATATTCGCATTGTAGTATTGTTATTGTGGCTTTGCCTTCATTATTTGCAATTTTTTCTTTTGTTTTCTTAGTCAGAAAGAGAGGGAGGGTGAAAGAGTTTGGAAGTGATAGAGTGAGAAGGAGAAGTTAACGCGCTTCAATCAACACGTGTTGAAGACCGTCAACTTGGGATTGTAACCTGTAGACTGTTGTAGCCCATATATCATATTACACAATAGACAATAAACTCGCACAATGCGGGCTTCAACTTAAGCTAAAGGTAAAGGTCAACACTTCCTTTTTGCGTTTTCTGGCGGTTTTTTTTTTGGCTGTTCCCCACAGTGCTTAATTTGTTTTGCCAAAGTATTTTTTTTAGCATTGCAAATTTACCGTTAAAATTTTAATTAAACTCTGCACTTGATTGTACACTATTTGATTTAATTTATTTAATTACCGTTAAAAAAAGACATCAATCTAAAGTACTGGGCCAGCAAGGTCAGTGTTAAATGCGGAAACTGCCAAATTAGGGCGATATTGCCAGAGAATTCAAGAATTAAAAAAATAGTAGTCCTTAGCAAATTTGAAAATGCAACTCAACATGGACAAAGAAAGAATTTTTAAGGAATAATATTAACAGTAGTAGAAATTTTGAATGCATCTTATTACTTTCCAATTGTTTATTAATTTAAAAAATATAAATAGATTTTATTGAAAAAGTTAATTATAAATAAACAAAGATAATTTATTGTTTAACTCGAGTGTACATATATCCGATATTTTGAGCAATTTGCTAATTATTGTATCAGATTAATGAAAATTAAAATAATATCTGTACAATTGTGCCAATTATTGGGCATAATCTGCGTTTTGTGGCTTCGTTCACTACTTTTGAGTATTAATTTTTATTTGTTCAATTTAAACAATAAATGCGCAGGCTGCGCTTAACCTTGTAACATTTTTTCACGCTGTTTTCTAAACAAGCAACGAGGCAAGTGCGTGCTTTTTAACAATTTATATATATACATCTTTAAAAACATTTTTATTATTATTATTTGTTTAGCTTAATACTATTTTTGCTTTTGCGAAGGTTTCGTGAAATACTCAAAAACAACAAAAGTAAAAAGACAACAGCAACACCCACTACAAAAAAAAAAAAAAAAAAAAACAACTTCAACTTGATGTCGTTTTTTTGCAGCGTTTTTGGCGCGTTTTTAAAAGCCATATAGAAATGCTGCACGAGTTTAGCCTTCGGTCTGTCCATATAAAAAATGCCTTGCGGTTAAACATGGCATAGTTTCATTTGATTTTATTTTTTGCACTCTTTTACTTTTACTTTGTGTCTGGCATAGGCTTAATTTTCGCATATTTGTTGTTGCTGTTTTCTTTTTTATATAATTATGATGATTAACTTGGCTTCAATTGAGCTCCAGTTGAGTTCAGTTAAGTCTGAAGTGAAGTGTGGCGCACAATTAAGAAATCTTTATAATTGCACCACACACTCCATACCACATACTACATACCACACATGCCCCGCCCACACGGCACAGCTGCCTGCCACTTTCTTTTTTAATTGCAAAAAAAACTTATACTCATATACATAAAAGATAATACTTATAGCTCCTGAAGTATCTCTTTGGGGTCTCTTCAGGGTGGGGGTTGCGAGTGTGGGTTTAATAATAATGCTCAAGGCTGTCGAGTGTGGAAACTCTGGTCCGCCATTAAAATTAAGTGATTGAATTATACGAGATTGTTTGTAGAGTAAGATTAAATCTTATCAAATTTAATGAATTGCAGCAAAAAACTAAACGAAATTATTTACTGTTTAAACAAACTTCATTCAAGTTTACTTTTACATTTATAGTATTTTATAATACTATAGTAAAGTCTTGTTTACATCCATTTATTATTGTGTTTGCAAGTCCAAAAGCATTTCCAATGCAAACAAATTCCAATTTTGCACAGTTTGTTTGCAATTTCTGTGCAAAATTTCACTTTCGATTGTCAAGAATGGAGACTACGTTCTAGTTAACAACAAAATAAAAAGACTATATATGTATATTTAGTATTACTACTACAACGACAGCTTGAGACGGTCTTATCTTATCAGCAATGCGACGGAATACACGGAATACAACAAAAACAAAAGTGCAAAAGCTAAAAAAAAATATAAATTGTTTATATTGTTGTTGCTCAAGTATGCTATACTTATATAGAAAATAATAATAATAAAAAAAGAAACAAAAATAAAAATTGTTATAGCAAAATAAATAGCACAAATGTGCATTATCAGCGACACATGCATAGTTGTTGTGTGTGTGTGTATCTGTGTGTGTTTATTTAACGCACACTCGTGTATTAACCTCAATTTGAACCGTCCGATTGTGGGGCACTGTGTTATCTCTCGCGTGGTGTACACAAAAAAAAAATAAGCTACATACGTTGACTGGCATTTTTGGCCACATTGATAAGCAGTCCAAAATAATGGAAAAAAAAGTTCAAATACTTCTCCCCATATTGATTCCCAAAACACGCATCAAGTCCAATTAGATGAAATTGTACCTGTGACAAACTAGAATAAATTTGCAATAGCTGCATTCGCAATGAATGCAAATTGAATGAAATGAATGTATTCAAGTTGAATGAACTTGTATCTTTAAACACTTCCGCACTTAACAACATTTTAGTAGACATAAGTTTTTTTTTAGTACACACCGACCCTGAACTTGAACCCGCAAAATTAGTTGAAATCATTAAAAAATCAAAATAAAAACAAAAGCTATAAAAATTAAACAAAAAGTGAAGTGAACTAAGACAAGTCGTTGCTGTATTTTCCAGTCGGTTCATGAACTCTTTGGTCAAGTGTGAAGGCTAAATGGTTTTTCAACAAAAGAAAAAGACAAAATGAAAAAAAAAATATATATATATATAATGAAAACTAGTTTTAGGAAATATGTGACCGTAGTTAGTCGCTTGTATTGTTTTGGTTTTTTTGTTTTTTAGCTCATTTACATATCGAAATGCCTAAGGTATTGAGTTATACTTGATGATATATTTGCTTTTTTCTGGTCATTAGCAGCCTCAATGATGCGTTGTGCGTGCCTTAAACAAGTTTAGTACTTTGTACTAAGCCACAACTTATTAATTATTGTCTTTTTTGTTAAGATATCAGATTAACCTTATGTATAGTCGTTCATGTGATGAAAAGTTACTAGTTATTTTTAAGAACTTCTTTAGGTGAAAAATAATTAAAGTTTATTTTAGAATATATTTAATACTACCAAAGAGAATAAAGTTAAGTTATTTAAATTCACATGATAAAAATATGTTACCTAAATATTACATTTAGAACATTTCCAAATTTAATATTAATTATTAATTCTATATTAAGATTTAAAACAAACTTGAAATAGAACATACATTTGTTAAATTGTATCTTTTATAGTCCAATCATTTTTTCTCTAAAATAAATGGTTAAATAAACTGGTTACTGTTTTCTTGAAAAGTTTTCTTAAAATTAGTTTAGTTAGCACAGCTTTAGTACTAATTTCAGCACATTTAAATGGCATTAGCATAAAAAAGAAAACTGGTAACAAACAATGCAATCCAATCAAGCGTCAAGTGAAGAATCAAGCAAGTGAAACACGTTTTTTTATTTGGCTTTGTTTCTTTATATTTATTAATCACGATAACCAGGTGGGGGGGAAAGGGTCAGATGACCGCATAAGAAGACGCCGAAAAAACAAGGGATTGTGAAAGTGACCGACTGAAAAAGGAAAAGCGAGAGAGGGAGAGAGAGAGAGGGAGCCCTTAACTAGGGCTAAGCACAACTCACGCACCATTCACCTGAATAGAAAGAACCAGGAAGTAATACAACGCCAAGTTACTTTATGCGATTACGAAAAACCATTTGCATAGCTTGGAGAATGCCCCCCAAACACCACCATGCCGTTTAAAAAAAACAAAAAATAAATAATAGAAAATTTTGAAAGACTTTTTGAAGCGAGCCCATTAAGCAATAGGAAAGAAAATAGTGAAAGATACCGACTGTCTACATCGCGTAGGTGCGTGCTCTCTATCTTTTGCTGTCTCTCTGTCTAACGCACTATTGCTATTGTTTTGTCTCTCTTTCAATCGTGCTCTCTCTCTGTCTGACGCACACACATTCGTTCGGTTTTTTAGTGAGTGAGTCGGAAATGCGTGCGTTCCAAAATTTGGGTTATTATTTGTGTGTGTTGCCCTACTTTCTGAGATATTCTACGCATACACACACGCACACACACAAATATATATACACCCACACAGACGCATATACACAATTGTGCTGATTAGAATTTGTTGTTGGTGTTCAAATATTTTCTATTTTTTTGTTGTTTGCTGTGCGTTTGCCTCCAGCTCCTTTATGAGCTGCCACAAGATGCGACCGCCTTGATAAGTTTTCCCCTTCCCTTTCTCACACCCTTAGCACCCTACCCCCTTGGACCCCACATTTTGAACAGACATAATAAATGCCGGTATCACTGATAAGTCGCCTTACAACACATTTGCCCTAGGAAATGCCGGCAATTGACTGTCTTTTTGGTCAAATTCATGTGACGAGTGCACAATTTTGGTCGTTGATCTATTTTAGTATTGTTTTCTGTCTCTCTCTCTCTCTCTCTCTCTTTCACTTTTTCCATTTGTATTTTTTTCACTTTTGTTGCTCCATTTGGGTTAATTGACATATTTGGGTCAATGTTTAGTTTGCATTTTTTGTACCGATAAATAAATAATGCTTAGTTGAGGCAGTAAAGCGAATTTAGGCATGGGTACTTTCTATATTCAAGTACATACATGCAAAAATTAATTTGGTTATACGATTAATAATATTTGATAGGTAAGTTTTGACGTAAAGACATTCCATATAGTTCTAAAAAACTATAAAAACAATTAAGTTTACAATTCTCAAGTTGTTCTATTCTGAAATTGACAACTGTTAAAATATCAACTTCATGCTAAAAACGTCTAGCTTAAAATTAAAAACATTCCAATAAAGAACTTGCTTTGGTTTCAAAATTTAATTAAATTTTTCAACTGGTCGTATTTACAACTTGATTTAATTCGCTTCTACGATTTTAATTATAATTATCAACTATTGCTAGCTTAAAGTCACATAAATAGTCAGATTATAACTACCTTAAAGCAAGAGCAATCCAACTAAATGGAAACCACTCGAAAAAGCGGGCCAATGTAAGACAACACTCGTACAATTGAATTCAATATCTTAGCAAACGAAGCGCACAATGATTGTCTTTTTCTTTTTTTTTTTGTAGATTTTTTTTTTGCTCTTTGTTCTGTTCAATTTGGTTGAGTTTGGGGTTTTGAGTTCTACGTTTGCTTCATTTTTTTTGGGGTCATGTGTTTCGCTTTCTGCTGGGCTAAACAGAATTTTCCTTTACTTCACATTTTGTTCCCCCTGTTATGCATATAGGAATTAGAAATACAATACAAAACTCACTATTTGGGGGGGGACTGGCTGCTTTAATTGATGGAATGACTTTGTTTGTTGGAGGGAATTGGGAGGGATAAAATATCTTCAAGTAGCTGTACAATGGAATTTCATTACACCCCATGACGACCATCATGACGATTGCGTTTGATTTGTGCGCGTAATTGAAACAAATTCACCAGTTAGACGAAAAAAAAATACTCAATTGTTTACACCGGAAAATGAACTGTGGAAAGCTGCAAGAGTCTTGAGGTTGAATTACGATTGTTATCGATAAATTGTATCGATAGGGAGTTTATAATTTGTTGACCTACTTTTTGATACAATTTATACTGTTATTCAATTTCCTCTCTCTCTTTCTGCCTGTCTTTGTAATACTTGTTATTGGGCTTACCCGTTGACACTTAGATAAGATTTTGATTTGCATATTTGGAACATACCTGCAAGATAAGAAATGGGAAATAAATCAATTAGTTTGTTTATAAATGAATTAAATATATTTGATAGCTGTTTCTTTATAAATATTTAAACTAAATAAGGGAATTAAGATTACTTAGCTACATTTTTGTTCTATAAACTTAAAAAATAAATTTACCTACAATACAGCTAAATATATTAAAAGCAGCATAATTAAAAGAGATATCCAAGCTTATGTTTAGTTAACTCAAGTTCAATTGTAGTGAATCTCATAAAACATTTAATAGGTTTCCCATAAATATTTCATAGCGTTCCCATAAATAAAAAAAAAAACACCAAGAAATTTTTTAATAGCATCCCATAAGACTGCAATCAAGTTTTTCATCAACCTCACTATTGTTTCCTTTTTAACGTTTTTTATGATGATCACGGAACGATTTTTAACGTAAAATCGACTTTAACTGAATGTACGAATTAATATATTTGTACCTATTAATAATAAAAAATTTATGACAGTGCAAATGATGCGTCAACTAACTTTCACCTAGACAGAAAATCAAATTGCGTGTCAGCAATGGCAATGTCAAGGGTTAAGAAGTGAGAACTTTGTGGAGCTAAGTTTAGGGTAAACTATCAGGGGGGGTTACACGCGATACGCTCCAGCTGTAATTAATTAAAAAATATAAATGAACAAACCTTGCGCTCACATTTATTTATTCCTCACAGAGGTTGAGCCAAAAATGTTATTTATAAATTAGACACGCGCAAAATCCCACAAATAATGCGCGAAAATCATTTTAATGAGCTCATCAGCTTGCCAAAAAAGCAACAAAAAAAATAATTTGTTGTAAATAATCACATAAAAAAAACAATGTAGGACTACACTTTTTATGCGCTTGCAGAGAATATTCCGATTCTGTCACGAAAAAGCGGAAACTTTAACTTTGTAACTTTCATATACATATTTTTAATCTTTTAGTATTTCTCTCTGTTTTTATACTTTTTTTTCGGCAATGATTTATCAAATTTTTTTCGGCTCAATTTAATTGCCACAAAGTTCTCAATGCCATTGATGATGTGCAAAAATTATAGAAATATTATTGATATTTTTGTACTCGTATTATTGTGGCCAATTTAAATACATATTTTTTAATGCTAATTGTGGGCGCCGATTAATGTCAAGGTAACAAAAGTGAAACCAGCGATTAAAGCATTTATTTTTTATCCAATTATCAAAATGGCTACGAAAAAAATAGAAAATTCTATTTGAAGGTGTCGCAGTGGTTATTCATTAATTAATAATATATAATTTAAGAGTGTTTTAATATGTAAATGGTACTATAAAGTGTTTGTTGATATAAATAAAAAACTTTTGCACTTTAAACTATAGATATAAATTATAACAAGAAGAGTTGCGATTCTGCATGAATATGCTTTAAAAATTTAAAACCAGTTTTAATGAATATAAAGAATATTTACAAGTTTTTCCAACTAAAGCTAGATTTTTCTGGTTGGTTTTATCGATATGAAACGTGATCTTTCGATCGTTTAAACAGCCTGTCAGGCATTCTCTCTCTCGCTCTCACACTTTCCACATACACGATTGCATTGTTTTGTGCTGTTGGCGCCTTTCGCCTGGGCCAATTTCAAGTTCAAATTGTCGAGTTGCAATCATTTTTTGATTTGAATGCATGGGAAATTTATGCAAAAATCAAAATTGCCAGCAATCAGCAGAAGCATAAATCAAAATGGTAAAAAGACTACAACAACAACAACAACAATAACAACAATATCATCTGATGCTGCATTTTATAAGCTCGCTCAATTTCAACAGAAAATAAAAGCTAAAGAAAAAGTGGAAAATCACGCTTTGCTGCAGCAACAACAACTTTCACCCAAGTGACTGTTGTTGTTGCAGACGCATTTCTAGAAGGCCAGAAAGAAAGTGAGCAGCACAAGACAAGAAAGACCAGACACAAAAAAGACTCTAAACTCTGAAGAAAGTAAAGAATAAGTGAGTGAGAGCAGCGTTGAGTTTAAAGTCGAATTCAAGTTTGTGTGAGTGTGAGTGTGAGCGAAACTTGTTTGCTAAGCTGCGCTTATGAACATCGTGTTAGAAAGTTGTTTAGACTCTTTAGAATGCAGCAGCGACAGCGACTGAGGCAGAGGCAGAGGCAGCGACCGAGGCAGTTACAGAGCTGTCACTAATGGGGCAAACAGTTAGTTGAGACAGATCGGGAGCTTAAATTGTGTGTTAGTTGGTTTGTCTGTCGTCTGCAATTTAAAAGCTCTCGCGTGTGCCTTGAGAGCGCTCACCTCAATAGACACTCTCACTCACTCACTCTCTCTATTTCTCTCTCTCTCTCTCTCTTTCTCTCTCTCTTTCTCTCTTTCTCCCTCTCTCTCTGTCTCTCTCTCTTGTGTTGTTGCCTAATAAGAAAAAGTGTATTCTTAGCATTTTTTTTTTTGTTGTTGCTTATAAATATTCGTTTTGTTGCTTTCGAAAACAAATTCCTGGCACTTTTATTTCAGTTTGTAGCTAATAAAAAAAATACATATGTATGTATGTATGTGAGGTATTTATATTTATGAAAGTGTATACAACATTTGTGCATACACACTACTGACATAGTTAATGTTTTATTTTATTTTTTATTAACATATAATTTATTTATAGCAGACACTGCTGCTTAGCACAGTGGCGCCAAATAAATTTGACAGAGTGCAAAATGGAGCGTACACAGAAAGAAAAACTTTGAGATTCTGATTCAATCTCGGAATTCCTTAAATCGAGTACGAAATACTTGATATAAGCACGATTTTCTCATCAATATTTTGATTTTTGGATTTTTTTTTGTTAGAATAAATATTTTTGGTTTGTATTTGACAATATTTATTGTTGTCTTAATTTCGAATAAAGTATTTTAAACTGCATTTTTTTGTTCGTTCTATAGAATATTGTGTAACTTATCAACAAATCTGACTGTAACTAATTTCACTTTTTTTTTTCATATTTTGTTGTATCGCTGTTGTTCAAAGCGCAGCTGCACTTTGTAGCTGATTTAAAATTTAATTAAATAGTCTAGTATATAAATTAGCTGCCGCAGCCGGTTGTGTCATTAACCTATAAAAACGTGTTCGTTTAATGCACACACACATGTATAAGCAATCTAAAGCAAATACTAGTCGGCGCTGACGTTGACAGCGGCATATGCACTTGACGCACTAAGCAAAAACTAAAGCTTTGAAGAGCAGCAGCAGCGCTGCTAACGGTGACGCGGACGCTTTGCTTTCTTTACGTTTCTCATTTGATTGCAAATTAGTGCCAAGTGTACGAAAATAGCAAAAACATACTAAGAATGCACATATACAAATGCATGTTTATTAATATGTATGCACCCATACATATGTACACTGTACAATGTAGAGTGTATAAATTTGAGTGTGGGCAAAGCTTTCTCATGTTGACGTCACACACTCATGTGAGTAACTTTCAAAATGGCCGCCACATGCAGTTGCCTGCCTAATGAATTTTACATTGTTTTTCGAATTTACAAAAATAAACATATAATATAATATATATATTTTACACTGTTAAAAAAAAAACGGTTTCTAAAATCAAAAATATTTGCCTTACAAAATTATTTATTAAATAAAACATATTTAAGCAAAACAAAATAAAATAAGAAACAATTCTACAATGGTGTTTAAATATAAACTCTTCAATAAAGTTTTTTTCGGTGTACTTGCTGTCAGTTGAAATGCCAGCTGATTTTAAATAATTTATAACAACCGCTTAACAGTCGCTATAAACATTTCAAATACATTTTATATGCAAATCACAAAAGTTTGCATTGCTTTGCTTTGCTATGACAAATCGCTAGCAAAACACACATTGCAAAAAAAAAGAAGAAAATTACAAACTAAAAGTCAAAGTCGCCTGACTGTCATGCACTGCCCGGCAGCGCAGTTCGTAGTCCGCAGTCAGCGCAGTCAGCAGCAAAGCCCAAAGCCCAAAGCTTATCAATGTCAAAGCGTGAGAGACGGCGTAATTACAAGCAAACAAAATACGTAGCAACAACAACAACAGCAACAGCAAATATCTCGTTTATACAAAGTAGACACAATGTAGCTGAGAGCATGAATACAATTTTTGTGCACGCCATGTAACAATAACAACAACAACTACTTATGTGTACTATTACTACACCTAGAGAAAAATGCTGCACAAATTTTAATGCTCACACTTTAATTTTACTATTATTTTTTAATATCAAAATAAACTTCATATATTTTCGATTTTAACTTGAATAAAATTTTAAAAATTATATGATACACATTCGATTTGATTACGTTTTAATTAACTTTGAGTCATTTTTAAAATAAATAGAATTCAACTAGAAAATAAATATGTCATTTTTAATATAAAGTGTTTTATTACCATTGAGTTTATTCTTAGTTAAATTAAGTTAATATTTATTTTAACATTGTTTCTGGTTAAATCCAGTATTGAAATATTTATTTTTTATATGCAATTTTCTCCAAGTGTACAACTACATAAGCAACTACAACAACAAGATGGCTGTGTCTCTGTTAATCAAATGAGCGCGCGAGTCCATTTCAATTAGCGCGTCGCGGCCGTGGCTGAGGCACCGACTGCGACTGCGACTAGCCAGAGAGAGCAAGAGAGCGTTAGCAATGAGAGCGCAATAGTTTTTACGCTCATTAGTAGGCGCTCATGTTGCTGCTGTTGCTGCTGGCGGTACGCGATTCTTGGCGCTTGCACACGAAGTGCGCTTCGGCGTGTTCGCTTGATCGCGAACGTCGATAACTGACAACGACGATGGCAGCACAAAATCATTGACCTCATTTTTTTTCGTCATGCGAATACACGCACACACACATACGAAAGATACTTAAGTATATTTATATGACAAATAGCTGTTGCACTTGTATGCGAATGCAAGACTTAAAAATCGTCAACTGAACTGACAAAGTTAGCAACTGTTATCGTTCGCTTTTTAATGCACTCATTTGCTGTAGGTAAATATTGCGTATGTATGTGTTTATGTTATTTTTATTTTTGTTGTTGTCCTTGAGCTTAGGATAGAACTAAATTATGTCATATAATAAAAAGCATCGAATAACAGCAACCCTAATAAAACGACACTCACCACCCCTTAAAATATCTCAAATCTCATTCGGAATTTACCAAAAACTCATTGCGAATGCGAACAAAAGAAATGCAAATAATAAGCTCTGACCGGGCAAAACAATTGTGCAAAAAGCACGCACACACGTCGTAGCAGAGGCAACAGCAGCAGCGACAGCAGCAGAAGCTGACTTTGGGCTGGCCCTGTGTTTACACCGGTAACAGCTTCAGACAGAGTCCGACGTCAACGTCAGCGTCAGCGTCGTCGTTGTCGTTGTCGGCATCGTATTGCTGTCTGCAGGGGTAAGGTCATGTACTTGAGCTTGCAATGCTTGCAATGGCACGTAAAACTGTGCAGAGAGACTGAGAGTGAGAGAGAGAGAGAGAGAGCGGGAGTGTAAGATGTAAAGTGGTGCAGTCATATGCACATTGACAGCTTTGTCCTTGCGGTTTACTTTTTTTTTTTTTTGGGCCTGCACCAGTGACCCAAATTGCTCAAAATTACGAGTTGAGTTCAAAGCCACTCAAAATAACCGTACTAAAAGCTACAGCTGTTATTGAGGTGCTCTCAATTCGAAAACGATTGAGATTGTTTAGTAAAGAAAGTTAGCTTGTGATATATATATTTTAAAAAATACTAAAACGCATGTATTATTGGCATTCATTTAGTATTTCCTCATGATCATTTAAAGTGAATTGATAATCGTTTATTAGTTTATGACTGGTTTTTCAGTATACTTCATTTTAATAAATTAACATACTTTATGAATAAACATAAAAAATATAATATAATCTTGTCATCAATTCCCGATCTTGTTCTTAATTAAAAAAGTAACTGGCTTGCATTTAGTAGGGAAGTATTTAAAACTTGAAATTAAAAATCTTTTAAAACTGCATTTCAAAAGACTTTTAAATCTTATTGAGTTTTAAAGAAAATCTGACAAGATTTTACAAAAATATTCGTTTTTATTTTTGAAATATCTCTTAGAACATGCTTTTAAGAAGCTGTATATATTTAAATTTTTAAGAAAATCTGACAAGTTTTTACCAAAATGTATGGAAATAAGCTTGTAAATAGATGTAACTTTTTTTTTTTCTAAACCATTACATGACCTGACCATGACACGACTCTGACAATGTCGAACAGAACAGGGATATCGAAAATAACCGTGTCACCGTGTAAGGGACGCGACAATCTATCGATTTCCGGCAACAGCAGCCCTGTTCCTGAAACTGCATGCCCCTGACATCAGACAATTGGGTCACAGTATATGCAAATTGGCCTGAAAACGCTCTGACCCGGTTTCCACTTGCCAGAACGAGGACGAGGACGAGGTCATTTGTCCCAGCCGAAGGTCAGTTAGGCAACAGCACTAAACTCTCCTGACGTCATTGAGTTGCATCGACGTGCAACAAAATGTTGCAGCACAAGAGGTAAAAATCTTCCGAGTTGCGTTGCAAGTTCAACAGCAGTTTTTCATTTTTCCCAATTCTCGATTGTGTACAACGGGAAGGGGGCAACTAAATATAGAACAGCTTGAGGTAGGTTCAAGTTACAACACCCGCCCTTATGGTTGCACATTGCCACTGAGTATATATGTATGTGTGTGTGTGTGTGGAATGCAGCCTTCCATGACGCAGCCTGATAAAGTCCGAAACAACGAACAACAATAATTGCAAGCATGTGTGTGCATCTGTGTGTTAGTATCTGTGTGCTTGTATCTGTGTGTTTTGTTGATTGTTGCATGGACCTCTTTAAGTGCTCAATTCCCCCTGTTGTGGCATGCAACTCATAAAAAGCGCATCATAAAATGGGCATAATAAAATTTAATTAGTGCAACGTACATCAACTGTAGGGGGCGTGGCACAAGTGCGTTGAGATGGCAAGCAAAAAATAAATAATTAAATATGTTGTACTATAAATTTAAAGTTACGATCTTAGTATTGAAAGTATGTGGATAGCTATAGCAAAAATGTCTAAAACTTGAGTATTATTATTTTTTAAATATTTAAATAATACTCAAATTGACATTACCTAACATTAAGTTAATTTTAAGACTTTAAACTTTAATTTTAATTAAACCTAAATTTGTTATATGTTTAGTTATGAATTAAAATTAGTTATAATAAAATTTAGTTGTTATGTTTACACCACTTTGTTTATAATTGAATTTAAATTCTAATTAATTATTATTTCTTGATGGTTCTTAGTCGACGTTAAAAAAAATAATAATAATGATATATATATTTTCGGAATTGTTATATCTTAAATTTCCTTAATCCTATCACTAAGAACTCTGTTATTATTTTTTCGAAATATTTACAACTAAATAGACTTACAGATAAAATGGATATGTAACTTTTTTTTTAAGATATTGATTATAAAAGATAATAATGTGTTGTATAAAGACATATAATATTTGGAAAATTTAAAGCTTATCGGACGCTCAACCAACCAACATCTTGACTTTCCCTATTATTTCTCTTTAAAAATCTTTTCTTGGTATTTTTTCGAAATACTTAAACTAAAAGTAAAGTGCACTTTGTGTTTATAACACTCGTATTATGTTGATAACCCACTAACCTGATGAAATGGAATTTGCTGAATCACTTCGCGGCGTGTGTTGCATGCCCATGCCCATGGGTCCGCCCATAATGTTGTTGTTGTTGTTGTTGCCAACAATTCCTGTTGTTGGTCCGCCGAGTCCATTTGAATTGCCATTCGTGTGATGTAGCGAATTGAGGCTCATGCCACTCATGATGCCGCCCATGACACCTGCCCCATTCTGTTGCTGTTGTTGTTGCTGTTGCTGTTGTTGCATGTTGGGCGTTGTTGAATTGATGAGACTGTGACCATTTTGTTGCAACTGTTGCATGCCATTAACCAGACTCCCCATATTATGTCCATTGGTCAATGAGCCCAGATTTGTGGCACCGGGAACATAATGTCCATTGCCATTCATAGAACCATTACTATTGTTATTGTTATTATTATTATTATTAATATTATTTGTGTTATTGTTGTTGTTGTTGCTGTTGATGGGTATTATGGTTGTTTGGGGTGGCAGCGTGCTGGAACAACCGTGCATGGCGACTGTGATGACACCCTGTTGCTGGCCATTTCCATGCCCCAATGTGTTGCCATTAACATTGCCATAGACGCTGCTGGCATCGTTGCCACATAGCCAGAGCTCCTGTTCACCATAGTCATGGGAGTCCAGCGATGAGGGCGACATATTAATGCCCGATGGCAGGACTAATCCATTGCTCGAAGAGGTCACCTCCGAGGAGGATTCCTCCTGTATGCGCAGGAAGCCGCCATTGTTCGACCAGCGTCGTTTCATCATTTGGTAGCCGATGGTCGCCGTTGTGCTGCTGTTTTTAATTCAACTTCCTCTTAAATAACCTGCGGACAAATTGTGTCCCTTGTCCTGAATTTCTCACTTCAAAGATACGTTCCTCTTTCTGTAGAGTTGCTTTTGAAGCGACCTCTTTGAGGATTCTCTTCTTTGATATAGATTCAATTGATTTTTCTGTATATATTTTGTTTTTAGTATTTTTTACGCACTTGCTTGCGTTCAAAATACATTTTTATGGCGTTCTTCGAGCGTCTTTAACAATCAAATGCTGCAAAATGAAGATTTGTTAGTCCCACACTTTTGATTTCGTCAAGCTAGGCAAACTCGTTCACATTTTGTGGTCAGTTTTCAAAAAGAGAAAAAAAAAATAAAAACACTTCCTAAACTTAAACAAGTTCAACGCACTTCGCCTCGGAAGCTCATGAAATTTTCATTTTCATTTAATTGCAAATTTTCGCCTTGCCTTGAACCCGAAAAAGCAACAGAAATATAAAAAAAGAACAAAAAAAAAGAAAATAAAAAATTAAGTAACCACAACAGAAACTTAATTAATTTCGAAACACAGTCAAAAGAAATTTATATATAAATCTAATTTCCAGTTGTGTTTAAATTAAACACGAGTTTCAGTTTATTATCTTGCTGACATCTTTTTATTTTCAAGAACTGAACCAGTTCTCTTCTTTCTTGAAACAATAGATTGCAACTATTGATAAAAAAATTCTCAAAAATTTATTATCATATGCATAGACCATAATTTTGTACGCAGCCTTAAATTAATCAAAGTCAAAGCCATTCCTGGAAATGTCAACTAACCAACTAAAAGTTGTCTAGTTCTCAGACAAAAAGAAACGAGCAGGGGTAATAGATCTTTATCCCATTCCTTATATCCTACTCGTAGTCTATCCTATTAATGATTGTCAATCAATCAAATTTTCAGCATTTTATCAACAAGTATTACTACAACTAATCAATTTTATTTCCCTATTTACCGATAGAAATAAAAAAAAAAAAAAACTACGTTATTGGATGGGGTTGGACCCCGAATAGTTTGGAATTTTATGTATGTGTCTATCCCTTGAATTTGTACACTTGTCGCACTTATCTAAATATTTTTACAATCATTTGTTTACACATTTGTATGTTCAGTGTTTTTTTTTACTAACTCAAACAAACAAACGTCGCCATGAAAAATATTATGGATTGTTGAATAGGAAGTTACGACAGGCGGAAAGGTGAGACATTCTTAAAAAAAAAGACGTGCAGTCTATGCAGTTTCATAGATAACTTGACATTCTATAGTTTTGTTGAAGTTCCAGAGAGAAGTACTATAAGTTTGTTACAAATTTTGACTTAAAAAAAATTTCAAAATTCGTTGACTTTTATAATATTGTTATGATGAAAAGATAATGAATCTAATATCAACTAAAATATACTATGATTATTTTTATAAATCTTAAGTTTCATTGATTAAACTGAATAAATAACATTAGATTTCTTTATTTTTCAATCATTTTCTCTGTTTCGCAATTTTTCAAAAATGCAGTTACTTAATTATTAAAGCTTGCTATTAATAGAAATCATTAACATTGCTACTACACTCATTATATATAGATCCAATTGTCAATTTAATTAAGTGTTGTCACAATTTATCCTAATGGGATTGCAATGTTTCATTACAGTGTCACACAATTGTAATGCGACTAATTGAGAGGCATTTAATTAGTGAAAGTTGTAGTAGAAAATAAATTAATGCAACAGGTTTTTCTTATTATTTATTTTTGGTCATGGTCACCGTCTAAGTTGACCCTATCATGAGGATTGCAGTTGAGTCATTTGTGAGATACTCAAACAGGTGATTCATCTGACAGTTGAACTTAAAGTTGAGTCCAAGTAAATACCGGCAACAACAACAACAGTAAGTTAAGTTAATAAGCAAAAGTTTTCGAACGATTTATTTTGTTCAAAGCGCCAAAACTGGTTTTTCAGACATATTGCATACGAGCGAGCGAGAGAGACGTAGAGTTAAAGCAGGGCTTGCTATTGCCATCTTGCTTGCGCAGGCAGCTTAGAACAAAAATTCAGCAACAACAACAACATACACGACCTGTCTCTAAGCTTTCAAAATATGGACTGAGCCGACACAGAACAAGAGAGCGTCAAAAGAGAGCGGGAGAGCGGCAGTGTGTGGTGAGAGTAAGGGCTTTTGTGTGCAAGTCAGGCAGACAACTGGTGGGTGTGTGGCAGAGAGCAAAGGGAGAGTGGGAGAAGGAATGGAAGAGGGGGAAGGTGGTGGCAACGACGCGACGGGAGGCAAACACATTGCTGAGATTTTGGCCCGCATTAAGAAAAAAAAAAAATAAGAAACACGTAAAAACCTGTCGCTCTCGACGTATTTCGTTCAATACAAAAAAACAGGTTGTTCTTTGCAGTTGTTGTTGTTGTTGTTGCTTTTGCTTTGTTGTCTACAAAAATCTTGCCCAGAAGCCGCGCCGCAGCAGAAGACGCAGCCAGTTTACACACACACATACACACACACTACACGCACACACATATTTGGATATACATATATACTTAAATGTGATATATAAACGACATTTAAGGCATTTTTATAGCTTTGCGTGTCTTGTTTTTGCTTTTGTTTTTTTTTTTGTTGCTTTCTGCGCGTTTTTACCATCTTTTTGTTGTTGTTGTTGTCGCTTTTAAAGCAAAAACAACAAAGCCAAAAAGCAAGTGTAAAAAGGCAAAAGCACAAGACGCAGACGCAAACGTCTTTGCCTTTCTATCTCGCCATCTCTCTCACGCTCTTTTTCTCTCTCTCTCTTCCTCTTTCGCTCTCACTCAGTACTCGTGTAATTACCTCAGCATGTAAAAGTTCTTACTTTATTTTGTGTGTAATTTGTCAGCGCTTCTGTTGTGAAATTCGTATTGTTGTTGCTGTTGTTAGTCAGCAATTTGTTACGCGTGTAATGCGTTTGGGCAGCGTGAAGCTTAAAGCTTCAAGCGTCAAGTTTCAAGAATGGCGGTTGTATAACAGTGCCAGGAATGGATCAGGGATCGTTACGTCATGAGAATCGCAAAGAAGGAATTATAAAAACTCCAAATTTTGATTGAAGAACTTAATAATTGCAAATAACAGATTTTAAATGAAAGAGTCAAGCTCATATAAAAAAAATTACTTTAATATTCTGTAGAGCTTAAGCTTTTAATTCAAGTTTTTCATTTTTACATATTTGCTAGAACAAACATTGGAATTATGGTTTAATATAATATTCTCTCTTCGACATTTTTCTCCTAAATTCCTGAAATTCAAAGTCCTTTCTATTTAGAATTTCTCCATTCAACATTTATAGAGTTTACTGCATATTGAACTCCTTTTGAATAATTGAACTATTCGGAAGTATTCACAAGTATGTCAAAGTCTGGCACGCGATTGTCATTTGGATTGAGGAAGGAAAAGCAAAAGAATTGAAGGTATTCAAGTTTCCCATTCCATTCAATACGAAAGGCAATAAAGTTTATTAACAACGGAAGGAAGGAAAAAAGGGGTTGTCACTCTTTGCAGGACATACGTAGCCCAATTGTTGGAGCGCAAAAAAAAAAAGAAAAGGGAAAGAAAAACAATTAAATTTCCGCTTGCTGGGCTTGTCCAGCTAAGCAAAGGCTCCCATTAATAGGCCTACGATATGCATAGACATACACTCACAGCACACACACACTGTGACATGTGTACACACATGGATCCTTTTAATTTCCTGCTGTTATTTTTATGCACGTTGTGGAAACGCCGCGTGATTTTTCCATTTGCCAACATCTTGACGGGGTATGAGAGGGAGCTACTCTCTGTCTAACTCTGACTCTAGCTAGATGTATACATATATATATATATGTGTGTGATGCACACATGTGGCATATTCCCATAAACAAAACACAACTGTGACATGTGTCACATGGACATATACACACACATACAGAAAGAACGCTTTGCCTTGCCTCAAGCAAAGTAATCTAATAATAATGCACAGGGAGAAAGAGAGCGAGACATGGGGAAAAGTGAGTGAGAAAAAGTGTTCACTACTTTGAGCTAATGTTTCTCAATGAAAATACACAACAAGAAACGTAGAAAAAAAGGCTTTTATGCCCATACACTAATGACTGTCATTGAAATTGACTTCCTGTTGGGTTTTTGTGGACCAAAACCATATAAAAACATGTGTTACATATTATATAGATGCTATATGACTAGACATAGTGGGTATATTATGCTATATCAACTTTGAGATGATAAAAGCAAAGAGTAAATTAATTCTTTACTCAAAAATTCTTTTTCTAAGCATTGTTAAAAAAATAAAGGAATACAAATAATATTGAAAAAATTATATATCTAGATTAATATGAGTATATCATCGAAATCTTAGTAAATCCAAGTCTTAGACATTTTCTGGACCTACGAAGCCTTATCATTTTTTTTCGCTAGGTATTTACTAGTCTATCAGCTGTATAATATAAAGAATGCCGTATTTGCTTGATTTGCTTTTACCATCTGGCAGGTAAACAAATGAAACATGTCAACTGTTGCATCAACTCTTGGGTCTCAATCATTATGATGGAGTGTTATGAAGTTTTGATCGAATATGAGTTCAGATACAGGAAAGTTCTTCAACTGACACTCGAAATTCATCAGAAGCAGACCAAAAACACAGTTGACCTCGTTTTATTTTCTTTCTTTCTTTCTGTCTGTCTTTCTTTTATGGTTTGTGGTAAGGGAACTTTTGTTTTTGTTTGCAGTTTCTCTGCTTCTTCTTCTTATTTTTTGGCCCCTCTCGATGACTGAGTGCAAACACACGTGCCCAAAACTTTAAAGACCGAAACCCCAAAAAACCGCACACAAGTATATACCATATAAACACATATATATATATAGTATAAACACATATATATAGTATATTGTCCGACTGACAACTTAACGGTTATATTTTCTGTGTGCGTCTCTCGTTATAAACACATAAAAAAAAGGTATAAAAAAATAACCCAAGACAAACTGGTTGCGCTTTACTTTTCCGCGAATTTTTTTGTTGGTATTGTTTTTAATTTTTGGTGTTTTGGTTTCTTATGAGCTTTGCTGATTTGGTTAAACGTAAAAAATTGTGCCATTCAATTGACACATATTGAACACTCGTAAACAGCTTAACAGGTAGCTAAAAAACTCGGCAACAGGTGAACCTACATATAAAACTACTCAAACCCTCATCAAACTCAGCCAATAGTTATGGCTATTGCTTTTTAATATTTCACATATCTTCTTATATATTCAATAAACTTTTTATTGATTGAACACAGCTGTGGGTTCTCAGTAGGCTTATGCTTATGATAATACCATTGGGAACTCAGAGAATGCTATAAAATCATTTGCATGTAAGTCCTTTTGCCTTAATTTCTGCATTAATAAATGTCCGCCTCAAACCAATTAATTGTAAAAACAAGCAGAAAAATAAAGTTTCTGGTATACAACGAAACTTAAATACTCTAACCATAAACACAGAGATATTTCGTTGAACTTTGTAGAAGTTGTTCAGAGATTTTGAATTAACACTATTTTCATTTCAGTAGATAGAAAAAAACAGATATATATCTTTATTTTATTTATACTTTTTTATATTTAATGTCTATAAATATAGTCTCAATATTCCTACTAGCTTTTAGACTTGAAAAAAAATTAAATAATTTAACTTTCAGTTCAAATTTTCAGTTTTTGCATCTAGTTCAGTTCATTTCCTTTATATTTTTTCTTGCTTCTAGTCCTTATTTATAATTATTTGTTTCCTTCCAGCTTCATAATATTATAGATATACCCTATGCATAGGCATAAATAAATTTTATAATGGTCAACTAATGTTTTCAGGCCCTCCTTTTTTCTGAGTCTCCTTCTCTTTTTCTCCCACAAAAAAAAATTTAAAAAAAATCACTTTTAAAAAGAGATTTATGGCATTGTTTTGCGCAATTTTCAGCTTTTTATGAAATGAGAAAAAAAGCACTTAATTGCTAGAAATTTTGTGACAAGACACGCGTTTGGATTAACGCTGGAAGAATTAACAATTCATGAAAATAAAATGAAATTGATGTAAGCACTGGCAGATGCGCTGTAATCAGATAAACTGTCTATTTATTTTTTAAATATATCGATGATTTTACAAAAACTAGGAAATAGTTTTTAAAATATTTGTCAAAATTGAAGAGCAATCACAAATCAGACAGTCCTTTTTAAGAAGTTATGAAAATATTTACAGGGTATTCACATTACTAGCAGCAAATTCAAATATCTCAAAATGCAAAGAAAATAAAAAATCATTTATGTTGCTACTGAAAGACAAGCGAATAGATTTATTTATTCAAGTTCTTTGCACAACGTCTGGCGCACTGACACAAATTATGCGAAAGCAATAGAAATAAAAACAACAATATAAGAATCAAATAGCGGTATATCTTATAGATACAGATACAACCACAGCTACAGTTATAGACATTGTCATAAGCAAATTGGCAGCAACCTTGAGGCTTTTCAAAAACTATTCAATAATAAATATAAATATCAATAATACTCGTATTAGTTGAATCGAATGCCAAAAAACCAGCCAAAAGACTGCGCTTGAATCATTTCCTTTTCCGGTTTCGCGGCGTTTCTTTTTGGCGGCTCATTTTACTTCTTTTTGTTGCTTTTTTTGTATGTTATCGATTTGCATTTATTATCAATTTAATTTGCATACGACATCAGGTCTGACCTTTTGGAAAGTTCTATAAAAATAGTCGAAAATTTGAAAATTAGTTTTCGACGGAAAGTAAAGCAAATCTAATCTGAAGAACTCGACATGTCTTAATCAATGCCTTTTGTCTATTTACATAAATGTATCTTGAAATTTGCAAATGCAAATTGAATTGCAAATCAAAACTGGTTCCATATTAAGTAGAAATGATAACACAAACTGCTTGAAAAAATGATAATGAATTCAACTCATGTTGGACACATTTCGATGTGTTGCTTTTCAATCAGAATCCGAATTAAAACTATCAGAAACTAATATTGAATGTCTACTCTTTTAAGGTAGATCACAGTAGTTTATCGATATTCCACATATTTTTAGTTTCTTCCTTTTTTATATCTATATTATTTCATTTACAAAATGAGCTATCATTAATTTACTCTGTTATTTTTGCACCTTTTACGCGTGTCTCATTAATTATATAAATATTGGCAACCAGAAAATAATAAAATGCTATACGAGTATGTGAACTTTACCATATGTATTCGTATAACAGATTATAACAGTTTACGACCTTGAGTGCTGTTTTGTATTGGTCAAATGCTAACCAAAAATTATAATTAATTCATTTATCAACGTTTTAAGTATGATTCATATAAATCTGGTTTAAAATATTTGAGTTAAGTTGAGGTCATTAGCTTCTAAAGGGGGTACTGAAGACAGGACACTAATACCTTTAATTTCGTATTATTTTAATATATTAAATGAGGGATAAGTTGTAGATACATGTGGAAAGTCCATTGGTATCGACTGCGAAAGTGTTGACAACCCAAGTTGCAAGTGGATTGTGGATTGTGGACTGAGCAATGTGAAAGCGTTCCATTGAAACTCGTTTCGAGCGCCGCGCCGCTTTTATGGCAAAAGACTTTGCTAATTAATGCCACACACACAGACACAAAAAAATATATACATTGTAGTTGCAATCGCTCTGGTTTTTCCAGCGACAGATAAAATTAAAATTGAAAAAATAAGAGCTGCAGACTCGCATGCTGCACAATGAATGTGCAGACAGAGAAAGAACTGCAAACACTCGCACTCATTCACACTCAAACACTCACACACACATCATACTCACAGACTCACATTCACACAGGTAGTCAGAGGAAACGCACAGAGCCAAAAACAACTGAACCAACTGACAAGATAAGACACATTGGACACAATGAAAAAGGGAACCTGTTTGATGTGATATGCAATTGTCTGCCTTTTCTTCTGCTTCCTCTGCTTCTTCTTCTTTTAAGGGTAGTTTATGGTTAAGAGAATACCTGTATCTGGAATAAGTACTCTACTCTGCCGTATGACTCATGACGCTGTCAGTCATGGGATGCTGTTGTGATCTAAAAAACTATAAAATTGACTTATTGATTGGACTGTAGTGCTAGTTACATTGAACCAGCATTGACCCAGAGACAGGTGTTTGATTGATTTGAGTCATTGGGGGTCAATTGATTGTCAGGGTAACTAGGAAATAGTTATAGCTAACTGTTTTAAATGTTACATCACACTATTAGGCAAAATTTTTAGTTTATAGCAATTGCCAGCTTTATAAAGTACCCTATATATTAATTTGAACGTTTCCATTACTATTTTAAAGACATTTTAAGCTTTGATTAGTGTTGCTATAAATTTTTATAGCAACCTTAAAAGTGTACTTTATTAATTATGATGTTTCTATCATTAAGTTTAATACGTGTTAAACTTAGATTAGAGTTGCTATAATTTTATAGCAAGTTAGAAATGTGCAAAACTGTATCTATTTATTTTGTTAAACATTAATGAATGGCTTGTATAGCTTATCAAAGCTGCTATAAAATGTATGACAAATAATAAAGTAGTGCAAAACGTAAATTTATGACTTGGCAAGGCTATAAAAGTTGCCATAATTTTATAGAAATTCATTCTAAGTCACAGAAATGCGAAGATCAGTAAAGTAACTGCCAAAATAGCACACTGAATGATTTTTAGACAGAGACGAGCCCATTAAAATCAGAGTTTATCAATGCAATGCGAGAAGAACACTTTGGAATGTCCGCCTAAAGCAATACATTAACACATACACACACATGTGCACACACACTCACATCAACACATATCTATTTGCATAAAATGGCATTAAAATTTGCCATTTTGCCAACTTTAATGTACCATAAAACAAACAAGCAACAACGCCATAGGAAACAAGTAACTTTTTTCTCTTTCCATCTCTATTTTTTTAGTACCAAGAAATTGTAGCAAAAGAGAAATAGCAAATAATTTAATGTGCAAAAAAAAAAACAGAAAAACTTGCAGACAGGTTGCTTTGTCAGAAGAACCACAGACCCTACCCTGTAAGCGGAGCTTAAGCATTATGACTAACTACAGCGAGGGAGGAGTTGGAGGAACGAGGGATAGGTGGAGGGACTCCTCAATGCGACAGGCAAATTAATTGCTAGAGAGCCAAACTAATGTGGGCCTGGTTAATGTGGCTTTTGGGATCATTAGGCGCCTAGAATTAGGCAATAGAAATGAAAGCAGAGCACCAAGCACATTTTTAATACTAATTGAAAAAAATAAAGAAAAGACGAAGAAGACTGTAATAAAGTAAAATGAATAAGGAGATAACTAAAATACGTAGGAAAAACTAAAGACACGCGCCGCATTTTTTCTATTTTCTATTCAAAACAATTAGAAGGGAATCGTGTTCATTATCATGATTAGCATACAAAAACAACATGATTATCATTAACGTCATTCTTGCTTTGTGTCCTTACACCACAATTGTGGCTATCAATTTTTCTTTTTATTTTGTTCGCCTGTCCAGTCACAGGGACACGACGTTTGATATGTTCCTTTCCTCCCTTCTACCATCAAATTACTTATATTACAATTCTTTTGTTTGCTTCATTTAATCCATGGATTATAGGTAACGGTAAGGTAAAGACCTTAATTGAATACTTTAATAGTTAATGTGAATTCGTAAATTCTCATTAATAATGCATTCAAATTGAGTAAAAAGACAATTCTATTATAGGTAAATTATTATATACTGTTATAAGATTAATACACAGTTTAACTTCTCTAAATATTTGTTCTGCTTTAATTCGCTTCTCTAATTCAAAAAACAACACTGTTAAACTTCTCCAAAAAAATTACCCCTCTGGCAGATTAAAGTATACAAATATCTTTTATAGTGTATCTATTGCCAAGAATTTTATAAATCAAATCCCACTTAAAAGTCAATAAGCATCGCAATTTATTTATATGTTGGTTGCCAATTACATGTCCAAGTTGAAGCTCAATATTCCACTTATAGCTACGCAATTTGTATCTGAGGGATACATTTGTACAGTGCGAATGTGTGTGCGTTATTGTACATAAAAATAAATTTACATTTCAGCGAATGCGCTTTAATTGGCCGTCTGTCAGTTGTCATGACAATAATTAATGTATTACCAATTTATGTACATAAACATGTGTATTTTGGGGCCTACATCATTGTATCTGTATCTATTGTATCTGTATATCGCTTGATGCTGTGTGTGAGTTGTATGTATCTTGGCATAGAAATGGCTTCATCTTGTTTTTCTCACAAAATAACTTTTCGCTTGGCCAACATTTTTTTTAAATATTTTCTTTCGTTGCTTCTTGTTTGAACTGGACAAAATGGAAATGCGTAGCGTGTTTTTCTAGTTGGACGCATGTTCAATTGATGGAATGGTTGACAGCTCAAATGGAATCAAAATACACAAATCTCAACGAGACGACAGCTCAATTCACTTAAGAATTGGTTGTAGAATGAATTTAGAAAGTGACAAATCCATAGTTACGCAATTATAGAAACTGAAAATTCATATTTTTACTCTGATAAGTTTGTTTTTACTTTTTTATTCTTTAAAAAAATATCATAATTAATTCCGTATCTTCAATATTAACCATCCAATTTAATCCATTAATTTTATTCTTTTATTTTACTTTCTCATTATTAATTTTTTTCTTTAAGTATTTATTTTATTTTAATAAAAAAAAATGGTATGACCACAAAATATAGCGTTTCTTTACTTTCTTTCATTCATTTTCGACGAGTTTGCCAGCTTTATTTATTATTTAAAAACTCAACTCACCGTTAGCATCTATATAATGCGCCAGTTCAGCTACTAATCCATAAAGGTTGTTATCCATTTACAAAAGATATTTATATAATAATCCAAATATTCTTTTCTTTTTGTGACACTAATAATTCTTGAATTTCTTTTGCTTTTTATATGATTTTTGAGACACTGTAACTTTTGTGCTGCTTTTCAATTTGCACCATTTGTTAAAAAAGCACTTGGGGAAACAACTGTTAAAAACTGGAATCACTTTGATGCGGGCAGAGAACGAAACGAGATGAGACGAAACGAAACGAAACGAAACGCGAAATCAGTCAATCAGTCAGTTTGTCAGTTAGTCAATGAGGCAGTAGTCGGCAGACAGGCAGTAGTCGATATATCTGTATCTTCTTCTTCTCCTTTTCTCACTCTTCTCACTCTTCCTGCTCTCGTACTCCTTGCTTTGAAGACCGCAGGACATGCGTTATAATGGACTAGACAGAAGAGACAGACAAACTGTAGACGTTTGTCTGACGTCGTTGTTTGTTGTTGTTGCTCTTTCTCTTGCTCTTCCTGCTCTTCTTCTTGGCTGCGCTGCCCCCGTTGATTACGTAGCGCAGTCAATGATAAACGTTGCCTCTGTTGTTGTTGCTGTTTTGGCTGTTGTTGATGTTTGATAGTTCTCCCGTGTTTATGTGGTTGTGTGTGTAGGTGTGTTGTTGGTGGTGTGTTTGCTTTCACTGTAAAATGTTTAGATTCATGTGCGTTTTTATTTACACATTTCGTCTTCGTTTTGAATTTTTTTTATTTTTATTTTGATTCTTATAGTTTTTTGTGTTGGATTGCGGCTATTTTAAAAGCATGCCGCATGCCGCGACTTGAGTTGCACTCACAAAACTATTTTTTCCCCACAAAATATTTGAAATCGAGCAACTTTATTTGCTATAATATCTATATATATTTATCAACTTGTTCAGCTACAATGCATTTGCACTTTCTTGTTTTGGTTTTTCTTTTGTTGTATTATTATTAAATTGCACTTGTTGTGTGTTTAACAATTTTTATTGTATAGAGAATATATTTTTTGTATATTTATTTTTGTTTCAACGCGTGTTATAAACAAAAGTTTCAGAGAAACCGTTTTGCTATTAGATATTATTTTTATTAATATTAATAATTTTTTTTTTTAATTTGTTCAAAAGCAAACCGCAAATAACACAACGAACGAACGAGCGAACGGGAGAACGAACCGTTAACGACAAAGTCCAAACAAATACTAAATGTTATTGCTCTGTTAAATTCAAAATGATGAACTTCATCGAAATTCACCACGAAATCCACCACCGCCAATAAGAGAATAAGTCAGAGAGAGAGAGCCAGTGACAGTGAGAGAGAGAGCAACCCATACCAGTGCAATTAGCTCTCACAAAAGTCGAAAACGGAATCACCGCTAAAGTTAAATGTGAAGCGCAACCCACAGGCATGCTCTCACAGATACACTCACACACACATACGCTCACATAGCAAGAGCGAGTGGCTTGAATGAAAATGCCGATGCAATCGTCCGCTGCTCTTTGTATTGCCTCTCCAGCACCTTACACACACACACACGCAGTGATTCTTCCCCCCACAGCTGTATGTATGTATGTGCTTACACCCACATTCACAAATAATGAGGCGTGTCTGCATTTGTGTGCGTGCCTGTGCCATCATCGCTTTCCTTTATATTTGCCTCCTTTTAATATCTGTTTTCTTTTTATTTTCGTTGATTTTTTTTCATATGTGTGTGTGTGTTTTGTTCGCTCTGCTGTCGTCGCTGCCGCTGCTGCGGCTTCTGCTGTCGCCGCCGTCGAGTGCACAAGTGCAAATTCACACGTACATTCGAAATGTGTTCGCACAGTGGCACAAAAACGATTATAAACATTGCCAGACGGGACGACAGCTTGCTGAAGAGACAAGGGCAAATACAAAGTTGGGAAGTTGTCGACTCTGTGATGGGAACCGAGACGATGGAATTTTCTAGTATGTACATCTGTATTGTACATACATATTGATGCATATATGTATGTACATATGTATTTACATACATACTTATTTGCATACCATGCATGAAAATGAATGGAAATGGAAATTTGTAAACACAGAGCAAGTGAGAGCCAAGGGAACATAACGCTTACTTTTGAATAGTGGAGTTGGATTTGAGTCTCTTTGCATAAGTGCATATTTACATATTTATTTATGCAGTTAGAAATTATAATTAATTAGGCAATATATAGTCTTCAATATCACTTTTAAGATCTTGAGGATCTTTTATCGGCAAATTTTCTCTATTTCAAGGAGTATTATTTGTGCTTTGGCATCTTAATCAACTCTAGTCTATTTTTTACAAATAGACTAGATTAAGATATTTTTTTAATATTTAGTAAAACAAATATTATATTAGATAATACAATTATATGGTCTTCCTTCTTTTGATAATCATTTGCCCAAAAATATTCAAGAAATCTTTTAGAAAATGTTTTTGTCATTATCTACTCTTATTGAGTTATATTTGAATTTAAGCCTCTTGGATCTGCTTTCTTGTCAATAAACTGTTCTACTATACCAAACCGTAAGACCCAGGAAGCTGATATTTTCATACAACGTAGCTGAGACTATTTGATCGAGCACAACTACAAAGTAATTACTACAAATACACTTAAGTGCAGATTGTATAACTTTCCCACTTAAGCGCTATATCCTTCATAGTGTATATTAAATACAAATTGAACTAATTTCAAATACAACAAAAATAGTAACGTATCGATAACTGAAATGTTTGCCTTGAAGTAAGCAAAGTATGAGACATAGATACAAATGTATTTACAACTACAATCACACTGACAAGACGTGCTAAGACGTAATTGATGAAAGGCAAAGATCTACAACAGTAACAACAGCAACAACAACAACAACAACAAAACCCAAACAACAATAACAAATTCAACTAAAGTATTCTACGTAACGCAACAGACGGCGACGTATGAAATTGCACATTTCAAATACAATGTGGTTAAAAAGCAAGCGCAGAGCGCATACAAACAGACAAACACAAATATATGCTGACATACATACATATATGTAGATAGTGTAGAGAGGGGTGTGGTGTGAAGCCCTGCAGATAATTGTAGACAGTCTGTATATATATGAGCTTATCTGTGTTTGCTTGCTGTATGTGTGTGTGAGTGTGTGTTGAGTTAACGCTGGGCAAGTTCAAGTGTAGAATGCAATAGAGCGCTGCAAGCAGCGACTGCGACAGCGGCAGCGGCAGCACTGCAGAGAGCGAGAGCGAAAGCGTCGTCTACGCATACGCATAGAAAAAAGCCGGCAATAGGCAAGGGCAATAGGCAATGCTAGATAGTAAGAGAGCAATAGAGCGAGAGAGAGAGAGAGACAGCGTTGCAGCTTTGCAGCTCTAGCATTTGAGTGTGTGTGGTGAATTTGGCATTTGGCAGCTTTTGGGGTTGGCTAGACACATTGAACCACAAAAGTTCAAGATGAAAATACAAAATATCAACAATGACAGCTGAGTAAAGTAGTTTGCTGCCCATGGTGAGGGAGAGGGGGGGGCTCTCTCTCTCTCATAGTCACCCACTCTCTTTCGCTCTCTGCTACGTCTGTGTCTGTGTGTATGTGTGTGAGTGTGACTCCACTGCTTTGGCCGACTGCCAAACGTTCAGTAGTACACTGGAGCAGTTTGGGTGTGAGTGCAACAGTCTGTGGATGTGTGTGAGTGGGTGACTGCTTTGTGTGTTTGTGTGTGTGTGGCTGTGTATATGCATGCTTAGCAGAACGTGTGAGGGGGTCCATCATGTGCATGTCATGGCTGCCATTTGTTGGGGTAGTTCGCTGCCGGCAAATAGCAAAAAAAGAAAAAGAAAATAACACAGCAAATTACATACAATAAAGCAGCAGCCACAGTCGCCGTCGGCTCATAGATACTGACATATACAGTGGCTCCCAGCTTATTTGACCCACTACTCTAAAATACTACAAATTATAAATGAATTTATCTATTAGATTCTAAAATTTAGAAGAAAGCAAATATAAATATAATTTTAAAATTACTATTTAAGCATAAGCAAAATATTTTTATTTTATTTTTAATACAAATTTTATCTAAATTAAACATAGCTTAATATATAGTGAGTCATATAAGCTGTGAGCCACTGTACATATGAGTACACATACACTCAAACAACATCGTGTATCTGGTAGCCTGTATCTATGCCTAGTGTATAACAACAACTACAACAACAGCAACAAGAAAAAAAACTTGTCTACATGCCGTGTCATACAACGATGCAAAATTTATGCGAAGACACACAAATCTACTGAACGAGAGACCGACTGTGCAGTCAACGGCGCTGCATGCGTCGCTGCAGCTGTTGGCGTCATTTTGTCGTTGTTGTCGTCGACGTTGTTCTTGTTGCTGATTTATCCATAGAACTTGAACATAGGCGCCCGTTTGAAAGCTCTCTCTCTCTCTCTCTCTCTTCACTCTGCTGCTGTCGCTGTCGCTCTAACACTCTCATAAATGCATAACCCATGCACATAATAATCATAATCATTTGTTGTTGTATTTTCTTTGCCCGGTTTGCCTTGTTCGGTTTCAGTTTTGACACACACACACAGAAAGGGGAGCAGCAACAGTGAGGGAGCAGCAACAGTGAGAGAGCGAGCAGAAGCGCAAGCGAGACAGACAATCGGAGGGAGAGTGAGTGAGGGAGAGACATGATGACAAAGTCAGGTTTAATGTCGTTCAGTGGCGCGCGGCATTTGCAGTTGAGGCAGGCAGCGGTCAAAGAGGGAGGCAGGGGGCGGGGAGCAGAGTGTGCAGAAGAGGGTGGAGAGCATGTGGGGAAGAGTGGACTGCGGCTGATTGTGGGCAACACAAGCAACCACAACAACAATTTTGTGCTTACTATAATATGAATGGGAGAACTAGTCACATGCAATTGTCCAAACAGAGTTGACAATGTCTGCGGAACTATTTATTATACTTATAAGGCAAGGGTTGTCACTTGAGATTAGCTCAGTGGGTAGATAAATCGATAACATTACGTTTTATCGATCAAATTACTGTCAAGTTATCAAATATTGAGATTAATGAAATTTGATCAGTTGACATAGATTTAAAAACTTTTTAATTAATTATTTTTAATTTATTTTTATCATTATTTAACCGCTAATTTCCCTTAAAAAAATAAAAACTAATATTTCTAAAAACTATTATTTTTCTTAATCTTTATTATAATATAATCATCTAATTATACCATTTTATGTAATTAATTTATTTGAAAAGATTTCAAATCATTTTTCAAATCATATTTATTATGTAATTGTTATTTTTATCAATATTCGTTCACAGATAGATTGTGTTAAATAGACTCCAAGAATTCGATTTTAAATTTTAAAGTGCTTCTTTGACTTTGAGCAAAAGCACTTGAAACAATCCCCCATTCTAAACCATTAGCATAGATTTCATTTCATATCTGAAATATTACCACACCATTAACGATAATTTCGACTTTGTCATTGCCACTGACAACTTGAAATGCATTTTCGCTTATCAGTGAAATATTTGAAAACTGTCCCAAGTCTAGAAAATAAGAAAGTGAGGGAGAAATTGTAAGCAGGGGGCACAGGAAGTAGGGTCACTAACAATTGACCGTCAGCTTAGAAACTCTGTTTGTCATTTCAACATTTTTTTTTTTCAATTTCAATTTCAATTTTTATGTGCGTGCATTTTTCACTTCTCGTTTGCTTCAGTCTATGCTCCTTTTGTATTTTTTTATCGTATTATTTATTTTTTGTTATTTTCTTTATTGCATATTGACATTTCAATTGCTTTTTATCAGAGCAATTTATTTTCATATGTATATATTTATTGCTGCCTTGTTGCATCTTCAAGTGCAGGGTCGCTTTAGACTGGTTGGTTGAGTTTCGATCAAGCTATAGACTTACCTATCGATATATTTCTTATATCTATTATATTTACCTACAGTAACATCAACTGCATATCGCAACTCACCTGTAAAGATACAAAAACAAAATTCAAATAATTAGTTTCATTTACTTTAATAAGCCAACCTTAAATATAAGTCAAGTTGACCGTGCCAGATACCGGATTTGATATATACGAAATGATTGTTAGTTCAAGCAAAAAATTAACAACAATTCTCAACTTGTTAAACAGTTTAACACTTTTTCCGTTCTCGTACATATTTTTTCGTTTTTTTTTTTTGTTTTCCAGTTGTAAAGAAAAACCTTGACCATATTTAACGCATATATTTCCATACATTTCTCCCTGCTAACCCTCCCTATTTGCATATAAAATGATAATAACAGCTGGAAAATGTGTGGAAATTTCGAATAAAAAATTCCAGAGGTTATTAAAGTTTGACAAATTTGATTAAATGATTTTCCAGCCAACTGTACACTCTCCCCAATTTTTCCACTCTATTTTTCTTTTTTATGTGACTTATGCGACATTCGTAATCGTTTGACTCTAGTAGGAAGACTTTTCTCTTTGGAGTCTGTAGCAAAAAAATACTTCCCTTTATGTAGAGTACTTGACGTCTGCTAGTAGTTTTTTATGCATTATAATTCAGACCCGTCTGATAACTTTATTATTTGTGCACGTTTCTCATGTCAACGGCGACACATAAAGTTAAATGCAAAATGCAAATTCAAATTGAAAATTGCGACACTCAACGAGGCGACACATGACGAGCTGTCCACAAAAAAAAAGAAAAATAAATAAATAAAATATAAAAAAATCTACTACATAGTTTAGTATTATATAGAGAACTCTTCGCTATGCTCTGAGCAGTGCCGCAGTACAATGGGGATCACTTAAATAGAATATAATAATTAAATAATATGTAATAATTTTTTAATAATTCTTATTCGTTTTTTTAAAGCTTTTTATCAATCTATATAAAATAGATATTCCTAGCGCAGAAGGCATAGTTTAATTATACATATTAAGGGTATTCGTGAGAACTTTAAAGTCATAAAATTATATTGAAAATTAAAAGCCCCCCTAAAAAATAGCAAAATACACACAGCACGCCTGGTAGACACCGCTTTCATACGAATTGCATTAGTTTTAGTATATGTACATATACAAAGATACTTTTTGTATTTGTATCTGTATTTGTACTCGCTGTTTGGCCAGACGTGCGGCTTGAATGCTTTACAAATACTGTCTGACTGATATTTAGTCTGTCTGGAATTTTATTAATATAATTTATATGATGCCGTGCGATTTCTTAAGCCCATCCCCCAACCCCCCTTGTCAGCGCAGTCCCCATCATGATATAGATTTATATTCATATGCAATAGTATTGTACATGCTGCATACATATTATTATTATTATTACTATTGTTATTGTTATTGTTATTTAATGTTAATGCCACCTTGCGTGACATTCTTTCATTCAATGTGACAATTTCAGTTAGAAAAAGAGTGAAAGAATATTGACAGATTGATATCAACAATGTGCAAATGTTTGGCCTACGTTGATGGACTGTTAGATATGCTGTAAATATGTGTAACAAATCTAACTTTTTTGTTGGTTGTGTAAATAACTTAACATACTTAAAGAAGTACGTTTTAAAAAACTTAAGTAATTAAAAGATTTCCTAATTATTAAATGATAAATAACAAACAAAAGTCATTACCATTACTATGCGTATGTAACTTTAGTAAATACTTTAAGTAGATACAAGTAATTGCAAGTAATTGCAAGTCATCAAATATAATAAACTCGCGGAAACTTGTTCAGTATTAATCATGATATACTAGTATACCAAAACATTTTCTTAAAAATATAGAAGTCATTCTGTTTGAAATACCCCAACACTCTAGCTCATGTACAGGGTATAAAATTAACAACTACGAGAATAACTAAGTGTCGACGCCTCAATGCTGTCAGATTGTAATGGAAACTGACAACTTTATACTGAGAATCAATGATTGCATATTAAACAGAGCTTTGTTTGGGACGTCGTACACGCTACCCGCTAAGCTGTTATCGATAGCAGAGCACACGTGCCACACGTTGCAGCCACCTGTTGCAGTGCTACACGGCCACAAGCAGATTCCTTTTTTAGTTTACATTGCAAAATAGTGAACAGTTTTGTTTACACATTCTTTCAATGAAGTTCTCACTTTGCCATTATTGCATTGTGGCATCAGATTACAGGATCAGAATCAGGACGAGGACCAAAACCAAGTCCCTAACACGCGCCAGCGCCTCCACATAGAGCTTAAGGCTCAAGGTTCTTTGCAGCATGGATCAAAATAATGTCGCACTGGACTGTCTGTGGCCTTAAGTGGGCGTGGCTTGTCCACATTTCTCGTTGCATGCAACATGCCTGGATGCCCCCTTGGGGGCAAGGACAACTGAAATAGCCACGCACTTGACTGCACTTGTCACACACAATCTACGTCGTTTAACCAACAATTCAACCCAACTCAATCCACCTCTGACCCTTATTGCACCACCAAGTGGTGCAATTTATTTTTAAATTGCACATATTTAATCAGCTGTCGAAGAGCCGACTATAAATTTGTTTAAATACTGCATTTATTTATGCATTCAAATAATTTATTTACAAGCCTTCAAGTTTAAAATTAATTAATTAACTTGATTAAAAGTTGTACATTTAAGTTGTGCATTAAATTTTGGAAATTATTTGATTATTTGAGTTTTTTAATCAGCGGAATACTGGAATTATGATACAATATTTGGAAATATCGATTATATTATAGGATCGAGCAATAAATAAACATTTTGTTCCCATATCCACAATTTTGTCAAGAATCTTTAGTAAAGATTTTGCAATTATCGACAGTGTTGTTTTAAAAACACACATAAGAAGTTAAGTGTAAATATAACCTTCTTATTTAAATAATCGCGTCATTTGCACCTGCTTCAATCTTTCCAAAAAACATTAAGCATTTTTTATATGCACACGACGAATATTTGCGCAATAAAACAAATGAATCATTTGAGTTAATATGTGAATATGTAAATACTTATTCGTATTTTACTTACGACTTGACTTGTCTACCGTCTGTGAACCATTTCAACAGAGGTCGCAAATGTCGCCTTTGCCCTCACACTCATCCCAACACTCACATATATTCATATTCATGCTCACACCCAGATTCATACTTATTTAGTTGCCGCCAGTTCAATGAACGACTTGTCGCTGCGGTTGTTACTCATTTTGGCGTTTTGTACGCCGCAAAGTTTTACCTAATTAAATCAACAAAGTGATGGAAAAACCACACACACACATATACACACCCACTCAAAGGAACACCCACTTTATTCGCAGTCAAGAAAAAAACTCGCAAATCTGTCTAAAACACATAATAAAAATAAAATGCAATTATTAAGCCACAACAAACAGAAAAAACCAATAATTAAACAAATTTCACCTCCTCTAACCAAAAATCCAACCACCTACTTTAGGGGTGGGGGAGGGGATGTCTGGCTTATGAGTTATCACAATTTCTGATTAACACGCGCGACACAACAAATTTATCCTAATAAATGTTTATAATAGTCTGGATTTTGCATAACAGTGGAACTCTAATTGGGTCGGGACATGTCGCCAACGTTGTAATTTTATGAATTAAATACCCTGTAGACTATACAGCAAGGGTATGTAAAACCAAAAATGTATATTCAATTGAGTTAACTATTTAAAATTAATGGAAACAAATTTTACATCGCTAAAAGGGTTTACAAAAATTGCAATTTATTTAAAAATTGATAAATATGTTATCGATCTGTAAATTATTCTTTATAAGTGCGTTATTTCTTTTTTCTTATAACTTTATAAATATTTCTTTAAAGGCCTACAGGGTATTCACAAGTCAAGCATGACTTGTTTTTTTAGAACGCTGCCAGAAGGTCAAAGCTAAGGAGGGAAGAACTTTGAGCCCTGTCTGCAATATTGAATATAATGTCAAAATTTACAAAAAAAAAAGTCAAAATAACAAAGACAAGTTATTAATTAGTATTTGTCTGACAATATCAGAGAAAAAAATAAAAAATTATATTGGGTCGTAATTAAGATATAATATCAGTGGCTAAGTATTTTATTTATTAAACTCTTTCATGGAACTTATCTATACTTGAGTCACAGATTTTAGACTTTGACAGTTTCTTTTCTTTAAAGAATAAATCGATTAGTTTTTTGCAAACAAACCTTCTTTCTTATTTGGAATATTTACAACACAAAGTATGATCTTGTTTCACGAAACAGAATATTATAGTTCTTTTCTCTTCAAACAGATTAACAAATCTCAATTAAATTGATTATATTCTTTAATACCGCAATATTTTTCATATTAGATCTTATTACCCCATTCAATTGTTGTTTTTTCATCATCATTATTGAGTAAGCTTTGCTCTCCCAATACTGTACAAAATTCCAAAAAATATTTACTTATATAAACTTTCAACAAAGCACAAAATTTTCGCTTGTCTTTTATATTGTTTTGTTTATATCTTTACAGTTTCTCGCTGAGATGCGGGGCATTGCAAATTGGTTAGTATGTTTTGTTTTGGCTCTTGTTATTTGGCTGGTTTTCCATTATTACCATATAATTGGGGTACAAAACGAAACTAAATTTGGTAAGTAGGAAAACGAAAAGCCAAATAAAATCGCAGCAGGCTTTTAATTGATAACCACATACATTATATTATTATAAACAATACTGTCAACATTAATACAACTCTATCTACATATTATACAAATAAACAACAACAATGATGGATATGGATATGGATATGGATAATAATACGTTAGATAAGGAACTGCAGGAACCTTTCTCGGTGAGCTGTAAAACAAGTTCAATTGATGTTTACTTGCACTTCTTTTGGATCTTTGCATGCATCTATGCATTATCTAAGTTTACCGAGTTATCGGAACGTTACCTGAGTGCAAAAATTGCATTTAAGGAGCGTAGCTCGGATATGCGTGTCCTCAACGATGAATGGGAAAAGACATTGAAACTCTATGAACAGGATAAAATGAAATTGGATACACAGCTTCATGCATTGCGTGAAAAGAATTGTGGTTTGGAGCAATCGATGCGAGATTTACGGGATTGTAATCTTCATCTCATTAGTGAGAATTTTATGCGCACAGTGCTGCAGGATCAACAGATCCAGGGACTGGCCCAACGTGTCCAGGATCAACAGCCATCGAATATATATATTACCAATCGTCACATCCATTTGACACGTCAGGTATTTCTCAACGAGGGACTTATCGATATCGATGTTAATCTACGTTCAGCTGGTGGGCAGGATATTATGAAAACGGATAAATCCTTCAATGTCTGGGTACAATATCTGAAGATGCGTAAATGCTATATGGGCCCTATAGCTGATCCAAAATTGGTACTCAACGGCGATTCGGAGCATATTCAGCCGATTGTTATGACTACGGAGCAATTGGCCAAATTACAGGGTATTTACTAAGCATTTATTTATAAACAATTTTCAGTTTATTTGTATAAAACTTTTAGGTATGATCTAATGGCGGGTAGCGATATATCTGTTGTCAAACAAATCGTTCTTTTGCGATGTTTCCATAAAAATTAATCCACAAATATATATTGGACAGTATTTCACATTCTTTATCATGTGAATTGGCAGATTTGCTATAGAAAGTCAGGATTTACTTTGAAGCTATGAAATAAACAATAGGTAGATTAAGGATCAAATATATATGTATTTATGTACTTTAAATTGCTGCAATGTTCTCCTTTAAATTGCAATCAAATATAAACATGTTTTAAAACAAACTGAAAATTTTTTTTTTAATGTAACGAACTTCTTTGGAACTCTTCACACTGATGGCGCTGTAACTGGTTGGGAATTATAAATTTGTACAATTTTTACATAAATATTGAATTACCTTGTGTTGTTCTTTAACTTCATATTTGTGAAATAATAAAGAATTAACTAAGAAATATATTTTGTTGTATTTTGAAAAACTTCAAATTCTAAAATTGGCGGAAATTTCATAGGTAAAAGTATATCTGAAAATATTTAAAAATCTCAAATTTAATCAAAAAATATTCTATGCAAGAAAAAGTGTCAACATCTGTCGGCGAGGAAACGATGACAATGTTAATGACGCTGTCTTATCAACAGGCAGAGTCGGAGTCGCAGTTTTTTGTCGTTCTCTCTGTCTGTCTCTTTCCCTCTTGCTTTCTCTCTTTCTCTGCCACTTCAATTCTGCTCTTGCTTTCTGCGTTCGCCCATTCATTGGGTGTTGGGGTCACTGGCAGTTATCGGTGCAATTTTGTAATCAGTCGCCGGCTCAAGGTTAACAGCTAGCTGCGTCCCCCTCTTACTCTCTCACTCTGCAACTTTCTCTCTCTTTCCCATTCTGTTTCATCTCCTGTTACGCTCTTTTTGCATTTAATTTGCACATATTGACAGTCGCCATGTTTTGTTTTGTATTTGTATTGGTATTTGTGAGCGCAAACTGCGCTTTCAACTGTATTTCACTTTTTTATTTATTTTGATTTTATTTTATTTTCATTTTATTTTCAATTTATTTTGTATTATTTTTTATTTTTATTGTTGTGTTATTGTCGTTATTTTTTTGGGTCATTTGCCCGTCTGGAAAGCGGTTTTATTTTATATTTTTGAAACTTTTTTATTGTCACTGTTAATTTAGATTTATTGCCATTTAAATGCACTTCCATTGTATTTACTGTACGACAGTTGGCATTTTTTTTGGGCCTCACGACTAGCGCTGATTTTGTGGCAAGTCAGTCTAATGAGGTCTGTAGACATTAAGTAATAAACTCTATAACAAGCTTATTTCGAGCCAGAACAATTCTTGAGTTCCTATCTTCATAAGTAAATACAAATAAATAAAAATAAAAAAATTATATTTATCAATATTTCAATGCGAACTTGTTGAATTTCTTCGTTTATTTAAAAAAGTTTATTTCTCTTATTATATTCTTGGATTCTTATTGAAATGCGTATAAATGTAAGAGAAACCTTTGTAATGTCAAATACAGCCTGTCTCCCCTTAATAAAGATTCTATGTAGATTTTATGCGGATTCTTTGTGGACTCTGATTACTCAATTCACAACACTAACGTATACTTGTTATTTTTAGTATTGTTCTCTTTTTAAAATTAAATATATTTCATATTTGAGCTCATGTTGTTAATCCTTTCGTATTGTCTATTTACTCATCTACTTTGTAAATTTATTAAATCATTTCCTTCCGAGAGAGACAGAGTTCCATATAATTTTGCTCTTAAATACTTGTAGTTACCTCATCCGTACCGTTTCTGCCTTACCTCAACCTTAGCTAATATTTATATATTTGCCAATTATAGCACGTATTTCTTTGTTCTCTTAAGCTATCCTACAGTTAATTCAACATACAATTACTGGGTCAGGGCTAACAACTTGTACAACGTCATTCGATTGCCCGCATCCTCCACAATTACCAAGTGTTTTAATTGTTATGCGACATTATTGACACTGTTGACAACCCTACTCTTACCTCTGCATCACTCTTTCTGTAGAGAAATGCACTTACATAAAACTATGGCAGACATGACGCAGTCTCTTGCATTGTTTATTTTTCAGACACTATGCAAATATCAATTGCATGCAAAATTTATATTATTTATAGATAAACAAACTCTGGACTACATAAAGAACCACCCTAACACTACCCACATTTGGTTAAAACATTTTTTACACAATTTTATTGCGCATTTTGCACATTTTGTCCAACATTTGCATATGATTTGCATAGATAATTTGTTTACCGCTTCCAACAGAATCATCTCAAAATTTGTTTGGTTCCATTCCAATAACCTACATAAACAGCACACTTCGCACTCCAGCTGAGAACAGTACGTAGAGCAAAAACAGAGCAGAGAACAGAGAAATCTAATCGTTAATTGGCACACTAACCCCAAACAAATGGGCAACAGGCCGGCGTTGCCATTGGCCCCATTTTTGTCTGACTGATAAAAATAGTTTATCAAGGTTATTTGCAAAAAATAATAGAAAAACAAAAAAATTCGCAATAGCAACAAAAAACGAAAGCAAAATCGAAAGCATGTGGGCGCCTCAATAAAGTGCGAGTAACAACAAATACAATGACAACAGTTATAATGTATACAAAGGCGAAGCGAAACCTAACCGAAAGTAATTGAAAACGACCTTGAGATAATGGCCTCATTTATGCAGATATTTGTTTTGTTTGTATTTGTTGAAATTCTTTTGCTATCCGTTTGCTTAGCTGCAAAATAAACCAGGAACCAGGCCAAATAATAAGCACAACAAATGGAATTAGCTATTAAAATGTTTACAAAGCGCCAAATTGAATAATAACAATGAAAGAAAGAGGGAACTATTCCAGTCTCTTTCTCTGAATACAATAGAAATTGTTTATAATCATATTATTCATAGAAGAAAGCATAGCAATGCTTGAAAACGATAGTCTAGAGTCTAGACTGTAGATGGCAATGAAAGAAGCATAAAAGTGAGATGCTTTCCTTTGAAAAAAAAACGGAAACTGGAAAATTACTATTTCAATATCGTAAATACTATCGGATTTTTAAATATAAGGTTCATTGATGCTGTTATATTATTCAAATTAAGTTATAATTTGAGATAATACAAAACAAAATCAGTATACAAATTTTAGACTACTGAATGCCTCATTTGAAAGCTATATGACTACTAATTAATTAATAAAATCGATTATTTAATAACATTTTAAGAAGTATTTTTATTAAAATTTAATGTTTGCTTAAAATAAAAATGTAATATATATTCATCTCGCTTTAATACAGTATATTTAATCTAGTTTTAATATTATTATTTTTACATTTATTAAAATTTTGTATAAAGCAGTGCTTTGTATACGATTCTGCAACTTAAGCTAACAACCAAAAACCTTTGAGAACGTTTATTGTTGTGTAGCTCATCGCACACAGAAGAGACAATAAAATATTTATTTAATGATTAGGTGTGTTAGGGAGAGTCCACTTCACACTTGTGCAAATGCAGAGCAACCAGAGAGAGCAGAAAAATAATCAAGTTCTGTTGCCAACCAGTTTTCAATTTTCAATCAAAAATTTACAATTTGTGACGCTCTCCATACGAATTGAGATAATAAATCAGCATTGACAAACGGCATCATAAAAATTCAATCAACAATTTGAGAGGTTCAAATGCGAATTTCAGAGATACCAATATATAGATACGCAGATACGGATTCAGAAGCTCAACTGAATTGCAGTTCAATAACATCGCATTGCTAAATTCCATGGAATATCTAAACAGCTGTCAGTTTCACATGCGTCACATGACAAATAAAAGTAAAATTAAATTAAAATGAAATACATAAAATGCGCTGCACATTGAACCCAAATTTTGGCATAGAAATGGAAAAAGTCATAATACAAGAATAATTAAATTATGCCATCGACAACAAAAAGAAACCGAAAGTTGCTTAGAAACAATACAGAGTATAAAATAGACACACAATTGCATTTGCATTAATTAAAGTGACTAGTAAATTCCCTAAAAAATAATATATATTAATGTTGAGATATTTAAATCTGAATTTTTAGCTACTTTCTAAATGCTAGACGCAGAGAATATAAAATTATATAGACATAAGACAAGACCAAAGCTGTTAATCCCAAGTTTATTTTTTTTTATTCAAAATTTTTGAATTTATTTCAAATAGATAATCATCCTAAATTTATAAATTTTTTCTTACATTATTTTTCACACAACCCATCAACTCTAGTTGGGCATAGAGTATAAATGAAGCAAAATTTGTATTAATGGGTCAATGTGCTAGTTTGAGTATTTAGCCACAAAAAAAGCGAAAAAGAGAAGAAAAAAATCTGGTTGACTGTCGAGCGTTGACACCTTATTTCACCAGAGATTCCGATTCAGATTCTAAACAATACAAGCACACAAACCGCAGACACAACCGCAACCCAGTTCATTCACAGTGAAAACAGATCGGGCTGATCAAATGGACAACCATAGAATTCCGAGCGATTAGGTAGATAAGGGCTTAAAAGATATGCTTCGCAAAGTTGAAAATCTGTGTCGTTTTTGGTGTCGGTGTCGCAATGGCAGAACAAAAGTGAGATAGGTACAAAAAAAAAAAAAAAAAAATTGAACAGAACGAAATGTTTGTTTACCCAAAAATTAGGGTCAGGGCTAGAGGCAATATGACGACAGCAGACAGACGACTTTTCTTGCTTTCTTAGCCCCCTCTCAGTCTGGGCTTTGGTATCTGTCTGTCTGTTTGTATATCTGTGTGTGATTTGTTGTATCTGTGTCATGCGAAAGCGAAAATATACTGTATACAGATTGAGATATTCAACTGTCGACAGATATCAAGTGAATGCAGCCCGTCAAAAAAAAAATGTTCATGACTCTCATTCTAATTTCATTTAAATGTTGCCCAAAGCTCACTCTCTATCTATCTTTCTTCCACTCACTCGTTTTCTCTGTCTATTTCTGTGCCAGACGAACATTTGCTATATGTATGTACTGTATGCTCGTAAAACACCCGAAACTCTCAAAATATTGCAGCCCGCCGGCCATTTTGGTTTTACTGTTTCTTTTTATTTCATTTTGTTTTGTTTTGTTTTATTTTTCTTTTCGGCAAATTTCATTTTTGTTGTTGCTATTTTTGCCATTGTTCTCCTGTTGTTACTGTTGACGGGCTGTCTGCTGCCGCGCGCCTTCGCTTTGACGCCCACATTGCAAGCCGTCACGCCCCCCGCTCGCACACACCCCGCCAACGCCTTGCAGTCGGCCCAAAGTCTCCGTCGCTCTTTTCTTGTTGTTGTTGTTCGCTGAAGCGCAAAAACGTGTCGTTGTCAATTTTGTTGCTTTGTTGCTGTGTTTATTAATATTTCATTTTTTTTCTGTTTTCTTGTTCTGTTTGCGCACATTTTTGCAATTCTCTTGCTTTGCCAGTCTACCACATTTTATTTATTCATACTTTTTATTTAATTTTGCTTTTGTTACGTGCAAAATTTTACAAAATTCTTGTTTGATTTTTGTAGCTTAGATGAAAATGTAAGGTCTTTGTTAATTGTTATCTAGTTTCTGCTAAGTAATTAATCGGTCCTGTGGCGCAATGGATAACGCGTCTGACTACGGATCAGAAGATTCCAGGTTCGACTCCTGGCAGGATCGTAAGTTTTATTTTTAAATTTTTGAAGAATTTTTTAGACATAGATGTAGATGACACAAATCTCTATTATTTATTTACACTACATATTTTAATATATTCATTCCAAATATATACGCTTCTTAAGTATTCAATATCGTTAATTTCCATAATGCTTAGAGATTTCAAAACTATTAAATTCATTAAATAATCAATATAATACTTATTTTTTATTTATAAATAAATTGATTTGTATAAAATTAAAATAAAAGCATTTTTAAAAATAAACTAAAAGAAAGTAATTAAATAACCCTAAAAAAGAAAATGTACATTCATAGACCTGATTAGAAAACCTTTCAATAATACTCAATTTTATAGGAATATCAAGATTATATTAACCGAGGAACTATAAACACCGTCAAAATAATACTTAAAAAAAAAAAAAAAAATAAGACAAAAAATTTAATTTCCGCCCAACGTGGGGCTCGAACCCACGACCCTGAGATTAAGAGTCTCATGCTCTACCGACTGAGCTAGCCGGGCACTTGGAGGCGTTCTGTCCAACACACAATTTGTAGGCATGCCAAGAATTATTTACAAATCACACAAACAACGTTATAAAATTTTAGTAACATCAAAAGACAAATAGATAAACAAATATAAATAAACATAAATAATAACGCCTACGCCACACAATCATGGAAATGCCCTATGCCTCATTGAGGCCAACGTTGCGTATACGTAATTTAGTTTCGGCTTATTTATATTGTTGATATTTTCTATGATTTTTCTTTAGCTTTCCTATTGAAATTTAGGTCAAACTAATTAGTAGTTGAACAATTGATTTGATGTTTACTGATTACCTGAGTCGATGTGCGTTATTGTCGTGTGCTTGATTAGCGAAATGACCCCATTGTGAACTTATCAGCAAGTGCATGTGATTACGTTCCAGCAAACACACACCCCACTTACCCCACTTAGACAGACGTTATTACATTGTAGTTGCATTTTAATTACACTATGTGCTTTAATCAGTTTCAGTCTGGTTTATAATTTACTTGTGCATTTCATTCATTCATTCGCTCAGTTGTTTGTTCGCTTACACATTCACACACAAACAACTATAACCACACTATTCATAGATTTCTATTTCATTTCACCCTGACCCACCGCAATAGTTTTCATGTGTACCCCTTTTTTCTCAGCTCTGCTAGCGGCAACGTCGACTGCAGCTACAACAACAACAACAATAATGCCAACTATTTATGGCGAATTTTATTCGCCGCTTTCTTTCGCTCTTTGTGCTATGTGTGTGTTTGTTGCTGCTCTTGATTTAGTTTATTATTTTAATGCTCTTTTCCATAGGGTATTTATATAAACATTGTCGAGTTGTGTTTAATGCGAATGTTTTTTTTTTTTTTGGTACCCCCATCTCTTTTACTCATTCATATAAAATTTAATTTTTACGATAGATGAAATTTCTCTAAAATATAAAATTCATTAATGTCTAAATAATTTTAATCATTTCATGTTATTGAATATTTTTAAATGGAGCAGTGAATTCACTTAACTAATTTTATTTATGTTTAATAATATATTTTTACATTTTTATCAAGTGTTCTAGTAATATTTTTCTCATTATCTTATCACTATTTGCAAGTAAACTTTTTAGTCCAACATTCTTAAGAGTGTATAAGCTTCGGTGCGTCTATATACTATAATTATAGTTTTGTTATGTTTTTTTTGTGTATTTTTTATTTCTGTCTGCGACGGTTCATTGAGTTTCAGTTGCGATAAAGCGAAGCCGGCGCCACGCACTTTTTACGCACACAATACACAACGAACAACAAAAGCAACATCAATAAATACAAAAACAACAAGTTATTGTGGTGACAAAAGTTTGGCAAGTGCGAAATTTTATGCAGACAGCTATGTGTGTATTCTGCGTGTATATGTACACGGTGCGTATGACGCGTATATGACGCATACGCCGCGTTGTCTGCGACGCACATTCCTAATCGAGGCAATTAATGTGAGTTGCGTGAAGCGTAACACGCTTTAGGCTAAGCTAAAATGCTCACAAATATTGGGGATTACTTTTGTGAAAACTTTTGCTTGAATTGGCATTATGACATGACGATAAAAGAGTCATTAGACTTAGAACAATTTAAAAGAAATTACATCAAATTTATAACAAATTTGATAAGTCAAATCTCAAGTTAGCAAACAGTAAAGAAAATAAGAAAAAGTATTTAATACTTGATTTATTAATAGAGTTTTGATAACGAATGCAAGTACAAAACATAAATTTAATTTAATTACTTTAGAAAGAGCATAAACTTTGTAAGAATTACTTGAATTATTAAATTGTTCAAATAATTAATACGAAAATATTTAAGGAATAATATAGCATACAACATATTTAAACTTATATATATCGTTTGACAAAGTAATTAAGAATATTTTCGATATTTTTAACCCACTTGATTCCATTAGCTGTGAATTGCTTCATTAATATATCTATGTTTATATGCACGTTGATTTGTTATATGTGTACATATATTTTTCGGTTTTCTGAAGCTCTCTATTATTCATTTCGGTTGTTATTTTCATATATTATCATTATTTTTTTTGCTCTGCCTTTGTTCTGACACTTATTTGTATATTTGCCGTGATTTGAAATGCTTTGTTCATTTTTCGAACAAACGTATCTGTATCTGTACATGGATGTGTGTAAAAGTATCTGCATCTGTGTCTGTGTAAGCACATATGTTAGGTACACATGCAGTTTGCTTTTTATACATTTTGTTTTATTTTTCGGTTGCTTGTTGTTTGTATTTCTCTTTTTACTTTCTTTTTTAATTGTTTGTTTTTTTTTTGTGTGCAAATTTCAGGTACATATTAACAGAATTTACTGCGTCGTTAGGTTCATTGTTTCCCCGAAATTGTGTTTGCAATGCACTCAAATTTGTATTTATTCCAGAATTATTTAACTTAAAAGATTTAAGATTTTGTGGGGATCTTAAAGGATTTATATTTGATTGATTTGAATATAATATACTAAAATATTGTATGTATTTATAATTTTAAGGAATATTTTAATTCTGTTTTTTTAATGAGCCCAAGCTGAACGCTATGGAATTCTTTCGCTCACAAGAAAGTAAAATTGTATTATGAGAATAGCTAATGATAATCCAGGTTTTTCTATTCCTCTATTATGTGTCATGTTTATACGTTTTATTTGAGCTCGAAACACTTTTCGAGTACATTGCCTCGCATTAATTAGACATTAATCATCAGCATACCTGCCTAAACATAAAGAAATTGACGTAAAACATCAATCAAATATTGAGTAGTAGAAAAACACACATATATTTGCAGTACCCTGCAAAGCACCCACCTCCTCTTTGGCCTATCATTTCTTAGATTACTTTTAATTAATGGCCTTTGTTTTGCCAATTTTCTGTTTGTGTTCAGCTGCTAAAACTTTTACTATATCTACTCTATATATATTTTTTATTTTTTTCCCCACAAACTAGTATGTATTCATGAATACATTCGCGTATATATTCGTTGCACTCGACTGCGGCATTTGTTGAGATAAGCGTCGACGTTTCGAGCTGTTCAATTCATAGCATTTCAATTTGAAAGCGAGAGTGTACATAATGATTGTTTACCAAGTTTAAGTATGTGTATGTACGAATGTATATATACGTATGTGCATCTATCTATCTGTATACGTATTTGTTCTGCAATATCTATAGACCTCGTGTTTACTGGGGTTCTAGTTGAAATATATATTTTTACAATTATTAGTCATATTGCATTACGAAGCGATTTGCACGCTTTCTAATTGCATTGACTTGTATAGTAAATCATTTTAATTGTTGACTCACAGTTATCAGACATTACCCCTAAACACATTGTAATATGTACTAGATTTTAGATATTTGTTATAATCAAGTCAAATGAGCAAAGGGAACAATGGAAAAATTAAGAGAGTAAGGCTAGAACAGAGAAAGAATAACTAAATGCAGAATAAGATTATTTCGTGGTAAAACAATACATCAAAAAATCTGATAAGAAGCTGAAGGTTAAACTATGAAAAGAATGTCGAACAAACAAAAGTTTATACCTAGCTCTTTCATAATGTTATCGAAGCCAAGGACGTTAAAAATATTTAAATATAAATTAAAAATAAATTACAGTACTAAATACACATTAAGAATAGTTTGTAAGTTATTTATCAATTATAATAAAATTAATTAATACTAAATTATTCAATAATAACTAAACAGCTTTTTAATATTTTTTTTTGAATAAAAGCTACTTTATACGGATCTAAAACTAAACCAAACACATTGTTTTTTAACTTCTTTCTAATAATGTGAAACCAAAAGTAACTTGAAAGTATATTTATTGTTAATCATTCACAATAGAAAACAGCTAAAAGTAGGCAATATATTTAACTACAACAAACTTACAAAACTACAACTATTAATAGCAAGACACATATACATTTCTTCCTCTCTATCTTTTCCTTGAATGACCCAGTCAATAGGTATGTCATTTGTTGCTGTAAGATGAGCTCATTGATAGGTTGAAACATTTGAGTTATTAATGGTGAAGCTACAACATTCATTGATAAATATCCGCAACTAAATAGACAGCAATTAGTTGAGCTGCTAAAAGTAAATCAAAGAGCGAAACAACAAAAATGCTTATTTTATTTTTAGTGTTTCGCATTTCAACTCGTGAATTTTTTCTTTTTGATTTCGTTGTTCGACTGGGCGGCCATTTTTGATGACGCGCAGCGAGACTGAATGACATACAGTCAGACAATTGTGCGATACACAGACAGATACAAGCTGCAGATACAGATACAGATACACTAACAGCTACAAGATACAGATACACAAATACATGAGCACGTGTAGCGATTGCTGATGAAATGAAATGCCCCGAGACAATGTTTGTATCGGAGCCCTCCGAAATTTATATTATATATACATATATATATGTGTTAATGGGTCTCTGACCTAATTTAATAATAATAAATATCATGTCATGACTGTGTGTGTTTGTGTGTGCGATACAGAATGAGCAATAAATACGAAGCACATAAATAACAGAATGTATATGTTTATATACATTTTTAAAAAAGAGAAAAAAAAGCACTTGAAATTGCAATCAACGCAAGTTGCGGTTAATTTAATATATTTATTTAATTTTCTCTTTTTATGCACTTTTTGAACATTTCAACGTCCAAAATAAAATGTTAGAATATTCTAGAAACTTTTAATGTTAAAAAACAAAAGTCATAAAAACGTCAACAAAAACTGTGCAAAAATTCTTATCAAAATAACATACATATAAAATAAGAAAAAAAATTGGCAACAGCATTGAACACAGCAAATAAAACGTTACAAGACGACTAACAAATGCACTGCAGTTGACATAAACATGTGATAAAAAATATAAAATAAATAAAATATTTTATTAATATAAAAATTATTGTATTAAGTATTTCAGTAAATTTTAATTATTTTGAAAAAGATAACGATAGTTTCCAGATAATATTTTACTATCATACGTTATATTTTGATGTACTATTTATAAGAATTCATTTTCACATCAGTACAAAAATTTTGAACTAATATTTCGATACTTTTTTCGCATTTGTTGTTACTAATAAGTGACCTATGAAACCGCCCAACTCCCCCTTATAGTTCCATATACCCCACGCGAATTTCATGTACAAAAAAAGAAAAGAAAGCAAAATATTATCATCAGCGTCTGTTTTTATTTTAACGTTCCGAGTGAGCTTCTCTGCGAGTGTGAGGGTGTGTGCGTGTGTGTGTGTATGTGTGTATGTGTCAGTGCAACTGCTGTGAAGCTGTGTGCGTGACCTTGAAAACGGTTGCTTTGTTGTTGGCACATTTTGGAAATTATCGCGCGTGTTTTACTGTGTGCGATTGTATATGTCTCTCTCTCCCGCATTCCCTCGCTCTCTTTCTTGCCTTCGGACCGTCTATCTCTGTCTGTTATTGATGAAATGAAAGTTGACAAAATGCAAGAAGCTGAAATTGAAATGCGCTCGGTAATTATCGCATCGCTGCCATGAAATTAATTATCTTTTTACAGAGATGTACGATAAACTTGTGCGCCATATAAAAAGCCAAAGTTCGCTGTATTAATTCAAGGCCAAGTGCAAAAAGATATATGTATGCATGTACATTCATATATACCAACAGCAACAGCAACAACAATTGCACAGAACAAAAATACAAAGCAAACAGAGAAAGCGCAACTGAAATAAGTACAACAACAACAAGATGAACGATAACAAATAAATAAATAAACAAGCATATGTGCGATAAAAAAAAACACATACATTTAAATCTAATAGCGACAAATTTGCAATCAGTGAGAGAAGCAGAGACGTGAAAGGATTCAGTAGGGAGAGAGAGACAGAGAGACAGAGAGAGAGAGAGAGAGAGAGAGAGAGAGAGAAAGAAGTTTTAATGCTACAGTTGACTGCGAGATACCCTTTCACGAGCTCAACCACATTATAAAATCAAGATCTAAAGAAATACATTTTTAACCAAAATTATTAAATTTGATTACAAAATAAATTAATTAATCATGATCAAAATTACATTGCGCTTAAAAATCGGTAGAGTTTTGAAAAAGTTCAGACTATTTATTTATAGTCAAAATTTTATTCCAATTTACCATGATTTTGTACATTATTGTATGTATTTTTGGCTAAGTGTATCGAAACCTATCAGATACAAACTTTTCGGGCTTTTGGATCATGGAAAAGAACTTGTATAATGTAAGTAATGCAAATAACTTGAGATGCTTAAAAACTATAGTCTTAATATGATTAAGTCTTTAATAATAACAACTTTTAAATAAGATGAATGTCAGTTCAATTCCATCAGCTTTTATTGTCATAATATCTTTAAGCTCACAGACAATAAACTTTTATTAAGCGTATTTTGACAATTTATTGTCTCTTATTTGAATTTAATCAGCTAAAAGCTGCAAATCGTTTCCATTTTCATCAACCTTCGTCTAAATAACTGCAAAATTAGATCCTTGAAACAAATTTAAATAGAAAGTTTTTGCCTTCTATTAATGCCTATCAAATGCCTGCAAAAGTGCCAATCAAATGGACACAATTTTGAGCCCGTTGCGTTTACAAAATGTCATCTCGGGGGGGACACAATCAGGCTTAGGACAAATGTAACCCAAATGCAAATTGAACTGTCGCATAAATCCCTACAACAACTAGGAAAAACAACAAGAACAACAAAAATATTGTGGTAAGGCGAGTCTATACAACGAGATTACATTTGTAGCACGTAGCTCACGTTTTTGGGCTAAAGCCTCGTTCTACTCGTTGCTATCTATGTATTTACCCCAAAATAGGGAGTAGGCGTTACCTATCGCATATTTTTGGAGCTGAATAACAAACCAGAACAACAACAACATCAATATGGAACATCATAATCATGTTGAAATGTTGCTGTTATTCAAAAATTCACATGAATTTCAAGGACAAACTTGAAACTCAAACTCTGCACAACATTTGGGAAGGTTTTGGTTTTTTTTGTTTTCGTTCCTTATTTTTTTTTTAGCTTTTGCTTTTGCAGGGAATTAATTGTGCGGGTTCTCTGCACGTCACGAGGCAACACAAACAAGCGTTGCACTTATTCTATATACTATATACATAGCATACATACTTCTCTTATATACTCGATTCTTAAATGAATGGCAAACAGGAAAGCGAAACCCGCCACAACGTAAGCTTCTGTTGTGTTGTGTTGTGTTGTGTTGTGTGTGCTAATGGCATTTGGCCTATTTATGCTTCCACGTATTCGACACACACTTACACACTCGCACACATCGAGAGATTGGCATATTAGGTAACACTTTGTGCCTTCGTTTTCGCTCCGGGGGTTTTAAATTTTTGCTGTTTTTTTTTTTTATTTAACCCTTCAACTTGCGCGGGGTAACTTTTCAATTTTTTCCAGCTTTTCGAGTCGTCAATGTTGTTCTTGTTGTCGTTGTTTTTATGCAGTTGCAAGTTAATTGGGTTACAAGCGCACTGGGTTAACAGGGTGATTTACTTAGGGTTATTTGAAAAAATATTTAATTTTTGAAAATAATATATTTTGATGCAGAATAAATTTAGAGATCAAACAATTATAAAAAAGACATTCCTTATCAAAATCGGTCAAGATTTGACAAAGTTTTGACGTTTCGAAATTTTGAAAAATATGTAAAGGCAACGGTACGGAAAATAAAATAGCATGTGATGCAAAAATTTTACCTTCTTGAATTTAATTGCAGAATTAATTATGAGGTCAAAAATTGATTAAAAAGACATTACTTGATATTCGACAGTTAATATTGTGAGACTTCAAAGTCTTAAAACCTTATCTTTTTCTCTCTCTCTCGGTCAACTTTCTCCGTTTCATTGCTATAAGAACTATGGACACCCTGTATTGCAATACCCTCGGACTTGTTTTGCACGCATTCTGCACGAATTTCTCCCCACACAACCATACATATGTATATATATCTATGTATAACTGAATTTTATATATGTTTTCAAGATCAAGGTCAAGCCATATACCGAAACTCTTATTTACAAGAGCGAAAAAAAGTTGAGGAGAGAATCGCAAACATGTGCCGATGGCATAAACAATGGTCTCTCTCTGAGGCTCAAGTTTGTTTTTTTCTGTGAACAACAACCCCAATGCCAACCATTTGACACACTAAGTCAGCCGCAATGATCATTATGATGATGATCAAGTTTTGTGAGCCTGGACAATGGGCAGACAAGTGTACCTGCTAAGAAGAATATTGAAAGAAAAAAATAAAGAAAGGCAGCTGCTGTCGAAGACTGTCGGGTAGACCTTGAAAAGCAAAGCCAGACAATAACAACAACAAGAAGAAGAAGAACAACCGCAGCGACAAATTTCGAGACGGGAGATTGGTTTTTTGGTCAAACAACAAATTCTAAGGCAAAGATCAGGAAATGCAAGCCATAAAACCAGTTCTACCTACATTCAATCCTTCTTCTGACGTTTTCTTTTTTTTTTTATAGCCAGACAGACAGAAAGAGTTGCAAATAGAGAGTGTGTGAGTGAGAAAGAAATATAAGCAAACGGTTATCATGTTTCAGGCACATGATTGAAATTAAAATTCATAGCTGGAAACCTTGAAAACTTTAAGTAACTTTTGCCAAACAAAAAAAAAAAAAAGGAATAAAAAAAACATTTGCGTGTCCTGCACAGATTAAGCTCAGGCTGCGCCTTCTACTTAGGGTCTGTTTCTGGGTTCTGGGTTCTGATTCTTCTGCCTTGGGTTTGGTCCGTCTAGACATTTTTGGTACGCACCTAATTGCAGTCCATTGCTCAATCGATGCCATCAATTCAGGAGCAAGAGGAAGCACATTTCGATTGGGTTTCTCTGGAAAGCGCCTGCAGCAACCTTATGCTAATTTGAGTTGCTTCTTGAAATCTGAGGCAACTCTCGGTATTCGGTTTACTCTTATGCAATTAACAGTTAAACAACGTTACCTATACGGTAACTGTCTCCTGAATACGAGAATACGAGTATACTCGTTTGTTCATGCTTACCTTTTAAATATAAACTAGGTATAAGAGAACTCCAAGAAAGTCAACTTACCTGTAAGCAAAAAGAAAAAAATATTAAAGAATTTTGTTTTCAATAGACAATAGCTAACTCATTTAAATATATATAAATAAAAAGATATATATAATATACAAATTAGATACTTTTGAAAGAACTGTAAGCATTGCAGAATATTCTGCTCGTTGAAAATTTTACTAATATCATTTTAGCACCCAAGAAATAGGAATAGAAAGTTTTTTATTTGATTTGTATTTGTTATTTTATTTGCTTTTTCGATGCATTTGTCTACAAAGTTTAGCTTTCATTAGCTGTGCTTATCTCTCTGTTCTATCATCTTACAATTTGTCTTAGCTTTTTTGTCTCCTCCATATTTACTTTGGTGCTAAACAATAAACACAAGCTACTTTTAATCATATTTCGCAGACTTTCGCAACTTTCGCAATAGCATCTAACTCGACCCCCTTGAAAGGGTGAAAAGAAGAAAAAGGGAGGCTCACCATCTGTTGTGAACTGTGTCGACCTTGTGGCTGTCATTAGCATAAGATTAATGAGGCACACCAATATATGTGTTTGGTGCACTCGAGGCCTGGACCATACATATAAATTACCAATTACAGTTGCCAGACCATAACTCAATGTGAAAACGCAATCGAATGAAAATGTCAAGAAAATGTACGAAAAATATGCGTAAAATCAAGCAGAAGTAAAAACAAGAATAACAACAACTACAGCAGCTGGTGTTCCAAGGGAGCTTTTTCATGGTTTTGCAGACATTGCGCATACGCCACATTGAACACGCAGCACAAATGCGATGCCCAATTGCCAGTGAAATTGCGAAAATAACAACAACCACAATAACAACAACAACCATACAATATGTGGGTTGCGTCTTTGTGTGTGTATGTGTGTGTGTGTGTTGGCCCACAACGTCATTGTCCCTAAGGTACATTTTCAATATCCTCTTGCCACCATTTTCATACCGAATACCCAAAATATACAGAAGTATAAAAGGTTTTTTGCAATGTTTGTAACAAACAAATTCCATATTTAATTTCAAGTTAAATGTGATTTGATTAAAGAATTTGCGAGTGTTTACATCAAGTATTTTTATATTATTTTAAACTATCTATATTATTCACCGTTTTGACCAAATTTTCCCCAGCATAAATATAATTTGTACGTTTTCAAATGTGCGTTTTTTTATAGTGAAAAGCAAAATTTATAAAACAAAAGAAAGTACATATATTCTTAAGTGTAAAAAGAAAAAAATGTACATAGGGTAAATCAATCGGAGGGTATTCTTTAGTTAAGCACACTTGACTATCACATTCTTGCTTGTTTATTCTTAAGTGTTCTTCTCTTTTCTCTGCTTCTTCTCGGCTTCCCTTTTACTTTCTCAGCTCTTTCTCGTCCTTGTCATTTTCCGTCTGCCTTAACAGCCTTGGCATGATTTCATTACATTACGCGCTTTTCTCACACAGCTGCCTCAATCCTCCCACTCCTTCCCTTCGGCTCCTGCCACTCTCTTGGCCTTTTTTTTTTTGGGTTTTGTGGGTCGTTTGCTTGGCTTCGTGACGCTCACCGCGCACCGCCAGACACATCCACAAAGTGAAAGCGAGACAAGAATTTGAGTTCAAAAGCACACGCACAATTTGCAGCAGGACCACCTTCTAGAGGTTGGGGGAGGGGACTGTAGGAGCCAGGGAAACAATCGATTATTTTCGGGCCTACGTTTTTGGCCATTTTCAGTTGAGTTGGCCAAATAAAAGAGAAGCCAGACCCTCGACCACTTTCACGGCCAGGGCCAAAGTCTGTGCTGGAAATGGGAAATCCAAATGAAAAATTTGCGACTAAGGGAAATTGGGAACTGGAATAGAAGCTGCGCAAGGGCGTTGGCGTTCCTTTTTCTCGTTGTGGGGAGGGAGCTTAGGCAAGGGGGTGGAATTGTGCGTCTGATGGGGGTGTCTGCCTACCTCAAAGTTTATTGTCTGCGTTCAGCCTTCAACTTGTGGGCGATGCCAAAAACCGACGCCGACACCGACGTCGACGTCTGTCTGGTGACCTTCAACTTTCAACTTTATTGGCATTGTCAGTCAGACAACACCCCATATTCCCACCCTCCCCACACATCTCTGTATCTCTGCGCGTTTTAGTAATTTCGAGGCTTACTTTTGGCTTGTCTCCTGCTTACATGAGAGGGGAGGGGTTTTCATTTTGCTGTCTGCCATGCGCGACCTTGAAATGGCCACGTTTTTACGTGAAAGGTGAAAGGCACGTTCTGAGCATGTATTCTGTTTGTATGTGCGCGCGTGTGTGTATATGCTTGAGTTCGTGCATTATACACTTTCAGGTCTATGTTTAACTTTTCCCAGTTCAGCTTTTCCTTGTCCTGGATTTTAAGCCACATTCAGCGGCATATTCTGAGACAGGTTAACAAACTGCCTTTTAATAGCATGAATACTCTGTGATTGCCATGAATATAGTATTTAATCTTCCTTTAATAATAAACAACAACTGACAGCTTTCAATTAAAGACTTTGAACACCGAATAAGATTAATTAAGAAACCATGAGTCTTTTTACACTATGAATAAAAATAAATAATTTTAAAAGTTAAACTTAGAGCAATCTCAGCAGTATATTGATTAAATAATAAGGTTTAAAGGGTGTGTAAGAAAAAAAAGGAGTAAAGGAAGAATGATGAGTGAGAATATTAAGTTTATAAACCAGTATTTGGCAAAAAGCATCTTGATTTGACTAATCTTGACATTAATTTGTAGTTTAAGTAAACAATTAAGTGAATTTTAAGTTAATTTGATTTGTTCTGTTTACCCCCAAATAATATAGCTTGTGGAAAATCACACAACTTTGACTGTATATCTTGTGTCATGTTTAAAATGTATACAAGACATTTTATTGAGCGCTATTTAACTACAAAATAATTAAAATTATTATTTAAAAATATAGACTTTGGATAAACTCGTTAATAGAAAGCGTGGCAGTATTTATAAAATGCTTTTAAAAATTTAAATTATTAGAAAGCCATTTGTCCATATGCCAATAAGACTATTAAGACTTCAGAACTTTCTCAATTGTTTAATATTTATGCTTTATTTTGTATTTATTTATTATAAAATAACTACTCTTTCATTTAGTTTATATATATTATTTTTAAAAAGAAATCTCATGAATTGAAAAGCACTTTTCTCAACTAAAATTCTTGCAGCGCCATCTGTGAGCAATCAAAGCCAACTCTTGACAGCACAACATGCACAAACGAACTCTAGATGGCGCTGTTTGCAGTTTGTGCAAAAGCTCTTTTGAAGCGCACTTGCTTGTTGCCCCTCTTTCTTTGTTTGTACGTCTGTTTCGCACTCACCTGTTTTGCCATTGGGACTGTATGGATCGTAGCTGCCAGCTGACATGGGCGATGCATAACCATTGGACATGTTGTAGCTGTGATTCTGCGAACCTGGCGATGGTGACAGCGGCGGCGCTGAGCTCGGCACGCTGCCTGGACTTGGCGTGGACATCCAATCCTCGGGCCTGTAAAAAACAATTCAAATAAACAAAAGCTTTGCATTGGAGAGTAAAAATAAAAAGCTTTTCTAACTTACGCATCTAGACGCGCCCGTTTTGAGGGCACAAATATCACATGCCCATTGGAAGCTGCAGCCGCGGCAGCAGCGGCCGCAGCAGCGGCAGATGTTGATGCAACAGAGCTGTTGTTGTTGTTGTTGTTGCTGTTTGTATTGCTGTTGCTGTTTGTGTTGGAGTTGGTGGTCAAGGCGATGACGTCAGGCATGGGTTCGGTTTTTATTGTAGCGGGTGTCGGCGACGGCGTCGCCGTGGCAGTTGTCAATAGCTTTAATTTATCCTCAACACTAGTTGCACTTGTTGTGTTTGTTGTTGCTGTTGTTGTGCCGCCATTTGCATTGGCCACTTGAAAGGTCAAGGCGACGGCGGCATTGTTGTTGCTGTTGCCAGCTCCAGTTGCGGCTGCTGCTGCCGCTGCGCTTAATTGTTGCTGCAACAAAATGTGACTGGGAATTGTTGATTGTTTTTGTTGCTTATTTTGTTGTCCTGTTTGTTGCGGTTGCTGCGGTTGTTGTTGTTGTGAAGCATTCAAACGGTACATTTTAAATGCACAAAATTATTACTTGCTGTTAATTGTTGCTGTTGTTGCAATGGCGTTTGACAACATGGCCACGCCTTCATGTTGCCTATAAGCATCTTATTTTACATATTTTGTCAAGTGCCTTAAAGCTGCAATAAATAGAAAAAAATAAATCTATTTAAAAAGGTAACAGAATTTATAAAAATTATATTTAAAAAAAAAAGTATTTGTGCGCCCCCGGGTGGACTCGAACCACCAACCTTTCGGTTAACAGCCGAACGCGCTAACCAATTGCGCCACGGAGGCTGTGTTAGCAGCAGAAAATTTTAACACACTTATGCACGTGATGAACAGAATTCTCACTGGTCTAATAAGAGCTTTTAGAAATTCAACTGCTTCGAATGAGCTGTGTGTGTGCACTGCTTGTCAAATGCAGCATTGGCCGCTCGAAAATCAACAGCCTCCGTGGCGCAATTGGTTAGCGCGTTCGGCTGTTAACCGAAAGGTTGGTGGTTCGAGTCCACCCGGGGGCGCAGCAAAATTTTTTTGTATTTACTATTTTAAAATTTTAAAAATCCAAACGTAAATTGTAAATATTTTTATTATAGTTAAACTAAAAGAGCTACCTTTTTTATTTTACAATTAAATTTTTTTTAAGCCAGTTATCCTTTTATTGGGTTTGCATTTTTTTCCTTTTTTTATATATATAGTTCGCATGCCTAAATGTCAATTGACTGAAGTTTAACGAGGTCAGTGCAGTAGTTTAATGCACCTTAAGCGCTCATAATATCCGCTTACCCCCATTAGCCAGCATTTCGCCTCTCCAGAAAGGCTCGCTTCATTCTTTTTCAACAGTGACCAGCAGTGTAAATTGAATTCTCAAGAGAATGCATTGCCTCCCTCCACCACCAATTTACACGCCCACACGCACACACACATACGTACACACACACACTTTACGATATGTGTGGTGTAAGCATATTGACCCAGAATCCTTGATAAGGTCGCTTGCGCCGACGTTGACCTAATTTCTATATAGCCCTGCTTATGTAATATACATATATGGATATCCCATTTGAGGGGCAGCCACAATATGATTATTACACTTGTAGCTGCATGAAACTCAATCAATTTATTAAAATGAACAATGAATTTCTATCTACTTCAGAATACCTACATATGACAAAAATAGATCAAATAAAATAAAAATTATCGGCCATGTTATACTCTGTATTTAATTTATAATTTAAAAATAACTGTTTCAGTAAAATGAATATAGGTTTTTAATTTATTGTAAATTGATAAATGATTAAAAGTTGATGATCAAAATGACATTCCGCATGATAATCGGCTAAGTTTTGACAGAGTTTATAATTATTTTTTCGACTATTATTTTGCAGCTCGATATATTAGTAAAATATATTTAAAAAACATTAATTTAACAGTTGTTAATTGAAGTGTTTTTGCAGTTTAAAGGAGTGTAATATACCCAATTTACACATTTCCAAAAACTGTCGATTTAAATTGAATATTTATTCAACACACAGTTGAAAATAGAATATATTTCTTATTTCTTTTGGTTTTGTTTCTATTTTTATTTAGCAATTGGCAAAGTTTATTCGCCTTTCGTTGCACTTGCACTCATTTTTAAGCGGTAAATGGTAAACTATCTGTTATTATTGTTGTTGTCAGACTGTCAGTCGGTCTGTCTGTCTATCGTATGACTAAAAAAATAGTCTGAAACTGACTGACTGTCTGATTGACCGATGGACCGCCGTTGTAAATGATGCATTTCCGCTGCGAAAAATTGTTTCAGTTTTATTTTTGAAAAAAGGGGTGGGGGGAAAAGAAGAAAAAAAAAAGAGAGCGGGCAGGAAAAGCGACGGCTGTCAAGCAACTCAAAACTCATCTGCATTGCCAATTGGCGCGCCACAAAACAGCTGCAATTTATGTGCATTACAATTACCGAAAGAGTTGCACTTTTTTCTCTTCTTTTTCTTATTCTTCCTCACTTTATTCTATATATTTTTTGGAGTGTTAAATGCAACTAGCTAAAATTGTTGAAAAGTGAATTGAAAGTATTAATTAGCAATTGCTTAGTGAAGCGGTTGTAATGAGGTCATCAACATTTTTAGATTTTACTTACCAATTTTGCATATAGTTTCCTTTGTGATAAAATCCAAAATTTATAGCAGTGTTTTGTGTTTGTTGTTCACTTTGTTTAAGTTTTTCTTAATTGTCAGTTTGTATTAAAAATCACCAAAATCTGTAAATAAAAACAGACAACATTCGTTTAATCAATCAATCTATCACTTAATCATTTATTTTTGACACATTAATGTCTAGTCAATTTCAAATAACCATCATCATACAAATGACGTTTAGCACACTGTGCGCCACTGCAATTTGTTTAAAAGCGCCAAAGAGCGAGAGCGAGAGAGCACAAGTTCCATTTGTGGAGAGCGAGAGAAAACAGATTTGGGCTTGCTATGCAATTGGGTCTCAGTCAGATGGCAACGCCGACTTTCCGCCTACACCCCCTGACCGCTCACACCCTCCTTCACACATAGACACGTGCATTTCAGAAAATTTTATTGGCATGCAAAAATGAAGAAGAAAACACAACGCAGCAGAAACTTTGAATGAAATTTGTTCAATGTGCTCGATCAATTTTTGCATAAAAATGCTATTTTTGTGATTTGATAAACATTGCACGCGTTTTAAATACGAACAAAGCAGCAACAACAAAACGCACACACTGCACTCTTTCAGTTTTTTTTTCACATTTCCAATAGCACACGCTCTCAGAGAGCGTCAAAGAAAGAGAAAACGAGAGCTATCGCGAGAGAATGACGCGTGAGTAAACAAGCGCCAGCAACTGCATAAATGTGTTTTGTGTGTGGGTGGCAAAGGGAGTAAGGTGATGTCTCTCTCACTAACGGCAGTCAAAACAGCATCAGCAACAAGAACAACAAACAGACACATTCTGCTGCTGCACTCTCATTGTGCTCTCTGTTTCTCTCTCAGAGTAAACAAGCAAATGCATGGAATTATCATGTGGGTGGGAAAGGGAGGGAAACGTCACTCGCCAACAGCACCAGCAGCAGAAACAACAACAACAGCACTTGGCACGGCACAGTTTTTGTAGTTGTTTAGAAATGTAATATATATAAGTCTGTGTATATGTAAATACATATGCATATGTATGTATGCAAGACTATTGTAACTAACATTTGTTTAAAACGTTATCGTTCTTGTTGTTGTTGTTCTTCTTCATCTGCTTCTTCTTTTCTTAAGCGAAATTTACGCACACAACAATAACAAATTCACATGCACGCTAGCGCACATATCGAGGGGCATAAGAATATTCGAATTTCGAATTAAACAAAAAAATTTGTTTCACTTTACGTTTTGCAAGTATTTCTAGCACAAATTTGTTTCTATTTCTTTTTTTCTGCACTTTTCAGCGACATAAACGACGCGCAATGTAATTTTTATTACACGAGAGCCGCACATAAAAACTAAAACTAAAAGGCCGCCGTTGCCGTTAGCCCGTCGCTACTGCTGCTGCTGTCAAAGCTACATTCGGACGAGCTGCTCTCGCGCTCTCTTTTGGCGCTTCGCTCTCGCTGGCGCTCTTTCTCTGTTTCTGGTCTTATGTTTGCTATTGCGGCGGGGGCGGGTGCGGGTGTGAAGCGCTTGCAATTGTTATTGCGCTGTGAGCGCATGCGCGCTACTCAATTTTTCTACTTTGGCAATGCTTGGATTCTGCTTTACTAAGCTGCGCTCAACTTTCGCGCGAACGGCACCAGCAACGACAACAAAAACAACAAGAAGAGACGTGCAGTAGCCAAAGCGGCAGCGGCACTTGACTGCACCGTGGTGCATAGACTGCACATAAAGCAAAACATGATTATTTCACAGACTGTCATCATTTTAAGATGTATTATAAAAATTGCAATATAATAATTATTGTTAATTGATTTACTTAAATTTTATGAATTAATTAATAAAAGAATAATAATATACATTTCGATTATGAAAAGTCAAACTTTTAATTTAGTTTACATTTTTGAGTATAAACTAATCGTTACTTTTGTAAATCATATTATGATGCATAGATTACACTTTAAAAAAAATAATATTGGTACATTTCAGGTAAATTTACTATAATTAAATAATATTTTCTATTTAAAACAAATAGAAAACAAAATAACTATTATTATTATTATTACAGCCACTGGATTATAAAAAAGAAAATTTGATCTTTTATTAAATAGTTGTAATTAAGATAGTTTTCTTCACTTATAAATACAATTTTAATCAGGGAATAACAACGTAACCGGTATCGGAACCGTTAACCGAAACTAACCGTTTCTATTTTAGTAACGAAACTAAAACCGTAACCGAAATTAATGCTCTAACAAAAACCGAAAACCGAAACGCTCGTACCGGTACGGTTGTGGTAAAGTGGCTAGGTCAAAGAGTTGACCAACTTCCAACTGTCATAACTTGATCAAAACTGACCCGATTTTCAAGCGGAATGTCATTTTAATCATGGTTTGGACTCTAAATTCAATCTGTATTCAAGTTTAACTCATTTTGAAAATTTAATTATTTTATTTTATTTAAAAATCATGTCAAAATTAGAAAAAATGTATTTGTTGTACCGTTGCGTACCGATAGTGAAAGCGAAACCGAAAGATAAAACTGAAATAGAACCTTTTACCGAAATAGTTGTTTCGGAACGTATCTATATTTGTTTCGGTTTGATTCCTTGATTTTGATACTTGCAATTCCGACCCACTATGCACACACACTTATTTAACTTTGAGGCCAGTGTGCGGAACTTTTCAAAAAACTGGTTTTCGACATGGGCTCATTGTGTGTGCCTGACTTGCTGCTTATTGCTGCTGTTGCTGTTGCTGCTTTTGGTTGTACTAGTTGTTGTTGTGGTTGTTGTTGGTATTCTTGGTTTCTTTTTCGATGTGGTTTTTAAGCTCTACTTGTTGTTGCCTGCTGCTAACTGCCGACCGCTTCTTCTTCTTCTTTTGATCTTTGTTGTTGTTGTTGTTGTTATTGACGTTGTGCTTTTGACTTTGTAACACACTTTTTGTGTTGATTTCGCTGCCAACGCGTCGCGACGTCGCTGCTATGTGACTTTTGATTTTAATGCTTTTTTTCTTTAATGGAATTTATGTTTTCTACCCGTTTTAGCTGTTTATACTCTCTCTCTTACTCTCTGCCTCATTAGCTCTCTGAATGCATTTGCGATTAACAATGAGACGCACACGTGTTGTTGTTGCTCTTATCGTTGTTGTTGTTGTTATCGTTGTTGTTTCCTACATTTCGTGGGAATTGGACAATTTATACTGTTTATTTTCAACACCTTAGCCAAGTGAAAATGTCAGGTGTTGCATTACATGGCATACAAAACGATTAAGTCACAGTCAAGTTAAAAAACAAAAAAACCATATAATTTACCCTTAAATGGTGTTTCTAAACGTTGCACCTAACCTCTCTTACCTGCACCCTAAACTAAATGCCAATAATCGAACAATGAACCTATTAGTCAAGGGGAATCCAATAAAGCGCGCCCGTTCAACAAAACGACCCTGTGCTAAGAAAAAACGTGCAAAATGCGTTTTGAATGAGAAAAAAGCAAATCCGATTAAAATTTGCTTTCCAAAATTGAGTTTTTTTTTAGATGATACTATTAATGGATCTTTATTTCGTTTTTTTTTCAGAAAATTTCAAAGTATTTACAATAATTTATTTTTTAAATAAAGCTAAAATTAAGTCGCTTGTACAAACGAATCAATTATATTTGTTTTTAATTTTAAATAGTGTAATTCGATGGATTCTAGTATCTCAAATTTAATTTGTATTCTTAAAAATAGTACAGCCCGGTGGAATTCTTTGCTTTTATTTATCAGAGGATTTTGGAACCTTTACTTTTGCTATTATAAATGTTAAATATAGTTTTAAAATGTCAAGTAATTATTTGGAATAATGGAAAAATAGGCATTTACATTGGGTTATTTTTTTTTCAACATAGTAAAAATAAATTTAGGAAAACATGAAATGCTATTTTATTCAAAGTAAAATGTGTGAGTGGTTTTTCTTTGTCAAAACAATTACTAAGCTAAATAAATACGGATTTGATATTATGTTATAATTTTATATACATATTTGATATTCACTATACATAACATGAGTAATATATTAAGACATTTTTAAATGCAAAACAGTGAAATGCACTCGGGCCTTTGTATATAAGGGAATGGAGAGAGAATGTAGCTGGTAAAGGGAATGAGATTAGATGCCGGGCTCCACGCCCCAATTGAATGTCTCAACACGCAAACGAATCGCGCCAAACATTTATAAGCAGCGGCAACAACAATAACAACAACGGCAATAAAAAAAGCACAAAGCGCAGCAATGACGAAAATGTAAAAGCAGCAACAACAACAGCAACGAAAACAGCGACGACAACGACAACGGCAAGTTGAATGACATAAAACATCAACTGACCTTCAACTCTGCGACTGAACCTTAGAAAAAATGAATAATTTTACACTCGAAACAAAACACACACACACACACACACTTGCATGCATGCAAATGTGAGCGGCGAGCAGCGCATGCAACTTACAGCATTTTACAATGGACTCATCGCAGCTCCCAGCGCAAGGGAGAGCGAGAGCGAGTGAGAGAGGCAGAGGCGAAAACGAAAACGCCAAAGCAGTCAAGCATGGCAAAAAAAATAATAGTGTTGCAAGCGCCAAACACTATCAGACACACACACACACACACACACACACACAATGTGCATGCCCAAAAGCTACTGCAGGAGAGCAGCGTGAGTGAACGAGAGTGAGAGAGTAACCGTGTAAGCAAACTAAAAGCTTTGCAGTGCATGACGTAAATTACAGCAAAGCAAAAGCTGAGACTTTGCTCTTGCACTTGGCCAGAGAGCATACGTATGTATGTATGAATGATTGTATGCATGTGTGTGCGTATGTGTGCGCCTGCCTTGGCAGAGGCTGAGAGCGCTGTCAACTACAACTACAATAACAACGAGCGTGTAGTTCGGGACGGCCTATTTAACGTTGCATGTTTATTTTCGGCTCAGGCAGCGGCAGAGGCAGCGGCAGCGGCAGCAGCACCAGCAGCAGCGGCAAAACTGCATTCACTCTCGTTTTAGTTTTTGTTTTAGGGCGTTGTACAAACGTTGCAATGGCGGAAGTGGTGGGCGGGGAACAGCGGGTTGACCGGTGAAAATGGCAGCATTTTTGCGATGTCAGCGGATGCATCATGTGACGACGAGTGGCAGTTGTAAAGCAATTCAGTGGTAGAGTATGGGAATATACGTGTGTGTACATATACTGTGTGGCATGTGGAATGTGTCGTGCATGCCATTTACACCTGTGTAAATGACACAGGTAGGTCAAATTTACCTGGCAATGGTTTTGGTTAAATGCCTCAACAGCTGTTTACTATGCGATGGGGCTTAAACCACAAAAGGCCAAAGAAGTTTGCCAAATAATACATATGCTTGTAATTAAATCGATAGGGCCCCGCATCTAAGTGGGGCAAGAATTTAGTTGCAATACGAACGGGAACTTTTGCAGGTATTAAAACTAGTAATTATCGATTGTAATTGCTGAAAGAAGAAATCTCACATTTCTACGATTTTAAAAAATTAAACTAATTTTCAGAAATTTGAAAAGAACAGCTTACATAAATGCAAAATAAAAACCCTTCAAATTAATTTCATTATAATAATATAATATGGTTACCAAAAACATACATATCTTAAAAAATATTTATTTTCGGAGTCCTTTTTACAACCATTTACTTATTTCTTTTATTTTTAGCAGGTAATCCCCCAGCAAACAAAAAACTATAAAATTCAACTGATTGCTTATCATACCTCGAAAATTCTTCATTTATTGACATTCTTTAGGTTTTTTGTGCCAGACATTTCTTCATGTCTTATGCATGCTGCACTCAATTTGCACCCAACATTGAAATTCCTCCACTTGGCGTACATTTTTGATGAGCATTCAGAGTGTGAACTCAAACTGACCCCTTTAAAAGAGGGTGAAGAGGGACAACACTAAGTTAACGCCTGTTAAAAGTTCAAAGCTTTCAAGTCAAGTGCCGCCAAAATGTACAAGGCAAACGTTGAGTCTTTCCCTTTCCTCCCCTTTATTCCTTATACCCTTGTAGCTCTGCATGACGTTCCATTGCTGCATCCTTGACCCAAACAATACGCCAATTTGTGGGCCAATGGGCGGGCGCACAGGATGAAGGGGAGAGCCTAACGACGCGAAAAGTTAAGTGAAAATGTAAAGGAAAGGAAAAGAAAAATCAAGAAAGAGCTAGAATAATCGGATATCTTCGAAAATTGCATACTCTTACGGAACACTCTTCAAAGGAATATTTTTGATATATCAATTTAATTTTGAATTATTTACTTATTTCTTATATGTACTATCAATGATAACATATCATATGCTTTTGATATATGATTTCAAATAACTTTTGAGTACAACTTTTTATCACGAACGTTTGCTTTGGGATATTAGTAAAAGAACGCACTTATTTTTGTTTTTAATTTTCGAATGGTACACTTAAGAAATACATATAATATGGTCAGACTCTAGAAAACAATAGAGAAATTATTATAGGATAGATAAGTTTATGATATCGCTAAAAATAAATAAAAGACTTTATTTCTACCTCATGGTTTTTTATAGTTAATATTTTATGGCAAAATATTGTTATCCGATCAAGTTTCCGATATCTAACTTACTTGTAATCAGAGAAATCTTTTATTTGGGTCAGTTGGCAAGGGTTATTAAATGAAAATGACATGAAGAGTTTGTTTGAAAGAATTTCGTTTTCAACTCTTTTAGTTTTTATCGTCAAAGCACATAAAACTATAAAACGGAAAAACCACAGTTAAATCGTGGCCAATTTAATGGCAAAGTTGCAGCACGCAATATTCCACATAGAGAACATTTATCAATAAGAAATTTTGTTTTTAAATTTTTTAATTGTATTTTTAACATTCGACATATATATTTAAGAACTGAAGAATTCGAGCATTATCATTCTTAGTAGAGAAACAATGAAAGAAAATTCTTTGTTTTTAGATTCTATAACTATTCTCATCATTATTATATACAGTTAACATATGAACACTATTTGAAATATTTCCAACGTATTGTTTAATTTACTCACCTAATAAGAAAAGCTAAGTTAATTTTGTAGCTCTTCACTACAACGAAAAAGAAATTGTATATGAAATAGGTGAAATATTATGTATTCTTTTATATGTCAAGTTACTTAGATTATAAACTCGTTTTGCTTTTACTTTTTAAGCTCATACGATAATGATGTCAACAACCTGCTTAATTCAATCAAATTGCATAAATTAACATAGAGTTTAAGCGTAGATTTGTAGAAATAAGACTTGAATAAACAATATCTCATTTGTGAAAAATGTTTGAATACGACTACTAAGAATTTTACTAAACCTTAAGCAAATTCTGGTTAATAAGCTTTAACAATCGCACTAGTTTTCTGATTAATCAGTAGGTCCTGTGGCGCAATGGATAACGCGTCTGACTACGGATCAGAAGATTCCAGGTTCGACTCCTGGCAGGATCGTAGGCTTATTTTTTTCTTTCACAAAGAAAAATAATTTTAAAATCTAAGAAATTCAAATTAAATTTAATTTAAAATATTTAATTGAATAATGAAAAGTTTTATTTATTGGATAAATTTACTGTACTTATTTAGTATTTCTTCACGTAACTTTCAACAGCCTCCGTGGCGCAATTGGTTAGCGCGTTCGGCTGTTAACCGAAAGGTTGGTGGTTCGAGTCCACCCGGGGGCGAATTAAATTTTGAATTTTTTAAAATTCGACTCATATCTAGCTGTGTTCCGTAACGGCAAAAGGGTTTTGTTGGAGCTGCAGCGAGTTCATCAAGGTCATTTTTATAAAACTCGTTGGGCGGCTCTTTGTCTCAATTGAATCTTACCGAGTGGTAGAGCAAGTTTTTACTCAGTCCAGTGTTGGACAGTTTATGCACTTGAAACTGGCTCCAGACATTATGCAGACTTATCGCGCGAACATCAGTATTAAAAAAACTACTTCTTGCTATTTGTATAAAACGTTTCGACATGCGTGAAAAACATGGGGAACTGAAATTAAAAATGCAACTAAGGGAAGTGTGTGAAAACATACATCGGCATAAATAATTGCAGTGCATTTAAGGAAAATAAATGACAACTTCTGTGGGATTCCAAAAATAAGAATTTCAAAGCGAGGACTCTGAATAAATTCTATTTTCCCATACCGGGAATTGAACCCGGGCCTTCCGGGTGAGAGCCGGATATCCTAACCACTAGACAATATGGGATATACATCTATCCATTCCTAAAGATAAATTCCGAATCAGTGTTCTTCAACATAGCTGATTAAATATAATAATAACATACCATGTGATAATATATGAAAATATAATTTAGAAATAGCTTTTCTATTATATACAAAGAATCTACAGTCCATCTTCTGAATAAATGAATATTACAACATACATGTTTCGTTTGAGTATAAAATTAATACCATTTGAATGAAAAAAAATCGTTTTGGTGTGTTATTACTAAGTTCCACTGTATTTGACAAAATGCGACAGCATTCATTTCTATTTTGCAATATTTGCAATTTGTATGTTGAAATCGTTTAGTTTTTGTTTTTGGATTTTGCGGTGCATTAACCGCAATTTGCGTTGTCTAAACAAAATAGTTAAAGTCCATATAAGAATTACGTAGACATTTACGTATATGTGTACTATATAGAGTGATATGTGTTTATATTTTGTTTTAAGGTTAAGTTCAGTCATTCGCCTCGTTTCGTTTTATTTGCATGACAAACAGAAACGTTTTTAATATTTTTACGTCGCTCCGCAACTTGGTATATAGTATACGTATGTGTGTAGAGCAGTGTTTTGCATTCAAATTTATGCATTTTCTAAACGTGCTTTTATTTCCATTTGCTTTCTGTGGTGATTATTGGCAGCGCGCTGCAGCGTCGCAACGTTGCTTTGTTCATCAATAGTTTATTATTGAGTTCGACTCGTATTTTGCTATAATATTAAAAAACATTGCTATATAGTCAAAGTTGTTGTTATAACAAACAATGCAACGCAACTGTTAGTGTACTCAAGGTCCAGCATCTTTTTCATGCCAATAAAAATCAAAACATGTGCTAAAGTAGTAAAACAAAAATTAAAAAAAAAAATTCCTTCGCCCAACGTGGGGCTCGAACCCACGACCCTGAGATTAAGAGTCTCATGCTCTACCGACTGAGCTAGCCGGGCACTGTGCTGAGCAACGAAAAATATGTCCACCTAAATTCAATGCCAAGGATCTGATAAGAGATCGTTCTAATTTGCAAAAACTACAATCTGTTTGAAAAAATAGACTTAGAAAGTTATTGGGCAATCAAAATCTTATTGATAATTATAACAATTCAACTATTATTTGTCTTTTATTATTTGTTCTACTAATAATACGGTGGCTTAATTACGCATAAAACCGCCTTTAATAAGTTTTTCTAAATATTTTTATTTCAATCTGGTAAATAATGAAAAAAATCATTTTATTTTTTAACTAATAAATTTGTAGTATTCTTAATAAAGTCTAAAAAGAATCCTTGTATCGATCATTTAGGGCATCAGATATCAGCCCGGCTAGCTCAGTCGGTAGAGCATGAGACTCTTAATCTCAGGGTCGTGGGTTCGAGCCCCACGTTGGGCGCACAACACTTTTTATTATTTTTTTTTATTCTTAAAAATTTGTTAGTTTTTTTGTTGCTTGCTTATCAAATAGCGTTTTTGTTTATATTATGTGGCGAGCCTACCCTAACTTATTTGGCCTTGTCTGCCGCAGACGTTGCCGTTGCCTTTGGCAATGGAAATGCGACTGAGTTGTGCACGTGGCTTTATTTGTGTGTGAATGTATGTATAAGCTTAACATTAAGCGTAAAGGGAGAGGTGGTCTAGACGGAGGTCGTTGAGTGTCCAACATAGACAATAAACAAAAAACAATTTGTCTGCACAAATTAGAACTGCTTCACATTTTACCCGATTTCATTTTATGAAAAACATATAAGATAAGGGAAAAATATAGAAGTAAAGTGAACTTTATACAATTTACAACTAAGTTAAACTTGATGAAGGCGAACAAATTTTACTCTAATTTTCTGCAACATATGCAAAAAAAACAATAATAAAATGTACCTTAGTCATTTTTCTTCTTAAGCAAGTATTGTAAAAATTTGAACACGTATTGGACAAGTTTATTATTATTCATTTGAAAAACTTTCTTTATAGCATTTTCTTTCTCAATTTTAAATTTATTTTAAAACAAATAAGCTTGACTGTCTCGATTGTAGCGCAACCAAAAGCCGTCTGCCAGGCTGATTATCTGCTGCTGTCTGCATCTCCGTCCCTCTCTCCATATGTTGCCGTCTCATGACCCGCTCTGTCTCTCTCCTTCTCTGACTTTTTCAATGTCTGAGTCTCTGTTTCTGCATGCATGTATTTTGTTTTGTTTCCTTTTGCACATTGTTTCGTTTTAATATTTTATAGCAAATTACTTGGCCGACGGGGGCGGCTGTCGGACTGTCAGAAGCGTCTGTACTATAACCCCTTTCTGCATTGAGGTAGGCGCGTAATTTTATACCTCATTTCCATTAGGAAGCAGAAAAATGTGCTACACAATAGGGGACTATCATCATGAAAACCATTACAAAGGCAATCCAAGTGGGAAAAGCAAGAAAATGAGAGGGTGGAAAGCGAGAAAGAGTGTAGGAGGAGAGTAATGTCGACTCCAAACGGCGAAGATTATAAATAAACATTTATGACATCAACCAAAAGCTGCCACGTGTATAGAACCTACCATTGAATAGGGACATGCCGTGTTGGCCGACGTCGTACATCAAGCCCGGCTAGCTCAGTCGGTAGAGCATGAGACTCTTAATCTCAGGGTCGTGGGTTCGAGCCCCACGTTGGGCGGAAATTAAATTTTTTAATCTTTTAATTTTCTATTTTAAATATAGCTTTGATTTTTATAAATTTGAGTAAACTATTGGAATTTTGTATTATCTTATTCACAGTATATAAGTTTTGTATATCTTTATGTTTCGCTATTAGCAAGCTCGTTGGTAACAGGCCCATTAGCTCAGCTGGTTAGAGCGTCGTGCTAATAACGCGAAGGCCGCGGGTTCGATCCCCCCATGGGCCAGGTTAAAATACTTTTTACTTCTCAAAACGATAAGTAAAAAGTCCTTTTTACAATTTTCTAAAAATTCTGCGCGTACTTTATAAAGGGGAGACAAAAATATTAATTAACCAGGACCTCAATAGGAAAAATTAATTAAAACATAAAAAAAGACACTAGTCATGGCCCATGGGGGGATCGAACCCGCGGCCTTCGCGTTATTAGCACGACGCTCTAACCAGCTGAGCTAATGGGCCAAGTTAATAAACGCCGGTTTAGTTTGGAAAATAAAATAACTATGCGTAAAATTTATATCTACAGGAAACAAAATAAAATTTTTAAATGTATAAATTGGCTTTGACATATACTTTCCAAAAATATTTTGAATCATAATAAAAATTAGTCCCAAAACGTAGTACAAAGTGAATTCGACTAGAATCTTTAAAAAATTATTTTGGCCCATGGGGGGATCGAACCCGCGGCCTCCGCGTTATTAGCACGACGCTCTAACCAGCTGAGCTAATGGGCCCATGTGACGCCATCTTGTTTAAAGGACTTCAATAAAAAAAAAATTTTCTAATATAAAATAAATTATTACAAAAAAATTGAATCATGGCCCATGGGGGGATCGAACCCGCGGCCTTCGCGTTATTAGCACGACGCTCTAACCAGCTGAGCTAATGGGCCCTTGTGACGCCATCTTGTTTAAAGGACTTCAATTAAAAAAAAATTTTATATTATAAAATAAATTATTTTAAAAAAATTGAATCATGGCCCATGGGGGGATCGAACCCGCGGCCTTCGCGTTATTAGCACGACGCTCTAACCAGCTGAGCTAATGGGCCCTGTTGACGCCATCTTGTTTTAAGGACCTTGATTAAGAGAATTTTGCCTATTTTATCAACAAAAATTATTTAAAAAAGTTTACAATGATGGCCCATGGGGGGATCGAACCCGCGGCCTTCGCGTTATTAGCACGACGCTCTAACCAGCTGAGCTAATGGGCCCTGTTGACGCCATCTTGTTTTAAGGACCTTGATTAAGAGAATTTTGCCTATTTTATCAACAAAAATTATTTAAAAAAGTTTACAATGATGGCCCATGGGGGGATCGAACCCGCGGCCTTCGCGTTATTAGCACGACGCTCTAACCAGCTGAGCTAATGGGCCTCACGATCAGCGGCTGAATAGACGCCATTCTAGCTTTTCCGGTCAAAATGGATTTTAACAAAAAATAAAACTTACCATTATGGTTTACTATTAATACTTTTCCTGGTTATGAGAGGGGTCTATTAGAAGTATTTCGAAATGCAATATTGCACGATTTTCCGACAGAATGTGTTATAAATAATGTTTAATACGTATAATTTATTGACCGAATCGATTGATTATAATTCGCACAAAGCAAGGCTGCAATAAAAAAATGAATAAAAATTTGGATTGCAATTGCATCAATGAAACCAAATATAAATAAAAAATAATAAAGCAATACAAAGAACAAGAACTACTTAAAAAAAAATGGCTAAGAAAATCATCGTGTAGACTGAAAAATGTATGCATCGTAGATACGTAGATAATGCCAAAAATCAAGTGAAGTGTGTGTGTGGAAGTAGAACCGACGCAATAAATTTTCTGTGGTGTAGGTTAGGGCAAGGCAGCGTTCTCACTCGCTCGCACTCGTACTCTCACACAAACACACACTAGCAAGCAGCGTCAGAGAGAGGTGAAGCGGAAGAGAGGCAGACAGACAGCTGCATGGCCGACTGCACTAGCAAGCAGTGTGGCGCAGGCAGAAGCAGAGGCAGAGAACTTCAATAGGCCGCAGCAACTTGCAATTTTACAAGAATGAGCGTAGAAACGTGCAGAGACAGAGTGAAAAGCAGTGTAAAAAGGGTCGTTGGAGGCGTGTGCATGTTAAGTAAAGGGGGGACAGAAGGGAGGCCGTCAGGGTTGAGGTAGGGACGGACGGACGACTGACAACAGGCTGACAGGCAAGCAAGCTGGCATGGTCCGATGTCAGGGGCATGAAGTTGCAATGAAAATGAAATTACAAGCGGCGCAACGTTGCACATTGAGTGTGGGGTGGGGAAGGAGGTGAGGTACTACCTAGAGGCAGACATAGAGCTAGTATGTATCTGCAGTCTGTGAGTGTGTGTGTGTGTGTGCACATTGAGTGTGTTTAGTAGTTGTAGTGATTCTTGCAGATGCTGTGTGTGTTGTATATGTGTGCTTACTTCTTACATGCTATGTAGCAAGCACCTGCAAGATGCCATTCTTACATTCGCAAAGCACCCAACACCATTTTTTTTTTTGTTTCTTCTTTTCTTTATTTTCTGCGCTATTTTCGCTTTCAACCGAAGCTGCAACCCAAAATGGTCGACTCTATTAATGCTCCAGACTAGTTCTCGATTGAGCAGGTTAATGGGGCTATAGGCTATGAATAAAAACGAATTCCACTTCAATATTTATCTATCGAATCTATCGCCAAAACAACTAAAAGACTTGAGCGCCTTTTTTCAATGTCGTTAATCTCAGTAAACTTTTAGACATTCAAAAATAAAATATCGTAAGCAACAATTCTTATCAAAAAGTTGTCAAAAACATCTATTACTTGTCGTAAAACTTAACTATTTAAGAACTTTCGAAACTATTTTAGTTCTGTTGTTAATTGTTTCAGACATTAAAATTAACAGAAAACTTTAAAAGACTGTTGCTTTGTAGAAATCTGAATTGAATATAATATAATTTGTGTGTAGCTAATGCAATTAAAGAAGTTGTAACTACAAATTTATACTCAAGTTTGTTCCACAATATAATTAAACTTTAGTTGTTTATCTTTTATTCTATACATTTCAAAGAAATTTTAGTTCAATTTGAAATCAATTGATTGCGTCATAATAGAAAAAAATTTATGTTTAATATCGCATTAAAAAAAGGTGTTTTTTTTTAAATACAATTTTCCATTCCTTTCTCAGGTAATTTATAATTTTAGGAGTAACAAAGACTTTTATTTGATTATAAGCAATAGTAAAAATAAATATTATACTAGAAATAATCATTTGAAAGTCTTCCGGCTTAAAAAAAAACTTTATAGGAAATTAAGTGTTTCTTATAAGTTTCTATATAAGCACTTTACTTTGTAGGAAAGATCTAGGTACCAAAATAAAAGTGTTAATTTGATTCAAGAGGTTTTCCCTTTCTATGTACACTACATTTGAGATACTGACAATGTAATTGGTTCACAAACTATGCCAATTTGGAAGTCTTGGCTATGTAGGGAATACATTATATGTAATACAGCACTTGGCTACATTATTCTGATATGTACACACTGACGCCGACATTTGTGGGCCGGTATGTTTGTCAAAAGGGAAGTCAACAATTCTACCAGACTATTTTTTATGTGGTACGGCGTTTTATTGTATGGCAAAGCAGGCAAAACAAGTCGCCAAACGAGTTAAAGATGGAGATGCCGACTAAAAGAGAGATAGAGAGTCAATGCGGGAGATGTGATGAGGAGATACTGAGAAGTACGGGCTGGCGGGCAGCAGGTCGCTCGCTTGGCGCTTTTCGCTGCCAGTGTGGAGGCCTACAAACACGCATACACGCATACAAGCAAACATAAACACACACACATGGCTAGCGCCAATGCAACAACAACAGTGGGACACCGTCTCATAGTCGTAAAAAGAGAGAGAGAGAGAGAGCGAGAGCTCCAACCACACACACACATGAAGAAATCAACATATCATATCCTACACATACTTATGCACTTATGTAAATGGAGAAACGGCAGCTAAACAAACAGCAAAAACAACAACAACAACGAACGGCGTCTGCTTAGCCCTAGCCCCAATCTTTGAGCTTTTTGCTTTTCGCTTCTACGCTTTGCCTTGTACTGTTTCTCATTCTTTGTATTGTTCTTGCTCTTGTACAAATTCGTTTCATTTCATTCCGTTTCGTTTTGAGGCAGGCAGAAGCAGACGATGAAAACAAAAAAGTATGTGAAAAAACAGAATAGGCAAACTCAACTCAAAACGCATAGAAGTATGTAGAAGAAGCAGAAGAAAGAGAGCGGCAGGTTGGCGGGAGGTAGGCTAATAACAAGAGGAAGACGGAAAGGGGAGTTGCGACTGCACTTACCGAAACAAACGGCAACCAAAATAAACTTTTATTATTTGTATTGGCTTTAATTTTTTATTAATATTAATATTTTTTTTCTATTTTTATTATTGCACTCACAGTTACACCGACACACACACACAGTTATACACACTCTTTTCTATTATTATTTTTATTTGTTATAAACAATTTGGTGTATGTATGTATTAATTACAGATATATTTTTTTGTTGCTCAGAGATTCTTCGTTTTGTATACTTCGCTTTTGCTTACGTCGCGCTCACGTTAAACTTTTTAGCGTCCAATGAGTCGACGGTCTTGTTTGCGTTGTCACTGAACTGCACACTTTGAGTGCCAAAGAGAGACTAAACCGAATTTTGTTTGTGACGCCAACTGCCAAGCATCGCTGCTGCAGACCTCGACGCAACAAAGAGCGAGAGAGCATAAGTGTTACCTAAGCTTCGACTTTAACTCAACAGCAAAAATATATTAATTAATTAATATTTTTGCATAAATGTTTATGATGCTTAGCTGACATTACTCAAAAATATTTTGTTTATTCATGTTTGCTTAATTTAATTGGCAGTTAATAAACACAGCTGTGTACCACTGCTTGTTGGACTGCTTGTAGCGCTGATTCAATACTTCGAAAAAAGTTGCTTCAGCTCTGCTTTGATTGTATATTTCATATCAGTGACAATACGTGCAAGTGGTCCTGTGGCGCAATGGATAACGCGTCTGACTACGGATCAGAAGATTCCAGGTTCGACTCCTGGCAGGATCGATTTTTTAACTATTATTTTTAGTTTTGAGCCCATAAATAACAGCCATTGGTTGGAGCTAAATTATATATTTTTCTAAATTTGCGGTTATTAGAAAAGCAATCATATATTTTCTTAAGTATATTGTTGTCAATTTAATTACCACAATTATGATAGCGTATCTTAGATGCAGCCAAATCAACCGGTCCTGTGGCGCAATGGATAACGCGTCTGACTACGGATCAGAAGATTCCAGGTTCGACTCCTGGCAGGATCGAAAAATCCACTTTTTGTTATTTGATATAATAAATAAATCCGTTCTTTTTTTAATTTTTAATTCATTGCTTTTTGTGTTATCATTTATTTTTAATCAAAAAGCAAAGTTAATTATTAGAACTTTATTATTAGAAGGCCAGCATAGGTGATATGATGCACCTTATGCTTTCGTAACACATGCCTCCCATATGGTCTAGTGGCTAGGATATCTGGCTTTCACCCAGAAGGCCCGGGTTCGATTCCCGGTATGGGAAGATATCTTTTTTGTTTTTTTTTTGTTGTCAACTAAGGGAGTACTAGTATAATAATTATTACTGTTTATTAAAGTTCAATATATTTTTGTATATTAGTGCAATTTCCAAACTTATCTCTATAATTTTACAATTGTAAATGGCACAAGCTCGTTGCATATTCTTCGATTACAAGTTTCTGCTATTATGCAAATCACAGTAGATAAAAAGTCATTTGAAACACACACGCACAAAACGACATGCAGTCAGTCAGTCCTTCAAAGGGAACTCGCATTTCGTTGTCACCTTAAATGTCCTTGGCGTGCAATTGCTTACGCAGCTGCCGCTTCCCGATTTGATACTCGCCCCTCGCTGCAAACTGTTAACGTTTCTACTGTTTAGCATAAAAGGACACATAATCCACACAACTACACACGACGCCACTTTATTTACTTTTAGCCACCGCAGCTCAACTTTGTCATTGAGCCCCAGGCGAAATCGTCCTCCTACTAGCTATTACTTGTGCAAGTGCATTACGTGTGAAACGGTAAACTTAATAAAAAATTCTGCACGTCTTACACTCATATTACTCGTTGTAACAAGGTTCTATAAGCTTGAAAATTGCTACCTGTGTGTTCTGGCAAAATATTATTATCTAAATTTGATTTTCTAATGAAAAAAATTTTAAAAAAAAACTACGATCCTGCCAGGAGTCGAACCTGGAATCTTCTGATCCGTAGTCAGACGCGTTATCCATTGCGCCACAGGACCATGTGACTCACGGCCGCCAAAGCTTATTTTATGTCACAAGCAGTTATACCATTCAGAAGGAATCACATTTTAAAATTGTAAATGAAATACTCAAAAATAATTTTCGAAATAGTTAATTTTTTCGTAAATTAAAATTTGTTTATTTAATTTGTTGATTAATGTCAAATTGCTAAACAGCAACATCCAGCATTGCTCAACAGCAAGTGAAGTTAAAATTTTATCTTAAAATTCTTTTCAAATATCTCTTTGCTTATATTTTTTACCTTATTTTTTACATTTTCCTCCTTTTCATACAAAATTTTTCTGAGATCATCCCATACAAAAAAATTATAAAATATATAAGCAAAGAGATTTTTGTAAAACTTTTTTAGCGGTAACTATTAGAATTGTTTGGAGAAACTTTTTGCATCAAAACATTTTTTTGTTTAAGCCTTCGGAAATAAGAAAAAAAAAACAGATTTTTACATAAATTCAAAGTTTTCAATGGCTACTTAATGGGTTAAGAAAATAGTTGTGTCATTCAAACGGAATTCAAATGTCATTTCTATTAATACCAAAATCAACATGAAGTTATGCCCACCACTGTTTGATAAATTGGGTCCACCTGTTAAATCCGATGAATTTCAGATACAAAATCAAACTCTAAGCGTGCGTCTTTCGCCAACGACCATACCACGCTGAATACATCGGTTCTCGTCCGATCACCGAAATTAAGCAGCGTCGGGCGCGGTTAGTACTTAGATGGGGGACCGCTTGGGAACACCGCGTGTTGTTGGCATCGTTCAATAACTTTTTTTTACAAACTAACTACTATCTTTAGAATTAACTTTTTACTTAGGATTATCGTTACTTACTATTAGGAAATAAGCTTGTGGTCAACACCTTTTCAAAATTTGTTGTAATATTGATTAATTATTTCTAATACATCTTTTAAATTTAAGTTGTATTTAAGCAAAAAAGGTCAAAGTCAAAATTAAAAAAAGTCGATCCTGCCAGGAGTCGAACCTGGAATCTTCTGATCCGTAGTCAGACGCGTTATCCATTGCGCCACAGGACCGTATACTAAGAGCGTGTCTGAAACACTTTAATTACAACAAGTGTGGTTCATTTATCTGAGAACTGTATTATCGACTTGTGCAAGCAGGGTAGCATAATTTCACGCAAATGCTTAAACTGCTTTCCAAATATTCGGTTATTTAAGGAGAAACATTTTCCGCGATATTTCATATCTCCCATATTGTCTAGTGGTTAGGATATCCGGCTCTCACCCGGAAGGCCCGGGTTCAATTCCCGGTATGGGAAACACGTTGCAATTTGTCGATTGCATCTTCTTTTTTTTTTTTAATTTTTGTTTTAAACATAGTAGTGAAAGCCTTAATTTATTAATTTTAGTACCGTAACTGTAACGGTACGGTTTTGGTAAAGTTGCTAGGTCAAAGAGCTGACAAGCTTCCAACTGTCATAACTTGAAGAAAACTGACCCGATTTTCAATCGGAATGCCATTTTGATCATGATTTAGCCTCTTAATTGACTCTGCATTTAAATTTCTACCATCTAGAAAATTTGATATTTTTTCGAATTTAAGCCATCTGCTATCCAATTTTCCATACTTACCCCTTGACATTTTATCATAAACTTTGATCTCTCATAACTTCATCAAAAATTAACTGATTTTCAAGCGAAATGTCATTTTGATCATGACTTGGCCTCTAAATTGATTCTGCATTAAAATTTTTATCATCTAGAAAATTTGAAATTTTTTCGATTCTAAGCCATCTATCATCCAATTTTCCATACTTACCCCTTGACATTTTTTCAAAAACTTCCATCTCTCATAACTTCATCAAAAATTAACTGATTTTCAAGCGGAATGTCATTTTGATCATGACTTGGCCTCTAAATTGATTCTGCATTAAAATTTTTATCATCTAGAAAATTTGAAATTTTTTCGATTCTAAGCCACCTATCATCCAATTTTCCATACTTACCTCTTGACATTTTTTCAAAAACTTCCATCTCTCATAACTTCATCAAAAATTAACTGATTTTCAAGCGGAATGTCATTTTGATCATGACTTGGCCTCTAAATTGATTCTGCATTTAAATTTTTATCATCTAGAAAATTTGAAATTTTTTCGATTCTAAGCCATCTATCATCCAATTTTCCATACTTACCCCTTGACATTTTTTCAAAAACTTCCATCTCTCATAACTTCATCAAAAATTAACTGATTTTCAAGCGGAATGTCATTTTGATCATGACTTGGCCTCTAAATTGATTGTGCATTTAAGTTTTTATTATCTAGAAAATTTTATATTTTTTCGAATTTAAGCCATCTATCATCCAATTTTCCATACCTACCCCTTGACATTTTTTCAAAAACTTCCATCTCTGATAACTTCATCAAAAATTAACTGATTTTCAAGCGGAATGTCATTTTGATCATGATTTAGCCTCTTAATTGACTCTGCATTTAAATTTCTACCATCTAGAAAATTTGATATTTTTTCGAATTTAAGCCATCTGCTATCCAATTTTCCATACTTACCCCTTGACATTTTTTCAAAAACTTCCATCTCTCATAACTTCATTGAAAATTAACCGATTTTCAAGCGGAATGTCAATTTCTTCATGATTTAGCCTCTAAATTGATTCTGCATTAAAATTTTTATCATCTAGAAAATTTGAAATTTTTTCGATTCTAAGCCATCTATCATCCATTTTTCCATACTTACCCCTTGACATTTTTTCAAAAACTTCCATCTCTCATAACTTCATCAAAAATTAACTGATTTTCAAGCGGAATGTCATTTTGATCATGACTTGGCCTCTAAATTGATTCTGCATTTAAATTTTTATCATCTAGAAAATTTGAAATTTTTTTCGATTCTAAGCCATCTATCATCCAATTTTCCATACTTACCCCTTGACATTTTTTCAAAAACTTCCATCTCTCATAACTTCATCAAAAATTAACTGATTTTCAAGCGGAATGTCATTTTGATCATGATTTGGCCTCTAAATTGATTCTGCATTTAAATTTCTACCATCTAGAAAATTTGATATTTTTTTGAATTTAAGCCATCTGCTATCCAATTTTCCATACTTACCTCTTGACATTTTATCATAAACTTTGAGCTCTCATAACTTCATTGAAAATTAACCGATTTTCAAGCGGAATATCATTTTGATCATGATATGGCCTCTTAACTGATTCTGCATTTAAGTTTTTATTATCTCGAAAATTTGATATTTTTTCAAATTTAAGCCATCTATCATCCAATTTTCCATACCTACCCCTTGACATTTTTTCAAAAACTTCCATCTCTCATAACTTCATCAAAAATTAGCCGATTTTCAAGCGGAATGTCATTTTGATCATGATTTGGCCTCCTCACTGATTCTGCATTTAAGTTTTTATTATCTAGAAAATTTGATATTTTTTCAAATTTAAGCCATCTGTCATCCAATTTTCCATACCTACCCCTTGACATTTTTTCAAAAACTTCCATCTCTCATAACTTCATCAAAAATTAGCCGATTTTCGTCTCGTGTGTTTGTCTCCGCCATTGTGCTCATCATGATCCCAGTCGCAATTAACTCAAGAAAATAATGTTGCGGCAATGACTAGCGAGAAATGTAATATTTAATAATTAATCAATTAACATAAATTTAAAAATATTCCGAAATTTTTAAAATGGATCTGATTTTTTTAAGTAAATAAATAATAAATTCTGCGTCATTTTATTTATAATTGTCTTAGGCTTTATCTCTAGCAAGTGACTTATTGAAACATTATCCGGCGATTAAATCCAGTTGACCTAGTACAGTGGCTAAAAATACAAAAAAATCGCCACTTCTTCATATCATTTGTTTACTTTTAAAGTAAAACATAACCAAAATATACGAGGCATTTCTTAAGAGTCATGATTACTTGCATTTTAGTAGTATAGCAAACATCTGCTTGAAATTCAACAAGTCAGTGAGTATAGACAGAAATGTGGTTATTTTCCTGCGCCTTATCGGGCTTATCACTTATCAAGTGGGCTCTGTCGACCGAATCGTCGCGACGCCACTTTGCGGGTATTATAAGTGCGCGCTAAAGCAACGAGTCCCACAGTTGATCACAGCAGTTGAAGTGACGAACATGTCTACGGAGATACTTCTATTGATCGCCACTTTGGCGATCATTTTCTATATATGGCAAAGGCGTACATACAATTTCTGGGAGCGTTTAGGAATTAAACAAATTAAACCCTCGCCAATTTTCGGTAATATGCGCAGATTTCTGACTGCCAAAGTGTCGTTCTATGAGCAGATCAAATTGTTACACAACACGCCCGGATTTGAAAAGGAGCCGCTTATCGGAGTTTATCTATTACATCGTCCTGGTGTAGTTCTAAGGGATCTGGAGCTCATCAAGACGGTTATGATCAAAAAGTTCAATTATTTTACCAATCGTGCTCTACAAACCGATCCGCATCATGATCCTCTTGGGTATAACAATCTATTCTTTGTGCGTAATCCCGATTGGAAGGATTTGCGTAGTAAGATCTCGCCGGTCTTCACCAGTGGAAAGATTAAGCAAATGTATCCACTGATGATTGAGGTAAGTTTAAGAAGAATCAATAAGAGGATCAATTGATAAGTTTTATATTTTATTATTTACAGATAGGCAAAAATCTCGAGAATCATTTGGAAAGATTACCTGTTGATTCCATGATTGCCATCAAAAATACTTGCGCTCGATTTACAACAGATCTTATAGCAACACTTGCATTTGGAATAAACGCGAATTCTCTGAGTGATGTAAACAGCGAATTCTTTAAGAATAATATGGGTATATTCGAGGTTAGTTTGAGTCGCGGCTTTGACTTTATGATTATCTTTATGTTACCTGCACTGGCAACGTTGACGCGTGTCAAGGCCTTCTCGAAAAACACCTCAAACTTCGTGCGACGCAGCATTAGTTATGTTCTAGCGGAGCGAGAAAAGTCGGGATTGGTACGCAAGGATCTGGTCGATGTATTGCTGGCCATGAAGCGTGAGGCAGTCGCTGAGCCTGATAATAAGGCCAATCAATTGGACTATCTTGTTGCACAAGCAGCCATTTTCCAGTCAGCTGGTTTTGAGACGAGCTCATCCACCATGACATTGACACTCTTTGAATTGTCGCACAACACGGAGATTCAAGATCGTTTGCGGCAGGAAATCAAGGATTACTTTGGAGACGAGGATCACATTGATTATGAACGCATTCAGGAGATGCCATATCTCACCCAGGTGGTAAATGAGACTCTACGCAAGTATCCCATTGCCGGCTATGTGGAACGGGAGTGCATACAACCCTCAAGTGGTGAGCGGTTCACATTGGCACCCTACTACAATGTGGAGCTACCCTCTGGCACTCCCGTCTATGTTTCCACCCTCGCTATACATCGTGATGAGCGAGTAAGTCTATTATATCTCTTTTATAATACTCTATATATTAATTCACTTATGATTTGCAGTACTGGCCGGATCCTGAGAAATATGATCCGGAACGTTTTGCACCAGAGAATCGTAACAATCTGAACATGGACGCCTATATGCCTTTTGGCATTGGTCCTCGTAACTGTATTGGCATGCGTCTGGGCTTATTGCAAAGTAAATTGGGTCTGGTTCATTTGTTACGCAATCATCGAGTGCATCGTTGCGAAAAGACTGTAAAGTCTATCCAATTTGCTCCCATGTCTATAGTACTCATATCGAAAGATGAAATCTTTCTGAAACTAGAAAGGGTCTAAACAGTTCCAATCTTTGTGAGATTTATGCTCCTCATTAAGTCTATTATTAACTAATATTTTGTATCAAAAAGCTGTTAAAAATTGAGCATGTCAAGTTTTAAAAATGTTCTGTCTCTTTACTTAGGTGTTAGAGAAATAAATTTTATTGAAACTAATGTATAATTTAAAAGTAATTAAACTAAGTTGAAAAGAAATTTAAATTGGTTTCTTATGAATTTTTTGAGGTTAAACTGTTTTTTATTTCTAAAGCAATAAAACGACTCAAGATTTATCAAGGTTTCAAAAATGAAAAGTCACACAACTGTTTATGATTTTAATTGATTATAAAAAATACGCAATTAAATAATTAAATTTATTAAACTAGAATATTTACACAATAACAACATTCAAAAGCTATAATTATATTTCCGTTAAAGTTACATTTTCAGTCTAGTTTTATAGCTTGATTAGGCGTATCACAATTAAATGTGAAATGTTGTTCTAAGGCTTATTAAGTATACGTAGAGCAAGTTGTAAGCTCCGATTTTGTAATACAATCTCAATGGCAGATTACTTAATCAATCAAATACATTCAATGACGGGGCAAATGTTGTTTAAGTAAACGTGTTGTGTCGTTTAACCTTGCCACAAGTGAGGCGACTCGTGCGTGAGATGCGAAGGATGCCCCGTGGACAAATATCCTTCAGAGCCGGCAACCTCGAAACAAATGTGTCATAATGGGGAAGCCGCAACTGCAGCAACAGCTGCAGCAAACAACACTTGCAACAATTGTTGTAACAGCAAAAAGTTTTGACGGATAAAAAGCTTCGCTTTCCGGCAGCGACTGTGAGTCCTTGTTATATCCCATGTACTAACTTGTTGTTATTGCTGTTGCACACACACACACACACACACACTGTTGATGCTGTAGCACTTAACGCACTTAATACAATTGTCAATTTACTCAGTGCAATGTCGCATGAGCTAAAGTCCTAAATGCAACGCCATAAGAATAGAGGGGGAACATGGAGGTACTTAGCTCTTAGTTAACTTAACCACGTAATGCGCACATAACGTGGTTAATTATAGATGCATTGACTGCAACTGGCTACACTAGTATTTCCTGCTGTGTATTTTTAGCTTAGCTCATTCATAATGACAATAACAATGAGGGCTGTAAATAATATTTAAATAAGCAAGTTGTCATTCAAATAAGTAATCATCTGTAAAATACAATTCAATTTCAGACATGATGTGTAATTTAATTTTTTTATTCAATATACTGCTGAGATTGCACTTACAAAAGTATTTCAGAAATTTTTCTACTGAAAACAATATTTTTATATTTCTTAGTTAAAAATCGTATAAGATACAATCAATTTTAGATACAAAATCATACTCTAAGCATTCGCCAACGACCATACCAAGCTTAACAAAGTGCTTTATTTCGTAAATATTAAATATCATACTTCTTTATTTTAACACTTATCTCTACATTTTAACACGAGATAACAGTTACATTTACTTTCTAATTTCCCTTGGGAAATGTTATCTTATGCTTTTCTATTCTCTCGCAGATTTCATTACGACATCAAAATCAACGTGCAAAAATGTGAAATGACATAAAATTAAATGATATACTGCATTTAAGCCAATTTACAGTTGACTTGTTTTAGGGGGATGCAACAGCAGTGCACGCAACAACTTGCAATGACTTTGCAATGACCTTGCGGGAGAAAAGGCCACAACAGCAGGAAATCCCAAATAGCAAATGCGAAATACCAAATACAAAATTCATTCTCGATTCTACTTATACAGTCAACTAATATAAATTTATCAAATCTAAGTCGATTTTTGTATAGGATATCTCTATGTCCGGGTGCTATTCAGAAGAAAACTTGTTAGTGTCAAACTTTTTCCACCTTCGAGCTTCATTCGACGTATTTTATTGAATTGCAGTTTCAAAGCCATCGAACAACAAAATCCACTCAGCTAGAGACAATTTGAACTTTTTGGTGAAACGTTGGGGATATGCAGTTACAGCTCCACCTGCTGCAAGCAACATAACTGGGTTGGTCATTAGTTTTAATTAACCCACTGTGCAACGCATTTCATTCCACTAGATTAGCCATCATAAATGCTAAAACTGACTCTGCAATGGCGACTTGGACTTCGACTCAGATAAAGCTTCGCCTTGAGCCAAAATTGCATGCAAATTGACATAAAATTAATAAACACGCAAATTGCATCATTTAGGGGATAAGCGGGGGTAAAGTAGATGGTGAAAGGGACAGGGGACAAGCTATACTTCTAATTAGCTGGAAACTTTACCCCAGAGAACCTTGTGCTACATCAAAGAATTTGTTAATTAAACGGAGCGACCCTCGCTAATGTCTTCTGCTTTGACGGGACATTGAGTAAGGAACAAAAAAGAGAGAACTAATAATAAAAACACAAAAGAGCGATAAAATCTTAATGAAACATTGGATTTTGTTGCAGTGATTTGGCTAAAATCTCAGTAGTTAAATAAGAGGGAAATTAGAGTTCGCAGGGTCAATGATTATGCAATGAAAATGCACAGAATATATGAATAGGGAATTTCTCAGTCAAAATGTAGTTCAATTTCAGCCATAATAATAATTTTTTTTTATAAACTAAATTTCTATTTCATAGATACAAAATCAAACTCTTAGCATGCGTCTTTCGCCAACGACCATACCACGCTGAATACATCGGTTCTCGTCCGATCACCGAAATTAAGCAGCGTCGGGCGCGGATAGTACTTAGATGGGGGACCGCTTGGGAACACCGCGTGTTGTTGGCATCGTTCAATAACTTTTTTTTTACAAAATTATTAAGTTTTTCTGTCTCTTTGCCTTTGCGTAAAATTTTCCAGCTAGAACTTCTATTAATAAATTTATTTCTATGTCTATACGAGCTCCCTGATATTACCCACCCACTGTGGAGCCTATAATAATTTTCATTTAATCAAAATACTGCTACTGTAGAAAGCTACATATATTTTTTACCCTAACTCTTTAATATTTTCGTACTTATTATATATTTTTGTCAAAATATTGCCTGTAATAAATTTTAAATACTTAATATAGTAGATTAAATTATAAATATCCATCAAAGACATTCAGTACAATATTCAACATCCCATTAACATCCATATTCTGTAAACAAAAGTAGTAACATAATTTTCAATGTGATTTAATGTTATCACCTTGTGGGATAACCTTTTGCAATCTTTGTTATCAGCCTTGTTAATCAAGGCTAACTAGAGGCAATGGGGAAATTGAAAAGCTGGAAAATTGTATTGTTAAGGGAGACTGCGAATTGTAAGCATAAGATGAATTTCCACACTATAAAACGAGAGCTAAGCGTTGGCTTAGCCATTGACGACCTTCGTTAAACGTGCTGTGAAAATGGCCAACAGGCAGCTTCCTACCCCCGACCCCCTGTCCACAGCCCTTCAAGCCACACACTTGCCGCCCCTTTCCATGTCGCATAAATTAAGTGGAAACAGGAGCAGGAAAAGAAGCAGCCATTGGCCCTTAGCCTTAGCCCTGTCGCATGGTGCATTTATCCTGCGTGACTTTTGTTGTCAGTTTTCCCTCTTCTCTCATCTGGTGTTATTGTCCTTGCTGTCGTTTTCGTCCTCGTCCTTTGCACTCAACTTCCTGCAGCAGTAACCAATTTAATTGCAATTTTTCCTGCAGCCAGCGCCAAAGACAAATAACCAAAGCTAATAGATCATGTCATCTTGTCAACAAGTTTTACAATCTAATTGCGCACATCTAACAAGAGCCAACAACATCTTAATTTGCGCTTCAAACGAAAGAACGTTATTTACTTTAGGATTTGAGCTGTGTTGGTTTTATAAGAAATATTCTTCATTCATTTCGAATTTTAAAGACGTAATAAAAATAAATTTGACAGATTTAATTTGGGACTATTTTGATTGACAAATTTAATTCTTAAACTAAAACAAAAAATTTTTCTTTGAAAATTTTCAAATTTTTAAAAATAGCTTTATCATTTAAAAATGATAAGAACCAATCTATAAAATTTATTAGAGATCGTATTTTCAACAGCCCGGCTAGCTCAGTCGGTAGAGCATGAGACTCTTAATCTCAGGGTCGTGGGTTCGAGCCCCACGTTGGGCGCAACCAAAATTTTTTGTTGTTCAACAATTATAAAAAACTTAATAATAATTAAATTATATATGTTAAATAGATTACAACTTTTAAAGTTAATAAAATTATGTTTAACACTTAAATTTCATTAATATATAGCTTTAATTCTTTAAAATTAAGAAAATTATTCTAAAAAAATAAACGATCCTGCCAGGAGTCGAACCTGGAATCTTCTGATCCGTAGTCAGACGCGTTATCCATTGCGCCACAGGACCCACATGGAATCTTATTATTTAAAGTTGATAAGGAAATAACACAAACATTTGTAATTAAATATTGAAAATAGGAACCATTTAAAAGTCAGAAATTAAATGTATATAAAACAATGAAAATTTAATTCCGTTATACAATTTTTACTAAGTGTTTTGGTTTATGTTCTACCATCTCGACACTAGCATGACCTTGCCTTAGCAAAAGAACAAGTTAAATAGTTTTTTGCTGCACTGGTAAATGCAAATGGCATGTCATTCAACGAAACAGAAATCATATTATCCATACGCCCCGTTTGCCATACACAGTGGCAGCAATTTTTGATTTTATATCTCACACAACCCTCCGGAACAAAAACGCAACGATCTGTGCTTGCACATTTCATTCTTGTTGTCCAATCCCAATGGGACTCGTAAACACTTTGGCCAAAACGCAAAAAAAATCCAGAAAAAAAGTGGAATGAAGAAAGAAATTGCGAAGCAGTGTAAAAGTTGCAGCCAAGTCGATGAGGGTGCCAAGGAACAACCCCAAATAATAATATTCTAGCTAGCACAGCAGTGGCAATTGCCAATCCTTGACCCGTCATAACGTCTCCTTCAATGCTGCTACTGAATGTACGAGTATCCTAACAGCACAGTTAAATGAGATATGCTTTTACATTTTTTCGATAAATTTTCTGTGGCACCCCTGCACTGGATAACATTATTAGCGCAAAACTTTGCCATAAAAATGGCAAACGGATTTACGCAACGCTTAAAATTGAGATTTACTGTAAGCTAAATTTATGGCAAACGCTAGAAAACCAAAAAAAAAAAAAAGAAAAAACACTGTAAGTGCAACAAATTTAAAGCAAAAGAATTAGAAAGATTTCGAGCTTATCGAATGACATTGATGAATGCACCAGGCAATTAGCTTAAGCTTCGAATAATTGTATAAAAGGGATTCCAACTTATTTGACTCTTTAAAAAAATGAAGTTGATAGGTCTTGTTATTCTATTTCTGCTCTGCGCTGCGACGTGGGCTGATGAGGTCATCGAGGAAGTCGATGTATTACAGAATATTCCTGATTTGAATGGGAGCAACGATTTACAACCGCTGCCAATATCCCTCTCATACGAATTTAATAACAGATACATACTGTCGGTCGCTTTTAAGGTAAAAGAGTGACTAAATTTTCGGAATTCTTAATCATTCCTTAATCCATCTTTTATTTTGTGTCATTTTAGGTAAATTGGTTTGAAGCTTCGGCAGCTTGTGCCTTAGCTGGTTACACTTTAGCCGCCATTCCTACCCAAAGTGTGCAGAATCGTATTTATAACGGATTCGGCAAATCGGGTTTCAGAAGCGTTCTAACCGAACCTGTTTGGACTTCTGGCACGAATCAAGCAAATAATTTTCAATGGAGTTGGTTTGCAACTGGTAAACCTTTCAGCTATCGCAATTTCCTTGATCCTGCTGCAATTTCCACATATCGTTGCATGGGCGTTAATGCCAAAACCGGTTACTGGAGCGCTGAAGATTGCAATGCGAAACGTTATTTCCTGTGTGAAAAACGTTGTCCTTAATCAATCCTCAATCATATTACTTATTTCTTACATTGCTGTATTTACAAAGTAATAAAGACTTTCTAATTGCACTGTAATTACGATATTTATTCGTCTGTTTTTCAATTACTTATAGCAGGCAGCTTTTGTACAGGTTCCACAAAGCTTTTGTGGTTGTCTAGTGATCCAAATAGAAATATATACGTAGATATACTATGATATTAAATATGTTTGCATGTTGCCAATATAAAATATACGTAAATTTGTTTGGCGTAGAACAAGAATGAAATACGCAGAAATTGTTCTACAGAAAAATCTCTTTTAAATTGCATGGGTTACATTTAAAGTTTACTTTGCGATTCATTCAATTTACTCACCTAATTCTTTACTATAGCATATTGAAGAGTATTTTTAACGTTCCTTCTTAACAGATTGATTGTAATTCATCAAGAAATTCAAGTCGAGTAGAAAAAGATACTATTCTGTATTTTGTTACTAGAGTTCTTTAAAAAAAAATGTTTTTAATATATGGTGGAAAAATGATAATAAGTTATACAAAATAATATTTCAATTTCTATAAATGCAATTTCCTTTTACTTTAAATCATGTTTAAAAGTGTGTATCTTTAAACTTTTCGAAACAAAGGCACAAAATAAGATATTTAATTTAATATGATCTACTTTTGTTTAACTTATCTTTCCATGACTAACAAATAAATATTTTTCATTAAAATGAACTGTCCAAACTAAAATTCCGTTGTATTGCAAATTTGTTGATAGTTATTGGCGTAAATGAATTTTGTACTTAGTTGATTGACATTGATAGATGAACTAGGCAATTAACTAATATTTTCAATATCTATATAAAAGGGCTGCACTTCATTGTATTCTACACAATATGAAGTCTATAGGTTTCGCACTTTTCTGTCTGCTCGGCGCTGTGGCATGGGTTGTGGATGGAAATCCACAAGCTGAAGAAGAAGCAGCACCACAGCCTATTGCTTTTAAAGTTTTCACTTATAATGACACTTCGTATGCAGTGGGCCTCTACAACAAGGTAATAGAGAGAGAGAAAACCACTTAACAGCCACAATTTGCTAATTATAATCTTTAAGGTTAACTGGTATCAGGCCGAGCTCATTTGTGCCTCCCAGGACTATACTCTAGTTGCCATACCCTCTGAAGTTATACAAAACCGTATAATGAATTGGATAGATGCCAGCGTCAATGAATATTTGCCCTCGCTTGGTGATGATCCATTGTGGACCTCAGGCACAAACCAGGGAGTCACGACTCAATATATATGGCAAAGTAGTGGAAGATCTTTCACCTATAGAAACTTTGAGACAAATACACCTACAACAACCCCTCGTTGCATCGCAGTTAATGGATCAACCGGAACCTGGTCTGACCACGACTGTAGAGAGCAGCGTTACTTTTTGTGCGAGAAGGTGACAAAAGAAACTTCATGTTAATGAAATAAAAACCATTCCACAAAATTAATTATTTTAACTGTTGTCATGGCAGTATAACTTCTGTATATACAATATTTTATTAAAAATCCGAATGTCTATCAGAATACAATGTTTGTTTATTTACTCAATTTTATAAAACAGTAAAAAATTTACTTAAAAAGATAATTCTAAAAATAAGACAGGGTAATAATGTAAGGCAGATGACTAAGGAAATTTCTCACGAAATATAAAGTTGAATGAGAAAATCAACCTAAAACATTTGATGCTGAGATAGAAAGATCTTACTCAAAGTGTTCATGTATAAAAATAGAAAATAGTTAGTTTGTAAAAAAAAGTTATTGAACGATGCCAACAACACGCGGTGTTCCCAAGCGGTCCCCCATCTAAGTACTAACCGCGCCCGACGCTGCTTAATTTCGGTGATCGGACGAGAACCGATGTATTCAGCGTGGTATGGTCGTTGGCGAAAAATGCAAGCTTAGAGATCGATTTTGTATTTAAAATTGATTGCATTTTTTTTTTTTAAATACTTTTAGAAGATTAGACCTTAGACATAATTTTTCTAAGTTAACTAAGAGCATGAAAATCTCAAACTTCGAGATGCGAACATAAATAGAATTGAGGAGGAGATTTAAGTGAGCTATTGAACACATTAAAAGATAAGGACAAGGTAAAAGATTTGAGGAGGGTTAACGCAAAAAAAATTACATACATACACTTTAGAGAATAGGATATTACACTTAGTAAGTATAATTTATTTTTCTACTCAGAAAGTTTTCTCATTTCAGTGATAACAGTATGACGAGTTGCTTATTAGCATTAAAATTGCAAAGGGATTTACTCAATAATCTAAATGTATGGCAATTTGAAAGCTGTAATTTACATTGATTTCGAGCTTATCAACATTGATGGATGCACCGGGTAATTAGCTTTAGCTTTGGTTTATTGTATAAAAGGGGAGCTAACTTGTTCGAAACCTCACAAAATGAAGTTCATAGGTCTTGGTCTACTCTGTCTGCTCTGCTCATTGGCATGGGCTGATGAGCCATCTGAGAGTGTTCCCGAATTGGGGGAGAGTCCTGAAGCAAATGAAAACGATTTTTCACAACCTTGGCCAATAGCTTCCTTTGCTGTTGTGGACGGTCATTTGGTGTCCGCCATTGGAAAGGTAAAACAACACATAATTCTTATAGTTAAATGTATTTCGTCATCCACTTGTATTATTCTAGGCGAATTGGTTTGAAGCTAATGAAGCTTGTGCTCAGTACGGCTTCACGCTGGCTGCTCTTCCTTCACAAGCTTCGGCAAATGCTATGTACAATGCAATCAGGAAATCGGGCCTACAAAGTCAATTGACTGAACCAGTTTGGACTTCAGGCACGAATATGGCAAACAACAATGTATGGAGTTGGTTTTCAACTGGGGATACTCTCGTTCATCGCAATTGGGCTAATTCACAGCCCGCAAGTGGATCTCGTTGCTTGGCTTTTAATGCAAACAATGCTTACTGGACCGCTGAACTTTGCAACACTAAACGTCATTTTGTGTGTCAATGTACTTAATAATAGTAACCACAAATATACTTATAACATATATCTTTGGTGATGGTGTATAAAAACATAATAAAAACTTTCTGATTGCAACAAAATTAAAGCTTATATTTTAAATTAAAACCTTTTTTTTTTTTTAGCAATAAATAGCTTATAACAGACAGCTTTCGTTCATTCCCAACAAAGCTTTAATAAAGCTTTTGGCGTTGTTGTTCGACAAAAATAGAATTCGAATGTTCAACCAAATTCTAATTTTCATCTGCTGGGACAATAAATAAAGTTTTTGGTGTTATTGTTCGACAAAAATAGAATTCGAATGTTCAACCAAATTCTTGTTTTCATCTGCTAGGCCACAAAATACTAATTATCTTAAAAGTATGGTCTACTTGAGAGTATTTGGCCTCCAGATACACTATTTTCAAAAGCTTAAGGTTTTCTAAAAGCTGATTATAATATGTGTGATTCATTCATACAAAGCCTTAAAAATAGTCTGATTGTTGCACGCTATTAATTTTTGAATTCTGAATGAAACGATTTCTATTAGTTTTTAAATGCTTCGAAAAATTAAGAAAATGTCTGACATATGGTTTGTAACTATGCTTACATAATTAAATATATAAATTACGCGGCGTTTAGTACAGTTTAAGCTGAGTTATAACAATATTTTTACATTTTAAAGCCAAATTTATTACATTTTGTTACATTTTAAATTTTTCGCAATTAACAAATTTTCTCATGTTATTGATCTTTTTGGCATGATTCAGTATTATGCTTATGGACCACGAATTCCGGCACTATCTGCATCCTCTCCAGTTTATAAAATGATTTGTCCGCTTAATATTCAAACGAATCCTTGCCAATCATCCAGCATCCCACCCCAACTATCTAAATTCCTGTAATTTGATATATTTCAGTGATTTTGGTGATACAGAGATAAGATGTCCGAGGAAGAGGTGACAATGTTCTATATTTTCTCTTCCATCCTTAGAGCTCAGATACTCTTAAGTTACTTTTGAATAAATGATAAATAGCTATTCATTAGTTAGAAGTCTCTACTACATTACATTACAATAATTAACTTTAACTAACTTAGTGACTATAGTCTTGATAAGCTTTTGACATATGAACATTTATGACTTGTTGACCGACATTGATATATGAACTGTGTCATTAGCTTCAGTTTTCGACAACTATATAAAAGAAAAGCAGTTTCTTCAATTCTTCACAAAATGAAGTCAATTGGTTTCGCACTTTTCTGTTTGCTCTGCACTGTGGCATGGGCTCAGGATGATGAAGGTCAACTTGGACTTGATGCAGCTCCACTGACTATCGCTGTTACCCCTTTTATCAATGAAATCGAAGCTACCACCACCTATGGTTTGAGTCGACACAAGGTAAAAAGCATTAATAAACAGTCAATAATAATACACTTACTAAAAATGAATTTTTAGGCCACCTGGTTGCAGGCTGAACTTATTTGTAGAGGCGTAGGCTTCACTCTAGTCAATATACCATCGGAAACGATGCAAAATAGAGTTCAATCGTTTCTTGAAACCACAGTCGGGGACGATTATCAAAAGTATGGCGACTCTCCAATTTGGACCTCTGGATCAAATCAGGGAGTTAACACCAAATACGTATGGCACAGCAGTGGAGAACGCATACTTTATAACAGATACCTAGTTACTCCTCCAACATCCACACGTTGCATCGGATATAATATTGCCACCGATTTCTGGTCCAATCACGATTGTAAAGAGCAACGCTACTTCTTGTGCCAGAAATTTACTCTTGGAAAATGCGAATAAATATTTGGAATGGCTTCTTATAATTCTGGTGTCGATGTATAAAATATCATATTAAAGTTCATATTTGCAATCAGAACTCAAGAATTTGTATTAATTTTATTATATTTCAAGATGATTATGACTCTTAAGGTAGCAAAGAACAGATATGGAATTAAAATTTAACTTAAGCTTTTCTGATAAAAGTTTTAAAAAGAGAGTAGTGAAATACATATTCTCCAAAAATTTAATTTGTAAAGTACATAGTAAATGCATGAAATGGTTAATGAAAATTTGCAGGGAGTTCCAATGAGCATAGAAATATAGCTTAAATAGAAGGTACAGTTTAAATATATGACACAAGGCAACAGAAAGGAAAAAGTATTTAATGTACGAGAATATTTAAAAGTTAGTTTGTATAAAAAAGTTATTGAACGATGCCAACAACACGCGGTGTTCCCAAGCGGTCCCCCATCTAAGTACTAACCGCGCCCGACGCTGCTTAATTTCGGTGATCGGACGAGAACCGATGTATTCAGCGTGGTATGGTCGTTGGCGAAAGACGCATGCTTAGAGTTTGATTTTGTATCTGAAATTGATTGAATTTTAAAGGATTTTGTACCAAGAGATATAAAAAACTACTTGTGGAACAATGTTTGAAACAATTTTATAAGTAAAACTCAGAGCAATCTTAGCAGTATATTGATTAAATGAAAATTATTATAGGCTCCATAGTGGGTGGGTAATATCAGGGAGCTCGTATAGACATAGAAATAAATTTATTAATAGAAGTTCCAGTTGGAAAATTTAACGCAAAAGCAAAGAGACAGAAAAACTTAATAATTTTGTAAAAAAAAAAGTTATTGAACGATGCCAACAACACGCGGTGTTCCCAAGCGGTCCCCCATCTAAGTACTAACCGCGCCCGACGCTGCTTAATTTCGGTGATCGGATGAGAACCGATGTATTCAGCGTGGTGTGGTCGTTGGCAAAAGACGCATGCTAAAAGTTCGATTTTGTATAAAATGGATTATATTCTTATTGTGCAGAGATAAATTAAGAACAAATAAAAAATAAATTGGCAAATTTAGACTTTTAGATGAACTCGCATATAAGATTTATTAAGAATTTCAAAATTGTTTCAATTTCTGTTCTCCTGACTTATTTAAATGTAAAGTGGCTCGAATGTAGCACTTGAGTTGCATTGTCTTTCGCAAACGAAGTAATATTCATTGTTGCAATCCTCGCTGTGCCAGTCTTCATCCAATCCCATTGCCAAGCAGCCTTCCTGTCCTGTCAATGCCGATCGTGGCTCGTCTTTAGCCCATTTCTTATAACCAAAGGGTAGACCACGGCTCATCCAATTCCAAGTGCTGAGATCCCCCAAGTTGTTGCCACCGAGCCAAAATTTCTCATGGCCCAACAAATGACCTAGAAAAAAATTTGCAAAAGATAATAAAATAGTTTTGATTTTTATCAAGTGTGTTTTCATACCATTAAGACTTATGCTGCGAATCACTTGAAGATGACGCTGGAGACTTGTGACGGAAGCTAGCATCATATTTGAGCGCTGACAAGCCGATTGAGCTTGAAACCAATTGACCTGAAGTTAATGAATTTTACACCGTCATAACTGTGAATTCTCCAATTTAAGCTTACCTTTGCAAATGTAGCTGCGTAATATTTCTCATTGGAAGCTGATGAGACTGATTCTTGGCAATTCCACAGTAGCAAACTGCATGAAAGCAGCAAATGTCGAAACAACATTTTGTTAGAAAGTCAGTTTAAAATTAAATATTGTTTTGCATTTAGTCGCTATTTATAAACTTGCGATAAAAATCACATCAAAAGTCGTTCAAAAAGCAATTAGTGGCAAGTGCATAGATAAATAAAATAGTATGTTGTTTCTAGGAAAATATAAAATATTTATTCAATAGCAAAAATCGTTAACACGCTACAAACTTGTGTCCCTTAAACTTACGTGTACATTGCTAAAACTGCACATTAGTCTAGTCTTAATTTTAGTCTAGAATGTGGGATGAGTGCAGCTCTTAACATGAGTAGTTAAATATTTATTCAGTTTATTTATAGCTATTAGTATTTATATTTTTGTTACTAGCACTATACAAAATATTTTTAAATGGACCACAAGGCCCACACATTTAGTTAAACATAGCTAAAATTTAATTTAAATAAACACTGATAAAAGTGTGACTGAAATTTATATAAACTAAATGTGAAAACTTAAGATATGTGACTTGAGTTTGCCTTTCATGAAATGCATACATTGTGTACGAGTGTAAGGCTTCTCGAAAACGGTTTTTCTTCAAACTAAAATGCAAAAATATTTCAAAAACTTCTAAATTAGCATCACTAAAAAATTGAAAATTCGAATCTTTATTATCGAAGTAAATATTTGCAATAACTGATAAAAACTACAGAAGTCTGAAACATTTTATAAAGGGGCAAGCCGAAAATAGAGTTAATTTTTGAGTTTATGCCATGAAATCATTTATGAAACGAGCTAATACACGGACAGTCAGGCGCAGCCAACTTAACGCACACATAAGATATATGCGGAGTTGCCAGATCGCTTAATTTGAACAGAAACCATAGTAAATAAGAAGCTGTTGGACGGACCTGAAAGTAGTAAACTTGAATGGAACTTTAAATAAATGAGAGTGGAAGAGATTTCACGGCATTACAAATTAAATATAGTCGAAAAAGCTTGAGCTTTAGATAAATATGTAATTATTTATAGATCGCCTAGGCAAAATTATTAAAACTAGACTTAATTAGCTTTTTTTTGCATTTAATAGGAAGTAGTCGCCTGATTGTCCCTGTTAGTTGATGACTTCCTCATTGCATTTCTTTACTTGTTACCGGGTGTTAATAATCTCCATACTGATAAGTGGGCGGCTGATGCGTCACTTTACCGCTCGGCTGGTAGAGATTATGATGCGAGGAGGAGCGACGGGCGAAGTTGTCGGCAACGGCGGCAGTCTCTGAATAGGAATGCGATTGCGAGTGTCGCTGCTGGCTGGGCGAATGAGCTCGTCGAGCACGACGCTCCTCGATGTTCGCCGGCCAACGTTGGTGATAACGCGTCGAGTCCTCAGAGGATCTGCGACGATGATACCGCTTGGCAGAGCTGTTGGCCAATGGAGCTGGACTCGATTCGGGCTGCACTCGATGATAGCTGCTATCATCGCCACTGCCCGCACTTATTGCCTGCTGATATTGCCTTCTCATTCTCTCATCCAGCGAAGAGTTGGGCGTGGGCGTGTGTATATCAATGATATCGCCATGGGAGTTACGACGTGCTCTCTGCATATCTCTGTCATAGTTATCGTGGACCTCACTGCGTCGCTGCTTCCCACTGCGATGCTGTTGCTCGTGGGCATCCAAACGTTGTCGCCACTCGGCGGCAGACACTTGCTGGCCATAGAGATCGGGCTGTGCCTGGAACTGTGCACCGCCACTGCCATTTCCATTTCCGTAGATATTCTGATAGCTAGAACGACGCCAGCCATCCTCATAGCGACGTCGCAATTGGGCGGCATCTTCCTCCGGCACAGGAGCATTGGCTGCGAGCTGTTGACGTCGCTGGGAGCGACTGGAGCTGCTTTCCGAAGAGTCCTCACCCGAGGTACCCAGGCCCTGATCCTTCTCATCGACACCATAGGCCTTATAGGGCGCACCTAGGAAACCCTTGGAGCCATAGGCATAAGGTCCATTTAATCCCATGCTAGGATACTGCATATAATACGACTGAGCAAAGGGTTTCTCCATCACATGGCCCAGTTTCATATTGTCCACACTGTCATCAAATTCTGCATCGCTACCATCATCACGACCCGTCCAAGTTTGCCATGAACCAGGTCCAAAAAGCGACAGCAACACGGGCAATAGGAAGAGTCCATGCATGGCGCCAAAGAAGATGACCAGAAAGACCATTTTGAAGAACACCAAGAATATGTAGCTCTGTGCCAGCAACAAGGCAATGATGCCCAATATTGTCGAGCTGGAACCCTGTACAATGGGCAGACCCAACGAGTGTAGTGCCTCTCGAACTCGTGCCTTGGGACTACGCTTCTTTGAGGACATATATGTGTAGCAAATGTGTGCGGTAAAGTCCACTGAGAATCCAATGCACATAATCAGATTTATCATCGATATAGAGTCGAGATTGACATCCCACAGTGCCATATAGCCTGCCACGCCCAATTCAATGGATATAACCGAAAAGGCAACCCAAAGTGAGCAGAGTATGTTGGGTATAAATATAAACGAGATGATCATCATGATAATGGCACCAATAACCATAGCCTGGAGTGAAACAGGACGAACCAATTCGAACTGATCAAAGAACACAAAGTAGGGATGGAAGATGGAGGCATTCAGTGGTGAGTCCTTGCATATTTTTCGCAGATCTCGAACCATTTCCTTTTCATGATTTGTATCCGTAATATTGACAGCCTGTATAAGAAATCTCGAGGCGATAATCTGTGTTTCTTCCTCATTTAGACGCACGTCCAGGGAGAAGGGATTGCCGGGGAAGAGCCAGTGTTCCTTGACAGCCTCGATAAATGATGGTTCGTCATCGATTGTCATATTTAGATAGTCATCATTGCGATCCATGAACGAGAGGAATGAACGTAACCAGGATTCCGTATACAATGAAGATGTAACATACGAGGTATGTTCCAACGTTCTCGTCAGATTCTCCATTTGGTCCTGCACCCATGGGTCAGAGTAATTCAAAGGACTCGATATGATAACCTGTAAGAATTTATCACATTAAAAAAGTTGATCCGTTGATAATTGTGTTTGAAAACTCACCTGCATTCTGTAGGGAAATTCGCGATAATAATCATCTTCACGATCGAAGAACTCAACCGAATAGGAGTCCTCCCGTGACAATTTGCGACGTTCCAGACCCTCTTTGATCTGTGTGACGCCATAACAAGCACCTGCCAGATAGCTGGCAAAGGCCAAGATGATCAAGATCTTGCACCATTTGTTATTAATCACCGCAGCCAGTTTGTCCTTAAAGAATGCCATTAACATGTGATCCTTGTTATCAATGGGATTATCCGGATCGTTATGATCAATACCACCGGCCATGATCGCTTTGTAGAGGAAGTTGCGTTTCTCTGCAAAACAAAATGGAAAAAAATAGAAAATGATTGTAAGTACAGTTGCCATTGACCCCAATTCTTTGGATAGCTATCAACGTTTATCTCAGAGTTTCAGCATTTCTTGACTTTAGTCTAGTTTTGATTTTTTTTGCATCATGATCAAGTTCATGTTGCAGCTGCCAAGTAAATTAAATACACGTACTAACTAATAAGCTTGTCTATAAGCCGGTTGTTCTGGCCAGGCAACTGTTGCAAGTGGACCTTGTCATATCTACAGCAAACCAAACCAACCCGACCAACGTTCAAACGAAGTTTTGTCATCAATAACGCTCACTCGATCGTTTAAATTGCTTAATTTTATGCTTGACAAAAGACTCAGTGAATTGAAGAGTTGATGGGTTCTAGCTTCATCTAGTTATGATTGATTGACGTGGTAAAAACCATAGAAGTTATTCAAGTAAGTGATGTGCCAGATAATCTGACACAGAAGATCTTAAGTTTTTTAGTAAGACATAAGTAGTAGAATAAATAGTAAATATAGGAGTTTATCTCTTTTTATAAGGACTTTAAAGACAGGAAACTTGTAAAAAGTAAGACATAAGTAGTAGAATAAAAAGTAAATATAGAAGTTTGTCTCTTTTTTTAAGGACTTTAAAGACAGGAAACTTGTAAAATGTTTTAAATAATTGAAATTTTTTTTTAATCAAAGCAGATATAACAAATGAGCTAAACTTCTGGTCACCCACTAAGTCTTAATAGGACCTTGGTTATTTATTTTTTAAAATCAATTCTAATGCTACTAAGCGACACAACCTAATTTTTTTTGGGATGTTAACAGTGTTAAGCAATTACCTTTAATAGCCACCGACATGGGCTTCACCTTGCAACCGAAAATGGCATGAAGGTTCTTGCGTTCCCTGTAGCCCGAAATGGCCATGCATGCGGCAAAGAATGTGATGTGCCAGATGAAGGTGAAGCAGACAGCAAATACTGAATAGGTGCAAAAGATCTTAACCGAACGGAAGGGACTAATGATGCCAATCAGAAAGGATATGAAATCTGTGACCGATGTGATGGTAATTGAAACAGCTGCCTCAGACATCATGTGAGCCATTCTCTCCTGTACGGGCATCTTGGCCGGAGTGCGACGCCAACCAGCTAACATAACAAACGTATCATCGATGCCAATACCTAAAAAGAAAATCAATTAATAAATATTTGTATATGAATAGGGAAGACTTAAGCTTACCAATCATGAGAAAAGGCGCTGCCAAATTAATGCCAATAAACTCAATACCACAATACATGGCCAAACCGAAGGCAGCCAATGTGGCCATTATGGCCGAAACATTACCCATTAGTCCAAGCCAAGGTTTCGAGCGTACTGCATCGCCCATCATGCAGGTTATGATACTAAAGAATATTGATAAAGAACTTTATTAGTTGCACTTTAAATTAAGATTAAGTTAATTGCTTACCTGAATAAACCCATTAGAAGAAATGTGGAACTGAAATAAGGTACCACCGTCTTTGTATTTTTCTCCAGCTCATGGTCTAAGGTGCGAGAGGCAAAGTACGATACTGAAATGTGCTTAAACATCCCTGTGGTTTCCGCCTTGCCCACCACACGCAAAAAGGTTTCCTCCCATTCAGCACCCCTAAACGAGTAAATAAGTATTAAATCAGGGAGTCAAACCAAAAAAAAAATATAAGGAATCTCATCAAAATAAGAGCTAGTTCTAGATATTGTGTTTTTTTTATACTCTACTTACTTGGCATCCTGACGTTTTGTATCGGCAGTGACAAAGTAAACTAATTGTATGGCTGGCACACTTATAATATAATTATCCTCGGTTAGTTTTGTGCCTCCAAAGAATACGGGAAATGCATGGGCATCCCAAGTTACAGGATTAAACATTATGGGAAATGTGAGATTCAGTTGACCCGATTCGATCTAGAGTAAAAAAGCGAGAAAATGAGTGAGTTAAGTTATAAATAAAAAGTTGAATGTTGTACTTACATCATCCATTAATGCATCCAAGTTTAATATATCATTCTCAAAGCATTCATTCTCCCAGCGTGCACAGTTATCCTTGTAGGTGAATGTATCACCATCATAGGTTGTTGTCGCATTCTGTATGAGATTATCCAATTGTCTCAGTTCCATAAAGATCTCGCGACGTAACATATTCTCATCGCCATCTTTGGGTATGACAATGACTCGACCAAAGCGACCTGCAATTTACAAAAGACAATTGATTAAATGAGGCTTAGATACGGTCAACTTCCTATTGCCGCCTGGCGTGAAGGTTGTCACTACGAATCAAGGTACATTGATTCCACTTGTCTAATACTTTACCAACTTTCTTTGTTTACTACAGTGCTGTCGCGTTTTGTTGAACTCCAAATATTTTGGTGTTAACAAATCAAGACATACATTTTGAATTTCGTTTTATAAAAGGCAAACTTAACTTTATTATATTTCAGATTTTCAACTCCCTTTTAAAATCTTTCAGACTTTGAAAATTTTAAAATAAATTCGTTAAACGACCGAATTTGTTCGTCTTAGAGAAATAAAACTGTACTAAATGATTACTCTGGGAATACAATAATAAATAAATTTTGTTTGCTGATTTTTGTAAACATCATTTGATGGTTAAGTGGTGAAGCATAATCTTCTACTCGTATCTGTCAGATTTAATCAAAAGTTGACCCTATTTGGTACCAGTGTGCATATGCCTAGGCCTCCTTCAGTGCCAGCGCCTTCATTGTATGTATGTGTAGCGACGTGACAATAATTTGAATGAGTTTCATTTAAGTTTTTATTTTTTTATTACTTATTTCGTGTGTGCGCCGTTTTGTACGTATAATTCACTTCCACTTTGATATTTGTACGAATCGTTTGTGTGTTTAATGCGCCATAACAAATGCAGCACCGTCCACTTGCGTCAGTCTTAGCCACATACCAGACCCATAAATATATATTTATACATTTGTAAATATATCTGTATCTATCATATTGTATATCAATAGATATATATGAAAAGTTTGGCTTTGCATCGGGGCAGAACGTGCCACTCCACACGTTGCCTTGCCTTTTTGTGAATGAACTTGTAAAGGCCAATAATACTTTGACATAAGAAAACTGTGCACGTTGTAGCGATTATAGATACAATTGAAGAGTTTTGAGATACATTTCAAGTGATTTCTAATTACAGCCAGAGCTGTTGATAAAGAGATTGGCAGCTGCTTATCAATTTAATTGGTTTCAGTTTGCTGTTGATAAATTTAAAATTATCAATGTATGATCTGAATTTAAATGGAGTCATAGCTGAGGGAACTTTTATATATATACTTAAAAAAAAAACAGCGCTCTATTAAAAATTTTAATTTAATTTTAAAAAGTGCTCTGATAGAAACTTCGAATGCTAATATAATAATACGTAATCGTTATTGATACCAAAATATTTATCACTTACACTTAATTTTAATACTTTCCTAATGGTATTTAACAAAAACGTATCCTGACAATCTTCAATTAATTTAAATAATAAAAAAGAAACCAACTGACAATCGAATTGTATTTCCCATACCGGGAATTGAACCCGGGCCTTCCGGGTGAGAGCCGGATATCCTAACCACTAGACAATATGGGAGGTGCTTGCAACCAGCGACGAAATACCAATTGAATGGCGACTAGGCTCCTTGACAAAGAGTGTATTAATTTATTATTATGTTTGGCAGGAAAAAAGTTGCAAAAAAAAGGTTAAGTTGATAGTCACAATCAATTTATATAACATTCGAATCGATGGAAAAATGGAAGCAACGATTTGTTGCGCTACATAAAAATAAAAAAAAATATAAGATTCCGAGTGGACGGGGCGAAAGTTGCATTACAGATTAGTTTGCCACACATGCAACAAAGCGGGCGCGTTGCGGTTTTTATTTAAAAAAGCATTTGAAATCGCCTCCGTGTCTGGAAGTAAAGTGCAAGCGAAGCGAAGCGCAGTCAACTGGTCGTAACCGACTAAATGCGGTCTAGATAATGTCCATAAACAGTTAGCTAAAATGCACCACAAATTGCTCTTTGTGTTCAGCCTTAAGACAACGCCACAATCACAGCCATAGTCACAGCCACAACCACTCGTCCGACTTGTTCATCTTCAATATCAGTGATTGTCAAAACAAAGTTCAATGATGCTGCCACAACACACACACACACACACATACACTCACTACATTCATGTTATAAATCAAGCTCAAATAAATGAGTGGTTGGATGAGTAGTTGAATGAGTTAAGCTCTAGAAAAAACTAGCTTTTAGATTACTTTATGGTTAAAGCCTCGTTGCGCATTCGCACATCGAGTGCAGCAGCTTCATTCAGAATGAGGCCAACAAATTTCATTTCGCAAGAATCATTTGTTAATTTGCGCGTATCTTTTAATAGTTTTGGTTTTTTTTTTTTTTCATTTTTGGACTAGCTTAAACATTTCTGTGGTAAATACAGTAAGTTGTTCAACAATGTCCATGCTCATTATTTTTGATGATTTTTTACGACTTACTGCGGTTACTTTTAATCGTTTCGAACACTTGACTTCGCATAGTGCACACGTTTTTTAATTTGTGCAATATTATTTTCCTACGTGATTTTTTTTAATTATTTTGCAAAAAATATAAACTTTTAGTAATTCCAAAAACTCTTACTACATATTATTTCTCCATTTGTGTGCTAAGAGATTTATGTGGGCGCATATTATCGTAAAGCTCTTATATTGCGATTTTATGGGAAAATAATTCATAATTTCCAGTAAAAAACGCTCTACCACAGATTTAGCTCTTGGGTATATTTCAAACTGTTTACAAACCAACTAAAAATAGTTTAAAAATGCTACTTATTTTATTCAAGAATTTAATACAATGCTTATTCAAATGTTAACAATGATTAAAATTTGAGAATTTTGCACAAAGATTCAACGCCTCCCATATGGTCTAGTGGCTAGGATATCTGGCTTTCACCCAGAAGGCCCGGGTTCGATTCCCGGTATGGGAAGATATCTTTTTTAACTTTTAAATTAGAAATACTTTTTTGAAAATAATTTTAAGCGCTATTAAGATTTTTTAAAAGTATTTTATTCACCGACAGCTGTTTCAAATACTTCTAAGCTGCAAGTGTCTCAAGTTTTGTTTTATATGACAGTAATTTTGCGGCATTTGTTGTTGACTCTGGCTAATATAGCATTTAGCGTAGTTAATTGCGTGTAAAGAAACAGACGCTACTCGGTTCAAGACCTCAATAACAAATAAAGCCCACATTTCCCCAGACCCGTTGCATATTTTAAGGTAGTCTTGAACTCAAAGTCAGAGCGGAAAAATGTAAAAATAATCTCGGGTAATTTTGCAATGGCGGCATTTTTCCCTAGAAATTCAAAAACATATTTCGGGGAAACGACGATGAGGCGTCGCAGCTGCGTCGGGTTGCAAAAAATGTTGCAATCTTTAATTGGATGACTAAATGGGTGTCGTCGAGCAATTTCACTTGCCCAATGTTTGTCATTATGGCCAACAAACATTTGCTTTTGTATTCGGTATTGTTTTTTTGCCGTTGCTGTTGTCGACTTACCGGGCCTCGTAATGCGTCCCACATTGAAGCGATGCGTATAATTCACTTTAAAAAATTGCTCAACAACCGCACGCTCGGCCTTCCCCTCGCCATTAATAGGCGAAAATAGATATTCAGGATCGATTTGATATTTTAATTGTTGATAACTGCAAAAGATAATTCAAAAAGAGGTCAAATGTTAATTTTATTTATAGTTTTATAACTGTTATTTTATGTTTGCAACTCACCCTGTCATGCATAGCAGAGTTAACATCACAGGTATAATGACAAAGTAGCCCGGATGTTTGGCTATACAAATGCCAAGATGATAAAATGATTTATTTAGTGTCTTATCGACACATGATATGCCGCAAGTCATCTGCAAAGAGACAAATAATAAAAAAATATATTATTATAAGGTACACTTATAAAGTTAACTAAATTAAACAAAAACACAAAAATTAAGATCTTAATATACGTGCGTTAAAGCTCAACTTCAAATTGCGTGCATGTCGAATTCACATATGATTTTTAGTGAAGGTGAAAGACAAAAGGCAAAGTTAGATTGGTGCTATTATTATAGGCAATAAGTACTCGTCTACGAATGCCTACATCTATGGGGCTTCGTGTCTATTTGCCTTTGTTCATCGACACCTTCAACTTCAACTTAACACACGCATTGCTTTTGATCTGCCTCAACTTCTCTGATGTTTTCTGAATAATGTTTTGTCTCAATGAATTCGAGAAACAAAAATGCCCTTGTTCAACTAACAAAATACAGCAATAAAATAAATAACGTTGAAAATATAAGCTAATGTGGCTATTAGTATGATTATAGAAGTCAAGTACGGCGGTAATATAAAAGGCATTTATGATTTGCTGCTATTAACTAAACTCACAAAAAGTTGTACATTAGAAAAACAATTGTTGTTAAAATAAAATGGATTTAATACAAAAAAGACAAAAAGTTTTGCTGCGCCCCCGGGTGGACTCGAACCACCAACCTTTCGGTTAACAGCCGAACGCGCTAACCAATTGCGCCACGGAGGCTGTTGTATGCCGGGCGTCAAATCCCATTCTGGTACAACACGTGCTTAGTTTCAATTAGAATTTTACTTTGTCCATTTATGAAAGTTAGTTGTCAGGTTCAAGTGAGCTATAATTCTCAAAAACCTCATGGCCTCCGTGGCGCAATTGGTTAGCGCGTTCGGCTGTTAACCGAAAGGTTGGTGGTTCGAGTCCACCCGGGGGCGGCCATAACCTTTTATTTTTTGTAATTATCAAATTTATTTATTACATATAATATTAATTTTATGAAGATATAAAAGTTTGTCGGACAAAATTGGATTATTTCATTGACACATTGAGCTTATAACAAATTACGTTTCTCGTTTATAGTAATTATAAGATAGCTGAATCACAATAATACTTGAAGCAAATTAATCTTGTGCTTTGACTAATTTAGTAGACATTTTGTGTTTCCTCTGAAAGAAAATGAGTTATATGATCGTCGAAAATGATAATTTAGTTTATATTTCGCAATTCAACTGTCCAAATTTAATGCTTTCATAATTTTAAATCGTGTACATTTTGTAAAAAATCTATTGTTATATTAATAAATATTGGCAAGGCAACCAATTTATATGCTATCTTAAACATTATTCAGATTGATATACTAAGTAAAACTTATATACGATTTTTACTAATATTTTTGGTTGCTGCGCAATTTGTTGAAGCAATTATTCATGCCAAACACAGAATCTCGCAACGGCATTATGAATTTGTTCAACAAAATGCCTTTATGTACTCTACATGAATAGAACATTAGCATTATAATTGCACAAGACTAAGCCTAATGACAAATAATGAAAAAAAAAAAAAACAATAACAATAAGAATAAGGAAGAAGACATAGACCTCAAAAATACATTAATGACGAATATGAATTGACTGAGTGTCATTTAATGTACAGACATTGAATGTAAAGTGTGTGTGTCTTGCGGTTAAAGTACAGAGAACTGCTAAGAAGCTGCTGTTCAAATCTATTCTGCAACTTGCCAGAGCTCAGACTGTTAAGTAGAAGGGCTTCTGGCTATTTAGTCCTGTGAATGCTAAGCAGTTGCTGTTAAAGTACAGAGAGCTGCAAGCAGTTGCTGTTAAGCTGCAGATGACTGCTTAGCAGCTGCTGTTCAAATGGACTGTAAATTCGAAAAGCCCCCGACTGTAAAGCAAATGCTGTTAAATTATATAAACAGCTGACTGGGAAGCTTAGCAAGTCTGACTGTTAAGTCCTTATACTGTTAAAAAGCTGCTGTTAATTAACAATCTGCATACCGTAACTAACACCTGGTCTTAATTAAGCTGTAACATTAAATGACGTTCATTTGTTGTTTGCTTTTGGACTTGGCATTTGCATGCTAAACGCCAACTAAGCGTCAATTTACGGAGTTCACACTATATTGAACATAGGCTTATGAATTTTATATATGTATATATTTACAAACACGAACAACTTTCCATTTTTTCATGGGTTCAACGACAACTGACGCTGCACTTTTACCAAATTGTAACAAACCCGAAATTACAACATGTCCACAGAAAAGCCTTTTCGAGTCGCTTCAGTCAAGGTTACGGCTCAAGTCTGGACCTATGTTGTTGTGATGACTTTTGGTAGCGCTTTTGTTGGCATAACGGTTCATTATGTCAAGCTGATTTAATGAACAAGCCGCTCGTCGAAAAACCAAAAAGGAGTATTGTGGCAACTGTTGCCAACGCATGTTGCACGTGTTGTTGTTGTGTCTGAGGTGTTGAGTGTGTGCCCAACAATATTTATGCATATGTTTGTGTTAAAAAGGCCAAAGCAAATGAGGTGTTTTTTTTTTTTTTGTTGCTGCATAAACTCGTTCAGTTCAGAGCAGGGCCAAACACCTCAAGTCCAAGTTGTCATTTATGTGGCATAATGCAAACATTTGGAGAATCGAGCGGTAAAGAGTTATGCAAATAAGAGGCACAGTTACTTTACCAACATGTGGGGGCTATATCTAGTTTGAATTTAATAGAATTCGATCAGTTACTATTTCGAGTACAATTGATGGTGATTTCAATCCCACAAAGTAAACTTGATAATCAGTTGAGAAAATATCCAGCCACATTGTAAATGAATTAATAATAATTGTTTATACAAATCGATACATTAATATGACAACCAATCTGACGATCTTTTAATTTAAAAACAAGCTTTATAAAGAGTACTTACATATTTTTAAAAGTTTCACAAAAAATGTTTTTAATTCATTTAATGTGATTGAAAATGTTTGAATGCATTAATCTAATCAACATTGTTGATGCTTAAGCCAAGACACATTACACTTTTTAACCTGTCACTGCACATTTTTTCTCTTTTCAACGATTTATCATAAAGTTTCTCTCTGCTAGCTTTAATTATGCTTATCATATCTGCAACTGAATGCAATCGAATTTTGATAGTCTAACTTTCACTGTATACTTTTGCAATTTCTATTGCAATGTGCAGAACTGTCCATTTCAATTAGCTGATAAATATCTATCTAAATGAATGCTTATGTTAATTTAACTTTAATATTTCACATGCTCTGCGCTTAACTGAAGCTAAAAATAGATATTTCAAGCTATTATTATGCAAAGATTATTTAAAAATAAATATTTTACAACTTCAGTGTTATAACAGAGGAGCTTCAAAGTTCATTAATGAACCTTACAATTGTGGCGCAAGCGTCAACTTCAACTCCAGCTTCATTTTAAAGTTTTCATAATCAGCTGGTAAATGACATTAGATGTCAAAATAAATGCGGGTTTATTTGTTGCATTTGTTGTAGTTGCTGTGACTAATGCGATTTTTAAGCTTATGCAATTAAAGCCGAAATATTGTAGCTTCCCCCCACCTCCCCCAATAACACGACTACAATTTAGATTTTCCATTTGCAGCGAACACACGTTCAGGCCAACAACACCTTGAGAATTTCCCGTATTTCTCCTTAGCATAAATGCGTGCCAAGAAAATTAACAAAACAGCTAGCAAAATATATAAAAAAGATGTATATATTTATACTGTATATATATACTTATTTAAATTTCGAGACCATCAAAAGTGATTGCTGTATAATTTGTGGGGCTTCTCATTTGTCTAACTGGGTCAAAAGCCAGCTGACACTGCCTGGATTGATGGCAAATTCTTTTTGGCATATAAAAGCATTTCTAAACCGATTCCAAATGCAAATAAAATAGAATTTACGCACATTTTTCAAAAAGACATTAGAAATTCTCAACCAAAAAAATATAAGAAAAACAATAACAACGATGAGAAAGTTGCCGCCTGCCCAAAAAGAGTTTGTCGCTTAAGTCTTTTGTTTGCGCTTGTCCATGTTGTTGTGGTTTTTGGTCAGCGTAAAAGCAATTCAGCATTTTATTGTTTATGGCTATGCATGTGAGTGTATGTGAGTGTCTTGTTATTATTATTGTTGCTATTGTCTTTTATATGTATATTGATTTCTTTGAAAGAATGTTTTGACTTTTTGCTGAGGCAACCCTTTATTTGTTGACCATTTTGCTGATTAATTTTGTGTACCCTGTAATAACCAGAAGAGTTTGTTATTAGCCTTGATCTGTATATAATCATCATGATCTTCTAAAGAAACTATGGTAGTATTAGCTTATGCATTTCTTCCACTGCATTCTAACAATTTCATTATATATTTTTCTTGGTTTTTGGGTCATTGATGATCAGATTCAACATCAGCCTTAGCTCAACTTAATTGTTTTGCTAATTTCAGTTTCTTGTTAATTTTTCAAGTGTATAATAGGTTCAGATTTCATTACTGGCAACAAAATATGATTATAGGCAATGAGAATGGAATGCAATTACGCTACAAATATAAAACTACTTTACTTTCGCCTCTTAAACATCAAATATTTCATAAGCTGTGCAATTTAAATAAAAACTTTAAATAAAAAGGATATAATTTAAAATGTCACGCTCTTTAATCTTAAAAGCTTATCATAATTTGATTGATTTAAATTTATTTATAAAGTGATTTCAGTAAAGGTTGTGCAACATGTGGACAGCATAATTGCAGCACGCGTAAATTTGTGTTTAAACTTTCAACAGTTTCGGCTAACACACATTTCGCATATCCAGTAAAATCTGGAATTTACCAGCACTTGCAGCTGACTGCATACAGGTTGTTGCAGCTGCTTTTGCTGTTTTTGTTGTTTATGTTTTCTGCAAAACATTTTCGTCATCAATCGTCGTATTACATGAATTACATAATCCTGGTTTACCCACCGCAAATTGAACGCCTTTACTTTGTATGCGCAGCCTCGTTTTCTTTTTCTTCGCTTCTTAAACAATTTATTTTATATAAGTAATTTATTAATATACACAAATGCAGCAACAAAATGCGGCGCAAATCGATTGCAACGCCGAAACCACAAATACTTAAATCAACAAGTTTTCCATTTGCCAAATCACAAAATCAACAACTTTCACTTTTTTCGGACTTTATTGTGGCCCAAAGATATACCGACGCACAAAGCAGATTTGCCAAAAATTACGAAAATTAATATTAATTAATATTTAAATATATTTTTTTTGCTAATGTCAAATTCCCCAAACATAATCATCAAAGCAAAAAAATAGCCACTTATGTGTATCTCAAGTCATTTGCCTTGTGGGTGGCTATAAATTTGGGTCAAGTCATTGAAGTAGAACACATGATATTTATTGTTGACCTTAGTTGTGGGCGTGGCTTGTCATTTTAAAGACAAACAATTTTATAATTTTATTTATTGTTAATTGTGATTGTCAACCCCAAAGCTGATTTACTTGTATTTTTGGTTTGTTTTTTCTTTTTGGCAACGGGCAAATAACCTTTGCGTATTTCTTACAATTGTTGCCACACAATTGTTTGCAATGAATTTTAATTAGTTTGTTTCGAGGCTGATAAAATTAACATTGAGCAGCACTTTAAATAAATAGCTAAACACTGTTATTGGTAGCCGGCACTTGTTTGGGTTCTGTCTCTAAAAAAAGATCGAAAACAAATCCTATAATCGAAATCACTTTCTACTTTTTCTGCGAGTTGAACCTCAAGTTTAAGTTGTTGTCTGACGCATGCGCGACCACCGCCTGTATCTGGGTCACACACACCAGCTTACGCACACTCACACTGTCCACACACACACACAGCACACACACATACACACATACATCATATGGTAGCTCGCTCACTGTAACTGCTTTCAATTTGAATTCAGTTTTTATCTGTTTGATTTTTGATGTTTTATTTTTTGGCTTTGCATTAATTAGCAATTTACGGACTAGTTTTAAAACGGTTTTATAAGACGAATTTATTTCTCTTCTTCTTGTATTTGCATTCGATTTCTGGTCTTTGTGCGCTTTGGGTCAGTGGAACAGTCAATTGGTGTTGAAAACCTAAATAAAGCTCACAACTGATTAGATCATTAAATGCTGTTAAAAAGCCACTAAAGCAACTCATTTAATAAGAGACAAAGCCGAACATTTCCGGTGATTGCATTGCCGATATATATCAAAGTAATTGCTTCAACTGAGTGATTTGACACCTTTTAAGATATTTTTCTGTGTTGTTTTCAGATTTGTTAAAACTAAACTGTAGTGTTCTTCAAAATGTTACTACTATGGATTGATAAATACTGACATTAGTTATAAATCTAAAATTTGATGGTTGAGTGCACTGAAAAGCTGTATAATAATAGGATTAATAGATAAGCGTGGAAATCAGTGACTAAACACTAGAAAAATTTGGTAAACTGCAAAAAAACCAAAAAAAAAGTTATTACACTGATAAATAATAATTTACTCTCGCATTCTTAAGACTTAAACTTTTCTAAATATTTTACAGTAATATATATAATTAAAGACAAAAGAAAATGAATAACTACATGTTTCGTTTCTACCCAGTACAGTTGTGTTCAAATATAAGAATTTCCCATCAATCAGAGTCTTAGCTCACAGCAGGTAGTCCAAATTCCTATTTAATTGCTTTGATATTTAATTTCCACCCTCCTCATGCAGAAGAATTTTCTCAAAATGTTTTCCAGCAGGTAAAAATTCAGAACTGGTTTCAACTGGAAACTGGATACGGAATGTGATTGCTGAAGATTCACTTTTACTAGAATCCATCATCATTCACAGCTATCAATTAACAACTTTCAGCACGCGACTTTGAACGTTTTAATAATTTGCTAAACTTAACAAATTGACATAGAGATTAGCAGAAAACTGTTGAACAAATAAGTTTAAAAAAAAAAATGTTGTTTGCTTAAGCGTTTAACACGAAAGCTGTTAACAAATTAGCCGAGTCCAGTTCCAGTTCCAATTCCAGTGTCAAGTGGGCCTAAAACAAATGACACTTTTTGCAATGACAAAGGTACCTACCAAGTGGTTACAAGTACTGTCAATTGAGGATTCAATTGGGGAAGAGGGGGGGTCTGGGAGGGAGACGATCGTGTGATACGCAATTTAAAAGGAAAAGTGGCCAGCGAGACGTTCCAGAAAATCTTTATAACCATAAAGCAGAGTGCTCTGAAGTGCCGTTAACTCTCAGTTATTATACCACATGTACATATAAAAAAAAAAAAAACACTACACATACATACATGCTCCTCAGTTACATATGTGTGCATGCACTTTCTTTTTTTCTACAACATTTCTCGACGGTTTCTGCCTTGGCTTCAACTTGGCTTTCGGCTTGGCGTTTTTCTTCTTTTTTTTATGTTTTGTTTCTTTCTTTTTAGCATTTGCTGGTACGTGTATGTTTCTTTCTTTCTTTTTCTATTGGTCTGTCAATTCGAAGATTTATTAAGTCGATGCTTGGAATGCCTGGAAAACGCCGTCATAATTGCTCATTTTCAACGGAAAGTGAACTTAAGAGTAAAAGTCATGTGATAAGCCTAATTAGCATTAGCTCCACATGTCCAAAGAAAGTGCAAGTTGTTGTTGTTGCTGTTGCTGTTGCTCTGTGCGGTGATAGTGATAGTTGGTGATGGTTTGTGGTGCCACCCAGATGGAGATTAATATGCTTGACATACCACTAAATACAGTCATAAGCTAAATAATTACCGTTAGTCACAGAAAGACTCTTGAAGAATATGTAAGTAAAGTTTTGGAAATTCTCTTAAATTTTTTTTTGATTCATTAAGATTTATGTTGTTATTGCATGTATACTTCCATTTTCCATTTATCAATTATAATCCTGGGAAAGTTTGATTTAATTTATAATTTGTAATTAAACTTCAGAAACATTTCTTAATATTTTCTTTGAAAATATAACTTTATTTAGATGAAACATAATAAAGTTAATAAACCGAATTTTATCTCAATTGTACTAAAGATACTTTAAAATTAATAAGACATTAAATAATGTCCCAAAATGTTAAAATTAATTTTCTTTATCTTCCCTATAAATTATTTAAGATTTCCTTGAAGCACAACTGTACTTAAATAATTGATTTAAACGCTAACTAAATGTACACATGGCCTTTCCCCATTTCGATTTCGAAATTGCTTTCGGCCTTGAACATAATTGAATTCCCAAAAAAAAAAATAAATTAATATACAACTTGACCCAAACGAACCGGTTTCGGCAATTTCACTTGAACTTTCATTAACTTTGACTGGAGCCACATACTCCTTTTTGTGTTATGTGTTTAATAGGAGCGGTCCGAGGGGAGCCACAAATATTTTCACATTACATAGTCCAAGAGCCGAACCGGATCACAATGATTATTGTTTTTTTCTTTTTTTTTTTTGTTATTTTGTGGAGCAAAGTTTCGCGTGTGTGTGCAGTTAATGACGTTCATTGGTGGACCGATAACTGATTGGGCTTGGGGTCGCTGGCGGGGTGTGGAGCCAACTTTATGTAATCACTTCGGGTCGTATGTTCAAAATGCAAACTTATGAAAATGTATGTTCGACTATTGGCCAATATTTGCTATTGATATTTGGACTTGTTGCTGTTGTGTCAAAACTTTTTCCGCTTCATTTTTAATGCCAATTTGTTTTGAATTTAAGTTGCCAAGAGTCTCAGGTGTTGCTTTGGCAATGTCCACACAGCTGCCTCTCCGGTAATTGTAACTCTGCTCCAAATTGATAGCATTCATTTAACTGTCAAAGTTTTGAGTTGCCAGAGAAACGTTGGAAGAGTTGCTCTTGCTCCACTTAGATGGTAATTTAAAGTCTTTTAGTAATTTTTTTATTAAACTCGTTTCATTTGCTAGATATTTTGCTTAAGACACATTTAATTATTCGCCAAGGTGCAAATTGTCATAAATCTTTGTTTATTTATGTTTATTCCACTCTAAAATCTTGAGCTGAAATGCGCCAAAAAACGCAATCAACAAATTAGTAATAATTTACCAAAAATTACTCCCTAAATTGGCCATTAAATTGTTGTAATTTGCTGATATAAGTGATAATAAGGAAATATTTCGAAAAATGAAATTTACTATCGAAATTTTTGAAATGTATATGAATGGCTTTAAATCGGTATATAAGTTTTAAGACCTCAATGGGAACGTATTAAAGTTATTGGGACCTAAGCGTAAAAATGTCTAAACTTATAAATTCTGTTCGATTTCTTATAAAATAATTTTGAAGTAGGAAGCGAGGCTTTCATTATGAGGAAAGTGTCTCTGAAAGTGTTGTAGTAAAATAAACTATGTAATGGAATTATTTGTGAAAATTTACATACATATTTAACAAATAATTTAAATTATAAATTTTCACCCTAAACCTTTGCAAATAAAAGAATATTTATGTTAAATTTTAAGAATGTTTTGTTTTTTTTTCATTTTTTGGGGATGATACAATTTAAGCACTTTATGCCTTGCTCAATGTGCTGAACCAACGAATTCCGATACGTAGTTGAATGCTATTCAACCCCTAAATAGACATCCTCTTAGAAAGTAAATTACGCATTTGCACAAATAATAAATGTGTTAGGAACTTTACTTATTTTACAAACATACCTTGAAATTGTTGCGAAGTTCGTTCGTTTAATATCCAATAAAAGGTTTGAGATTATGATTATAAAAAGTTATTCGTTTTGCAATATTTGCAGTAAGCCTTTTAATCTCTTGTGAATGATTTAAATTGCACTTATTTCGTTTATTCGCATATGACAAAAATAATATGTTATAATTATTATTGATTCAAAATATTATGGAGGCTATTCCTTATAGAAGAACACCAAGCACACGCGCTGTCTGGTTCGTCATTTTAATAAAAATATATATATTCGCACTTTGAATGACCGTTATAAATTCGAACTCGAATTCGAACGTTTGGCGTTGACGATGACGGAGCGAGTGTTGCGACCGTTGGCTTTGAGACCGTCTCGCGGACTGACAAACTAACAACTGAACCGTCGAAATTGTTTCGGGGTCTCAGACTTACAGCCTCAGTTTGCGCTCAGTTTTACTCTCTCAATATTTCTAAAGCGCGTTCGCTCTCTTTGCCGCTCAGTGCGCTCTTGTTGATTTTAGCTCACCTGTTGCACCATTGCTTTCTCTCTCTCTCTCTTACTCGTTCGCTCTCTTTGTCTTTACAGCTGTTGCATTTGCGCACCGGTTTGCGCCGGTTTACAATTTTTGGGAAATATCATTTTCCTATACCTGTTTTTCCTCTACAGGTGTGCTTATTGTTGTTGCTTTTGTGCCATACTCCCAAGCCTGAAGGTCGCATTTTCGCTCATTAATCGCCACTTCGCCACTTTCTTTAGCGGCAAATGCTGCGCCTGCGCTCTCTTACAAATTATCGGTGTCATGTGGGAAATGCTGTATGTATAGTATATGTCTGTAAGCGTGTAAATATTTCTGTGTATGTTTGTGCGTTTACCTTTCGACGAGTTTCGAGCGAATTTGGGTCTGTGTGACCATAAATGATTATAGAACTCAGTTCGCTGAAACCATATAGCACTTCTATATAGGAAATACCTTAATTGCTTACCTGTATGCGCACATATAATCCTTTGCTTGGCAATATCTTGAATCAAAAAGGTTTCTTAAGACAGCCAAGGAACTTTAACTAGGACACTATACCTTTGAGCGCCTGCTAGCACTGGAGCGGTTCAACCTACAACGTGTTTTTGGGCGCTCAGCGAACCAGTAATAAGTTGCGAAGAAAATACGTGTGTAAATTCTTCACATAAAAAATGTGTAAAAATTACATTGAAATAAATTAATGGTTATATTGCTGACAGTAACTCAAAATTTTAAATTTCTTAACAAGGTTCTTTAACCAGAAAAAAAATGTTGTTATTAGCTCAGGATAACATAATACGTAAATTTATCAAGGAGTGTAAGCGGTCAAAAATATGTGTATAACTCTTAATCTTTTCCAATATCAACTTAAAAATAATTAACTTAAAATCCTCAGAGTACTTTTATGAAACATATCACTTCAAGTGCACTATTATCTAAAAAATGGCACACATTTTCAGATATACAATAAGTTAATTAATTAACAAGTCTACTAAAAATTAGTGTGAAATAACCAAAATCTAAGCTTAGCAGTCATATTCCTCATTGATCATAACCAAAAATAGCACAAATTTCAAATGTCAGGAACTGAAAATGTTCTAGAAACAAAAAATTTAACACAAATATGTGTGAGAAAAGTACTTAAGAAATTTAAAAATTTAAAAATTTTTATTTGCATAGAGAAAGAGCAAACGATATAAATATACATACATACATACATACGCACACCGAGAGAAATGCTTAAGCGGAAATTTTAATAAAAATTATATACAATTTATTTCAAACAGAGAAAATACACACAATACACACATGAGAATGTGGACTATATAGACAGCGATCCGCTTGGCGTGATGGTGATAGCGTATTCAGAATGTCAGATGAGCACGTTCAACTCGGCCGAGGATTGACGGCCCATCCAATTGAGGAGGTGTGGGTACATATGTAGGTGTATCTGTATCTGCGAGTATTGCGATGCGAATCGTATAGTTGAATTCAATTCTGTGCAATCACATCAGCAGCATAAACGCCGTAGTACACTGAACCAAATATAATTAAAAAAAAAAAAAAAAAAGATAAGCCTTACGAACGGATATACCATAGAAATATTTGTGGTTTAATTCCATTATGATATTTCTTTTGATGATTTTATATTATTTGCAAGTTTGACGATTTTATAAATTTAGTTTAATGACGAATTTTGAACAGTGTTGAAGTCCAGAATTTAATTTAATAAATGTTCATTTAATGTCGTTTGGACAACGAGACAAGACATTGGGTATCATTAACCATAGACATTTTTGGAATTTCTTTAATCGTCCAAAATTTTAGTTCAAGTTCAAATTTCACGTGTCAAAAATTTATATATATATAAGTAATTAAATAGAATAAGGTCTGTAGATTTTATATAAGTAATCCAGACATAACTAAAGATTAATCCACATGATTTCTTAATAGCATATTATGAGCAATGACAAATAAATTGATAATATATGCACTCTAAATATGAATGACGAAAATCCCTTTGAATAATCACATCCACAATAACTGGCACATGTTGCACATATAGTTTGTTGACTACGTGGATCATCTAAATATGATTTCGCTGCTACTGCCTGGCATTTTAATTTTGGAGACCAAAAACAACAAAAAGTTGAAAGAGTACCTGAAACACAATTAGTTTAAGATTACAATTATATTTTTTACAAAATGCTCAAATTTTACCTATAAGTTTGTATCCTGGATTTATGCATTTCTCTAATTTAAGATCGGGTTTCTCATCGTCTTCAAGTTCCTCAACTAATAAGCTGTCCCTTTCAGATTTCCTTAAATACCCCATTCCCGTTTTGTCAACTTTACAGTTCGCATCAATGATTGAGCTGCAGTCGACGCACTTATTTTCAGCTTTTCCCCCTAAGATATTTAGATAATAAGATAGTTTGTGTTATTTGTATAAGATAATTGTAGTTTTGTCAGAATTCACTTACAGCTAATAAAAAACAATAGAATATAAAATAATAGCATTGATACACGAGTCTTCATTATCTTGATTGGTATCCAAAAATATGTATTAATTTTTAAATTTTGACTTGACAATCTATGCATGTAAAAATTTTAATAAAAATTCTAAAATAAAATTCATAATAAACTGACGCAGCTACCCTGATGAAACATGTTTATAACTCTTTATATTTAAAGCAATATCTGGGGTATCCTAACCCTAAGAAGTGATATGTTGTCTAAATACACGAAGAGTTTTCACATCTCCATTGCCCAAATAGAAAAAGTACATCCAACATGTTTCATAAAAATCAATTATCTATTTAAATGATTTCGATGTATAAAATAAATACAATAAAATAATAAGCACGATAGCACCAATTGAGAATATTTGTTTAATATATATTTCGAATTCACTGATCCACTGGTAATTGTCTCGCATCCGCAATACAAGCCACATGTCCTACAGACATAACTCTGTGCATTGGGAATATCAAATGAATCCTTATTAGCGACTACTAAACAGCCACGCTTCACCGAAATGAAACAAATGTATCTCTCTAAATTACCTGCAATAAGTAAATGTATAAATATTTTATATAATTGCAAAATCTGTAATATTTCAAAGAATTTCTCTAATTACCAGTTAATTTGTAGGTATCATCAACGCATTTCTCTATGCTTGGATCAATAACTTCGCCCACCGCAAGTTTTTGAAGCTTAGGAAGATCTGCATTTGAGGGTACAGACATGCCATTTCTATCTGTTAGACACTTTGGTTCAATCCATTTTGTGCAGTCAGGACAAAAATTCGTCGATAGTCCATTTGTATCTGTAAAAACAAGTAAAATTAATATAGATAAATAAATGTTTATATTTATTGACTTACAACTAATTGAACTGAATAGAATATTAATAAATAAAATACATACAGCACTAAAAATTCTCATAATTTTGGTTAAAATAATTAAAAAACGGAATTTTCAAGTGAGATTCATTTTTGAATAACTGACATTTATTTCAAATGTGACGTTGAAAGTCAAGAAAATTGAAAGTGAAGACTAGTAAAATTTCAGAGACATTTGAAATAGATATTCCCGAGTTGCACAGTAAAATAAACTTAATACGAATTACAAGCCAAACTTAAATTAAGAAATCTATAAAAACATGTAATCTTCTGTTTTCATTAAAGTAAATTTTATTCAATAAAATATCTTAATGGCGATGAACAATGTCAAGAGCCGTCCTAAACTCGCATCTTTAGTAGTCCAAGATCCACTTGGCGTTTTACAATTACAATATCTGGCACAAATCTTGCAGGCTTCATAATCCATATGATGTTTGTTAACAACTTCCTTTTTTGTTACAGCACTACAGCCCAACAAGGGTGACCAAAAACAAACGAATGTTTCTAAGGTATCTGTAGAACAATCAATCAATTAATGTTGTAATCAATGTGATAATTTTGTATTGACCGGTTATGGTAAACCCATTAATAGTGCAATTAACTAAGGTGTCATCAAATACGATTTCGTCTTCGTTTTCATCATTAATCGGCGGTATTTTAACAACCAATGATTTATCCCGAGAGGACATTTTAAAGGCACTCCAACCCGTGACTTTCATTTGACAGCCTCCATTATATATCGTGCAATTTACGCATTCATTCGTTTGTCCAAATACGTCTGCAAGTTGCAATATTAAATGATTGCAATTATAACAAATAATAATATAAATAATATAAATCAGCTTACTGCGTATAAAGTACCATAATACCAAACTGTACATATTTAAAGGTGTTGCTACATTTTTCATTTTTTGAAATTAATTACTCGTATACTTGAAAGTTTTTGAGTTTGCTGAAAGGTACTTTCATTTTTTTTTTAAATAATGTTGCATACTTTGTTTTTATAATAAGCTCCATTGAATTATACATTTGAATTATACAAGTGTTTAAACTTAGAGTGAAACATCTACATGAGTTCCTCTTAACTATATCTCCAACTCGAAATCTGCTGACGTACGTACATATTTTTTATTTTATAATTTTTGCCTCGTTAGTCAGCTAACGATTATCATTTAACCCGAAATCGAAGTTCAATGTATAGCTTATTAAAATTCCAAAATAGTTCAAGATGAAAGAAACGACTTGTAATGTCCTTTTATGCTTTTTTCGCATTAGAAACTAAAAGTGGATTACAACAGCTACATTGTGTCATACAAACTTATAGACTATTTTATATTAGGGGGGAATTCCGTAAAGTACAAAGATGAACATTAACAACGGTATGAGATAAGGTCCCTAATCTCAATACGAGTATTTTTGGAATGAACCAGAGTTGGGAGGGCGGGACCATCAAACGTGCCAAATATATAGATGAGATAATCAGATGAGAGTTTACTCGCTCTGAGAGCTATGCGATAAGAAGTGCGGTAATAGTATTATACAAGTAGATAGATTTTTGGATGCATTCCGAATTCAGATCTCAATGGTAAACAATTAGTAAGTAAAGACTGTAAATTAGCAAAGCGTTGATAGACTGACACGGGTTATCTTATCGCTCAGGCCCAGCCCCAGTTCCAGTCCTATTACCCGACTTATGTCAAGGGCTATCTCTCTATATACCCTGAGCCGGCATTAATTAATCGGCATCGCGATTGTTCTCTGTCACCGGCTGTTGATTTCGTATTGAGTCTCTGCTATTTCTGATTTTATTATTCGATCACATCTCAGACGTCCAACAACGGTCCATTTGATCGGACGCTCCTTCAAGTATTATGTTCCCGCTTTTGCAAAATTCCGTATATATTGTCTGCCGCTGCTGCCTCTTGGAACAGCCGCCACTTTGCCATAACATCTGCGAGAATAATCAACTCATTGACGAGTTGCTTACTTTGGCACCCAATCTTCAAATCCTACCCGACGATATCATATGTGATGAGTGTCTGCAACGTCTACACAATGCTCTCGAATTTCGACAACGCTGTGAGCATTCGGAACGCATTCTTCGTGCCAGGCACGAACAGGCCCTGGACGATGCTCTCGAATGCCTTGAACGTGAAGTCGGTTCCCTGGAGAAGGTCGAAACAATACCAATGTTGACGCTAATAGAGCCTGTGGATTTTGGTAAGTTATTCAAACCATGGTGTCGATACTTTTCACGACGTTTTTGTATGTCACATTTTAATACTTTACTTTTAAATGCACATTTATTTTTATCACGTTGTTAAATGTTTTTATGAAAATATTGAAAATAAGTTGATCGAAAGTGTCAGTATTTCTTATATTTTTTGCTTTTTTAAATAATATACATGTATTGGATATAATAAGGACAATGAAATTAGCTTTGAAATGAAAAATGAGTATTGGGATATGTAGAAATTGAAGAACGATCAAAGGTAGTCTGAAAAAGTTTTGATTTTTGTATCATATTAAAATTTCGTGGATTGTCCCTCAATATTAAATCCAGACTCAATACAAACTACAACCTTTTTAATTTCTAGGACCATTGGATCTCTCGGATACGTTGGAGGGTAATGAGACATCGTTGCGAAAGCCTGCCCGTTATGATTGTGGCACCTTGAATACACCCATACATTTACCCGCAACTCTTGAGCAGCTTGAGGAGAAGCTGAAGAGTCCAAGCTTGAATGCTGCCGTCGTTGAAAAGCCGAAGCGTAAGCGCGTTACAGGTGCCACATCTCGTCCAAGACGATCAAAATCGTTGAACCAATGCTCGGAGTGTGAGAAGAAGTTTACGCGTAATTTTCAGTTGAAGTTGCATATGAATTCGGTGCATGGCTTGGGCGATGGTCCGCTATATCGATGCGAAGTGTGCTGCAAAGTTTTTGCATCGCGTCACAGTCTGCGGTATCATGAGACATCGTCGCATTCCACGGTCCGTCCATTTGCCTGCGAGCTTTGCGACCGACGCTTTGTGCTTCGCACACAGTTGTGTTCGCACGCCCGGATGCATACGGGTGAGACAAAGCCGCGAATTTATGCCTGCAATGTATGCTCAAAAACGTGGCCAACAAAATCGGATCTACGCACACATATGCGCTCCCATGACAAAGACATGTCTAAGAGACCACATAAGTGCGATAAATGCGATAAGGCATTCTTCACCCGTGGTCATCTAAGCTCACATCATTTGGTTCATACCGGAGAGAAACCCTATGCCTGCAATTACTGTGTGAAGTCTTATCAAAGTGTTGGTAATCTTAACAATCATATGGCACGACAGCATGCAAGTATCCTGGAAGAGCAGCTGGAACTTTAAAATTGAGAGCTAGAATATAGGATATTCCCGCTATAGGTATTAGGTACACTCGAAATCTTTTGATTTTCAGAATAATTGAAAACCGAGAAATATAATTTAAGTGTATATAAAATTTTTCAGCTAGAAGTATTAGGTATGACATCATATCAAAGCTAAATTGTCACTATAAAATCAAAAATGTGACAAATTATGTTTTTAAATGTTTATGCCTTAAAGTGTGAATAGAATTATTAACAGATATTTCATAATTTTTAGCCGACTTAAAATATTAATAATATTACTGTAAATATATATAAATACTACAATATTGCTAGACGACTTAAGCGACTCATAACAAAAATTTGTTTCGGAAAAAACTTATATAATTTGCTAAAATTATAATATGAAATTGTATATTTTAATAATATTTAAAATAAATAAGATATTCTAAATAAATGTTTGAACTTTATCAAATGGACTTGGCTGTCGACATCTTCCTTAAACTTTTGTTTTTAAGTTAGACCTTGAATAAACATATATGTACAAAAAACATATGTAAGTACTTTCTATAAAAGCACACGCTTACGCTTTAATAAAACACCGCTTATCACATTATAAAGCATTCGTCTATATATATTCTTATATACAGCTAATATACATATGTATACAGAAATCAGATGAATATATTAATTATTAAAAAATAAAAGTTTATATTCTCTATAGCCAAGACAACAATAATATCAACACAAAAAGGCGAGAGAGAGCGTTGAGAAAAAAGCGCAAGTATATTGTTCTTTCTAGCACATTCCATTATATTTTTTTTGCATGTCCAATACAAATGGTCGAATAAGGGTATAATATTTTTTAGCAAATGTATGTAACATTCCACTGTAAAAAATAATTGGCAAATTATAAAACATTTTGGTTAAATTTTAATTTTATTATAAAATTTAGTTTACAAATCTTTGTCATGTTCAAGTATTTTTTTATTTATTTACTGTAAGATATCATAATTCAAAAAAAATTACATTAACATTAAGAGCCCTTAAATAATACCAAGAACTTATTACCATACAAAATTCTCAGGAAATTATTTTTTTATAGGGTATTCCTAATAACATCTGATCCCGACATAGTTCTCTGTTTTTGTTTTGTGTATAAACGGAACATACTATCAGCGTCTTTAATCAAGCAAATGCCCGTCTGTCTGACCGTAAACAACAAATCAGATGAAATCAAGAGGCGGCACAATCCCAACTAGGGCCAGTAAAGACAATTTAAATTGTGGAAAGTATTTACTTCAATTACAAAACGACCACAACATAAAGATATGTCATAATTATGGACTTGACTTGAGCAACAAAAAAGTGTTAATCCAATTAACTTTGATTTAACACCGGGAAATGACTGACGCCTGGCCTAGGTCACCGATTGGATGGCAACCCAGACAAAAATAAATATTGAAAGAAGGGTAAGGGTAAGGTAGAGAGTGCTCTTCAAACTGAGTCACAATCGCTGTAAGTGAGACGTGATAACCTTGCCACCTCAAAGTCCCAGAGCATATAAAATATTACTCGATGAGCATTTCTTTATAGTACCCATTTATAAATACCTTTATATTCATAAAACCTTACTTATTTTGTCCATACCACTGGCCAATTAGTCACATCAAGACGTGGGTAAGTCATCACCCCAGGTATTGTGCCAACCCCAACTCCCATTAATCTGCCTTTGTGTCTGGACCATCATCAAGTCACGCATGCGTCTCGTTATGCTGTTGGGCGTTGTACTTGGACTTGCAATATTGTTCTTAACATGACATCAAATAAATTTTCCAAACTAAAATGATTTTTAAAAGGTAACATTGCTCTCAAGTTAACTTGGTAATCGATCTAAAGAGATGCAATCAATTTCAGATACAAAATCAAACTCTAAGCATGCGTCTTTCGCCAACGACCATACCACGCTGAATACATCGGTTCTCGTCCGATCACCGAAATTAAGCAGCGTCGGGCGCGGTTAGTACTTAGATGGGGGACCGCTTGGGAACACCGCGTGTTGTTGGCATCGTTCAATAACTTTTTTTTTTACAAAATTATTAAGTTTTTCTGTCTCTTTGCCTTTGCGTAAAATTTTCCAATTAGAACTTCTATTAATAAATTTATTTCTATGTCTATACGAGCTCCCTGATATTACCCACCCACTGTGGAGCCTATAATAATTTTCATTTAATCAAAATACTGCTAAGATTGCTCTGAGTTTAACTTTTAAAATTGTTTCATAAATTGTTCCACTGATAACTAGTTTTTATATCTCTTGGTACAAAATCCTTTAAAATGCAATCAACTTCAGATACAAAATCAAACTCTAAGCATGCGTCTTTCGCCAACGACCATACCACGCTGAATACATCGGTTCTCGTCCGATCACCGAAATTAAGCAGCGTCGGGCGCGGTTAGTACTTAGATGGGGGACCGCTTGGGAACACCGCGTGTTGTTGGCATCGTTCAATAACTTTTTTTTTACAAAATTATTAAGTTTTTCTGTCTCTTTGCCTTTGCGTAAAATTTTCCAACTAGAACTTCTATTAATAAATTTATTTCTATGTCTATACGAGCTCCCTGATATTACCCACCCACTGTGGAGCCTATAATAATTTTCATTTAATCAAAATACTGCTTAGATTGCTCTGAGTTTAACTTTTAAAATTGTTTCATAAATTGTTCCACTGATAACTAGTTTTTTATATCTCTTGGTACAAAATCCTTTAAAATGCAATCAACTTCAGATACAAAATCAAACTCTAAGCATGCGTCTTTCGCCAACGACCATACCACGCTTGAATACATCGGTTCTCGTCCGATCACCGAAATTAAGCAGCGTCGGGCGCGGTTAGTACTTAGATGGGGGACCGCTTGGGAACACCGCGTGTTGTTGGCATCGTTCAATAACTTTTTTTTTACAAAATTATTAAGTTTTTCTGTCTCTTTGCCTTTGCGTAAAATTTTCCAACTAGAACTTCTATTAATAAATTTATTTCTATGTCTATACGAGCTCTGATATTACCCACCCACTGTGGAGCCTATAATAATTTTCATTTAATCAAAATACTGCTAAGATTGCTCTGAGTTTAACTTTTAAAATTGTTTCATAAATTGTTCCACTGATAACTAGTTTTTATATCTCTTGGTACAAAATCCTTTAAAATGCAATCAACTTCAGATACAAAATCAAACTCTAAGCATGCGTCTTTCGCCAACGACCATACCACGCTGAATACATCGGTTCTCGTCCGATCACCGAAATTAAGCAGCGTCGGGCGCGGTTAGTACTTAGATGGGGACCGCTTGGGAACACCGCGTGTTGTTGGCATCGTTCAATAACTTTTTTTTACAAAATTATTAAGTTTTTCTGTCTCTTTGCCTTTGCGTAAAATTTTCCAACTAGAACTTCTATTAATAAATTTATTTCTATGTCTATACGAGCTCCTGATATTACCCACCCACTGTGGAGCCTATAATAATTTTCATTTAATCAAAATACTGCTAAGATTGCTCTGAGTTTAACTTTTAAAATTGTTTCATAAATTGTTCCACTGATAACTAGTTTTTATATCTCTTGGTACAAAATCCTTTAAAATGCAATCAACTTCAGATACAAAATCAAACTCTAAGCATGCGTCTTTCGCCAACGACCATACCACGCTGAATACATCGGTTCTCGTCCGATCACCGAAATTAAGCAGCGTCGGGCGCGGTTAGTACTTAGATGGGGGACCGCTTGGGAACACCGCGTGTTGTTGGCATCGTTCAATAACTTTTTTTTTACAAAATTATTAAGTTTTTCTGTCTCTTTGCCTTTGCGTAAAATTTTCCAACTAGAACTTCTATTAATAAATTTATTTCTATGTCTATACGAGCTCCTGATATTACCCACCCACTGTGGAGCCTATAATAATTTTCATTTAATCAAAATACTGCTAAGATTGCTCTGAGTTTAACTTTTAAAATTGTTTCATAAATTGTTCCACTGATAACTAGTTTTTTATATCTCTTGGTACAAAATCCTTTAAAATGCAATCAACTTCAGATACAAAATCAAACTCTAAGCATGCGTCTTTCGCCAACGACCATACCACGCTGAATACATCGGTTCTCGTCCGATCACCGAAATTAAGCAGCGTCGGGCGCGGTTAGTACTTAGATGGGGGACCGCTTGGGAACACCGCGTGTTGTTGGCATCGTTCAATAACTTTTTTTTTACAAAATTATTAAGTTTTTCTGTCTCTTTGCCTTTGCGTAAAATTTTCCAACTAGAACTTCTATTAATAAATTTATTTCTATGTCTATACGAGCTCCTGATATTACCCACCCACTGTGGAGCCTATAATAATTTTCATTTAATCAAAATACTGCTTAGATTGCTCTGAGTTTAACTTTTAAAATTGTTTCATAAATTGTTCCACTGATAACTAGTTTTTATATCTCTTGGTACAAAATCCTTTAAAATGCAATCAACTTCAGATACAAAATCAAACTCTAAGCATGCGTCTTTCGCCAACGACCATACCACGCTGAATACATCGGTTCTCGTCCGATCACCGAAATTAAGCAGCGTCGGGCGCGGTTAGTACTTAGATGGGGACCGCTTGGGAACACCGCGTGTTGTTGGCATCGTTCAATAACTTTTTTTTACAAAATTATTAAGTTTTTCTGTCTCTTTGCCTTTGCGTAAAATTTTCCAACTAGAACTTCTATTAATAAATTTATTTCTATGTCTATACGAGCTCCTGATATTACCCACCCACTGTGGAGCCTATAATAATTTTCATTTAATCAAAATACTGCTAAGATTGCTCTGAGTTTAACTTTTAAAATTGTTTCATAAATTGTTCCACTGATAACTAGTTTTTTATATCTCTTGGTACAAAATCCTTTAAAATGCAATCAACTTCAGATACAAAATCAAACTCTAAGCATGCGTCTTTCGCCAACGACCATACCACGCTGAATACATCGGTTCTCGTCCGATCACCGAAATTAAGCAGCGTCGGGCGCGGTTAGTACTTAGATGGGGGACCGCTTGGGAACACCGCGTGTTGTTGGCATCGTTCAATAACTTTTTTTTACAAAATTATTAAGTTTTTCTGTCTCTTTGCCTTTGCGTAAAATTTTCCAACTAGAACTTCTATTAATAAATTTATTTCTATGTCTATACGAGCTCCCTGATATTACCCACCCACTGTGGAGCCTATAATAATTTTCATTTAATCAAAATACTGCTTAGATTGCTCTGAGTTTAACTTTTAAAATTGTTTCATAAATTGTTCCACTGATAACTAGTTTTTTATATCTCTTGGTACAAAATCCTTTAAAATGCAATCAACTTCAGATACAAAATCAAACTCTAAGCATGCGTCTTTCGCCAACGACCATACCACGCTGAATACATCGGTTCTCGTCCGATCACCGAAATTAAGCAGCGTCGGGCGCGGTTAGTACTTAGATGGGGGACCGCTTGGGAACACCGCGTGTTGTTGGCATCGTTCAATAACTTTTTTTTTACAAAATTATTAAGTTTTTCTGTCTCTTTGCCTTTGCGTAAAATTTTCCAACTAGAACTTCTATTAATAAATTTATTTCTATGTCTATACGAGCTCCTGATATTACCCACCCACTGTGGAGCCTATAATAATTTTCATTTAATCAAAATACTGCTAAGATTGCTCTGAGTTTAACTTTTAAAATTGTTTCATAAATTGTTCCACTGATAACTAGTTTTTATATCTCTTGGTACAAAATCCTTTAAAATGCAATCAACTTCAGATACAAAATCAAACTCTAAGCATGCGTCTTTCGCCAACGACCATACCACGCTGAATACATCGGTTCTCGTCCGATCACCGAAATTAAGCAGCGTCGGGCGGTTAGTACTTAGATGGGGACCGCTTGGGAACACCGCGTGTTGTTGGCATCGTTCAATAACTTTTTTTTTACAAAATTATTAAGTTTTTCTGTCTCTTTGCCTTTGCGTAAAATTTTCCAACTAGAACTTCTATTAATAAATTTATTTCTATGTCTATACGAGCTCCTGATATTACCCACCCACTGTGGAGCCTATAATAATTTTCATTTAATCAAAATACTGCTTAGATTGCTCTGAGTTTAACTTTTAAAATTGTTTCATAAATTGTTCCACTGATAACTAGTTTTTATATCTCTTGGTACAAAATCCTTTAAAATGCAATCAACTTCAGATACAAAATCAAACTCTAAGCATGCGTCTTTCGCCAACGACCATACCACGCTGAATACATCGGTTCTCGTCCGATCACCGAAATTAAGCAGCGTCGGGCGCGGTTAGTACTTAGATGGGGGACCGCTTGGGAACACCGCGTGTTGTTGGCATCGTTCAATAACTTTTTTTTTACAAAATTATTAAGTTTTTCTGTCTCTTTGCCTTTGCGTAAAATTTTCCAACTAGAACTTCTATTAATAAATTTATTTCTATGTCTATACGAGCTCCTGATATTACCCACCCACTGTGGAGCCTATAATAATTTTCATTTAATCAAAATACTGCTTAGATTGCTCTGAGTTTAACTTTTAAAATTGTTTCATAAATTGTTCCACTGATAACTAGTTTTTATATCTCTTGGTACAAAATCCTTTAAAATGCAATCAACTTCAGATACAAAATCAAACTCTAAGCATGCGTCTTTCGCCAACGACCATACCACGCTGAATACATCGGTTCTCGTCCGATCACCGAAATTAAGCAGCGTCGGGCGCGGTTAGTACTTAGATGGGGGACCGCTTGGGAACACCGCGTGTTGTTGGCATCGTTCAATAACTTTTTTTTTACAAAATTATTAAGTTTTTCTGTCTCTTTGCCTTTGCGTAAAATTTTCCAACTAGAACTTCTATTAATAAATTTATTTCTATGTCTATACGAGCTCCTGATATTACCCACCCACTGTGGAGCCTATAATAATTTTCATTTAATCAAAATACTGCTAAGATTGCTCTGAGTTTAACTTTTAAAATTGTTTCATAAATTGTTCCACTGATAACTAGTTTTTATATATCTCTTGGTACAAAATCCTTTAAAATGCAATCAACTTCAGATACAAAATCAAACTCTAAGCATGCGTCTTTCGCCAACGACCATACCACGCTGAATACATCGGTTCTCGTCCGATCACCGAAATTAAGCAGCGTCGGGCGCGGTTAGTACTTAGATGGGGACCGCTTGGGAACACCGCGTGTTGGCATCGTTCAATAACTTTTTTTTACAAAATTATTAAGTTTTTCTGTCTCTTTGCCTTTGCGTAAAATTTTCCAACTAGAACTTCTATTAATAAATTTATTTCTATGTCTATACGAGCTCTTTGATATTACCCACCCACTGTGGAGCCTATAATAATTTTCATTTAATCAAAATACTGCTAAGATTGCTCTGAGTTTAACTTTTAAAATTGTTTCATAAATTGTTCCACTGATAACTAGTTTTTATATCTCTTGGTACAAAATCCTTTAAAATGCAATCAACTTCAGATACAAAATCAAACTCTAAGCATGCGTCTTTCGCCAACGACCATACCACGCTGAATACATCGGTTCTCGTCCGATCACCGAAATTAAGCAGCGTCGGGCGCGGTTAGTACTTAGATGGGGGACCGCTTGGGAACACCGCGTGTTGTTGGCATCGTTCAATAACTTTTTTTTTACAAAATTATTAAGTTTTTCTGTCTCTTTGCCTTTGCGTAAAATTTTCCAACTAGAACTTCTATTAATAAATTTATTTCTATGTCTATACGAGCTCTTTGATATTACCCACCCACTGTGGAGCCTATAATAATTTTCATTTAATCAAAATACTGCTAAGATTGCTCTGAGTTTAACTTTTAAAATTGTTTCATAAATTGTTCCACTGATAACTAGTTTTTATATCTCTTGGTACAAAATCCTTTAAAATGCAATCAACTTCAGATACAAAATCAAACTCTAAGCATGCGTCTTTCGCCAACGACCATACCACGCTGAATACATCGGTTCTCGTCCGATCACCGAAATTAAGCAGCGTCGGGCGCGGTTAGTACTTAGATGGGGGACCGCTTGGGAACACCGCGTGTTGTTGGCATCGTTCAATAACTTTTTTTTTACAAAATTATTAAGTTTTTCTGTCTCTTTGCCTTTGCGTAAAATTTTCCAACTAGAACTTCTATTAATAAATTTATTTCTATGTCTATACGAGCTCCTGATATTACCCACCCACTGTGGAGCCTATAATAATTTTCATTTAATCAAAATACTGCTAAGATTGCTCTGAGTTTAACTTTTAAAATTGTTTCATAAATTGTTCCACTGATAACTAGTTTTTATATCTCTTGGTACAAAATCCTTTAAAATGCAATCAACTTCAGATACAAAATCAAACTCTAAGCATGCGTCTTTCGCCAACGACCATACCACGCTGAATACATCGGTTCTCGTCCGATCACCGAAATTAAGCAGCGTCGGGCGCGGTTAGTACTTAGATGGGGGACCGCTTGGGAACACCGCGTGTTGTTGGCATCGTTCAATCTTTTTTTTTACAAAATTATTAAGTTTTTCTGTCTCTTTGCCTTTGCGTAAAATTTTCCAACTAGAACTTCTATTAATAAATTTATTTCTATGTCTATACGAGCTCCTGATATTACCCACCCACTGTGGAGCCTATAATAATTTTCATTTAATCAAAATACTGCTAAGATTGCTCTGAGTTTAACTTTTAAAATTGTTTCATAAATTGTTCCACTGATAACTAGTTTTTATATCTCTTGGTACAAAATCCTTTAAAATGCAATCAACTTCAGATACAAAATCAAACTCTAAGCATGCGTCTTTCGCCAACGACCATACCACGCTGAATACATCGGTTCTCGTCCGATCACCGAAATTAAGCAGCGTCGGGCGCGGTTAGTACTTAGATGGGGGACCGCTTGGGAACACCGCGTGTTGTTGGCATCGTTCAATAACTTTTTTTTTACAAAATTATTAAGTTTTTCTGTCTCTTTGCCTTTGCGTAAAATTTTCCAACTAGAACTTCTATTAATAAATTTATTTCTATGTCTATACGAGCTCCCTGATATTACCCACCCACTGTGGAGCCTATAATAATTTTCATTTAATCAAAATACTGCTAAGATTGCTCTGAGTTTAACTTTTAAAATTGTTTCATAAATTGTTCCACTGATAACTAGTTTTTTATATCTCTTGGTACAAAATCCTTTAAAATGCAATCAACTTCAGATACAAAATCAAACTCTAAGCATGCGTCTTTCGCCAACGACCATACCACGCTGAATACATCGGTTCTCGTCCGATCACCGAAATTAAGCAGCGTCGGGCGCGGTTAGTACTTAGATGGGGGACCGCTTGGGAACACCGCGTGTTGTTGGCATCGTTCAATAACTTTTTTTTTACAAAATTATTAAGTTTTCTGTCTCTTTGCCTTTGCGTAAAATTTTCCAACTAGAACTTCTATTAATAAATTTATTTCTATGTCTATACGGGCTCTTTGATATTACCCACCCACTGTGGAGCCTATAATAATTTTCATTTAATCAAAATACTGCTAAGATTGCTCTGAGTTTAACTTTTAAAATTGTTTCATTAATTGTTCCACTGATAACTAGTTTTTTATATCTCTTGGTACAAAATCCTTTAAAATGCAATCAACTTCAGATACAAAATCAAACTCTAAGCATGCGTCTTTCGCCAACGACCATACCACGCTGAATACATCGGTTCTCGTCCGATCACCGAAATTAAGCAGCGTCGGGCGCGGTTAGTACTTAGATGGGGGACCGCTTGGGAACACCGCGTGTTGTTGGCATCGTTCAATAACTTTTTTTTTACAAAATTATTAAGTTTTTCTGTCTCTTTGCCTTTGCGTAAAATTTTCCAACTAGAACTTCTATTAATAAATTTATTTCTATGTCTATACGAGCTCCTGATATTACCCACCCACTGTGGAGCCTATAATAATTTTCATTTAATCAAAATACTGCTAAGATTGCTCTGAGTTTAACTTTTAAAATTGTTTCATAAATTGTTCCACTGATAACTAGTTTTATATCTCTTGGTACAAAATCTTTAAAATGCAATCAACTTCAGATACAAAATCAAACTCTAAGCATGCGTCTTTCGCCAACGACCATACCACGCTTGAATACATCGGTTCTCGTCCGATCACCGAAATTAAGCAGCGTCGGGCGCGGTTAGTACTTAGATGGGGACCGCTTGGGAACACCGCGTGTTGTTGGCATCGTTCAATAACTTTTTTTTACAAAATTATTAAGTTTTCTGTCTCTTTGCCTTTGCGTAAAATTTTCCAACTAGAACTTCTATTAATAAATTTATTTCTATGTCTATACGAGCTCCTGATATTACCCACCCACTGTGGAGCCTATAATAATTTTCATTTAATCAAAATACTGCTAAGATTGCTCTGAGTTTAACTTTTAAAATTGTTTCATAAATTGTTCCACTGATAACTAGTTTTTTATATCTCTTGGTACAAAATCCTTTAAAATGCAATCAACTTCAGATACAAAATCAAACTCTAAGCATGCGTCTTTCGCCAACGACCATACCACGCTGAATACATCGGTTCTCGTCCGATCACCGAAATTAAGCAGCGTCGGGCGCGGTTAGTACTTAGATGGGGGACCGCTTGGGAACACCGCGTGTTGTTGGCATCGTTCAATAACTTTTTTTACAAAATTATTAAGTTTTTCTGTCTCTTTGCCTTTGCGTAAAATTTTTCCAACTAGAACTTCTATTAATAAATTTATTTCTATGTCTATACAGGCTCCCTGATATTACCCACCCACTGTGGAGCCTATAATAATTTTCATTTAATCAAAATACTGCTAAGATTGCTCTGAGTTTAACTTTTAAATTGTTTCATAAATTGTTCCACTGATAACTAGTTTTTATATCTCTTGGTACAAAATCTTTAAAATGCAATCAACTTCAGATACAAAATCAAACTCTAAGCATGCGTCTTTCGCCAACGACCATACCACGCTGAATACATCGGTTCTCGTCCGATCACCGAAATTAAGCAGCGTCGGGCGCGGTTAGTACTTAGATGGGGGACCGCTTGGGAACACCGCGTGTTGTTGGCATCGTTCAATAACTTTTTTTTTACAAAATTATTAAGTTTTTCTGTCTCTTTGCCTTTGCGTAAAATTTTCCAACTAGAACTTCTATTAATAAATTTATTTCTATGTCTATACGAGCTCTTTGATATTACCCACCCACTGTGGAGCCTATAATAATTTTCATTTAATCAAAATACTGCTAAGATTGCTCTGAGTTTAACTTTTAAAATTGTTTCATAAATTGTTCCACTGATAACTAGTTTTTATATCTCTTGGTACAAAATCCTTTAAAATGCAATCAACTTCAGATACAAAATCAAACTCTAAGCATGCGTCTTTCGCCAACGACCATACCACGCTGAATACATCGGTTCTCGTCCGATCACCGAAATTAAGCAGCGTCGGGCGCGGTTAGTACTTAGATGGGGGACCGCTTGGGAACACCGCGTGTTGTTGGCATCGTTCAATAACTTTTTTTTACAAAATTATTAAGTTTTTCTGTCTCTTTGCCTTTGCGTAAAATTTTCCAACTAGAACTTCTATTAATAAATTTATTTCTATGTCTATACGAGCTCTGATATTACCCACCCACTGTGGAGCCTATAATAATTTTCATTTAATCAAAATACTGCTAAGATTGCTCTGAGTTTAACTTTTAAAATTGTTTCATAAATTGTTCCACTGATAACTAGTTTTTTATATCTCTTGGTACAAAATCCTTTAAAATGCAATCAACTTCAGATACAAAATCAAACTCTAAGCATGCGTCTTTCGCCAACGACCATACCACGCTGAATACATCGGTTCTCGTCCGATCACCGAAATTAAGCAGCGTCGGGCGCGGTTAGTACTTAGATGGGGGACCGCTTGGGAACACCGCGTGTTGTTGGCATCGTTCAATAACTTTTTTTTACAAAATTATTAAGTTTTTCTGTCTCTTTGCCTTTGCGTAAAATTTTCCAACTAGAACTTCTATTAATAAATTTATTTCTATGTCTATACGAGCTCCTGATATTACCCACCCACTGTGGAGCCTATAATAATTTTCATTTAATCAAAATACTGCTAAGATTGCTCTGAGTTTAACTTTTAAAATTGTTTCATAAATTGTTCCACTGATAACTAGTTTTTATATCTCTTGGTACAAAATCCTTTAAAATGCAATCAACTTCAGATACAAAATCAAACTCTAAGCATGCGTCTTTCGCCAACGACCATACCACGCTGAATACATCGGTTCTCGTCCGATCACCGAAATTAAGCAGCGTCGGGCGCGGTTAGTACTTAGATGGGGGACCGCTTGGGAACACCGCGTGTTGTTGGCATCGTTCAATAACTTTTTTTTTACAAAATTATTAAGTTTTTCTGTCTCTTTGCCTTTGCGTAAAATTTTCCAACTAGAACTTCTATTAATAAATTTATTTCTATGTCTATACGAGCTCCTGATATTACCCACCCACTGTGGAGCCTATAATAATTTTCATTTAATCAAAATACTGCTAAGATTGCTCTGAGTTTAACTTTTAAAATTGTTTCATAAATTGTTCCACTGATAACTAGTTTTTTATATCTCTTGGTACAAAATCCTTTAAAATGCAATCAACTTCAGATACAAAATCAAACTCTAAGCATGCGTCTTTCGCCAACGACCATACCACGCTGAATACATCGGTTCTCGTCCGATCACCGAAATTAAGCAGCGTCGGGCGCGGTTAGTACTTAGATGGGGGACCGCTTGGGAACACCGCGTGTTGTTGGCATCGTTCAATAACTTTTTTTTACAAAATTATTAAGTTTTTCTGTCTCTTTGCCTTTGCGTAAAATTTTCCAACTAGAACTTCTATTAATAAATTTATTTCTATGTCTATACGAGCTCCCTGATATTACCCACCCACTGTGGAGCCTATAATAATTTTCATTTAATCAAAATACTGCTAAGATTGCTCTGAGTTTAACTTTTAAAATTGTTTCATAAATTGTTCCACTGATAACTAGTTTTTTATATCTCTTGGTACAAAATCCTTTAAAATGCAATCAACTTCAGATACAAAATCAAACTCTAAGCATGCGTCTTTCGCCAACGACCATACCACGCTGAATACATCGGTTCTCGTCCGATCACCGAAATTAAGCAGCGTCGGGCGCGGTTAGTACTTAGATGGGGGACCGCTTGGGAACACCGCGTGTTGTTGGCATCGTTCAATAACTTTTTTTTTACAAAATTATTAAGTTTTTCTGTCTCTTTGCCTTTGCGTAAAATTTTCCAACTAGAACTTCTATTAATAAATTTATTTCTATGTCTATACGAGCTCCCTGATATTACCCACCCACTGTGGAGCCTATAATAATTTTCATTTAATCAAAATACTGCTAAGATTGCTCTGAGTTTAACTTTTAAAATTGTTTCATAAATTGTTCCACTGATAACTAGTTTTTATATCTCTTGGTACAAAATCCTTTAAAATGCAATCAACTTCAGATACAAAATCAAACTCTAAGCATGCGTCTTTCGCCAACGACCATACCACGCTGAATACATCGGTTCTCGTCCGATCACCGAAATTAAGCAGCGTCGGGCGCGGTTAGTACTTAGATGGGGGACCGCTTGGGAACACCGCGTGTTGTTGGCATCGTTCAATAACTTTTTTTTTACAAAATTATTAAGTTTTTCTGTCTCTTTGCCTTTGCGTAAAATTTTCCAACTAGAACTTCTATTAATAAATTTATTTCTATGTCTATACGAGCTCCTGATATTACCCACCCACTGTGGAGCCTATAATAATTTTCATTTAATCAAAATACTGCTAAGATTGCTCTGAGTTTAACTTTTAAAATTGTTTCATAAATTGTTCCACTGATAACTAGTTTTTTATATCTCTTGGTACAAAATCCTTTAAAATGCAATCAACTTCAGATACAAAATCAAACTCTAAGCATGCGTCTTTCGCCAACGACCATACCACGCTGAATACATCGGTTCTCGTCCGATCACCGAAATTAAGCAGCGTCGGGCGCGGTTAGTACTTAGATGGGGGACCGCTTGGGAACACCGCGTGTTGTTGGCATCGTTCAATAACTTTTTTTTACAAAATTATTAAGTTTTTCTGTCTCTTTGCCTTTGCGTAAAATTTTCCAACTAGAACTTCTATTAATAAATTTATTTCTATGTCTATACGAGCTCTGATATTACCCACCCACTGTGGAGCCTATAATAATTTTCATTTAATCAAAATACTGCTAAGATTGCTCTGAGTTTAACTTTTAAAATTGTTTCATAAATTGTTCCACTGATAACTAGTTTTTATATCTCTTGGTACAAAATCCTTTAAAATGCAATCAACTTCAGATACAAAATCAAACTCTAAGCATGCGTCTTTCGCCAACGACCATACCACGCTGAATACATCGGTTCTCGTCCGATCACCGAAATTAAGCAGCGTCGGGCGCGGTTAGTACTTAGATGGGGGACCGCTTGGGAACACCGCGTGTTGTTGGCATCGTTCAATAACTTTTTTTTACAAAATTATTAAGTTTTCTGTCTCTTTGAAAATTTTCCAACTAGAACTTCTATTAATAAATTTATTTCTATGTCTATAAGCTGATATTACCCACCCACTGTTTTAATTTTCATTTATCTCTTGGTACAAAATCCTTTAAAATGCAATCAACTTCAGATACAAAATCAAACTCTAAGCATGCGTCTTTCGCCAACGACCATACCACGCTGAATACATCGGTTCTCGTCCGATCACCGAAATTAAGCAGCGTCGGGCGCGGTTAGTACTTAGATGGGGGACCGCTTGGGAACACCGCGTGTTGTTGGCATCGTTCAATAACTTTTTTTTACAAAATTATTAAGTTTTCTGTCTCTTTGCCTTTGCGTAAAATTTTCCAACTAGAACTTCTATTAATAAATTTATTTCTATGTCTATACGAGCTCCTGATATTACCCACCCACTGTGGAGCCTATAATAATTTTCATTTAATCAAAATACTGCTAAGATTGCTCTGAGTTTAACTTTTAAAATTGTTTCATAAATTGTTCCACTGATAACTAGTTTTTTATATCTCTTGGTACAAAATCCTTTAAAATGCAATCAACTTCAGATACAAAATCAAACTCTAAGCATGCGTCTTTCGCCAACGACCATACCACGCTGAATACATCGGTTCTCGTCCGATCACCGAAATTAAGCAGCGTCGGGCGCGGTTAGTACTTAGATGGGGGACCGCTTGGGAACACCGCGTGTTGTTGGCATCGTTCAATAACTTTTTTTTACAAAATTATTAAGTTTTTCTGTCTCTTTGCCTTTGCGTAAAATTTTCCAACTAGAACTTCTATTAATAAATTTATTTCTATGTCTATACGAGCTCCTGATATTACCCACCCACTGTGGAGCCTATAATAATTTTCATTTAATCAAAATACTGCTAAGATTGCTCTGAGTTTAACTTTTAAAATTGTTTCATAAATTGTTCCACTGATAACTAGTTTTTATATCTCTTGGTACAAAATCCTTTAAAATGCAATCAACTTCAGATACAAAATCAAACTCTAAGCATGCGTCTTTCGCCAACGACCATACCACGCTGAATACATCGGTTCTCGTCCGATCACCGAAATTAAGCAGCGTCGGGCGCGGTTAGTACTTAGATGGGGGACCGCTTGGGAACACCGCGTGTTGTTGGCATCGTTCAATAACTTTTTTTTACAAAATTATTAAGTTTTTCTGTCTCTTTGCCTTTGCGTAAAATTTTCCAACTAGAACTTCTATTAATAAATTTATTTCTATGTCTATACGAGCTCCTGATATTACCCACCCACTGTGGAGCCTATAATAATTTTCATTTAATCAAAATACTGCTAGATTGCTCTGAGTTTAACTTTTAAAATTGTTTCATAAATTGTTCCACTGATAACTAGTTTTTTATATCTCTTGGTACAAAATCCTTTAAAATGCAATCAACTTCAGATACAAAATCAAACTCTAAGCATGCGTCTTTCGCCAACGACCATACCACGCTGAATACATCGGTTCTCGTCCGATCACCGAAATTAAGCAGCGTCGGGCGCGGTTAGTACTTAGATGGGGGACCGCTTGGGAACACCGCGTGTTGTTGGCATCGTTCAATAACTTTTTTTTTACAAAATTATTAAGTTTTTCTGTCTCTTTGCCTTTGCGTAAAATTTTCCAACTAGAACTTCTATTAATAAATTTATTTCTATGTCTATACGAGCTCTTTGATATTACCCACCCACTGTGGAGCCTATAATAATTTTCATTTAATCAAAATACTGCTAAGATTGCTCTGAGTTTAACTTTTAAAATTGTTTCATAAATTGTTCCACTGATAACTAGTTTTTTATATCTCTTGGTACAAAATCCTTTAAAATGCAATCAACTTCAGATACAAAATCAAACTCTAAGCATGCGTCTTTCGCCAACGACCATACCACGCTGAATACATCGGTTCTCGTCCGATCACCGAAATTAAGCAGCGTCGGGCGCGGTTAGTACTTAGATGGGGGACCGCTTGGGAACACCGCGTGTTGTTGGCATCGTTCAATAACTTTTTTTTACAAAATTATTAAGTTTTTCTGTCTCTTTGCCTTTGCGTAAAATTTTCCAACTAGAACTTCTATTAATAAATTTATTTCTATGTCTATACGAGCTCCTGATATTACCCACCCACTGTGGAGCCTATAATAATTTTCATTTAATCAAAATACTGCTAAGATTGCTCTGAGTTTAACTTTTAAAATTGTTTCATAAATTGTTCCACTGATAACTAGTTTTTTATATCTCTTGGTACAAAATCCTTTAAAATGCAATCAACTTCAGATACAAAATCAAACTCTAAGCATGCGTCTTTCGCCAACGACCATACCACGCTGAATACATCGGTTCTCGTCCGATCACCGAAATTAAGCAGCGTCGGGCGCGGTTAGTACTTAGATGGGGGACCGCTTGGGAACACCGCGTGTTGTTGGCATCGTTCAATAACTTTTTTTTACAAAATTATTAAGTTTTTCTGTCTCTTTGCCTTTGCGTAAAATTTTCCAACTAGAACTTCTATTAATAAATTTATTTCTATGTCTATACGAGCTCTGATATTACCCACCCACTGTGGAGCCTATAATAATTTTCATTTAATCAAAATACTGCTAAGATTGCTCTGAGTTTAACTTTTAAAATTGTTTCATAAATTGTTCCACTGATAACTAGTTTTTTATATCTCTTGGTACAAAATCCTTTAAAATGCAATCAACTTCAGATACAAAATCAAACTCTAAGCATGCGTCTTTCGCCAACGACCATACCACGCTGAATACATCGGTTCTCGTCCGATCACCGAAATTAAGCAGCGTCGGGCGCGGTTAGTACTTAGATGGGGGACCGCTTGGGAACACCGCGTGTTGTTGGCATCGTTCAATAACTTTTTTTTACAAAATTATTAAGTTTTTCTGTCTCTTTGCCTTTGCGTAAAATTTTCCAACTAGAACTTCTATTAATAAATTTATTTCTATGTCTATACGAGCTCTTTGATATTACCCACCCACTGTGGAGCCTATAATAATTTTCATTTAATCAAAATACTGCTAAGATTGCTCTGAGTTTAACTTTTAAAATTGTTTCATAAATTGTTCCACTGATAACTAGTTTTTTATATCTCTTGGTACAAAATCCTTTAAAATGCAATCAACTTCAGATACAAAATCAAACTCTAAGCATGCGTCTTTCGCCAACGACCATACCACGCTGAATACATCGGTTCTCGTCCGATCACCGAAATTAAGCAGCGTCGGGCGCGGTTAGTACTTAGATGGGGGACCGCTTGGGAACACCGCGTGTTGTTGGCATCGTTCAATAACTTTTTTTTACAAAATTATTAAGTTTTTCTGTCTCTTTGCCTTTGCGTAAAATTTTCCAACTAGAACTTCTATTAATAAATTTATTTCTATGTCTATACGAGCTCTTTGATATTACCCACCCACTGTGGAGCCTATAATAATTTTCATTTAATCAAAATACTGCTAAGATTGCTCTGAGTTTAACTTTTAAAATTGTTTCATAAATTGTTCCACTGATAACTAGTTTTTATATCTCTTGGTACAAAATCCTTTAAAATGCAATCAACTTCAGATACAAAATCAAACTCTAAGCATGCGTCTTTCGCCAACGACCATACCACGCTTGAATACATCGGTTCTCGTCCGATCACCGAAATTAAGCAGCGTCGGGCGCGGTTAGTACTTAGATGGGGGACCGCTTGGGAACACCGCGTGTTGTTGGCATCGTTCAATAACTTTTTTTTTACAAAATTATTAAGTTTTTCTGTCTCTTTGCCTTTGCGTAAAATTTTCCAACTAGAACTTCTATTAATAAATTTATTTCTATGTCTATACGAGCTCCTGATATTACCCACCCACTGTGGAGCCTATAATAATTTTCATTTAATCAAAATACTGCTAAGATTGCTCTGAGTTTAACTTTTAAAATTGTTTCATAAATTGTTCCACTGATAACTAGTTTTTATATCTCTTGGTACAAAATCCTTTAAAATGCAATCAACTTCAGATACAAAATCAAACTCTAAGCATGCGTCTTTCGCCAACGACCATACCACGCTGAATACATCGGTTCTCGTCCGATCACCGAAATTAAGCAGCGTCGGGCGCGGTTAGTACTTAGATGGGGGACCGCTTGGGAACACCGCGTGTTGTTGGCATCGTTCAATAACTTTTTTTTACAAAATTATTAAGTTTTTCTGTCTCTTTGCCTTTGCGTAAAATTTTCCAACTAGAACTTCTATTAATAAATTTATTTCTATGTCTATACGAGCTCCTGATATTACCCACCCACTGTGGAGCCTATAATAATTTTCATTTAATCAAAATACTGCTAAGATTGCTCTGAGTTTAACTTTTAAAATTGTTTCATAAATTGTTCCACTGATAACTAGTTTTTATATCTCTTGGTACAAAATCCTTTAAAATGCAATCAACTTCAGATACAAAATCAAACTCTAAGCATGCGTCTTTCGCCAACGACCATACCACGCTGAATACATCGGTTCTCGTCCGATCACCGAAATTAAGCAGCGTCGGGCGCGGTTAGTACTTAGATGGGGGACCGCTTGGGAACACCGCGTGTTGTTGGCATCGTTCAATAACTTTTTTTTTACAAAATTATTAAGTTTTTCTGTCTCTTTGCCTTTGCGTAAAATTTTCCAACTAGAACTTCTATTAATAAATTTATTTCTATGTCTATACGAGCTCCCTGATATTACCCACCCACTGTGGAGCCTATAATAATTTTCATTTAATCAAAATACTGCTTAGATTGCTCTGAGTTTAACTTTTAAAATTGTTTCATAAATTGTTCCACTGATAACTAGTTTTTATATCTCTTGGTACAAAATCCTTTAAAATGCAATCAACTTCAGATACAAAATCAAACTCTAAGCATGCGTCTTTCGCCAACGACCATACCACGCTGAATACATCGGTTCTCGTCCGATCACCGAAATTAAGCAGCGTCGGGCGCGGTTAGTACTTAGATGGGGGACCGCTTGGGAACACCGCGTGTTGTTGGCATCGTTCAATAACTTTTTTTTTACAAAATTATTAAGTTTTTCTGTCTCTTTGCCTTTGCGTAAAATTTTCCAACTAGAACTTCTATTAATAAATTTATTTCTATGTCTATACGAGCTCTGATATTACCCACCCACTGTGGAGCCTATAATAATTTTCATTTAATCAAAATACTGCTAAGATTGCTCTGAGTTTAACTTTTAAAATTGTTTCATAAATTGTTCCACTGATAACTAGTTTTTATATCTCTTGGTACAAAATCCTTTAAAATGCAATCAACTTCAGATACAAAATCAAACTCTAAGCATGCGTCTTTCGCCAACGACCATACCACGTTGAATACATCGGTTCTCGTCCGATCACCGAAATTAAGCAGCGTCGGGCGCGGTTAGTACTTAGATGGGGGACCGCTTGGGAACACCGCGTGTTGTTGGCATCGTTCAATAACTTTTTTTTTACAAAATTATTAAGTTTTTCTGTCTCTTTGCCTTTGCGTAAAATTTTCCAACTAGAACTTCTATTAATAAATTTATTTCTATGTCTATACGAGCTCCTGATATTACCCACCCACTGTGGAGCCTATAATAATTTTCATTTAATCAAAATACTGCTAGATTGCTCTGAGTTTAACTTTTAAAATTGTTTCATAAATTGTTCCACTGATAACTAGTTTTTTATATCTCTTGGTACAAAATCCTTTAAAATGCAATCAACTTCAGATACAAAATCAAACTCTAAGCATGCGTCTTTCGCCAACGACCATACCACGCTGAATACATCGGTTCTCGTCCGATCACCGAAATTAAGCAGCGTCGGGCGCGGTTAGTACTTAGATGGGGGACCGCTTGGGAACACCGCGTGTTGTTGGCATCGTTCAATAACTTTTTTTTTACAAAATTATTAAGTTTTTCTGTCTCTTTGCCTTTGCGTAAAATTTTCCAACTAGAACTTCTATTAATAAATTTATTTCTATGTCTATACGAGCTCTTTGATATTACCCACCCACTGTGGAGCCTATAATAATTTTCATTTAATCAAAATACTGCTAAGATTGCTCTGAGTTTAACTTTTAAAATTGTTTCATAAATTGTTCCACTGATAACTAGTTTTTTATATCTCTTGGTACAAAATCCTTTAAAATGCAATCAACTTCAGATACAAAATCAAACTCTAAGCATGCGTCTTTCGCCAACGACCATACCACGCTGAATACATCGGTTCTCGTCCGATCACCGAAATTAAGCAGCGTCGGGCGCGGTTAGTACTTAGATGGGGGACCGCTTGGGAACACCGCGTGTTGTTGGCATCGTTCAATAACTTTTTTTACAAAATTATTAAGTTTTTCTGTCTCTTTGCCTTTGCGTAAAATTTTCCAACTAGAACTTCTATTAATAAATTTATTTCTATGTCTATACGAGCTCCTGATATTACCCACCCACTGTGGAGCCTATAATAATTTTCATTTAATCAAAATACTGCTAGATTGCTCTGAGTTTAACTTTTAAAATTGTTTCATAAATTGTTCCACTGATAACTAGTTTTTATATCTCTTGGTACAAAATCCTTTAAAATGCAATCAACTTCAGATACAAAATCAAACTCTAAGCATGCGTCTTTCGCCAACGACCATACCACGTTGAATACATCGGTTCTCGTCCGATCACCGAAATTAAGCAGCGTCGGGCGCGGTTAGTACTTAGATGGGGACCGCTTGGGAACACCGCGTGTTGTTGGCATCGTTCAATAACTTTTTTTTACAAAATTATTAAGTTTTTCTGTCTCTTTGCCTTTGCGTAAAATTTTCCAACTAGAACTTCTATTAATAAATTTATTTCTATGTCTATACGAGCTCTTTGATATTACCCACCCACTGTGGAGCCTATAATAATTTTCATTTAATCAAAATACTGCTAAGATTGCTCTGAGTTTAACTTTTAAAATTGTTTCATAAATTGTTCCACTGATAACTAGTTTTTATATCTCTTGGTACAAAATCCTTTAAAATGCAATCAACTTCAGATACAAAATCAAACTCTAAGCATGCGTCTTTCGCCAACGACCATACCACGCTGAATACATCGGTTCTCGTCCGATCACCGAAATTAAGCAGCGTCGGGCGCGGTTAGTACTTAGATGGGGGACCGCTTGGGAACACCGCGTGTTGTTGGCATCGTTCAATAACTTTTTTTTTACAAAATTATTAAGTTTTTCTGTCTCTTTGCCTTTGCGTAAAATTTTCCAACTAGAACTTCTATTAATAAATTTATTTCTATGTCTATACGAGCTCCCTGATATTACCCACCCACTGTGGAGCCTATAATAATTTTCATTTAATCAAAATACTGCTAAGATTGCTCTGAGTTTAACTTTTAAAATTGTTTCATAAATTGTTCCACTGATAACTAGTTTTTTATATCTCTTGGTACAAAATCCTTTAAAATGCAATCAACTTCAGATACAAAATCAAACTCTAAGCATGCGTCTTTCGCCAACGACCATACCACGCTGAATACATCGGTTCTCGTCCGATCACCGAAATTAAGCAGCGTCGGGCGCGGTTAGTACTTAGATGGGGGACCGCTTGGGAACACCGCGTGTTGTTGGCATCGTTCAATAACTTTTTTTTACAAAATTATTAAGTTTTTCTGTCTCTTTGCCTTTGCGTAAAATTTTCCAACTAGAACTTCTATTAATAAATTTATTTCTATGTCTATACGAGCTCCCTGATATTACCCACCCACTGTGGAGCCTATAATAATTTTCATTTAATCAAAATACTGCTTAGATTGCTCTGAGTTTAACTTTTAAAATTGTTTCATAAATTGTTCCACTGATAACTAGTTTTTTATATCTCTTGGTACAAAATCCTTTAAAATGCAATCAACTTCAGATACAAAATCAAACTCTAAGCATGCGTCTTTCGCCAACGACCATACCACGCTGAATACATCGGTTCTCGTCCGATCACCGAAATTAAGCAGCGTCGGGCGCGGTTAGTACTTAGATGGGGGACCGCTTGGGAACACCGCGTGTTGTTGGCATCGTTCAATAACTTTTTTTTACAAAATTATTAAGTTTTTGTCTCTTTGCCTTTGCGTAAAATTTTCCAACTAGAACTTCTATTAATAAATTTATTTCTATGTCTATACGAGCTCCTGATATTACCCACCCACTGTGGAGCCTATAATAATTTTCATTTAATCAAAATACTGCTAAGATTGCTCTGAGTTTAACTTTTAAAATTGTTTCATAAATTGTTCCACTGATAACTAGTTTTTTATATCTCTTGGTACAAAATCCTTTAAAATGCAATCAACTTCAGATACAAAATCAAACTCTAAGCATGCGTCTTTCGCCAACGACCATACCACGCTGAATACATCGGTTCTCGTCCGATCACCGAAATTAAGCAGCGTCGGGCGCGGTTAGTACTTAGATGGGGGACCGCTTGGGAACACCGCGTGTTGTTGGCATCGTTCAATAACTTTTTTTTTACAAAATTATTAAGTTTTCTGTCTCTTTGCCTTTGCGTAAAATTTTCCAACTAGAACTTCTATTAATAAATTTATTTCTATGTCTATACGAGCTCCCTGATATTACCCACCCACTGTGGAGCCTATAATAATTTTCATTTAATCAAAATACTGCTAAGATTGCTCTGAGTTTAACTTTTAAAATTGTTTCATAAATTGTTCCACTGATAACTAGTTTTTATATCTCTTGGTACAAAATCCTTTAAAATGCAATCAACTTCAGATACAAAATCAAACTCTAAGCATGCGTCTTTCGCCAACGACCATACCACGCTGAATACATCGGTTCTCGTCCGATCACCGAAATTAAGCAGCGTCGGGCGCGGTTAGTACTTAGATGGGGACCGCTTGGGAACACCGCGTGTTGTTGGCATCGTTCAATAACTTTTTTTACAAAATTATTAAGTTTTCTGTCTCTTTGCCTTTGCGTAAAATTTTCCAACTAGAACTTCTATTAATAAATTTATTTCTATGTCTATACGAGCTCCTGATATTACCCACCCACTGTGGAGCCTATAATAATTTTCATTTAATCAAAATACTGCTTAGATTGCTCTGAGTTTAACTTTTAAAATTGTTTCATAAATTGTTCCACTGATAACTAGTTTTTTATCTCTCTTGGTACAAAATCCTTTAAAATGCAATCAACTTCAGATACAAAATCAAACTCTAAGCATGCGTCTTTCGCCAACGACCATACCACGCTGAATACATCGGTTCTCGTCCGATCACCGAAATTAAGCAGCGTCGGGCGCGGTTAGTACTTAGATGGGGGACCGCTTGGGAACACCGCGTGTTGTTGGCATCGTTCAATAACTTTTTTTTACAAAATTATTAAGTTTTTCTGTCTCTTTGCCTTTGCGTAAAATTTTCCAACTAGAACTTCTATTAATAAATTTATTTCTATGTCTATACGAGCTCCTGATATTACCCACCCACTGTGGAGCCTATAATAATTTTCATTTAATCAAAATACTGCTAAGATTGCTCTGAGTTTAACTTTTAAAATTGTTTCATAAATTGTTCCACTGATAACTAGTTTTTTATATCTCTTGGTACAAAATCCTTTAAAATGCAATCAACTTCAGATACAAAATCAAACTCTAAGCATGCGTCTTTCGCCAACGACCATACCACGCTGAATACATCGGTTCTCGTCCGATCACCGAAATTAAGCAGCGTCGGGCGCGGTTAGTACTTAGATGGGGGACCGCTTGGGAACACCGCGTGTTGTTGGCATCGTTCAATAACTTTTTTTTTACAAAATTATTAAGTTTTTCTGTCTCTTTGCCTTTGCGTAAAATTTTCCAACTAGAACTTCTATTAATAAATTTATTTCTATGTCTATACGAGCTCCCTGATATTACCCACCACTGTGGAGCCTATAATAATTTTCATTTAATCAAAATACTGCTAAGATTGCTCTGAGTTTAACTTTTAAAATTGTTTCATAAATTGTTCCACTGATAACTAGTTTTTTATATCTCTTGGTACAAAATCCTTTAAAATGCAATCAACTTCAGATACAAAATCAAACTCTAAGCATGCGTCTTTCGCCAACGACCATACCACGCTGAATACATCGGTTCTCGTCCGATCACCGAAATTAAGCAGCGTCGGGCGCGGTTAGTACTTAGATGGGGGACCGCTTGGGAACACCGCGTGTTGTTGGCATCGTTCAATAACTTTTTTTTTACAAAATTATTAAGTTTTTCTGTCTCTTTGCCTTTGCGTAAAATTTTCCAACTAGAACTTCTATTAATAAATTTATTTCTATGTCTATACGAGCTCCCTGATATTACCCACCCACTGTGGAGCCTATAATAATTTTCATTTAATCAAAATACTGCTTAGATTGCTCTGAGTTTAACTTTTAAAATTGTTTCATAAATTGTTCCACTGATAACTAGTTTTTTATATCTCTTGGTACAAAATCCTTTAAAATGCAATCAACTTCAGATACAAAATCAAACTCTAAGCATGCGTCTTTCGCCAACGACCATACCACGCTGAATACATCGGTTCTCGTCCGATCACCGAAATTAAGCAGCGTCGGGCGCGGTTAGTACTTAGATGGGGGACCGCTTGGGAACACCGCGTGTTGTTGGCATCGTTCAATAACTTTTTTTTACAAAATTATTAAGTTTTTTTGTCTCTTTGCCTTTGCGTAAAATTTTCCAACTAGAACTTCTATTAATAAATTTATTTCTATGTCTATACGAGCTCCTGATATTACCCACCCACTGTGGAGCCTATAATAATTTTCATTTAATCAAAATACTGCTAAGATTGCTCTGAGTTTAACTTTTAAAATTGTTTCATAAATTGTTCCACTGATAACTAGTTTTTTATATCTCTTGGTACAAAATCCTTTAAAATGCAATCAACTTCAGATACAAAATCAAACTCTAAGCATGCGTCTTTCGCCAACGACCATACCACGCTGAATACATCGGTTCTCGTCCGATCACCGAAATTAAGCAGCGTCGGGCGCGGTTAGTACTTAGATGGGGGACCGCTTGGGAACACCGCGTGTTGTTGGCATCGATCAAAATTTTTTTTTTCACCATTTCTTACTTTACTTGTAAATAGCTTTGGGTAATTCTCCATTTATTTACATAACAACAACAGTTGAAGGTTTGCAATATTTATTAGTTTAGTTTGTCTTGTTCTTGAAGAGAAGTCGTCCTAGTTGCGACTGCTGCTGGACGAAGAAGCTGTTTCCTTGTTGATCCAACCCCGCCTCGGGTGTGACGGACTGTCGAACCAGTTCCCTTAGGCTGGCTGAGATCTTGGCTGTACGATACCGGGCTTCATGTCGCCGTTGTCGGCAATCTAGAAATCGCTGTGATTTATGACGTTTCCTTTGAATATCCTGCTGCAATTGTTCGCGCTTCAGACGCTCTAATTGTTGACGTTCTTGCCAATGCTCCTCGTGCTGCAGTTGCTCCACTTGGTTATCGTGTTGCAGTCGCTTGAGGTAACCCTCCAGTACTTGGCCACGTAGTTCGTCGGCTCGACGCAGACGTTGCGTGAGTCGCATGCAAATGTCACGTTTCCTGAGCCTTGCATCCAATTGTTGCTCCTCTTGTTGCAAATTGACGGCCTCACTGCGTCGGGACTCCTCATAGCGACGTTGACACAGAGTCAGATCACGTTCCAATCGCATGGCCTTCAAACGTTGCTTGGCTGCCTCATCCTTGGCATCGAGGGCACCGCGCAGTCGCCGTAGCTCGGCAAGATCCCGCTCGGCCAACGCCTGCAGACGCGCCTTGGTCAATAGATAGTCCTGGAACTGTTTATCATGCACAGCCCGCTTATATTCCTCCAGCTGTTCGCACTTCAACAGCTGACGCTCCAATCTCTCATTCTCCCAATACTTTCTCGCCAGCCAAGCATGCTCCTTATCTACCGCCTGTTCACTACGCTTCACTGCCATCCGGTTGAGGATCTTCTGATCGTGACTTGGCACCTGGGCGTAGGCAGCACGCACCGTTGGCGCCAGACACAGATTGGCCATCGAGGCGCACAGCGAGTTGCCGGAACGTGTCAACTGGGCCTGGGATTGATTAAGCGGCATCAACGACATGTTCTCCTGTGACTTCGACTTGCCCCGTCCTTGAATGGCCAAACTGGAAGCATCGCTTGTTCCCAAGGCACCAAATACAGCCTGCAAAAGTAGAAAATGCATGTTGAAAAACAAATGTCAATTATAACAGTATTGATACAATATTCAGCATAGGTTGACTTAAGGAAGTACTAAAGAAGTAAATGTTAAAATTTTTCAAAATATATTTTTATGAAAATAAATTCTGTGAACAATTGAAATTTTCTAAACAAATAAAATGTAAATGCAGATCAATTGAGAGTTCAAACCATGATAAAATTGGCATTGCTTATCAAATCGGTCAAGTTTAAGCAAAGTTATGACATTTCAATGATGTGAATAATATATTAAGGCAAAGGTATGGTAAAAATGGCATGTGATAGAAAAAATTACCATTTTTAAATTTAAATGCAGAATCAATATTGAGGTCAAATCAAGATGAAAAAGACATAACTTGTTAAAATCGGCTAAGATTTGACAAAGTTATGTGACTTTAAAGTTTTGAAAACTATGCATGGCAAAAATAGCATATGATTGAAAAATTTAACCTTTTGTATTATAAATGCAGAATATATTATGGGGTCAAAAAATGACCAAAAAGAAATTCCTTATCAAATCGGTCAAGATTTGACAAACTTATGGCATTTTGAAGTTTTTAAATATATTTCAATTGTGCATGCACAATTGTGTTTCAGCACATATTTAAGAGAAATTCTTATTTCCGACTTCCTGCATTTTCCACGTCCATTGCTCACCTGCAACATTTGACAATCCCGCTGTCCGCCCGCTCCACGTCGTGAGCGTTTCTTTGACTGTGGCGGCTCCTCCTGCTCCTGATTCTGATCCTGCTCTTGCCTGGACTGACTGCGAGAGCTGCCGGCGCTCTTGGAGCGTTTGCTTCTGCCCGCTGTAGAGATTCTCGTTTGACACTCGGCGGAGCCGCGTCGACTGTGCGTTGTTTTGGCCTCTGTGGGCGATTTGGAAGCACTGCGTTGTCGTTGTTGTAGCCGTTGACTGCTGTGACACCTCTTCTGAGCACTTTCACTGCGCTGCAGCTGCTCCAGAATGTGTATCTCCTGCTCTAGTTGCTGCAGTTGCTCCGTTTTCGTTTCCGTTTCCGCTTGCGTTTGACCGCGTCCACTCACATTGCTACTGCTGTGCGAACTGTAGCAATCGCAGTGGCAAATGTCACAGCAGCTATCCGCCAGCTCCAATGCCTCCAGCAGCTGTTGGTGCTCTGCCTCCGTTTGGGCGCGACTCTTGTGGCGCCCCAAAGCGCGTCGCTTCTTCTTTGGCGTCATAATGCGGACGACGTCTTAGCAACTTTGCATTGCAGCTCAAGATGCGGGTCAAACTTTAAACTGGCACAAATTTACTTCAATCATAGCACAATTCCAAAAGGATTTATATTTTTGGCGCTTCCACAAGTCGTAAACCCAAATTCCTGTGCACCTGCGAGCACATTTCCTTACGATTTCCTATTCTTTCTATTTCTATTTCTATTCCCCAGTTTTTGTTTACTTTTTTATTGATTGCGCATTCACCCTGTTGCCCTGGACAACAAAACATTGGGCGAATTGTTTGAGTTATTTTTGTTTTGACTTTGGGGTTTTTTTAAGAACAACTATTCGAGGTTTTCTGTCGGGCTTTTCTGCCATCCATTAATTCCGGAAATTAGCTGTGCCAATTAGAACTGGCAAAATGAAAGCTTAACTCATCGAAGGACGTCAGAAAACTTTAATCAGCCAGTCAAACTTTACTTAACCTTACAGTGAATAAAAATCATTGAAAAGACATTTCCTTACCCACTTGCATACAAATCATAATTTTAAGATTAAAATAATTTGAACAAATAATTAATTCCCAATTATTATTGGCATTTTATTGTTATTCCCCATAAATTAACAAAACGCTTTTATTAATATTATTAATAGTATATACATTTTTTTCACAGGATGAATTAAATTGCGTATATTTTTTAAATAAAAGACTTGTATTTTTTAATAATCATATAATTAGTTTGGTATACAGTTGTATAAGTTTACGTATATAATATTATGCAATAGATAACGTACATAAACAATTAAATTCAATAGTTTTTCATAAATTCCAATAACAAAATACCTAAACTTTAGATACATTGCATAGACTGAAGGAATAAAATTAAAAAATAATTAACTTGGGTTAATTCAGATGGTTTAAGTTTCTTTATAGGTTTATATAAGTAATTGTTTATAATAAGTCGAGAGCTTAGATTAGTTTGAATATATAATGAACATTTTTTTATGGGGCTAGCTAATAATTTACACACTCAATTTACACCATTAAACGCTTGTCTTAATACTGACAATAACAAACAACAAAAAAATAAGTAAAAATAATAAATTGTTATATAATATTTAATGTCTAGTAAGTAATATTGCTCTGTTTGTTGTTGAGGTTAGTTGAGGTATACTACAGTAATAACGGAATAAAGAAAATAACAAATCAAATGCACAATTATAATAAAAATGCCTATTCGAAAACTAGAGGTATCGAGGTAAACGGCAGCACAGGACACGAGGGCTCCAATTGCAACGATGTGGCAAAACAATCTGCCGAGGAATTAAAATCGCCCAAGGTCTGCATAACTTGTCCCAAAGCAAACCTGTTGGTAATAAAATATAACTTTAGATATTGTTTAGAAGGTGTTGTCATTGATACTTGCCATATTTTGGGACAGTTGGGATCCAATTTGGCAGCATCCTTGAGCATTTTCTCAGCCAATCTCGGCTCGCCGAGCATTAAATGTGTTTCTCCCAAAGCACGCAATGCTTCCGTGTGGTTCGGATTGGCGGCAACAGCATTAAGGAAGCATTGTTTAGCATCCAGCCATTGCTCCAGATAGACATGCACCTGACCACGCTGTCAAAGTCAAAGAAAATGTCATTAAAAATACCATATTTGGATAGAATTCAATTGTTATATTTACCATAAACATTATCTGATGTGATAGCGGATAGATTTGTGTAGCTTCGTGAATGCAATTAAGTGACTCGTTGGGCTGATCGATGCGCATATAGAGGTCAGCCAGCAGCAGCCAGATCTATTCAAAGAATTACAAATTTCAATGGTTTTTAAATTGTATATAATATAATTCAATTGTTAATTTTATTTTAGATTCAAAACTGTCCTCGAATGATTTTTGCCAACAATAAATAAATCAATTATCCAAATTTTTATATTTAACTTACCTCAATTTGTAGCATCCAGGGACGTCGCGGTCCTGGACGTTGGGTAAAGGAGCTCAGTGAACTGGCTGCCTCACTTAATGCCTGCTCCACGCGGGAAACTGCAGCCAAGGAAGCAGCATAAACGGAATCTTGAAGAAGTAATAACAAGCTAAGAATTATATGCCAAACAAATAATGCAATGTTAAAAAAAGTATGAAAACAAATGAGAGATAGTTCAAGAGTGTAGAAAATAACCATACGAAGACATGCATTTAAAGATAGTGAGAGAATTTAGAGTATAACTAAGAGCAGGCAACAAGATGCAAAATTAAAGAGCAGGCAAAAAGAGAGTTTAATAAAGATTGAAAAACAGAGTGAAACAGAGAGTAAAAGCGTTATAAAAGCGTAGAAAGCGTTGAAAAGAAGGCATTTTATACACTTGCAAAAAACCTTATTCGAGTATCGATAAAATACAATTTTGCGTTAATAAATTTTAAACCATTATTCAACTGAATATTGATGATAGCATTGTCGATTTGGCAATGGATATCACAAACGTATCTTCTTTAAGCAAATTCCACTGCTACATTAATTTTTCCACCATTTAGTTCTTGAGACTTAAAGTTTTCAAATTTCAAAATCCGTAGCATACAAATTTTTTTTAATAGTATAAAGCAAATTTACCGAAACATACCGGTATAAACGCTTTGGTTTTTCGGTTTTAACGAAATAACCTTTAGCTGACGTACAAACTTTTCTTCAATCTTGTCATTTTCATTATATAGTAACTTTAACTGGACTACTAATATGCTTTGCAAGTGCATAAGAAAATTCGGTGTGCCGAAATTGCAGTTAGCTTTTTATTTATATTCGCAGTTGAGACTCACAATCATTTGTTATATGGTTTTTATGATATTGGTTTATAGACAGACACATTCCGCAGAAGATTTGGTAGTTACATAGATGTATTATATATGTTAAGATATGTATATAAGTGTATTTGGGTGTGTGTGTGTGTTTGTTTATACAAAACATATATAGGCGTTATTAGAATCATTAGTGTGTCGAGATGCAAACGATGCTCATATGAAATCAACTTACTCGAGTCCTTGTCGGACATTTGCGATGAATGCATCAAGTGGACGCCACTTTTAGTATCGGAATGTTTCTCCTCCTCACCGGCGAGCTGAGCTTCATATACTTCCCGCCAGACGGCGAGCATATGTTGAACCGTTGCCAGAGCCGTCTCTGCATCCTCCAGATTGAGTTGCAGATGCGCCTTGACATGCAACAACTGCAGATTATCGGGAAACTCATGCAGTGCATCCTCAACCACGCCCAGCGCCTCCCTTGGACGTCGCGATGCTGTCAAAAGCAGCGCAAACAAATGCAAACAAGGTGCATGCTCCATACGTAATGCCAATGCAAAGCGTATGTGACTCAAAGCCTCGCCCAGTTGATTAAGTAGTGCATATTGTAGTGATAAATAATACTCTGCTAGATGATCATTCCCATCCTGTTGCACCGCCCTCTCCAGAGACTCCAGTGCCAATTTGTTATATGCATCACGTTCGCTCTTCAATGTCGCCTGTATGGCCAACTGTTGATGGCCAATTCCTACAAAGAGTTGACTGCGAGATGGACGCAAACCTGAAAGATACAATTTAAAATTTGTTACTTTATTATCATAATATTTCGATATTCAATTTGTACAAATTTTTAACCTCCAAAATATCTTATAACAATTAAACGGTCTGTAACATTGAAAGTTTAAAGAAATAAGGAATATAAGCTTTGTAGTGTAAAAAAAATCAATTTTTTATTTAAGAGCGTGTTCAAGTAAATAATATTTAAAAAAAAAATAGGATGTCTTTTTGCCTAGTGTTATTTGAGCAAATCAAAGCGTAAATCATTATCAGTTGACAACAAATCACAGTAATTAATCGTTATTTAAACTTACCTTTGACCTCTCGCTTAAGCGCCTGCTGGGCATAATCTAAACCCTGCTTAACCGTCTCCAGACTCTCATAGCAGAGACGTGACGCCAGCAGACAGGGCAACGGATCGCCAGGTGTTAGCTTCATGGACTCTTGGAGCACTCGCAGAGCATGCGAATGCTTCTCGGCGGCCATCAAACTGAGTCCGTACTGTCGCCAGATGTGCTGCTCACCGAAACTGAACTTGAGGGCCTTCTCAAAGGACTCGTTGAGCAGCTGGACGAGACCCCAGCGGACGGTAGTGAGTGTGAGGAGATCATAGACAGCCGTCACATTGCCCATGGCATGTTGACGGGCCAGCCGAAAGTCCGGACTCTGGGAGAGCACAGTGTCGCGCACGGCGTGTGCCTCGGCAATGAGGAGCAGGAGTATGATTTCCTCCTGTTGATTGCGTGGCGTAAACTGTTGACGTCCCGCATATTTGCGTGGCTTCCACAGACGCTTGGTGGCGCCACCGCCGCGCAATGTGCTGCCACCGGTTTTGGTGGTAAATGGCGGTGTATAAATCGTTCCCGACACACCGCGCAACAAAACCTCTGCCAGCTGGCGAGCCAAAGTTAAACGCAACGATTGCGTTGCCCGCGTCTCGATGGCATTCAACATGATCCGATAACGCTCCACAGCCACCTGCAACTTGCCTGCCTTGATCAGCACAATGGGCGCACGTTGCAACGCCGTCTCCAGTATGGCGCCCATGCGTCGATTCACCTCCAACGTTACACTGCTGCTCGGTATTGTGCTGCTGATCGCAAAGCTGCTCGACGATTGCTGAACACCGCCGCCTGCATTGACATTCAACGTGGAGCCGGCGGTGGAATTGTTTGACGAGTTGTTGCTGCCACAGCCAATGTCGTACTCCTGCAGATACAACAGACCCAAATCGGAGGCGCGCTCAAAGCAACAGATCTGCAAATAAACAGGAAAGAGGTTTAGGGTGTACTCTGTATTCAAATTTCAATTCAATTTCGTTTGGGTTCGAACCTTGGTTCAATTTCATACACAAAAAATATTTGTATTGTTATACATTTTTCTCTTCATTTAAACTAAATAAATTTTTATTTTTTTTAAGAAATCAAATTTTGACAATAATTTAAATTTATATGAAGATTTAAATAAGACTTACTTTAATCCGAAGTCTCAAATAATTGCGTTATATTAGAAAACCATAAATTTTATGTAATTATTTTTTTTTTCGTACCAAACATTTTATTTTAGAAAGCGGTTTTGTTTAGGTAAATTGTTTCAAAGGTTCGGTTCATGATCCGGTTCAGGTGGCTTAAAAGCCCGCACTCAACCGGTTCTACGAGGTTCGGTTCAGAACCGATTTGCAGCCTTGGTTTTTTTTACTGAAGGCGTCCCCTTGTCGCTTATTCGAAAACTTTAAGCAGACATAACTTTTAAAAATCATAATCGATTTCATTCCGAAATATCAATTTTATCATAATTCTATTTTTTTTATATTACTGTCCAATTTGCCTTTACTTTCCCCTTGACGCTTTTACAAAAACTTTAAACTGTCATAAGTTGGTCAAATATGAAGCGTCTTTCTTGCGAAATATAAATTTTGTAATTATTTTGTTTCTGTTTTGATTTTGCATCAAAAAGTTATTAAATTAAAATTCAATTTCTTTTCTTCACTGACTTAATTACAGACACACTTACCATTTCCGTATCCTTTTCGGCCTTTTTGAACTTGGATGTGGGCTTGGTTGACTGCTGCTCCAGACAGAGTCCTTTTATGGCATACGACTCGGCCAGAATCTTGAGACTGCGTCTGTTTTACAATTATAGTATAAGTGAATATATTATTGTCAGTTTTTGATAATACTCAACATACAATGTCAGTTCCTTTTCGGCGAGTGTATTCAGCTCTGCCTTGACAAAGTTCTCCAGACTCTGCTCGAACTCTCCACAGGCGTAACACAATTTGGCCAACAGCAGATAGGCGTCAAGTGCAATGCCCGCCTTTTGGCCGCTTTCGCCCAGGGCCAGATTCAGGTAACGTCTCGCATCGACCAGGCCGCTTTTGGCCCGTCCAAAGTTCGTTTCGGGCGCCACTGCATGCTCCTCCAGATAACTTTCCAAGCGCGCCTCGCCCATCAGAAAGTTGGCCAGGCATTCTACAAAGAGAGTAAGAGAGTGAGTGGGTGAGAGGGAAGAGGGAAGGAAAGAGAACGTTGTCATGCATCTTGTTTGTTGTTAACATATGGCTGTGACCTTTACCGTTATGTGGCGATCCCGTTTTCAGCTCGTCCGTCAATTCGATGACGCGCTGCCATTTGCCTTCGCTGCGGCAACTCTCAATCTGAGCCTCGATTTTGGTCGTATTGTTACGCGTACGATTGGCCATGTTAATGTGGCACGTGGCACGACCTGCACTGCACGTTTGTTGCCGCTCCTTTCGTTTTATTTAGAATTTAATTTGTAATTCGATTATAATTTTCGCAACACACGTACACAAACACACAACAACAGTTGTGTTCCAAGTGTGCAGCGTTGCCACCGTATCAGAATTCAAGGTTGTCTCAATAGCTCTGACGTCACGCGTTCACAATAGTCTATCGTACATTTCGTTGAATACAGCTGCTTCATTGTGTATATTTGTTAATTTTGCCTTATTGCTATATTAATCATTTATTTTCAATTACTGCTGCTCTGTCTAAGCCCCTCATCTAAAAATGACTTGCGCAATGTGTAACCTTGCGAAATAGACCATGCTGAAGGCTGCCACTGCACAATCAGCTGATCAGCAAACACCAGCCATTTTTAGTCAATTTTCACACAAAACTGGTATTTCGTCACCTCAAGTGAAGAGAATTTACAAATTTAATGAAAAAAAACTATATATCCAAAAATCGACAATATTGTAAAAAAAATTCTGCAAAAAAAATTAAAATAAAAAAAATTCAATATTGTTAGTTGCAAATGCAATTTGATCAAAATGATACATGCTGCCAGATCGGAAGATTTTGCAGGGTGGCAGCCTTTAGAATGGGTAGCAGCCTTTGGTTCAAAACAGTGTTTCCACACCAGTGCTGCCAAGCTTTTAGGGGGAACAATAGCTGTTTCTGGCGGAAAAGCATCTAAATTGGTTTTTGTGGGCACTTCTGTACTGTTTTACTGAAAATATTTATAGCAAATTCATGCTGAAAATATATTTAGAATTGCCAGATTTCCAGCTAATAGAAATTTAACATTTTTCTATCAAACAAACTCTGATTGTAGCCAGAATTAGCTATAAAATAGCTAAGTTTGCAACAGTGCAAGCCACACTGATTTCAGTTCTTATTTTGTTGTTGTGCGATACGCACGCGTTGTGCGCAAATTTTTCCCAAAAAATATTATAAATATAAATGCGGCATTTTGGTGAAAGAAAAATACATTTTTAAAACTTGCTGTCTGCAAATTAATAAAATGAAGGCGAATAGAAGAATAGTGATAAGAAGAGCTGCAACTATTAGAAAATGCAATGGAAAATACTTTTGAATTTAATTAAACTTGTAAATATATACATATTATGGAGCAGTCATTAAACTAACGGTAAGCTGTTGTGTCTGTTTATATTTTGTAATTTAGCTAAAAGCACAAATACATGCGCAAATGCCCCCCAGAGCGTAGTGTGACCATATATGCGTGTATGTGAGTGTGTGTGTAGCGCCGTTTTGGCTAACGCTCAGCTGTTTAGTTGTTGTTGTTGTTGGTGTGGACGCCGCTAGAGCGAGCACACACTTACACACACACACACATATGCATGCAGTTGTCCCACTCGTGAGAAAGTGAGAGTAAATGACATGCAATCAATTGCGTGTGTTTATTGCCGTTTATCAATTTCATTAAATGCATCACTGCATTCCACCCACACTCACTCACACCCGTGCACATTCATCGAAAGCTCGTTCTAATTGGGAAATTGACACACACACACAGTTAAGCTTTTGATTTGCATTTGCGCTCGCTGACAAATTATTTAAGTTCAATTGCATTTATTTCGTATGTTTTTTTAGTTTCTATCAATTTTACGCTCCATTTGAGCGGTACCTAAAATTACTTGACTCTAGTCAGTTTTTATCGCGTGCCTTGTCAATTGGCCAAATGGGCACCATACCTCCCCCTCCCATTAGCAATTCATAACACGTTCTAACAATAAAAATAACAAATTATTACGTAAAACAAACATTTAAATGCACATTAAAATAAACGTATATAAAATACAACTACAACAACATCAAAGTCAAAGATTTTTAGCACTGCGCGCCAAATCAAAACAAAAAGAAAAAAAAACATTAGCGGTTCGCAAAGCTGCGTGTCTGTGTGTATGTGCTTGAAAGAAAGAAAGAAAGATGGGAGAGCGCGCAGCTTTTTGGGTACGTCAACGTCGGCAGCGGTTTTGCATGCTTATGACGTAATGACAATATTATCAAGTCAAGCAGTCAGTCAGAAAGAGAGAGAGAGAGAGAGAGAGAGAGAGAGTGAGAGAGAGAGAGAGAGAGAGAGAGAAAGAGTATGTGGGAGTATGATTGCATGTACAGTGGTATGTAAATGATGAAAAATATACACATAAAAATTTATGAAGCGTGAATATTACTCATTAAAAATAAAATAGGAAATCCAAGTGCTGACTAATTTGCATATACAACAGAGAATTTCTAAAGCGAACGCCTATCGATCTATCTCTATTAATAAATTGTATATTTTAACTAATATTTAAAATTGTAAATCGTACGAATTCCGAATGCTTACAAAAAATAAAATAAGGAAATTCAACTAAATAAAATATTTAGAAAAAATAATTTGGAACACAAAATAGAACGATTTTTAATACATTTTTTTTTATTTTGACTTTTTCAATTTTTTGTCTTCTCATTTTTTTCCCTAATTTTTATTTCCATATAACAATATTCACAATTTTGCCCTTTCCTAGTTTTTATCTTTAGAATATTTTTTCCTTATTTTTTTTTAATTTTAATTACAGAATTCCTAATTTTGGTTTCCGAATTTTTAATTTAAAATTTAATGCTTAATAGTTGTGTTTTCCTAATTTCTTATTTTCAAAGTTTCGTATTCTAAGTAATATATTTTTTCGTTTTTAAAGATATATATTGCAAGTGCACAGCATATAGTACTAATATATGTAATTAACAAGTCACTGACACTGTAAACACATGCTATAGTCATAAAGATAATCAAAAACATTTATTTTAGTTGCACTGTGCAACATGCAGCTTGGACGTTGCTTGCTGTGTACAGTACCAGCAGGTGGCTGTGGTGTGTGTGTGTGTGTGGATGGGTGGAGGGGATTGAGAATACAATTGTTTGGTGCTTAGGGGCGCCGACGTCGTCGTCGTCGGTGTTGCCGCCATTACAGCGAAACATGCATGCTGCGCTCAACGGTACATAACAGCAAACGTTGCCTGCAAGCGCAGCCAGCCGATGTCGAAGATGTGGGACACGAGACAAAGTGGAAGAACTCAACTTAACTGATATGTGGAGCAGAGCAGGGTGTGGGGCAGGAGTGCTTCGCAGGCAGGCAATCATTCAGAGAGCGCTAAATCGTTTGCGTATTGAAACATGGCCGCCCGCCCACTCTCCCTCTCTCTCTCCCTCTGCGTCGCTCTCGCAGTGAAACATTTTGGCATATGAAACGAACATTCGCAGTCTTAAGCTGCTCACTGACTGTTGTTGTAGCTCTTCCTATTACAATTTTATTGTTTTTTTTTTTTTGTGTGAATTTTTATTGTGCGCACATTCTGACTTTTGTTTATTTTTTTCTTTGTTTACTTTTGTTGTTGCTTTTTATTTACATGTGACGCTATTGCTTTGCCTACTTGTCTTTATTTGCTTGTTGCTTTTTTGGCAGGTGCCCAGCCTCACAAATACATATGTATGCACACACGTACAAAACTGACTTATCCACTCCCCTTGGAAGGCCACTCATTAAGCCGCTCCATATCGTCATTATAGCTTTGTGTGTGTGTGTGTGCGACCTGCCTCTTCTTTTGACTGAGCTTTTATTATACCCTGTGCACATTAAACATTTTCAAGAAGGGTATATTAGTTTTTTGTCGCAAATTTAACATAGCGCACGAATGACATTTAAGTGCCAGTGCACAGGGTATCCTACCATCGAGTGCGGTTTTTTTTGTGGTGTTCCTTCTTCACCTGCATTTGCCTTCAAGTCACGCGCTCGCTACTCTCTGACTTTGGCACGTAACTCTTTTTATATATTTTTTGCGCCGTTTTATTTACGCTCTCTCTGCCCCACCTCCCCATTCATAAGAGTGTCGCATGTTCTTTAGGCATTTTGATAGGCTCATCTATCTCTTTGACAATCTCCCTCTCTCTCTCTCTCTCTCTCTCTCTTTTAAGTTTGCTCTTTGCAAATGAAACTGCTTTAGTTACGTTACATTTTTTTTTTTTGCTCTTTAAGTAACTTTTTTGTTTTGTAAGTCCTAGCTTAGTTGACCTCCTTTTTAGGGCTAAGACTAAAACTTTGATGCCAAGAGATAACACATGCTCTCTGCTGACTTTGTCTTGCAATTTTCTAGCACTTTTCCCCCTCTACTTGTTGTTGTTGTCGGTCTGCTTTTGTCAGTTTTCTTGGCCATAAACAAGTGACAAACATAAACATGGCTGGCATACATTTGGGTAACATACATAGATAAACAAATACATGCACACATACGCATACACATTTAAGTCAGCATCTTTCCCTCCCCATCTCCTTAGCACTGCCTTTTGCTCCTACGCTTTTTATTGCCACAACGCGACTATCAATAAAGTTCGATTTGCGTGTGTGTGTGTGTGTGTGTGTATGTGTGTTCAAGGCCCATAAATCAAGTTAAACTAAACAAAAAAAGAGAAAAATAAAGAAGAAGAACGAATAATATCAAGAAGCAGCAAAGCAAACATATAAATTTATGTTTGGCCACGCTTCTTACTACGCTTTATGCCAATATTTCTGCCAGCACCACCTACATCTTCTTCTTCTCATTCTCCTTCTATTTCACCTTCCTCTGCTATGATCACCAACCCCTCTCGTACCGTATGCTTCTTCTTCTTCAATCTCATCCATTACAGCAGCAAAAGAGAAAAAAATTCGCTGGCACAGCACAAACAACAAATGTGGACGATAACGTCGATTTCGCTGCTAGCTACCTTTTCTACTACTTTTTTTTAACAGCTACCACATGCTTAACATACAGTGTCTCCTACTTTAACACATTACACGTGTTAAATAAATTTATCTTTTGACGGGATGAAGATGTACTTAAAATTTAAACGCTGATTTTGTATATAAATGTTTTAATTTAAGTAAAATGTTTTTTTTTATTTGTTATATATGTTATACATATTTATAAAAATAGCTATAAAAACCGACCTTACTTAAAAATGTAGTGGGTCAAATAAGCTGTGAGCCACTGTGAGCATACTTGAGTTCTTTCTGATATGTTTGTCTGTCTCCCTCTCTCTCTCTGTGTATGAGTGTGTGTGTATTACATTTCAAGCTGAAAACTTTTTTTTTGTTTTATTGCTTAATATTTCATAGTGCTTTGATGCCAATAAAAAAAGTAATGACATCCCTTTTCTTGTTAGCTTATTCGTTGGCCCTTTTATCCTTGCCCTTTCAAATTTAACTTTTGGTTTTCTCTTTTGCACTGTTTATATTGTTGAGTTTAAGGTTGCATTTGTTTTGTTTACAAATTGAGAAGCTTTGAACTTTAAAGCTCTTTAAATTGAAACTTTGGCTAAAATGAGAGATGGCAATTTACAAATTAAACACATAAATACATATTTTTACATTTATTTATAAATCAAAATTATTTTGACTCATCTCCCCCTTCCCCTTGCTTCGCAGCTCAAAGTTTTCCATTTCATTTTCAAATGACAACAACATTTTGTACATATGTATTTTATAAGAAGAACAAGAACAACAATAGATGTGAGTCAAATGACCAAAGCGCCAATAGAAAAGAAAAACAAAAAAGAAACAAAGCAACAACTACATCTACTAGAATAAAAAGAAAACAAAAACATGAATGAAAAGCAGAGGAGCAAAAACTAAAAATACGAATTTATATGCAAAACATTTCAACTTGCTTGAATTTCAAACATTTTTCGCCAGCTTCATTCCTGTGTCATGCCTATTAATATGTGTGTGTGTGTGCCTGCGTGTGAGTGTTTGTCAACCAAGTTTGTATGTATGTATGTATATGTAGCTCAAAGCTCCAACTGAGCGAGCCTGCAACGACGACAAATGACATTTGACTGCGTCGGCGGCAGATGTATGCGTATGCGTGTGTGTTTGTGTGCTCCACTCTCAGTGCCTCCCATCTTCTATTTTTGTTCCATTCAGACCGCAGTCGTCGCCCCACTTAGCGCTCTCTCTCCCACACAGCCGCGAGTTTTTTTTTTCTTCTTACATTTATTTGTTTGTTTTTTTTTTTTTTGTGCTCTACTCATTTGCATTTTTATGCGTTGACGTCGCTGTTGGAATTTTATTCACTTTGCATATTTTTTTTTGTGAATTTGACTGTGGTATTATTTTTGTTGTACTTTTATGAAATCATTTGTTGCAACTCAATTAATGTTGTACACCCGTGTATTTGATTAAGTATCTTAGATGCACAAAATGACCCTGGCATACAATTTTTTTTTATAATTATTTGTAGGTAAATTAATTTGAAATAGCTTAAAACTTAAAAGGTAGGCAAAAACAATAACGTTACACATGAAATTGAAATCCAAATGGGAAAGGGAATGGAAATGTTCTATGAGTAAACAAAATGTGTGGAATGCTTTGGAATCGGCACAAGACAGCGACTAATTGAAAATCGAAGCAAAACTTTAATGCATTTCATATATCAAAAAAGAGAAGAGTCAATAACAGTAGAACTTGCTTAGTAGTGAACTTTAATATGAAGTATTTATTTCTTTAACTCTTAAAGTTATTGTAGACTAATATAAATAAGGGATCGTAAAGATTCATTATATTTATTTTTTTTTAAATCCAAAACTCAATGACAGGGAGTACAAATATAAGAAAAAGAATAACACCTTAATGATCATTTTTAAGATACATATCTTTGCATACCTACGTTGTGCACATTACACATACAGACACTATGTTTGAGTGCACTTTCGTAGTGAAGTTTGACAATTTCGTTCTATCTATGTACGCACATAATTTTACTTACAACATTATTGCTTACTGCACTTAATTTACCGCTGTTCCATTTCCTCTTCATTTTGATTGTGAGACACAGACAACGCAATTGAAAGAGAGCTGCATACAAACATACATATGTACATACTTAGGTATGTTGTGAATTGTAAGAGAGTTGGAGTGGCAGCACCAGCAGCAGAGCAGCAAGCAGAGGTAGTTCAGCTTAGTGCTATTGCTATTGTTTTTGTTGCTGTCTGTCTAGTTTGGTCTTTCGTTGCTTTTGTTTTTGTGCCGTTTTCTTTTGCACATTTTTAATCCATGTTAGTGCATCTGTCACTGCCACTGTCCGCTGTTCGTTGTTCGCTGCCGGCGTCGCTGCGCCCATTAGCGAAGAGCTTTTGCTTTGCGTTCGTTGTTTTCAATTTGCTCACACAACAAATATTGCCAAAAAGAGACAGACAGATTGACGACCTTGACTAGCATAAAGCAACTGCAATAAATAATTGTAGACATATTAGAGATGTGTATAAAGCTAATAAATATCGCAATTAATTGGCATACAAAAGAATATTCAAATATTGTAAAAGTGAAAAAATAAATAAAGTTGAAATGGGTTAAGTTTATACGTGTTACATAAATAATACCATGATAATAAGCGAACGTGACACGGCATGTTGGCAACACAGCTGTTGGCTGGTCAACGAACCTGCTTTGTTAGCAAATAAAACTACAACTTGTTAGTTTTTATTATCTCTACAAATTGACAACAACAAGCAGAAACAACAACAAATGCAACAACTAAGACAACTATGAACAAGCAAGCGAATAGTCATGATAATTTTCAACTACCGACGCCAACTGCATTGAGTGGCGAGCGAGGGGAGCGACAATAGTTCGGGAAATATGAGCAGAAATTATCGCAAGTAAAACAACGCCTACTTTTGGTTTAATGGCAATGGAAGGGGGGCTAGTTGGGGCAGGCCGCAATTCAGGCAAGTCGATTAACACACGTTACACGCATTTTCAATTTCAACAAAATAAAAGTAAAACCAAAAGCAAACACACACACAGACTTACCGACACTCACACTCACACATGAGCTAGAAATACGCTGGCAAAAGCAACCGCAAAACAGAAGACGACGACGACGATTGTGAAGTTGGAGTCCAACTACGCACAGTGGGCACAACACATGAGACAAACTGAAATTTGTATTACATTTGTATTCTATGTCATGTTGTTACTATTGTTATTTTTATAGCACTTCAAGAAATCAATTAAGAAATTTTCTTAAATGTTTAGGTTTTGTTTTATATTAATTATTAACCTAAAACATAAGAGTTGAAACTTAAGATTTAAAGTCTTGAAAATTCTAAAATTACAAGGGAGACCTTTTTGCATTAACTTGAATGCAGAATGAGTTTAGAGGCCGCACTATGTTCAAAATTAAATTTCACTTGAATATCAATTGAGTTTTGAGAAAGTTATGGATGCTTAAAGTTGGTCAGACTTTTGACCTAGCAATTTTACAATTCAAAATTTGCATTATTTTGTATTACAAAGCAAAGTTATTTACTTGCATAGAAAAATATACCTAAACTGTACTGGTACAAAGGTTTTGGTTCTTGAAAAAGATTTTTATTCGGTTATGGGTCCGGTTCTGGTACTGAAAATGAAACGGTTAGTTGCCGGTATTATTAACTGTAATAAACACTTATACCTAAAAAGAGTCGCACATGTTTAAACATTTTCAGCATGTTGGCCCACTGTGCGATACTGAGCCCCCAAAACTCGTCGCTGCCCCGCAATTTTGACTGCCTGCAAAGTGAACAAAACGACATCGTCGTCGTCGTTGTCGAGTGTGTGTGCGATAACTTTGACAACGATAAATTGTGTTATGCTGGCTGCCGTAGTCGTCGTCGTTCGTTTGTTCGTTCGGCTGAGCGCCACAAATTGAGAGGAGGAAAGAGAGAGAGAGAGAGGTAGGAGAGATATGGGAGGTGAAAGAGTCAAAGCGTTTCTTCGTCGCTGCTTCCATCAAATTCGTTAGCATTGCAATGTGCGTTGTTCGTCGTTCGTCCTTTTTCAACTGCACTTGTCGTACATTGCTGTTGCTCCTACTGTAGCGACTGCGGTAGAGAGAGTACGACTGCGGTTGCTGCCCCTGTTGTTCTTGTGGTTATTATTATTATTGTTGTTGTTGTACCTAGACCAAACTCTACATGTGGCAATAGCTGGACTGACTTAACTAAACTGACTGAGCGTCGTTCAATGTTCGCTTATCACATTATTTTGCTATTTATGGTTTTGCTTGCAATATTTCCTTTTTTTTCACTTTTCGCTTTATGATAACATAATACACATTCACTTACACACGCAGACACACACACACACACATTCACTTGCTATGCACAGCGGTCATTGTTGTTATTTTTGTTGTCTTTGTTGTTGTTGTTTTTATTGTTGCGACAACTCTTTCGTGATTCTGATTTGTTCAATAGTTTTGCACACTGATTCAAGTTTCATGTGCAACGGAGCTTTATATAGTTTCCGTATTTTCCATAGTTTTACATATTTCTACAAAATTAGTCACAAAAAATAAGTTTTTTAGAATTCATAATCAAACTTATACTTAAAAAGATAAAACATTATATCGAATTTTATTTTAAAAGCGAAAGTCGCATAAAAGTATCGAGTTTTCTAAAAGAAATATTTGTTGAAAACGCAATTGTAATTTCAAAATACAGGCGTCCTTTTATTACAAATCTTATTTTTCTTGTATCGTTTTTATGTCTGATTCAAGCTTTTGCATTTTTGTAAGTCATTTATCACGTTCGTTCATCATAAATGTCCATTTTTTATTGAAAATCGATTTAATTAACTCGATAAATTGTCATCTTATATACTTGAGATCATTATTTTTGATAATAATAATATTGTCAAATTCCATTGCAAATAGTTAAAGTAAATCTTAAGTTCATAATAAAATATATAAAATTCGTAGTTTAATTTCATATAAGATATTTGGTAGCATAATATTATCGTAATATTTTTGATCGATTATTTTGTTTATCAGATCACAGTGCTGTACATTTATTGCTACTTTTCGCTTATCGTTAGTTTGGCTTGCCAATAATGCAATCAATTGTGTAGTTTGATTAAAGAAATAATAATATTATTATTTTCGTCATGCATTATGGGGATACATCTGTGTGTGTGTGTGTGTTTCTATTACATTTATCGTTTATTGATGTTGCAGTTTGTGCCACAATTGCTGTGGAAGCCACAAAATTGCGACTGGGGGGTGTTGGGTGTATACACTATGTTCATGTATATGTATCATTGCCAAGGACGTCGTAACTGAAATAACTGGCATTTTCCTTTGTGACTGCATAAATTTGTGTGGAAATGATTATACGCTGCTTTACAACTTTCTATTTTGTTTTCTCCCTTTTCTAGCTTTTACAATAAATACCAACCCCTGATGAGCATATAATATTAAGCAATGTTGTAACAGTGATTGATAGCGGTAAGTTTAGTTTTTGCCGTTATTTAATTTTTTTTATTGATATAACAACTTTAACAAATTGCATATTTGTTATAATTAAAAAAAAGTTTAATTATCTCATCAATTGAGGAGATCCAACACCTGTTTAAATTTAGAAACGGAATCATCCAAAAATAAAAACTTTGCAGGCAACGTTGTCAAATTTCAGTAGGTGTTACCACAGTATTTTTAAAAGCCAGTTTTATTATCTACAATGTAAAATGTTTAGGAAATGTATAATGTAATCTCAGGGAATTAATTCCAAGAAATTTTGTCCAAGTTTAATAGAATTTTGCTTGTGTTGCAACGTTGCCACACTTCGTCAAAGAACTTTTCGCTTTGTGAGGACGACGTGTAACGAAATTAAATGTAGCCTAATTAAGTTAATACGTTGCTTAGTCGAGACCATGTAAAGTGTGCGGCAACCATGGGTTAAGCATGCACAAGCAAATCGACCTGCGTGTTTCTGTATGCGTGTGTATGCGTGTGTGTATGTGTTTTAGGGAGTTGTGGAACTCGAAAACTAATCAAAAAAAAGTTTGCTTCTCCCCAAGCAAGTAATCCAATTAGCTGTCACACGGCTAAGACAAATAGCCGAAAATTAAAAGCAACACGTAAAAAACATCGAAATTATGCATAGAGTTGTAGTTTTTGATTGCATGTAGGTATGTGTGTGTCCACACAATTTATAATAAATTTTCATATGCAAAAAATGCAAAAACAACAACAAATCATGTCCCTGGTGTCCTGGGAGCAAAAACAACAACAACACAAATATAAACAAAACCACAACAGCGATACTTTTGGCACACAAATCTCAATTTAAAACAATCAAATGCAATGAAAAAGAGTAGAAAAAATACAACAGCAATAACAAAAGCAAAGCAAAAGCAACAACAATAACAGAAAACAACAACGCAAAACTGTAAACAAATGAAATATGCACAACTACATGCACATAGTCAAGTGCGATGGCGCAATACACGCACACACACGCATAGCGTCTCATTTACTCATTCGCTCGCTCTCTCGCTCGCTCACATGCTGCTGTTTGTTCACCACACTTAGACTCAGAGCGTTGGTCTCGGTCTCGACGAAATGTCTCACTGTCTCACTGTCGGCGAGTTAGCGAGTCAGTGAGTCAGTCGGGCAGACGATGCGCGCCGACGTTTCGTTGTGTTTTCATGCGTTCCATAGCCGCTACAACGCAACGCCTTGGCAATGAAACGTTTCAGTTGGTGTCAAAACGTGAACGTGTGCGGAACGTTGAAGTTGACAGAGTGCGCGTTGTAGAAATCTGTAAGCGGCAAACGTGAGCAGCTGTAAAAATACCGACGGCAAAAACGAGCAAACAAGAAAAACAAAATTAGAAATATGTATTAGCTGTGCGTATATCAAACAGAGGCTAAAAGGCTAATAAAAGTCAATAAACAAACAACAATTGGCCACTGGCCAGAAACAGTGAGATTGGCATTGTTATTTACATCAAATAATAGGCATACATACATACATATATGATTGTAAGTATATTTGTACGTGAATTTTTTAGTGCAAGTGTCAAAAAGCATGGCAACAACGAGTCTGGGCTTAAATAGCTTACAACAACAACAATTAACGATATTTAGTGTATGCGCCGTTGCTTCGTCTTCGTCTTCCTCCTCTTCGTTTTGCAACGACAACGACGACGACGACATTTGCACGCATATTCGACGAACTGAGCGCACTGTGTGACCATTGCTATTAAATATGCGCTCAATTCTGTATTGCGCCATACGCGAGTCATATTGTGCGCCTTTGTGACACTGTGCGAGAAAATACAACGTATGGAAATGAAACGAACGGGTTAACGAGCAGCAACAACACCAACAAATTGTAACAACAAAAATACTATAAATAAGAGCATGAAGTATATTTATCAACAACACACACCCAAAGTCTGAAACAAAAAATTATAATTAAGGTGGAGGATTAAAGAAAATTTCAATGAAATGCATAATTCTGATTGATTAAATCCTTATATGTTTATAATTAAACTGACAGCCCAACGCCCCAATAGTTTATGTGTGTGTGCTTATATACAGTTGGTCATGAAAGTATTTTGACAAAATAACAATTTGCATATTTGTTTCTATTTTATTTGTTTTAATAATTTATTTCATAAATTCCTAACGCTACAGTATTGCTACTTTAATATTGCCACGCTAGGTCAAATTTTTGTTTTTAGCTAGTAATTTAAATTCTTTGAAAATTATTTTAATATTTTAAGACAAGAATTTTAAATTATTTAAGAATGTTCAATGGAAATGTGTAAAGTTTTAATTAATTCAAAATACTTTCTAGTCTAAGTTGTGATTTCTAAGTGGATAGTTAAAATTAAAGCCTGCTTAGTAACAGTTAAAATTGATGCATTTAAAAATCGAGTGCACAAATTCATGACTTATTCAAGTGTTGGGTGCAGTATCGTGCAGCATTTCCATGCATCACTGTGCACTTTCTAATTGCCAGGCGCTAATTCTCATGCATACGAGATGCGATGTTATCGTTGCAGCGTTGCCAAATTGCACTGGAGCAAACTGTAAATTGAAAATTACAAACTAGACAAAACTATAAATAATTTTTGAAGTGCATCCATGCCTTTTATTATTTTTGTCACGTGGCTCAATTATTTAAGTAATAATTCTAAAGCAACAAAACCATTTCCATAATTAATTATTGCATAATTAAATCAGTTGTAATATAAATTTAAATACAATTGCAAATTTGGGATAATGTTGCAAACGACGCCACTGTCACTGTCACTGATTCGGTCATTACGCCTCAGTAAAATGTCTGTTGGCAATTAAATTTGCATAAATTAGACATGTCAAGCGCATTCAACGCACGCGTGTGCAGCAAATAAAAGGAAAATGTTGAAAAATTAAAAAAAAAGAAGAAACAATTAAAGGCATTCAAAAAGTGGGAAATTAAGTAAAGTTGGTTGCCTTTAATTAATCACAACAAATGGGCGAGCAACGGCAATTTGCACATCGCCGAGCAAAAGCAATTTTAATGAAGTAGAACTAATTTCTAATTAAAAGCAACATTAAAACCAACTAAATTCTGACTGAGAGATAGACCCCAAAACACACACACACACACATTTATACACATCAGTTGAGAGCCAACGCAATGGACCGAGATAGAGTGTAAGAGAGCGAGAGAGACTGAGAAGCTGCTTAGCGGCAGCGAACAATAACGAGTTTAAAGCTCCGCTAGCTTCAACACAACGCACTTACACACACACACACACTTACACATACACATATACACATACAGATAGAACAGTCGAAGCGACAGACAAACAGGCAGACAGACAAACGCGACAGAGCGACAGACTCTCTCACATGCCATGGCGTAAAAGTTCTATACTTTTTTTTATGCTTTTATTTTGCCAACCCAAAAATAATCGCATTATGATAAGAGAAAAAAAGCACAAACGGCGTTCCTTCGTTAGCTCTGCCTCTCTCAGTCTCACAAGCTCTCTCTCTGTCTCTCTCCCTATCAGTACGTGAGGTAGAAAAGGTAAAAAAGCAACAAGAACAACTACAACAAACACGACACGGCGAAACAGAAACAGAGTTAAAGGCTGCGCTGTAAGCAGCGCTGCTGCAGCGCCGCATACAATTTATATTTGCTTTTAATGCTTGTTGCTGCTTTTTGCTTGCAAACAAATAAAACTGGTTTTCAAGTCAATTAAACAAACCAAAAAATAAAATAACAACAAAACGGAGCACACGGCGAAGCAGAAGAAGAAGAAAATATTGTCAGTTTGCTTTCTGCTTCATCGCAGCAGAAAAAGCCAAAGGGAACAGAGAAAGAAAAAAAATATACAGATAAAGTAAGTGCAACAATGGAGCAACTTTTCGATGCAAAACAGCTGTGCGTACTTTATATTATGTGGAACACATTAACATAACATCCATATGGATCTTATTATGAAATCTAACTCAAAACAATGTAAACTGAATAATAGCTCAATATTTTATCGTTTATTTAAAGCCCTTTCAACAGATAGCATGGTGATAAGCTTAAGTTGAGTTTCGGCTTGGAGATCTCCATTAATAATTACAAATATTCTCAGTTTCCCTTTCCGTTTCTTATAATCACTTTATTTCATAAATGCTTTTTTAATTTAATAAAATGCATAAAGTTGCATGCAATCTGTAGCCAAAAATCAACAGTAAGTCTACGATTTAACTGGAATTTAAAATTGTTACACTGAAAGCCAAAATAAAGCTCACACACAAGTAACAAGAAATTTAATACTCGTATCAGAAATTTGTATGAAAAATGTATGAATAATGAAATTCAAGAGAAAATTGAAATAACATCAACAAATATGTGCAATTTCCAAGCAAATGTCAAATGCAATAAAGGAAAAACATGAAAGGCCCTTGGCAAATACTTAAAATGCAAACAATGAAAAATTTTAATATATCGAAAGGGTTGTCCTTCAGTTTATCTGTATGTGAGACCTTTAAAAATAAGTGGAACATAAATGTGTACATAAAAACGTATAACGATGCGAGGTTGACTCAATGCGTATTGAAATATCAATTGCACAACTGATTTTCACTAGATAAATATTTAAACGAAAATTAATGCTGAATAAAATTTAATCAGTAACTTGAATAAGCTCCTTATGTCAAAATTTCCGATTGTTACATGATTGTATAAAAGTATTCTTTAACAAATTCTTAAAGTTATCCACTTATTTGGTTTCAAAAACCTTAAATTGCCAACAACTTATCGTACAGTCAACTCAAATTAACTTTCTGTATGAATATATCTGTAAATCGAATATTCAAATAGTAGTTGTTTAATTGAATGCCTCAAAATACTCGACTGTCAATACATTTTGTGTAGCTAATGGAAATGTAAAGTCACAATTCAAACTATTTGACAATTTCCACAATATAAGAGAAATAACAAACAATAGGAGGATGCAACAACAAAAACAACAAGAGCTTGGCAAACAAATGGAAATGAGAATGTGTCGGGCATTGTTATCCGAAGTCTTGCAAATGTAAAAGTTGCGCACAATTATTTTGCCCAAAAGAAAAATAAAGCTTAAAAATAAGTAAAATGAAAAATATATAGTATTCATACAATCTGAGTGAAAAAAAAAATAAAAGCTTTGTAGATGGTCAAGATAATAGAATTTGTGTCGCCCGTCTAGGCTTAATTATAAAGTTAACAGGAATTTAATCTAAGAGAATTTAACGTTAGTTTAAGCTCAATTTTATTGTTACGAATACTTTAAATTATGGGTATTTAATATTAATTTTTATTTAAATTTCTATGATTGATATTAAACTAATAAGAAGTTACTTAAATTTCACTCTGAGTAGCGTTTTCCCTTTCGGCTTTAATATAAATACCGTACATTCATATCTCGACTACTTCCTTGTTACTTTCGACCACATCAGACAAACCTGTGCATCAAATAAGCCAAGCCAATTTATTTTCCATAACAACGAAAACAAAACAGACAACCAAATAAAAAACAACTGAGAAAAATAAAAGGAAATATACAAATTTGTTATGCGGCTGCTGCTGCTGCTGCTGCTGCCCTTCAACTACATACGACAACATAAAATAACAACAAAAACAAAGACAACCCTGCCAAATTGGCACAGACGTCTCTCTGCCTCAGTTGCTCCTCTTCCCAGTCATTCATCCCCCCGCCTAACAATTTACTACTCACTCGATTGGCCCGATTTCGATGTGCATTACATTCATGTAGCACATCCATTGTTCAAAGGCCTACTCCGTAATATTGTATAACAGACACAACAACAACAACACCAACAACGCCAACAACAGCCACAACAAGGTGTACTTGAGGTCTTCAGACCCTGGCTGGACCGTACCAGACCAGACACAATCTGAAAATGTCGACCCATGCAAAATTTGAGGTCGACTTTTTCAGCAGTATGGAAATGAGAGATGAGAAGTTTTCCTTTTCTCGTTTTATTTTTCCGTTTTCTCTCTCTCTCTCTCTCTCTTGCTCATATTTCCTTTTGGTTTTTTTTTTAGGTGGCATATTGAAATTAATGTAAATTTTTTCATACACTTGAGTATGGGGAGCTTGGATCTGGAATGGTTGAGAGCCTAAACGTGTTGTTATTGATTACGATGATGGGGCAACGTTGAGAGTTTATTTGATAATGAAATACCATCGTCATTCTCCGCATGAGACAAAATTGGCTCAGGTGAACAATTTCGATTTCTTAGAGCTAGATAAACAATAATGGAAGAATGAAAAAAAAATGTGAATTCAACATGACGAAGATTATATTGCTTTGCCCTTATATTAAATAATTTCTTAGATAGCAGCTGTATCTAGATTGAAATTAATAGAAGTTTGTTTTATCTCAACTAAATTAATTATAAATTGTTAAGTATTTGCATATATATTGAACTTATTTTTGGCTAAGGACCTAAGCATATACATTTCTAATTTACAATTTTTTAAAAAATATATAATATTTTGTTTAGTTAGGCTTTTCTTTAGTCTAGGATGGTTTTTAAACTATTTAGAAAGCAATGAATTCTTTTTTTTTTTTGCTATACAACCTATGTTAAATATATTCCAAGCATTGAAAAGTACTTAAATACATAATTAATAAAAAGCCTTTAATTGGAGGTTATGTTAGGCAAGGTTATGTTCAACTTTATCGCATGCCATAAAATGCATTGGTTAACAATATTGAATTACACAATACAATATCAAAATAAATGTTATAAATTATGCTCTGTTGGCTTTTTGGCCCCAAAGCGCATTAATTGGTTTTAAATTAGTCGATTTCCCACTTGAAAATATATATCAATTTAAATAAGCAGAAAACAGTGCCAAAGGCCATGTTGAAAGTCCACCAAGGATAAAAAGGACACGCAACAACACACAAGCACATAGAGAAACGTAAAACACGCAATTAATTGTACAAGCAAAAAGGAGAGCACGGTGAAGAGTGTGAGGCGAACAGGGGGGAAAAGAAAAAAGTGCGAAATAAAATTGACGTCGCACATTTTGCGGAAATTGTTGGTTTGTAATTTGAATTTGCGCCATTTGCATTCAATGTGCGCCTCAAATGAGACACAATGAATGTGTCCTGTGTGTATCAGTGTGTGTGAGAGTATACACATGTGTGTGTGTGTGTGTGTTTATTAGCCTTTGTAACGGTCCCTGGGCGCCTTCTACACTCCACATGCAGAGCGTAACGCAATGCGCCTAAAAACGGAAACGGATGTTGGCAAGTGTAGACATATTTTCTTAGCAACTTTTGCTCAACTTGCCCCTTTCCCCACCTCCGCGTCCCATTCTATCATCCCGACACCCCCGCCCACTTTATTCCATTCCCATCCCATTCCAATCCGATGCTCGTGTTCAACTAGTTTCAAAACTTGCCTGGCAAAAGTTTTGTTGTAACGTCAAGTCAATGAGCGGGAGCTTTTTTTTTAAGGACTAGAGGAAAGCTGCAAGAGGGGTAGAACTTTGTTTACTGTTATAGCTGTGGCTGCTGTGCGAAAATGAAGTAGCTTGACTTTTGCTTTTTCTAAGGATTTTGATTCCTTACGGCCAAACACTGTATTAAGCTCAAAGCAAAGAAACAGGTCCTCACAATTGTGTCACTTTAAGCGGATTTCACTGCAAGTATCTGAAGTTGTGACTAAGTTTTTCAGCCTTATGAAATAGTTATGTGTGACCAGAGAATTGATTGAATGAGGGACCATAAAATGTATGGGATTTACTTACTAGATGATATGTGGAAACTAACACGGCATGGAATCGTAAATTATAGAATTGCGTTATTTTGGTGGGGTACACGGGAAATAGAATAAACTTGAATATTCTATTTTAACCAGAAAACTGTATTAAGACTTAAACTCTTATATTTAGTCTAAACTTGAATAATACGAATTGAAAATTAGAGTTATTCTTGATTTAGTTTAAAAAATAAGAGTTGTTTTTCCCGATTAAAACATTGTACTTTCTCCTTGAAATCTTAAAGTATCTTTTGAGATACAGATAATAAACTTCACTGGTATTTCACTTCTCAAACCGATTTACCACAGAAACTTGCTTTAAAGAACCTTTTTTTTTATGGAAGCTTTGGCTATTTAGTAGCCAGTGTCCTGGCATGTTGTCCTTGACTGGCCAAATAAATTGACAGCACTTGTGTCACACTTTATGCACTAAGCGGCAACAAATCTGCACCCAAAGTCCCATTACACGGCTTTAACGGCCCTCGGGAAATATAGAGTCAACACACATACTCACGCACAAGGGGCAATAAATTCGGGGCATAAATATGAACTACAGCAACATATGAGAGGGGACTTTGTTAAGTTGAGTAGTATGAGAACGGAGGGAGGTGGGACTTACTTTCGATGAAATACAACAAAAAGCAAATGGCGTGTCGTTAATGGGGCGTTGCCACCCAACCAAAAAATTAAAGTAAACTCTCCCTTTCCGTAATCGCCACGCCTCAAACTTACAGTACAATGTGTGCATTTAATATGCCGTTAGTTTAATGAACTAAATTAATAGTTAATACGTACTACTCGTAGATTATAAGAAATAAACCGAGAGAGAGATTGTTAAACCTATTTATGAGACTAATTCCAGCCAAATAAGAATTGATACCGAGTCAACCATGACACGGAACAAAAGTTCAGAGATATGAGTTTCCCTCTTTTTTTTTTTTTGGCCACATGTGTAACATTTTGTCAACATGATGACGACGACAAATTTTCCTTGAGTTTGCCGTTTTATTTGAATTGCTTTCTTCATTTAACTCTGGGCTCGATATGTGGTTGACGCAAACTAAGATAAACCATAAAATATTTTCACTTGTCCTTAGAAATAACAGCAAGTTTAGTGGTTTAAGGACATGTATATTTGTTATTAATTTAAAGTGGAAAACATGTCTATGACTGTGCAGCTTGTTAGGTTTGGATTCCAGAGAATTGATTTGGTGCAAAATGTAAGATATCGATTGCATTCATTCAATAACCACAAAAATATGTATAGCATACATTTTAGCATGCAATAAATTGCAAATATTAATTAAACACTAGATTTTAATAAATCTCTGTTGCTGGAAAAATATTAAATTTTAAAGAGTTGACAAGTCTTTTCCATTTTTCAGCATACAATTATACGAGATTTCTTTATGAAATATACCAGAGGGGAAAAAATCAAATAAATGAACCAACCAATAAACAAATGGCAACATTTCATATCACACACTGCACAACAACGCCATCTGTGGGCGTGTTTGCTTCAGTTTTTCTTCTTTTTTTCCTCGACTCTTGATTAACAACTTTAATGATAATCGCAAAAGAAAAAGTTACATTTGGCGCGTGTGTAACAGATACAATGAGATGCTCTGCTAGATGAGGCATGATTTATGATTGCACTGTATGATTTTAGCTCATATTAATTGCCGAATTATAAGGAAATGAACTTTTGTCGCCAGTTATGTAGGGTATTACCAGATAGGGTGTTATAATTAAGTCAGAAGTAACCAGAAGAGAGAGAGACTTTTTTGATCCTTCAACAAATACTTTAAAGTTTAAACTGTCATAACTATGTCTCGATAAACTTATTCAGAATTTTTACTATCGGCAACTCGATCCTTTTATTTTATATTTTTAATTTTAAGGCTTGATTCACGAAGAGAGGGCATCAACACTTCGGTACACTGAAATGCTAATTGAAATTGCAAAGTCTTGAAAAAGTTTTTCCTCTGTCGTCGCTTTGGTCAAGTCATAACTTTTCATTTGTACAAAAGTTTATGTATTACCGCCCAGTCAACGTCCCCTGTCCGTCTGCATAATTAGGCAACAGCTCAGCTCAGCTCAGAAATCATGGACTTGGACAATACGAGGGTATATATGCATTTATATAGATGTGTCTAATTGTGTATGTGTGTGTATTATCCAATGGAGGTGACCATAAATTGTTTGTCTGGCAATTATTTCTGATTCTCTTTCGGCACACCAAACGTGTGTTGCGGTTATTTCGGTAACTGTTTTTTTTTTCTCTCTATTTTTGCCATTTACATATTATTTACTTTATATCTACATTCATACAAATATATTCATATTTTTCGCTGCGCTAATTAAAGTTGGCCAACAGCAGCAAGTGCAAATTATGTTTGTTGCTGTGTTGGTTAGACGAAGTTCCAGGTCACTGCTCAATTATCGAATGTGAAATGAATGTTGGCAATATGCTGAAGCTCTTCTTTTTACTTTTAATTCTTAAAGTTTCCACAAATTTCTTATTTAATTTATTATGTTTATTTTTGTATTCAATTATGTTATATAAGCGCCTTTACTATTTGGGAATTACAGCAAAAAATGTAAATTTAAGGAACGCTTGAGTTGTTAAAGTTCTCATTGTGTTATTTCAACTGAAACCCTTTAACGGCTTTAGTGCAAATCAATTGTAAAAGCCAAAATTCGCAGCTCGTTAAATTCATTCAGCAAATACAATAAATACACATTCGAAATTCGAAATCGTGAAATTTTCATTTCCGTTTTGCCTCGTCACGGCATATCCGTGTTGCATCCAAAATATATATGAAAAAAAAGAAAAGGTCCATGCTAAATGCATATCCATGGCACAGAAACCGGATTCAATAGACAAGGATAGATAGAGTGAGGGTGTGACAGAAAGAGAGGGGTAGAGATCTATCAATACCATGTGCTCTAATCGAAACGCTTTTGGGTTACAGTTAAAAGCCACTTTCCCCGACTTACTGACAACCCTCTCCGATGATGATGATAGGAGGAGTAGGAGGCACCTTATCAAGGTCAACGCACAAATACAAAGTGCACAATATGCTGTGCATTGCCACTAGCATTGAAGTACACTTCCACACCCATCCTTCCCACTCTCTTCTCCTTTTACTGCGCCTCTATTACCCAATCCAATAGCTGACCTGACCCTTTCGAACAACTCATCAACACTTTTCCCAATTTTTGGTCTGCTAAAAAGTTAAACGCTGCTCGTGATTCGCACAACTTTTGCGCACTTGTTTCGTGCTGTAAAAAAATGTACAATAGAACTGTGGTAATACTTTGGGTAACGAAGTGTAGATACCCTTCCTTTAATTAATAGTTAAATTTTATAAAATTTCAGCTCCATAATTATAACAATTACAACTTTATCGAAATAATTTAAAAATGGTAAATTCTAAATTTTTTTTCCTAAAATTGTTCATTTGTTTTTTTTATGGTGGGTAACTTAAGCTTATCAATTTACAGAAACTATGATTTCTTGAAAGGTTCTTAAAAATTCACACCATTTTGTTTCCAAACAATTTTAAATATTTTTCTGTAATATTAATATTGCTTCTAATAATTCAGCATTTACATTTATTATTGATTTTAAAAGTTTTTTATGTAATTTTTTTTGTTGACTGCTACAAAACTTGTAACAAATTTCCAATACTTTTTCTTCAAGTGTCAAGTAAAGTTCTACGTTGGCCAATGCGAATTTCTCGCGCATTTTGTTGCTCTCGATGTTTTGTTGTTTATTGCGAGACTTTTGATTGGAAAACTTGTGCCTGTGAGTTAGTTGGGTTTTCTTCTATTTTTGTATTTTTAGCTTTTTTCTATAAAGAGTGAGAGTAAAAGAGCTAATTAAAATGCTGACATGCGTTTGAGGGCTAAAGTTCGCAATCGTGTGAGAATTGACAGTTTTTTTTCTATCAATTTGCTAACAAATTGAACCAATGTTGTGTGGAAAAAAGGGGAGGAAAATGTCCGTTTTGCTAAATGGAAATGGAAAAACCTTTTGGAAGGGTCACACACTGTTTCATACTTCATTGGCTAAAATCCAATTCAATTTCCAGACGGCATTCAAGTTGTTGACGCTATTTGGTTTGTTTGTTTGTTTGTGCGTGTTTCAAGGCGGTCGAGGTTCCATCTGATATCCTTGACTGGCAATGGCTTTAGCTATGCTCTCGACTCGCTTTCCACTAACATTGTATCCTTGTATCATTAATTAAGATGCACATAAACACTGAGAAAGACAGAGAGAGCGAGGCAGAGGGAAAAGAGAAAAGAGGTTGACTAAGTCAATGCCAGCGCAGGTTGCGTTTTATCTATGAAAAGTCAGTGAGGCGTTTGTTGTTGTTGTTGCTTCTTCTACTTCTTCCCCTTATACGTTATTGTATCTGCATGTGTGTGGTTTTCTGATTATATTCCACACACACACACCACACCCACCGCAACCAAGCAACACACACACACAAATTACTCTTTAGTCGCATTAAATTTGCAATCAAAATGACACACACACAGAGGCAAGTTTTATGTGCGCTTGTGTGTGTGTGTATTTTATCTTCAAGCCAACTTAATTTAATTTAATCAGCTTTGTAATTAGTTGGTAGCTCGCTCTATTAAATAGTTAATGCAATTTTATGGCAATGTGTTTACTTTATAGAATACTAGGTTTAATTTGTTATAATTTTACATAAAGACGTCGTGACTTGTAACTGTAACATCTTAGAGTATTGACTAATCACTGGCGACAAACCAAACTTGAAATTAATATAATTATTAACATATAAACGTAGCTAAATAATTAGTTCAATTGTGTATTAATTGTCACCAAAAATTATTTGAAATCTTTACTTGTAAAATCTGTCAGAAAAATAGTTAAAGGTTTTCGAAGATCTACGGCTATAATGAATTTGTTAAAACCTCATAGAAAATTGGGTTCTTAAATTGTTATTTGTAATTGACTTCATATCTAAGAATTAATTATGATGAATACAACCTACAAAGTGTAACCTTGTAACGGATACGTACAGTAATTACTACGGTCCATCGACTCATCGATTTTGAGTCACAACAATCGAATTTCGATTGTAGTGCTGTGATTCTAATTGTTAGTCATTATATAAAGTTCAGGTAATAACATTGTTATTATAATAAATTTATTCTGTTATTAACATGTTGTTTATAGCGCATAATTACTGTAACTGCATAAAATTTTATTGATTTTCTTGAGTATTTATAGGTTAATTGTGTATTTTTGGGAATAAAATTGTGTGTACTTGATTGCAATTAAGTCAAGTGAATGCAAATGAATCAATAATTGACTCGCTTGCGGTTGTTGCTTTTAAGCGGTATTCAAATATTAAGTACACAATATTTGAATACAATTTGTTTTGTTAAAAACATTTTGCGACCTTCACACAGAAACAAGCGTAAGAAAATGGCAAATGGCAATCAAAATAAAGGTATAATAACTGAAATCAAAAAATGTATGCCCAAAAGGAATACGAAGCAATCAATGAAAAGAACAAACCAGATGCGGCCCAAAGATTCGAGGCCTGAAACAAAACGAAAAACGCCCATCGCAATAGGCCAAAAGCAAATGTTGAAAAAAAGAAGGAGGAGTTGAGTTTTCAAGTTTTATTTTTTATTCTTTATTCTTTTTCTCGCTGTTCTTGTTGACAAACTTGAGTTGTTTGTAGTTGAGGCAGAATAACAAAATATAGCATAACAGATTAATGATAACTAAAGTTAATTGGCAAAAAATGTGTTGAAATTGCCAAGAGTACAAGAGAAAGAGGGAGGTATAGACAAAAGGCTTAAAGAGACATACGTATGTATACTTAGAGCCATTGTTAGATATGACAGGTTCTCTGTAACCCATTGACCCTAATACAATGTGCACGTATGTGTGCACTGTGTGAAATTCATTTACTAACTAAGTCTCAGACTCTGAGTTGAGTTGAGCAGATGATGATGATGATGACGATGACGATGACGATGTTGATGATGGGTCCAACTCAAAGTGTTGAGTGTGCTGAAAGTTGAATGAAACGTTGTTAATCGTTCAAGTCACAAAATGACAGCAGGAGGGACTATAAATTTAAGTATACACACACGTTTTTATTGCCAACTATATGAGGGAGCGATAGTTAAGGCTCTCAAGTTATTAAACTTAAAATAAGTGCGTTGTAAATTGTCTTTTTTTTTAGTTTAAATCCTCAATAAAGTCAAAAAGGGGGCTTAACATAATTATGTTATTATTTGATTTTATTTTTAGAATAAATTTATTTGTAAAATATTAAAGTTTGGGTAATGTGAAAAATAAAAGAAATTTCATAAACTTTTTCTATGAGAATTTTAAAAGTTTACACAACACCTTTATCTAATCAGCAACGCATCTTTTATCATTTCAGGATAATAAATAAATAATATTGCTTGCGATAATTAATCAGCGTTTTAAACGGTAAGTTTAGAAAATTGAAAAGAAAATTAAATTTCTTAAGCTAGTAAAATTTAAATGCAGAATCAATGTAGGGGCCAAATAATGATCAAAATGATATTCCGGAAGGAAATCGGTTGAGTTTTGACCAAGTTATGTGAGTTTGAAGTTTGAGATATAATGTCAAGGGGTAGGTATGGAAAAATGCACAATGATGACCAAAAAATTAAATTTTTTAAGCTAGTAAAATTTAAATGCAGAATCAATGTAGGGGCCAAATAATGATCAAAATGATATTCCGGAAGGAAATCGGTTGAGTTTTGACCAAGTTATGTGAGTTTGAAGTTTGAGATATAATGTCAAGGGGTAGGTATGGAAAAATGCACAATGATGACCAAAAAATTAAATTTTTTAAGTTATTAAAATTTTGATGCAGAATCAATGTAGAGGCCAAATAATGATCAAAATGATATTCCGGAAGGAAATCGGTTGAGTTTTGACCAAGTTATGTTAGTTTGAAGTTTGAGATATAATGTCAAGGGGTAGGTATGGAAAAATGCACAATGATGACCAAAAAATTAAATTTTTTAAGCTAGTAAAATTTAAATGCAGAATCAATGTAGGGGCCAAATATTGATCAAAATGATATTCCGGAAGGAAATCGGTTGAGTTTTGACCAAGTTATGTGAGTTTGAAGTTTGAGATATAATGTCAAGGGTAGGTATGGAAAAATGCACAATGATGACCAAAAAATTAAATTTTTAAGCTAGTAAAATTTAAATGCAGAATCAATGTAGGGGCCAAATAATGATCAAAATGAAATTCCGGAAGGAAATCGGTTGAGTTTTGACCAAGTTATGTGAGTTTGAAGTTTGAGATATAATGTCAAGGGGTAGGTATGGAAAAATGCACAATGATGACCAAAAAATTAAATTTTTTAAGTTATTAAAATTTTGATGCAGAATCAATGTAGAGGCCAAATAATGATCAAAACGATATTCGGAAGGAAATCGGTTGAGTTTTGACCAAGTTATGTTAGTTTGAAGTTTGAGATATAATGTCAGGGTAGGTATGGAAAAATGCACAATGATGACCAAATGAATTTTTAAGCTAGTAAAATTTAAATGCAGAGTCAATGTAGCCAAATAATGATCAAAATGATATTCCGGAAGGAAATCGGTTGAGTTTTGACCAAGTTATGTGAATTTGAAGTTTGAGATATAATGTCAAGGGGTAGGTATGGAAAAATGCACAATGATGACCAAAAAATTGAATTTTTTAAGCTAGTAAAATTTAAATGCAGAGTCAATGTAGGGGCCAAATAATGACCAAAATGATATTCCGGAAGGAAATCGGTTGAGTTTTGACCAAGTTATGTTAGTTTGAAGTTTGAGATATAATGTCAAGGGGTAGGTATGGAAAAATGCACAAAATTAAATTTTTTAAGCTAGTAAAATTTAAATGCAGAGTCAATGTAGGGGCCAAATAATGATCAAAATGATATTCCGGAAGGAAATCGGTTGAGTTTTGACCAAGTTATGTGAGTTTGAAGTTTGAGATATAATGTCAAGGGTAGGTATGGAAAATGCACAAATGAAATTTTTTTAAGCTAGTAAAATTTAAATGCAGAGTCAATATAGGGGCCAAATAATGATCAAAATGATATTCCGGAAGGAAATCGGTTGAGTTTTGACCAAGTTATGTGAATTTGAAGTTTGAGATATAATGTCAAGGGGTAGGTATGAAAAAATGCACAATGATGACCAAAAAATTAAATTTTTTATATTTATATTTAAGTCGTGCTTCTATCAACTCAATCAAAGCTATCACAATCAATTGTTGGCCCAAGGCTTCCACTTTCCATCTCTCTCTCTCTCTCTCTCTTTCTCTCTCTTCTCTTCTTTTATCTTTATTTCTCTTTTTTCTGTTTGATTGCTCATTCGCCGGCCGCATAAACTCATTTTCCACACTTTGGTCCAGGCTCAGGGTTGGATTTCATTTTTCGCCTGCGGTGCGTTCAACAATTTTAAATAATTTCCAACATTTTCAATTTGATTTTGTGTTTTTTAACTCCCCGCGAGACCGATAAAAATGCCATGCCCCCGCGTGAAATGCCGCCCATTTGCTGAGTGCCTGTGCACAATTTTCATGTGCTCTATAAATTTGAACGAATTCATTTGTTTGTGAAACGTGTGTAGACAGACGCTTGGAAAAACAACAACGACAACAATATGGCATAAACAGCATGTGCTGCTTGCCATTTGCAACCAATGTATGTTATGTTTGTTGTTGTTGTTGCTGTTGCTGTTGTTCTTGTTGTTGACACAATTGAGCGTCATATTTATTATGCCAACGGCTTCTCAGTCGCATTTTCAGTTGATTATAGCCATGAACCATGAAAATGAGCATATAAACAATGTCATCTAATTGGAAACATATCCATAGCCTTCCAATGAATTCAAATTATATAGTTTTAGATTGTTAAAAGTTCTTTCATTCTCTTTCTGTCTCTTTTCTTTCAAAAATACTCTCAATCTTATTTTTTACATACAAATCATTTTATATATAATTTTTGTAATTTTCAACCTGTTTCTCTGTCTTCTCTCCCTTCTTTAGGGTATCCACAATACCTGCTATTTGAATTATATTATTTTCTGAGATTAAGGGTATCCCAACTTCGTTTTAGCGCAGTTTTTATTTTAGACCATCTCCCTTTCCACTCTCGTGTTAGTCAAATTTATTTTCAACAATCGTATTTATTTACACGAAATTGTTTCTATGTTTTGCATCGCTTGTTGTCGCTGTTTGTGTCAGATACAAATAAAAAAGGGGCAATGAAAAAAATAAACAAACATTTTTAACATGCTGTTCAACATATTCTAAATTTCTACTTTTAATTTTATTTTTCTTTTTTATTTTTTGGTTTCACTTAGTTGTATTTATTTCATTTGGTTGGCACTTTGGAATTTGGCTCACACTAAACATATTTCACTATCAGCCTTTTTCTGAGCTGAGAATTTTACAGCAACAATTTCTCATATATGAGATATGTGTATTTTTGTGTGCGACATGAACTTTCAACTGAAAAGCTATTAGAAACACGCACATGTCCTTTATACACACACACATTCACACACCCACACACCTGTATACAGGTACTAATATCTTGTTGGAGCTGAACAGCAGCAATTTTCCAGAGCAGAAAAACATAACGCACACCGCATATCAGTCGATTTTCTTTACATTTTCTCTTTTGTTTGCGTTTCTTATACTTCCACCTAGTTGGCTTCTGACAATGGCTCGACGCTATAAGCACCTTAGAAATCAGTTGGGTAGAAGAGAAACAAACCAGAAAGTTGCCATAAACTCAAGTAGTCGACTAGCAGATGCCCTGTAAATAGCATTGACTAAAAGAAAATAGTCCTTAAATAATATTCCCAGCTTGGGGCGGGAAAAATGGGATTGAATTTATGAAAATCGGAAAATAATTAAAATAAATTATTTCTTAACCAGTTAAAAAAAATTATCAAAATATTTTTAATTCTGCAATTTACCAAATTATATCCCCTTTAATTGCTTAACGTGTAGGGTATATGAAATTTACATGAAACCAATTTGCAATCTTGCGGCATTTTCATTTCAATTCGACCTTCGAGCACATGCCAAGCTGGTTTTAGACATACTTATGGCGAAAACAAGCAAATAGACAAGACAACGAGTGAAAAACAAATGAGATTTTCCTCGTTATTCTATGGAGTGTTGCGCTTGACTTTGATAAGTCGAATAAAAAATTTATGATTTGCATAGATAGCAATCTATTTATCTCACATTTGACAGAAAAAATCCTCAAGAATCTCTTGTTTATGAAACTCGATTAGATTTCACATCAGTATCTGTCATCAACTTTACGCAATTTGTTTGCTATTGTATTTAGCTTGTTATAAAATTGCGCTTCCTATGAGGTAAGCGAAATGAGTTAATTTTATGAATAATATGTGCATAATTTAACGTGATATTTATGACTTATGATTTGATAATTTTTATTTGCAACGCAATGATACAGCGTCATTATAAATGACATAGAGCTTTTTCAAATGTATCTATTATATTTATTTCTTTAAATGACATAGAGCTTTTTCAAATGTATCTATTATAGTTATTTCTTTACATTTAGCATATTTTAGAAATGTAGAGTTTAAGAATGCTGTTGCAAATTGAGCTGGGTAAGTTTATTAAGTAATTAAATTTTAAGCTAAAATCTTTTAAATGGATTGCAATAAATACAGATTGTATACATCTCTCCATCTGAATGTTAGCACTGAGAAATTACCCAATGAAATAAAACTTTCACCCCCACCGTCATAAACTTAAGCTACATTTATTGGTCATTTATTTAGAATTCGAAAGCTATATAGGTTTTTTTTTTTTTTTTTGATAACCCATGGTAACTTTAGTTTGCCGTTACAATCTACAATCCTATAAATGAAACGACTGTGCCCCCAAAACTGCAATCGGTCAATTTTAGAATTGCACAGCACAGCACAACAAATAGACGCAACACTCGACACTCAAAGTGGTTTTTCCGCTTGGCAAATGGCAGCGGACCTAACGAGGAGTGCTGGATGGTGTGTAGAGTACAAGGACGGGATGGGGAGGGAACGGTTGGGTAAAACGGCAAACTGCCGCCAAACTGTTGTAAAAACAAAAACAAAAAAATAAAAAAAAACTTGACTAGACGCCATCGTCATAGTCATCGTCAATGCCTTCGTTTCGTGTTGTTATAGAAAGCAGAAAGTCCGTGGCATGTTTTGCCGTTGTTGGCCTCAAATGTTGAAGCAACAAGACCAACAAATACAAGTGCGGCAGTTGGCAGGAAAGAATGAAAGAAACCATTTGGAAAATATAATCAAATTTCTGCCTCTCGCTCGCTCGCTCGCTCTCAACTCAGTGCTCAAGTTGTTTCCATGGACTGAACTTCATATAGATTACATATTCGTTCTATGTATTCCATGCATATTTATGATATCAACTTGCATTTGGGTATCATTTATACCCTGTAGACATTGAAAATGACTAGAGTTAAACTTAAAGTTGAGGTTATATTATTTAAAGGCTAATAAGCTTCGAAAACAATAAATAAACCTATAAGCTTTTTATATGTATTTTAATAGATTGATTAGATTACATTTTCTTAAGCATTTTTATCGAATTGAATTCTAAATTTGAAAGATATCATTGAATTGATATATTACAATTACAAGCTGAATAAAGATTATTATTATTTTACAATAAACTTAACAGAGTTTTTTTGTGTCGATCATACAGTATGTATTTTATTCTTAATTCTCTTTCAACTTGATTTCTTTCAATACACGGTGTTATTCAGTACTTTTGAAAGTATACATTTAAATGAAACTTAATTTAACTTTCAGGGTACAGGGTATTCTTTCAGTCAAGTACTTTTTTGTTGTTGTTGCTTTTATTTATTTCAATTTCAATTTTATTTTTGCTGTTGCCCCACATTGAATAACTGGAGGGCAGTTGCTGGGGCAGGTGCTGGGGCAACGTGTGAAGCGATTCGCTCTGCAAACTAAACTCAAGTGGCATTGAAAACTTTTTCGCCCCTCAGCCCTCAGGTTTTTCCCCCACCCTTTTCCCACTTTGCTTTGGCTGTCACTTGATGTAAACAAGCGACGACGTTTGGGGGACTCACGTCCGCACCGATTAGTCGAGGTTATAGCGCAATCTGTGGGGGGTTAACCTAAACCTTTAACTGTAACTGTACCTTTTTCTTAATCTGCACCTGTAACTTATTGCAATTAATTAACAAACATTAGCAAAGTTGGCAAAGGTAAGAAAAAGCAACAACCAAATATAAAAAAAAAAAATTTAAAAAGGTCGCTTTTTGGCCTCTAAATGATTTCAAATTCTGCTTTTTCGCTTATTATTCATTTAAAATATTTTTCGGCATAAATTTGCGCTAGGATTCTCGTAACCGTAAACGAATCCCAAAAATACTGAAACCCTGTTCTAAAATGCGCCGGCAATTAAATTACACAATGCTTTTTGGACACGAAAAGGTCTCGGGTAAGGTTAAGAAAGCAACAACAATAACAACAACTAAAGCAACAATAATATTGTAAATTTACAGTTGAGGGCATTTTAGGGTTTCCCTGCTCCACACTCCTGTATGTACGTGTGTGTGTGTGGCTATGTGGCAACAACAACAGTGTGCAGACGCATGTAGCATGAATGATATACGGCCCGAGATGGAGGAAATTTGTGAAAGCTTTTTTCAAATTTAGATACTAACTGGTTTGAACAAACGAGTTTCTTTATGTTTTATGGCATTATTAATAGATGCATTTTTGTTGAGGATGAAAATTGTGTACTTTGTTGACAAATAGGTGGTAACACTGTACTTGTAGTTGAGTACGATGTATTCATAACACTATGGAAGACACATGTACTATCTGTAATTTAAGCCATAGAAATATTATTTAATTTGAAGGACAATAGAGAAGTTATATTAAAAGATATATAAATATAGATTGATTAAAATACCAAGAATGATAGTTTAATAGAATGACTGAGAGATAGAGAGATAGTTCGAAAGAGAGAAATATAGGGATATACTGATTAAAGAAGAGAGATAGATACATAAAATGATAGAGGGGTGAGCATAAAATAATAATTAGAGACTTTTAGGGACAGTAATAATATAGAATATATATATAAAGCTATATATAGTAATACAGATGGAGATAGAAAGAAGTTAATCGAAAAAGAGATAGAAAGATAGACAGAGAAAAAAATCAAAAGGCAAAGAAAGATGAGGGGATCGAAGAAATAAAATAAGTAGATTAAACAACTTAAAAGCGAAAAAAGCTAAAAGAAAAATGAATTTTGAATTGTATTTCAAGAGACATACACTTTAATGTTAATAATTTTGTATCTCACACAATATCTACAATATTGACAATATTACTACGATCGTGTTGTTACCTAATAAAATTATATGTTACTAGTTTAAACTTGCTCGTCGCAATATTTCGCTAAAATCACCCAAAGTTTGTTAGACAATAAATTAAACGTACGTTATATACGTTTGTTATGACACTATTTCCGTATGGATTGATAAGCTTGACTGTAGTTTGTCATTAGATAAGGTACATTTCGACATTTCAAGCTATTTGCACGTCATGTCTAGCATATTAGTTTTAAGTATTAGATAAAAACCAATTTAGCTGATGAATTGTACGTCATGCTGATGTCTTTACTGTAATTTTATTTATTTTTTGCGATAACTTTTTTTTTTTCCATTTTGCTTGACCATTTTCATAATTTCCTGGAGGCCGTCGCGCTGCTCATTTTCATTAATTTGTCACTGTAATTTTATTTTGTCTGCCGTTTGCCGAGATTCCTCCTCCATCAATTTGCTCCTCCTTCTTTTTCCGCCTCTTCTTCTTCATCTTCTTCTCGATGTGCATAAATCATCGACGCTCAGTGAAGCGAACGTAATCAGTCAATGTGCCGTGCAAAATTATGCAGCCTCTCTTTCTCTTGTCTCACCCTCATACCCTCTATTTTATTCTGCTTCTCTTGTATTACCTTCTTTCTGGTACTCATTGCATTTTATTTTGTTTTATTGCTGTGACTAGCGAGTTCCGCATTTCTTTGTTGATTTTTGCATAATTGATTATTGGTCTGTGCCCGGAGTTGTACCATTTCCAAGTCAGCTGGCCCTGGTATACCCTGTACATAGGTGTACATAAGTACATTGTTAGTAGAGGCTACTAATAGAAAATTGTACTTCCCTAATCATAAAAATTAATTTTCTATTAAATCTTTTATTATATTCCCCTAGTTCTTAAGCCTTTATCATTTACAGAGTAACTCACAGTTCAGCAATTACAATGGTAACCAAAGTACAATTGCATTTGTCGTTGTTCGGATTGAACTTTGAAAGCATTTTTCGATTTTACAGCAACTGCAACTGCATTTGACAATGACTGTAATTTTCCTCAGCTGGAAGACTGAATAAAGCAGAAAAGAGAGATGAGAAAACTAGATGAAAATTGAAAGAGAAAGGGCAAAGACAAAGGAGGCGGAGGCGGAAAAAGAGGAAGCAGAGGATTGGGCATTGGTAACAAACTTTTCGCTAAACTTAACCGAACAACTGACAAAAACTGACAAAGTGCAGTCGACAAATAGTTCTTTTTTCCATCTTCTTCTTTTCTATTCTTCTTTTTCTTCTACCGAAGTTTTTCCTTTTTCTTTTCTTTTCTATTTTTCCTTTTGTGTCATGTTCATTGTAATTTAATTTTTTGTGTCTGGTAAATGTGTAAAATTTAAATTACAACGAAATGGCATTTATAATAGCCACTGTAAATAGTAGAAGAGTACCATTACTGACTAAACCAACTGTGTCGGCATATTGACTGAGTTTGTTTTTTATTTTCAAGTTTTCTTTGATTGTCTGTGGGAGTTTCCGTTGGTTGACTTGGTAGCTTAGAGTAGTGGGTGTTTTCGCCAGGGATTACTGTCGCAATGTGGGGACTAAGGCTGTACAGTGAAACATAGTGTGCAACGGCGCATGTTACACTTATGGCTTATTAATGTACCTGCCATAGAAGACGCTGGCAAATGGTGATAACGACGTTGACGATGATGATGATGACCTGGCCTGGTCTTAGTTGGGCGACGGGAACGAATGCCAGATAAGTGGCAGTTGCTGTTGGCGTTTTGACAGCTCGAGTGGCCTCAAAGTGTGAGATAGGGAAATTGAAAGAGTGACAGAGCTAGAGCAAGAGAAATAGATAGAGGGAGACTAATCTCAAATGCTGCTCAAATGCAAGATTTAAAGCTTTTAAAATCAACTCTAGGTATATTAAAGATAAAAAAGATGTAAGCAGAAATTATGAAAATAAATAAAAATGAATAAAAATATTTAAAAAAAAAATGCATTCAAACAAAATAAAAAGGTAATAAATAATTATTATAATTAGTGTTGCAAAATAAGTAATTAGTGTTTTAAAAAGATAGAGACATATTTCTACACAATTGAAGGTTAAAACATATTTGAAAGAATTAGTAGCTGTACAGAATAGTTAAATATTGTTCCCCTGATAAAGGAATTTAAATAAGAGTATATGCTTGTTCTAAGGAAGTTCAACTGTATTCACTTATTGTCTAGTGACAAAAAGAAAACGTTTTAATTTATGATTAATACAGTCAATAAATAAAGTACTTATAAAAACTTGAATACTTGTAAGCAATTTAGTAAAATCTATGCGATGAGTAGATAACCTGTATTAAATGAGTCATGTATGACACAATAGAAAGACAACAATAACTAGCTTGACTGACTTGAAGAAATAAAATTAAAAAAAAAAACAACTAGCATTTTTCATGGTATTAATAATAAAATTAGGTAAACAATTAATAAATTAAAGAAATACGCCTGAGACCTTTATACGCTGAATTAAAATAGCCGAATCATTGCGTAATATTTCTCTGGTGGATTGCCTTAAATGTTTATTTGTAGTTATTGTTGGCTTATTGTATTTATAAAGGCCCAATAATCAAGATGTATAAGTATTTTCCCCATACATATTTAAAGTGTGCCACATGTGGCAGCTTTTCAACCTGGCGTTGTTCATTGTCCTGGTGCGCACTGTCATCATCCTGTGTAAGTCCCATAAGGCTGTGGCATTAAATTACACATGGAGGCCAGCGCTTTCTCTCACACACACACTTCACGTTGGTTCTGTCTCTGTCACTCCTTGGTGTTAGGTGTTAAGCTGTGCTTAATAATGACGCACATTACATATGCAATGCGAGAAGCTGTTTTACCAGGACATTCAGAAATCCACTAACCCCATATCCGTGTTAGCCAAGCAAACAGACAGACAAATGTGTCGCTATTTGTTTTTCTGTGCAACATTCGCTTGTTGTCTCTGTTTCTCCTAAGCACTCTCACTTTCTCGCTCATCAAATTTGCTGCACTCCCAAAGGACTTAATTTCACATTTAAAACACCTGTGCCGTGTTTTTATCTACCCCATAAACAGTCATGCATAAATGGGTATATTAAGTCGGAATTTATGTTCCATTGAAAACGATTATTAATTAAATTGAATTTGATTAAAGTGCAAAGCAGCTTTTAAGAAAATGTTTTGTTAAGTTTACATTACAAAAGAATTTAATTTTGAGGGAAAGCATTTTGTAGAAAAACAAATGTTAAATTGTTGCTTAACATAAAACGTTGTCTCTTTAACATGTTCGAATTTAAAGTGTCCATTTGGAGTATGTTACCGGTAACATTTGCTTGTAAATATCATTTGTGAATATATTTTTAATTTTACAGGGTATCTAAAATGTAAGAAACACTTATATCAAACTATATTAGTAAGAGTGAGAGTCACAGTTTCATCTTCATCATCATCAACATAATTTGTGTTGAGGGGCTTAAAATTGAGGAGGGAGCGAAGTGAAAGGAGGAGGGGCGCTTGCCACTTGCGGCAGAGAGGTCGACAAATGAACTAATTTGATTTACATGTAAATTACATTTGGGCTAACTACAAAAAAAAAAAAAAAAAAAACTTTCTCTGGTCGCTTACAGGACGACGACAACATTAAAATGTTTACAAAATAACAAAATTGACAATATCCGTTAGCCAAAGCGTGTATAGTACAGTAAGGCAACTTGATAACGACCGCTTGCTCACACGCAATAATTTTCTCTCTCTCTCTCTCTGTCTTTCTCTTTCTCTCTCTTTGTTAAACAATTGCTGCTATTTGCTTTGGCCCACATTTTGCAGGGATTTTTGTTGTTGTTGCTGTTGCTGTTGGCAGCGGTAACCTCGTGGCACGACAACGCGCCGCATATTTAAATTTTAATTAAAATTTAGCTTGTGGGGCACGCGTCGCTCCCTTCCCATCCTCTTTATTCACCATTTCCCGACGCGTTTCCATTTCGCGCACTCGCGCGCCTAAAAATATGCAAATAAAAATTGCCTTTGTTTTTCTTCTATTTTTTGTTTTTTTTTTTGTTTTGTGGCAAACATGAAGAAGGATGAAGGATCTTGGTCTGATTTTTTGATAGCTTTTCATTGGACCTCGTTTGTAAGCTTGCGTCAGCTTTTGTGGGTTAAAAGCTTTTATAAGCCTTAGGCGTATTTAACTGCACTTTATGTTAATCCGGCAAGATGATATCTTAAGTCATTTTTTAAATTCATTTGCGGTCGAATATAACCTTTAAAATATCCTTGAAGGTTACATTAACCTGCAGTTAGAATTTGGAATTTTAATTCTGTCTTTAAGTACTATAAATTCTACTGAGTGTCCTCCATGATTAATAAAAAAAATCCCATTTCCGTTCTCTGTTTAGTTTTTGTTATGGACATTTGATTTTATTATGAATATTTATAGCTATTTCAAAATATACTTTACATGTGTCTTCCACGAATTGTATTATCTAGTATTTAATTAAAAATTCAGTTTTACAACCTAATTTAATTCTTGCAAATTTTAAGCTTAAATTTTATTATTTTCAATTCTTAAATTATTTCCTTATCCTTAGTTATTTCAAGAATTATTTTCAATAAGAAATATACTCACTTTGAATTGCAACTGGATTCCATCATATTTTAAGCCTCCTTTTATAATACTTTTCAAGTATTATGCAAACATTGTGATGGTTTTCAAATTCATTCTGATTGTCAGATGGCTTGTCTGATCGGATTGAGATACTCATACAACACAATGTGGCAGCTTTAAATGGAATAGATACAGTTAGTTATGCGTTGTCTGGCTTCCATGACGACTCGCCAAAGAATTTTCCTTTTTCGTATTTTCGCACAAATAGCATTTTCTCTGGGCTTTTTTTTTTTTTTGCTTCGCTTGCTTTGCTTTCGTTTTTAACATTTTCAACGAAAAATCTGTTTTCGACTGTTGGAATTCTCAGTTAAGTTTTTCGTGGCATTCTTAGTGGGTGGATGCGTACTCTGATGGGAAGAGGGAGGATAGTGGGGAAAAGGAGGGTATTCGGCATCCTGATTGTTGTTGCCGCTGCTTGGGTTGCAGTCTACAAAAACCACCACGAGAGTGGTTAGGTAAAGAGAGCTTCAGTCAGCCACAATTTGCCGTGTAAATATTAATGCACTTGCCACATAGAGACTTAGAGATGAGCGCGTGATTGCAGCGTGACTGCGTTTTAGATTTTTGGGAAATATATATATCAAAGTATCGTTTTAAATATTGGAATATCTCCTCTAAACAAAGTTGTTTATTTAACATAATATGGATTTATGATTATTTGTTATGTTTTTTTTATAATTGAGATGTTTTTTTTTTTAAATTTAAAAAATCGAATACATAAATATAAAATATTATCGATACCCATTAAATAGCACAAAACGCTATTCAAATAGCCTAAAAAGAGACTAAACATCAAAATCAATTGAAAGTTTCCTACGATATTATGAATAATAAAAGAGCTGTAATAAAATATCATTTTAAATTTGTATAGTAATATAATTAAATTTGGATTTAAGTATCGTATAAAGTTAACATTTCTAGCACAGAAATGTAGATGGCGTTTTGGTTTAGTCAATGCGTTGAGTTGGGTTGTTTGTGGTAAAGCTTGATAGTGCTGAAAGGGGCGGTGGGAAATGGGAGGTGGGTGAGCATGGGAGGGATGCGGGAAGGCAACGTCTGTGCTCAATTTTTCAAAGCTCGTTTGTGTCGTTGGGTTCGTTCGTTGCCTGACTATGCAAATAATGAATGCAAAATATTGCTGAAGTGTGTCTGAGGCGAAACACACACACATACACACACACACACACACAAAGAGAGAAGGGAAGAGGAGGAGGGATAGAGATAGAAGGTCAGTTAAAAGAGACTGGCAATAGTGCAGGAAAATCTGCTTTAGAACTTTACACTTTTATCTTAATGTCTCTCTTTGTACGAAATTTGTGCTTAAATTTAACATCACTAATTAAATTTTAAAATTTTCAATTAATTTGTATCCAATATTTATTTTTTCTTGCAGTTGAACAGCAGCAAAAACAACAACAAACGGAAGAAGCTGCTGAATGCGGAAGTGTAAACGTGCAGCGGAAGTTTAAAGTTGACAACTGAATTTAACAAAATAAAATAAAACAAAAGTGGACAAAATCAACAATCAGAAAATACACACACATTGAAAAAAGTTTTAAAGTGTATGATTGTTGTCGAAAAAGTATGCAACACATTTAAAAAGTTTAACACAAATTATATACATTAAAATATATAAAAAAAACGATAATATAATGTTAAAATACGTATATTACGCTATTTATAATGATGCCGGTCCGTGTGCCATCATTTCTTATCCCGGAAAAGTTGGGGGTTAAATAAAATGTGGAAAATCCATGCATTAAATTAAAAACTAACTGAAAAGTGTGTTTATTACATAATCAAAGAAAATATGTAACTCTATAAAACAAACAAAAAACTGGGAAAAGCAGAAAATTAAAGCTGCCGAGTGAACAAAACTTAAATAAACTATAAATAAAATTAGTCATTCAAGTGAAAAATTTTGAATTGATCAAGAGTTTCCATTAACGCAAATTGATTAATTAATTTAAAATACAAATATTCATAATAAGTGAAATTATTGAACTAAAAAGTTGTAAAAATTGAAAAGGATATATGTGTAAAAAAATTGAAATTATTTAAACTAAAATAGTGCATTTTGTTAATGAAATAAACTAATTAATTAAAGTCAAAGTAATGGATAAATCGAGCAACGTCAGTCCAAGTGAATACCGTGTTACCCGATCCAGCATGACGCCCACGCTGCGACTGCAGCAGAGTCCCAGGCGTCAACAACAACAACAACAAGCCGAACAACAACCAATCAGAGAGCAACAACAACAAAAACAACGTAGCAAATCGAAATCACCAACTTCACCGCCAGGTGGCGGCAAAGTAAAGTCAACCGCTTTACAGCAACAACAGGCGGCAGTGACGTCGACGCCGACGGCAACGTCAACAGCGACGCATCATCAATTTCGTGCGCCTGCACAGCAACAACAGGCAGCGAAGCACAAGAGCAACAGCAACAACAACAACAAAGCTTGGAGCAAACGTCAGCATAAAACAAGCGGCAAATACAACGCCAGCGCCTGCGTCGGCGCCAGCGCACAGCAGCAACATCATCATCATAATCATAATCATCATCAGCATCAACATCATCAGCAGCAGCAGCAACAACATCAACAGCAGCAGCAGCATTCACATCATGCCAATGGCAGCGCCGTTGGCGTCGCTGCACAAGCCGCTGCCGGCGCCGGCGTCGGTTCGCTGCCACCAACCGCAGCATCAGCGTCAGCGGCGGACAAAGCTGATCTTGAGAATATCCAAAATATAAAGAATCAAATATCTGGACACGCCCATAGCGGTACACATCATGGGGGCGTTACACATCATAATAAAAGTGGCGGTGCTGCTGGCGTCGGCGCTGCCGCCGGCAGCGGTAATCAACATCATCACAATACGCGCTTGGCGCAGATTGCAGCGTCCACAGTTGGCAACAGTCTGACCATGGCCACAATGGACGCCAAGTTGGGGCATGGACACGGCCTGAAGGGGCAGCAACAGCTCTACAAGAAGATGTTGACGCACAGGTAATGTAACGTAACATAACGTAGTATTAAGTAACGTAACGTAATTAACTCATTGGGAGCATGCTGCACCTAAATTCCCAGAAGGAAAGAAAGAGAAAATCACAAGAAAACTGTTCTAATCTTTCATTTAAAATCAAAATAATTTTTAATGCATTATCCAGGAAGGATCTTTATTAATAAAAATATTAATGATCTATTTGAATTTCGTCGATACTTGCTTGACAATTATTGAAAGTCGGAGTGTAATTTATAATTTATAATATAAATTACATTTATTTTATAATATCTAGCAGCATATCAGTTGAATTGAATTGTTAAAAGATTTCAATGTGTGTGCAAAAATAAAAAACTTTCTAAAATTTTACATAAACAGTCTGATAATATTTGTTAGACAGGCTTAGAAAGATCTATTAATTGTATTTAAATTCGAACTCTTTGTTCTCAAAAATCACGATTAAAAGTAATACTTATAAAGAATTACACATGAATCGTTAAACAATCTAAAAAATCAAAGTTAAACCTGTTTTTGAATGTTGTAAACGATAATTGATTAATATAGAATTGGAATGTTTTAGAAAAAGTGTTATATGAGACTCTTTTTTAGCGTTTCATCAATTTAATACTAGACTGATTTTGAAAGATTAATGCAATATTCATGGTGATTTAAGATAATTTCAAGATCCCATAGAATTCTTAGTTATAGTTAGTTTAAAGACTCGCGGGCAATGCCGGGCTACGTTAATGTTTAATAAAGCTCTCTGACTCTCTCTCTTTCTCTCTCTTGTCTCTCTTTAGGGGTCACCATCATCACGTGTTGTGCGCCGGCAACAACGCGAATCACACTTGCTGCCTCGTCACTGGCTGCAACGGCAGCGTCGGCAGCGGCGCCGGCAAAGATACGCAAAGCAACAAGGACACAAGTTCGCTGAGTGGCAACAGCAGCATCATTTCGGGCAGCGCTGCAGCAGCGGCTGCGGCCAATGCAGTGCATTATTGTTGCGGACGCTCCAAGTTCTTTTTGCCAGAGAAGCGATTGCGCAAAGAGGTGATTGTGCCACCCACCAAGTTTCTACTGGGCGGAAACATTTCGGATCCGCTCAATCTGAATTCGCTGCAACATGAGAACACGTCGAATGCATCGTCGAGCAACAATACGCCGGCGACGACGCCGCGTCAGTCGCCGATAACGACGCCGCCGAAAGTGGAGGTGATAATACCGCCGAATATTCATGATCCGTTGCATTTGCTGGATCCGGTGGATTCCATGGAGTATGAGAAGCAGCTGACGTCACCGATGAAGCGGGGTGGCATGTTGACACGCGGCAGCCACTTGAAGCAGCAGCAGCAGCAACAACAGCCGCATCATCGTCAGCATCGAACGCGCAAGAATCGCAAGCGTCGACGTTTCGATTCCAATAATACATCGTATGGCGGCGACGATGTCGCTGCTGGCGTTGACGGCATCGCTGAGACGTCAACGCTTTCGATTTCACTGGACGATGTGCCAACAGCAGCAGCAACTGTTGCAGTAGCAGCGGTAGCAGCAGCAGCAGAGCTGGCAACTGGCACAACAACAGCAACAGCCACAGCAGCCGAAGGAACAGCAGCAGCAGCACTAAAACCAACAACAACAACAACTACAGCAGCAGCATCGCCAGTGGCTGCATTGAGCGCAACTCTGCTGAGCGAGGCAGCAGCGTCGGCTTCAGTTGAAACAATGGAATTGACACAACAGCAGGCGCATGTGCGCTCTCGCTCTCCGCAAGCAGCGGCTACTGCAATGGAGGAGACAACAACGCCAGCGCTCGCAGCCGGCGCTCAAACGCTCTCACCACTGGAACAAATGGAATGCAACAATGTGAGGGCGACAGTGGCGTCGCTGTCACCACTACAAGCACAGCAGCAACATGTGGCCACAGTTGCCGAGCCACCAAACAGCGCCAACAACACCAATATGCAGGCAACAGCAGCAGCTGCTGCTACTGCTGCTGCAGCAGTTGGCAGTAGCAGCGCTGCCGATTTGGTGCTCGGCGCAGCGACATCCGCATCGACGTCGGCAGCAACGCTGGCCGTGGCGTCGACGCTGGCTGATCGGCGTGCGCTGGCTAGCCGCGATTTACGCTTAGATTTGGACAGCACGTGCTACGGTGTTGGTGGAACGGGTCTGAGCTTTGCTGCTAGCAGCGCAGCCAGCACTAGCAGCGGTGGCAGCAGAAAACGTAAAACAAGTGAGAGCAATAACTCGCAAAAGAGTAAGGTAAGTGTACAAATGGAATTGAAATTACTTGGATTTTGGAATTGGCATTTGGGCAAGTGCTTATGCTTGTGCGTGTGTTCGTGTGTGTGTAAGGCTTCAACTGTTGTGGTTGTTGTTGGTGTTGGGGTGGAAGCAAGTCAATCGCTTGCTTTGTTTTGATTGCTTTTGGCTTTTTTTTTTTGGGTTGTTGTTGTTTTTGTATAACTTTTGCGTGCGTTTGTTTGTTGTTGCTTAGATTGAGGTTAAAGTGTCAGGGGCGGCAGAAGGAAAGAACTTTTTAGACCAGGCAAAAGCGATTAAAACTGAAATGAGCCAGTTAAAAAGTTGACATTTGCATATTAGCAGTTTCACTTTGAATATTTATTAATATACAAATTATAATTGAATGTGTGTGACTGCAATTAAGGGAGGTTTAAGATTGCATTTTTAATAGATTTCTTTTGATTTAAAAACTTACTATTTGACAAAGTTATGACTGTTATTATTGAATTGAATTATTGAAAAAATGCACAGTGACAGAAAAAAAATTGAAATTTCCAATTTTGGTGCTGATTTAAATTAGTTAAAATAATTTTTAGCATTAGTATTTTTCTTTAAATTACAAATCACATTTCAAAATAGGCTAGATCTAGCAGAAATTAAGCTAAACTGACAACACTGTTCACAATAAATAAATAAATAAATATATTAAAAGGGGTTCAAAGAGGTGTTAGCTGTGTGAATTGATATATGCTGTTTAGCAAGGGTTAAAAGCGGTTCAAACCTGTTTAAAGCGATTAAAAGATGTAATCACTAAAGTAAAAGAACTTGGATTTAAATTGAATGGGAAGTAGATCGGTTTAATCGGGTGGTGTAAAAGGGGAAGAAACAATAAAGGAAATTTATGAATTATTGAGGAGTACAACTTGGGATTAAAGAACTTGACCCCAAATGCCACTTAGCTGTGCTTGCAACCGTAGTACCTACTTATTAAGCGCTTTATTTATTAGAAATTCCATCGACACGATGCCATGGATAAAATTGTGAGTCCGGTGGTGCCACAGCCGGGGGCATGGAAGCGTCCGCCTCGCATATTGCAACCGATGGGTGCACGCAAACCGAACACGCGACGCTCGACTTCGTTCAGTGAAACGGAACTGTTGAGTCCTGTCGAGGAGTTGCCACCTAAACCGTTGCCAGTAATTGAAGGTAAGTCAACAAATTGCTAGAAGTAGGGATGTAAATTTAAACTAACATCGAGCTTAAATTTGAATTATAAAAAATAATATGAAAAATTTTGTTATTTGAAAATTTGACATGAATCTAAACATTAAATTTGACCAAAAATTTTATATTTAATATAAGCCTGTAAACGATTCAATTATTTTTTGTTTTTTTTTTTCAAATTTTAATTAAGTATATTGTTTGTTACCCTTTTTTTTGTCTTAAAATTGATACTAATATTCAAAATTTCGCAAGTAAATATATGCTACAAATTTAGCTAGAGTTTTAAGTGTTTGACTTTTATTATTATTCTATTTAAATTTATTATAATTTGTATTTTCAACATTTCCAAAAACTTCAAAATGTCATAACTTTGTCATATTTTATCCGATCTCCTTCCGGATTGTCAATTTTATCATTATTTTGCCTCTATTTTCATTCTGCATCAAAATTGGAAAACTTAAATTTTCTTCCTTTACTGTCAATTTTTTCCATACTCTTGCCTTGACACATTTCCAAAAATTTAAAAAGTCATAACTTTGTCAATTTGATCATTATTTGGCCTCTATTTTCATTCTGCATCAAAATTGGAAAACTTAATTTTTATTCCTTTACTGTTCATATTTTCATTACTTCAATCAACAAATTGAACTACAACTTTATAAAGATGATGATTCTTCATGAACATCGATTGATTTTCAGTGATTTATTTATGATTCGATGTGGTTTTTATATTTACACCATTACAACTTGACAAATTTGATTATGCTCATGCTAAATCCATTTACTCTCACTTGCAGTTGTGGAGATACCTCGTGATGATACGCCGGATCTGTCGGAGCATGGCCTTGGCAGTCCATTGAGCGCCATTTCCGCAGCCACTTCCCACACAGCCGGAGAACCGGAAGTGCTCACAGCGGATGAGGCAACAACAGCAGTAGCAGTAGCAACAACAACAACAACAGCAGCTGTAGAACAACCTGTGGTTGGACTAATGCTGGAACCAGCATTAATTCCACCACTTGGCCAAAAGTTGCCCAAATTTCGTGCAGATGGATTGAAGTATCGATATGGCAACTTTGATCGCTATGTGGATTTTCGTCAATTGAACGAATTTCGTGATGTGCGATTGCAAGTCTTCGAGCGACACTCGGAGCTGTTTGAGAACAAGGATATACTCGATATTGGCTGCAATGTGGGTCACATGACCATCACAGTGGCGCGACATTTGGCGCCCAAAAGCATTTTGGGCATCGATATCGATCGGGAGCTTGTGGCACGTGCCCGTCGCAATCTGTCCATCTTTGTGCGCATACCGAAAGAGGAGCCGAAGCTGGAGCCAAAGTTGGAGCTGGGCTTGCCACCGTTGCTACAGTCTACACCCGATAAAATGGAGCAAAGCGATAGTAATGCCCATAAGAAGACGCGACGTGGCAAAAAGCGACGCAAGGCACAACTGCAACAACAACAGCAACAACAACAGCAGCAGCTGGCACTGCATACGCATCTCCATCATTCTCATCTTCATCCTCATCCCCATCATCATCATCATCATCATAATCACCATCATCATCATCACCATCATCATCATAGCCATCAGCATCATTTGGATATGCAGCAACAGCAGAAACTTGATGCACTTTTGGTTAAACCACACGAATTCTTTCCCATCTCGTTTCCGCTCACATATGGCGGTATACCCCACCTACAGCCACCCACCTCGGCCAAATCGCCAGCGAATCCATTGACCAAAAATCAATTCCCGCAAAATGTATTCTTTCGTCAAACGAACTATGTACTCAAGGATGAGTCTCTCATGTCAAATGATACACAACAGTACGATCTCATATTGTGTCTATCTGTCACCAAATGGATGCATCTCAATTTCGGTGATGCTGGCCTCAAATTGGCCTTTAAACGCATCTTTAATCAGTTGCGACCCGGTGGCAAGCTCATACTCGAGGCACAGAATTGGGCTAGCTATAAAAAGAAAAAGAATCTAACGGTACGTTTAATGCATTTCTTTACTTTTGTTTCTTTTAATCACATTTAAACTATTTCATTTGTACAGCCGGAAATCTACAACAATTACAAGCAAATCGAATTCTTTCCTCATAAATTTCACGAGTATTTGCTCAGCTCGGAGGTGGGATTCAGTCATAGTTATACTCTGGGCGTGCCAAGGCATATGAGCAAGGGTTTCTGTCGACCCATACAGGTGAGAATATAGTACAATATAATAGGTGTTGTGTTATGTTGCGTTGCATTGGGATTTTACTTAAAATTTTAATTCTTTTAAAAAGAAATTGATTTGTTTTTATAGTTTTCGTATTTAGAGAGTTATATTGATTTTTATGAGAATCATATAAATTTGAGTATTTTTATTATAATATTTCTTGAATACCATCAAGAATCTTCAAAAATGTTATTTCAGTAGATTTTTATATCCTAAGACTTCATCACAGTAATGACAATAATAGAAAAACAGTCAACTTTAGAATATATAAGAATTTCTTTATGTCAAATATGAATCATGAACATGAAATAAAAATATCTGTCAAATTTCATATAAATAAAACTTTGAATATCTTAGAAAAATAAAATGTTATTTCAAAAGATTTATATTTCCTAAGACTTTAAAAAAAAATGACAATAACAGAAAAACAGTCAATTTTAGAATATTTAATTGACATTTTTTACATATTCTTTCTTTATGTCAAATATGAATCACAATTAAAGTCAGCACAAAGCATAAAGTAATTACATAGTATAGGATACTTTCGTATTTTCGAATTATCCATTTTAAATAAAAGTCACAAAGTCCCAATTGCACTCAGCATAATATATCACCAGTATTTTTTACATCACCTTAAGAGCTTAAGTTAAATTTATTTCACCTCTCTTTATTTTTCAGCTGTACGCCAAAGGCGACTACACACCGAATCATGTACGCTGGAGCGATGCATATTATCCGCAGACGCCGTATGAGGCATATCGTGGTATCTATGCCACATTGCCGGCTCATCGCACGGGCGGTGGGAGTAGCAGTGCGGGGGGGAGTCACGGTGGCCATGCCCAGCATTTGCATCTATTGAGCAGCTCGACACGTTCACAGAACTATGATACGCCCCACTATGCGGGCAGTGCCTCGGGCTCGGCAAGCTGCAGGCAGACACCGATGTATCAGCATACATATAATCCCCTGGAGACGGACTCGTATCAGCCCAGCTATGACATGGAGTATCTGAATCATATGTATGTCTTTGCATCGCCATTATATCAGACGGTGTGGTCACCGCCGGCTTCGTTGAGGAAGAGTTCATCGCATACGCCAGTGTTTGGCAGTGTGAGGGAAGCGGAACTGGATGGAGATGGGAGTATTGGTGGTGGGGGCAGCGGAGGTGGCAGCTATCATCGTCATGTCTATCCGCCGAATGATGACACCTGTTCACCAAATGCGAATGCTTGCAATGCTTTTAATTCCATACGCGATGCAGATACGGATGATTCAAATCAATTGCCAGGCGGCAGCAGGCGACATGTTTATGCCACCAACTGTGGCGAGAGCTCATCATCGCCGCAGGTGAATCATCACGAGGCGGCAGCTGAATTTGTCGATGCACTCATGGATGATGAACAGAAGACGTTGGCTGCGGGCAGCGGCGCCGCATACTGTGATCTCTCGGATGCATAGACTGGAGCTGACAGCGGCTGGAATTTAAATGTGTCAAAAAGAAACTTTTAAAAATAATACAAAATATATATACATCAAAATATAAAAAGCAAAAAAAAAAAAGAAAACGAAAATTGTAATATAAGATCTGTTTCATAAGCAATTTAAATGATTTATCAAAAGTCGATAACAATTTGTGGGATGCAACAGATCTTTGATAGACATGTAAAATGTATAACGCAAACGAGACGCTTATGATTTTTGTAATAATGAACTTGCATATATATTTTTTATATGTAGTAGTTTAATGGAAGTACACACAATACATATATATACATCTATATATATTTACAGTAGCCTTTATATAGAAATTAGCTTTCACTTGCGCTTAATAATGAATTTTCTTTTATACTACTGATTTATTCTCTTGTTGGCAGTTCAAATCTATATTTAAGTTAAATGTAAATTACAGTTCTTTAAGCAATACACATTTACACCTACACACACCCACACATACAGAGAATATTCTGTAGCTTTATAAGCAATTTATATGTGCTATATATATAGAATATTTGCATATACATATATATAATAATTATATTGAAACTCAAAATGAAAACCGCAACTATTTTTGATTAACATATTTGGAAAACGCTGCAAGGGATCGCTGTAAAATGTTAACGAAACACATGACAGAAAAACCATTCAAAATTCAAAAAAATGTCAAAGCATACAAAATACAATTTACTACATTTATAAATAATTATATGCTTAAAACAAAATAAAAAATGTATAACAATTTATATATATAAATACATTATGTATGTAGTTTACAAGATTAGATGATTAAACCATTATTTTTTCTGAGAAAATGAAACAATTTATAAAGCTATAACTTAAAGAAAACAAAAAAAAAAACAACAACAAAAAACTATAAAAATAAACATCATATTATGTGAAGCAATTATATCAAGTTGTTTGCATTCCCTGTAAATTCTACTACCCTGTAAATTCTACTAATTTCTTTTTGTGTTTTTTTTTTTTAAGCTTATCGTTGACTCTTATCACAAATTTCTTTTTTTGCTGTGATTGCCTGGTCGTCATGCGAATTTTTTTTAAGCGGAATAAACTATTAGTTCACAAGTCTCGAAGTTGGAACCTAATATTTTTTTACTGTGGTACCAATTATATTTGCAAATTATGAAAATATTAAGTTCACTTCACAAAGAAAATTTGGTTGCAGATTAAAAAAGGGGACAACAAATTATCAAAAAGACATTGTTCATTGATATCGGGTAATTTATATGTTAAAATATAGATTTATAATTTATTTGATTAACAAAAAATGATTAAAAAGACATTCATCTAAATCGGGAATTCAGGAAATAAGTATGAAAATAGTCGCATTTTTTATAATTAAGGAAAATTTCGATGTTGAGTCAGGTCAAAAAATAATTCATATTTTTTGGAAATGTGGCTAAGTTTTGATAAAGTTATGGGATATTTAAAGTTATTTTATTTAGAACGGTGGCCCTCATTGTTTATTTATATATATACCTTCCTTGATTCTAGATATTTTTAGATACAAATGGTCTTTTTGCTGGGTCATTATAAGTTTATTTTGAAACTTAGCATAAATATAAAACTGTTGTTCACAAAAAAAATGTATTTCAGCTGGTATCCAAGCTTTATACCACTGTGTCATCAATCAGCTGTTTGATCGCCATTGCACTCGTTTCATTTCCAGTCAAAAGCTCTTGTTGAAGCGACGCTCGTTGTCGTTGGTTGAATTCTGGCACTAATAATTCAAAGCTTGAATTAAAAATAGAACCGTGTAATAAATACTTAATTAAGCAAGAAAATATTCTGTAATGATTAATGAAATTTAAAATCGTTGATGAAATGCAAACAGAAGAGAGGGAGACAGAAGACGCGATCAGTTCGTGCAATATGCCTTTGCAGTGCCTTCCAGTGCTCAATTCCAGTTTTCCAGCAGCGGCAGCGGCAGTAGCAGATATCAGTCGGCTTGTTGTTTGTTCAGTTATAAATCTGACGGCGACGGCTGCGGTGGCAGCAGCGGCGACTGCGCTCTTCAAAGCAAAGTAAATGAAAGAAAAAATAGCAACAAGTTTTCAAGTTGTGCTGTGAAAGTTCAAAATCCTCCAATAACAACAACAGCGCGTCCGCGTGTATCTCACTCTGTTGGTGTTTTTGTGTCTCTCTGTTTGTGTGTGTGTGTGTGTGTGTGTGTATGTGTTGGTGTGGCGTCTAAACGAAGTCTGAAATTGATTTTCATGTATTTCGTGATAATTTGGCGCCTTCGGCAGTTTGCCCCAAATTGAATCGCACTTGCCAGCAATTTTGGAATAATATTTAATTGAAGAGCTAGACTCATAAAACGCACACATACATACAAATGTATCTTTTGTGCATGTGTATGTTTGCTTCAGTTGTTTTTGTAAGTGCCACATGAATCATAAAAATACAAAAAAGATGCAAAGTTAACCAAAAGTCAATAAAAATAAGCTAAAAAGAAGGCCAAGCAACAACTGATTTTAACTGCCTTACGTAAGTAACTCTATTTAAATTTACTTTATTTAAAACATATTTTTATTTGCGCGGGTGGCTTAAGAAGTTCTTTATACATAATATTTTCTGTTCATTGCTGTGTTTTTCAACATTTTACTCTCTCATTGCTGTTAATGAAACTTAATTAAAAAATCTATTTTTCACATGAATTTTTAATTTATTTATTAATATTTTTTTTGCATATTGTTCAATTAGTTTAATTTAACACAAAAAATAAACAGAATGGTGAGTACAACTTGGCCGATAAGAGCATATTATTCTTATCGCAAATCAGTATTTTTCATTCGTTTGCAAAGATTACGAGAGCAATTGTGTATTACGTACATATTAATGATAAAGAAACACTTCAATCGATTGATTAAATTAATTTTTGCAACACTTTATTTAACTGAAAGGTACTTGACCTATGTAAAATTGGATTTTTCAGCACATTATTGTTTAATAAATATACATACACACTTGTATTTGCATCTATTTATTAATAGTTGTCAAATGTCCAAATATATATTTTAATAGCTTTTCGGTGTAGTGCACAATATTTATTTATTGTTAGTTAAAAATATCTATAAATATAAGATAATTCAAGTATCAATCAGGTTTTCTAGATAGATGAACTTTTGCTAGAGATGTCAAAACAAAGTTCAGTCGGGAACACATTGAATACAAAGCTATGGTTAAATACAATTACAGATATAACAATGGGGTAACTCAGTGCATTATTATCTTATCTATACTTTGAAATATATTTGTATATGTATAATTTTATTAGTAAACATTTGATCAACTTTTAAAATTGATGTGCACGGAGTGTAACTGGATAAACCTTAATTTTCATTGCAAAACTTGCAGACGGACGTTGATATTATTATATATGATTAAAAATTATAGCATTTTTATTCAGAATAAAATCGGCATACAAATATATTAAGTTTTCACAAAATTATGACAGTTTACGAAAAATCATAAAGGGAAAAGTACGGAAAAAGTGGACAGTGCCGACCAAAAAATTAAATTTTCTAAGTACATAAAATTTAAATGCAGAATCAATTTTAAGGCCAAATCATGATCAATATGGCATTCTGCATTGAAATCGATCAAGTTTTGAGAAAGTAATGAGAGTTCAAAGTTTTGGAAATAATGTGAACGGGTTCGTATTAAAATGATTGATAATGGTCAGCTTATAGTCGAAAAAAATTTGAATTTTCTACACTAAGAAAATTTAAATGCATCATCAATTTGGAGGCCAAATTATGTGCAAACTGATATTTCGCAAAGTTATGACAGCTTGAAATATATGAAAATGTGTCAAAGGGAACTGGAACCGTAATAGAACTTTTTAACGAAATAGTTATTTCGGGACGTACCGGAACCGATATTTGTTTTGGTTGAATTTTCTGCTTAAAATTAATAGTTTTCTCACAAAACTAAGTTTTGTTTATCTGTGTATAGAACTCGTATTTGTTCGAGTATTATTTATATTTTTTTGCTGGGTGTGTCGCGTAAGCATTCAACTCAAACTGAATTATTTATGCTTTATTTTTATGATCGAGTTTTGTTACTTTGCGACATTTGCAGTGACAAAATGTTAATGTTTTTGTAATCTTATCTGAAAATGTAATTATAATTAGCTTTTCGCACCTCATTGGGAACGCACAGCACTAAATTGTTATACTCGGTGTAAGATTAAATATGAATAACGAGTGGTGATTACTGCAATTGGGCTGGCTTTATTTCTTATCAGCAGCAGATTAGATAAAGACAGACTGTATATAGATATACATTGATCCTGATGAGTCATCTAAAAGTGAAATTATCCTGAAACAAATTGAGAAAGTCAACAGAACTTTTGACCTTTGCAGACATTGTTCAGCTTTTAAAATTTAAAAGCTTTTTAAAGGTGTTTATATTCCTCTAAACTTCTCTCGCTCACTCTCTTTGTCTCTTTGCCTCTCACAAGAAGCACAGATAAACTTGTTTCAGCTGCTCTCTGTTAATACGACCTTGTTTGTATTCAACCCAAATGAGCGGGTTGTTAGTTTACCTGACCGACATACCGTGTATACTTAATAATATTCAAATTGCATTGGAACCCCTCGCACTTCTAACACCCCGCACTCCAAATGAGCTAAAGCTTTAACAGCTGTTTAACTGTTTTGCGTTCTTGTTGTTGTTGTTGGTATCTCTCTGTTTGTCTGCAAGCAACTCCGCAGTCTTTGCTCTTCCAAATCGTGCGCTCTCTTTGTTTAATGTGAGAGCAGACAAGCTCGCTCTACCGATAAACGTTAACGTTAACCGTTTCGCGTGGCTTCTTTGGAGACACCAAGTGAAAAAAGCTCTCGACATTTGTGTCGAAGTTTAGTTACTATTATTAAGTAAAGTGACGGCAACGTTGGCGCAACACGTTTTTGGCTACGCGCTCGCGTTTGCGTTCGCAACTCATTACCGATCGTTGTGGGGGCTCGCGTTGTGTTAGTGTGAGTGTGTGTGTGAGTGAGTCAGTGTGAGTGTGTGTGGTGTCTTCATTTCTGCGCATTGTGTTGCCGTTGTCACACAGGTAGAAAGAGCCAAGAAAAGCAAAACGAGAACAGCGACAGCGGCGTGGCAGCTTTTTAATGCGACTGCGACTGCGCGCTAAATTCTCTCGCATTAAATTTCAACGGCTTCTTACAAAAAAAATTATTAAATATAAAACACAAGCAAGCTGTGACTTCCGTTAGTCGTTGGCAAAACGTAAACAATGAGAATGTATTATTATTATTATTATTGTTGTTTTTGTTATTATTAAGATGTGCATTATCACACGGCGAAATGCAGAAATGCAGACGTGTCTTTGCCGAGTTAACGGAACTGTGATGAGATGCGTGCTATTATCTCAAAAGATACAAAAAACATGACAAAGATACAAATTCGTTTATTTTCTTTTATTATATGTATCACAGTGTAAAATGCTTGGCAACAACAACTAGAGTACAAGTGTAATACAATTTACATTGTGAATTTCAAAATTTTCTTTTGTGCCAAAAAAATTATTGTTAATTGTTGCGCAAACTTTATGAGCTGCACGTGTGTGAGTGTGAGTGTGGTGTATGTGTCCGTGTGTGTCTAAATCAACAACAAAATAATAATGAAAATACTTTTACACATAAGACTTTTGTTTGCCTTTCATATTATTAAACAAAAATGTAATTTTAATGTATAAACCAAATAATAACTAATTAATATTTTTAATAAAAGAAAAATGAGACAAAAATTTATTCACATACTAAAATCAATGACGAAATTGTAAATATATCAATTCAAATGAACTGCAAATAATTAATAAAATGATGCAAGCAAGTGTTAAAATTATGTTTTTTCGTTACGATTAAAATCAGAACGTGACTATGCAATTAATAATAATAATAATTGTTTAAAAAACATATACGCAATGTTTTATGAGTAATACAAAATTACGATAGCCGTGAGCCAATTCTTCCGACACTGCAATCAGTTATTGACTCGGTTAATAAACAAATGAAAAAAAAAAATATAAATAAAAATAAAAATATTCAAGTATATATTTTGTTTTGTTTAATTAGCTACTGTAATGCGAACAGTCGAGACAAAAACAACAACCATAAAAATGAATATCTGTCAATATCAACAAAGAAACACCAAAAAGTCGCATACCAAAAATACCAAATATATAAATAAACATCGCAAAAGCAACAACAGCTAAAAATGTCCCAACCAAATGTCCCAATTAATATCCCTGCCAACAATGAGACGCAGCAGCTGCAGGACGCGTCGAACGCGACGCTGGCGTCAAATCTGCAGCAATTTCAAGTGCGACGTCATCGTCGCAGCATTTCACAGCTGATGGCCAGCATGGGTAATAACCGATTTAACCCTAACCCCACCAACTCTCACTCTCTTAACCCAACTGCTGTTTATTTTTTTTTTTTTCGTTTTGACTACATTTCTCATTGTCTCAGTTGTATCTCAATAGTATCTCGTGTTGGGTTAGATCATTACCAATTCTCTAGTCCAAGGAGCGTTTTTTTACGGCGCATGCGTCATGCAAAGAATAATGTTAGACCAGTTTTATTTATACCCTCTGCAAAAAGAACGCGGGGTATTGTAGACAGCAGCAAAATTTTCTATATACTTTATAAAGTATTGTGTATAATAAATTTCCGAGCAGCAATTTTTGAAAACCTGACTTTATTTTAGAGCGTATATTTTAGTCGAACACTATAAAGAACAGCAATCTTGTTTATTTAAGCGTCTTTTGGGCTCTTGTTTAATTTCTAGATTTTTTTACTGTTTACAGCCGGTTTGTTTAGCCGGTTTGCCTGAGAAAGTGAAAAAGAATTTGACTCTAAATGGCACTTGTTCAACATTTTTTGTGGGCGATTGAAAGATTTCAGTTAAATAAAATTCATCAAATAAATCAATTTTACTTGCACTATTAAAAAGTTAAGATTATGAAGCAAATTCCACTAGAAATATTGGCCAATAATCTACAACTCGTAAATACCTGTTATATTAACCAAATTATACTATATCTGATTTAGAAACTCAACAAGTCTTAATTGTGTCGATATCAGCCTGATTTTTTATAAAAAATCTAAACCTAACTAAGAGAGAAGTGAAAGAGAAGTTCAATTACAGTTGTGTTGTTTTATTTCAATCGAAAAGAAAACAGAACGCAATTAAAATCTTATCTTATATGATTTTCACTTATCAATGATTAAAATTTTGAATAGAAAATGCTGATAAGCTATATTTTTAGAACATTACCAAGAGAACCAACGCGACTATAACTAAATAAAGAAAAAACGTGTGAAAATGTGACTCAACTGAAAGAAGAAGTATTACTTAAAATGTTCAGGCAAAATAATTAAAAATAATATTCATAATAAAACAGAACAAACATTTAGCAAAAAGCAACTGTTGTCAACAATTAGAATTTAGTGTAAACAATTTTACGACATTTATGCGAAAACCACTTGAGAATTATAATCGGAAATGGAGTTACTTGGAAAGTGTTACTGAATTAAGATTCCCTGTTTCATAAATTGTGAAGTGTTTTTTGAATACATTTAATTAAATCTACAACAACAGCTTTTAACACGTATTTTTCAGATATAGAATCTTTTTAACTATCGTTATTACTATCGCTAACGCTGGGAATATTATTATATTTTTAATTTTCAAATAAATATGCTATTTATATTATCAAAATTATTAAGAATATTCTAACTATAACTTTATCTATAAACGACATATGTATTTAAGCGATAGTACTATCGATAGTCCCGGCAATTGCATTATTGGCAGTAACGTTAGACAAATACAAACTTCCGACTTGTTTTATGGCCAATTTACAATGTAAACATTGTGGCCCAGTGCAATAGGTATGAGTATGTGTATTCACATTTCTGATAATTATATAACCCTGGAATTTGGTCGCTGCTTTCGCTTCACGTGTCCGAGGCACTTTGCGTGTTACTTTGCCGGAGACTCTTTACCCCGTGGAGTTTTTAGAGGCCCAACTTCGGCTAACGGCACCATTAGCTAATTATTCATAACGCCCCAAAGTCCAATTCAAAATTCATGGCACGTTATTGGTGTTTGGCTGATGATTTTCAATTTGTTGCACACAGGAAGTTTCGATTTCTTTTGGCCCATTGTGTGGGTCACAGATTGCAGAACGGGTTGAAAGACCTTTCTGGGTGCACAAATTTCCACAAAGACAGCGAAAAAAAACCTTAAAAAAGAATATATATATCATTTTTTTTTATGTTATATTTTGTTGCACAGCAAAGTAAAGAAATAATGTCAATTTTAAGCGTTTTTGTGAGTCAGGGAATCGAAATTAAATTCCCCTTTGTACTCGTGTTACGTATTTTTACCTGAAAACCTTTAGCGTTTTATTCCCGACCACAATTTTTATGTAGGTTCCTTATGGTTTTATTTTTATCAAACAATTTACTTGGTAATTGTTTGCTTTTTTCATTGTAGTTATTATTGTAGGTGATAATTTTGATTGTCGACTTGCCGCATTACCTCTTCCTCTTTCTTTCATTGTGTTTTACCTCCATTTTTTTTTTTTTTGCCACTTTTGTGTTTTCATTCTTATCGTGTCACAGGGAACACTCGAAATGGTCTCTGCGTGCCTAAGCAATTGATACTAACACTTTAAAGACCTCAATTCTCGGTCTGAGACTCTGTCTACATTCTACAATACTGTTATCGAATGTGTGAATTAATTTGGCAACTGTTTAAATGCAACGAAAGCAAACAAATATTTAAACATTTATTTGGCTGATAGCTAATATATAAATATTTATTAAGTTGATCAATTGACTTTGTAACCATATCTATAGTAAATAGAAGGTTTAATTTTACTTTTAATTTTTATAACATTAACAATACGGAATTAAATTATGATTACATATCAGGTTTTCTTGTTTCTTATTTGTAAATTAAATGTTAAATAATAAACTTTGACTTAAAATATATAAATAAATAATATATGTTATATTTTGTGTAGTCTTATGTATTCTAGCTTTATTCTCTAGTGAAAGAAACTTCCCCTAAAAACCGTTTTGTTTGCAAAAAATAGTTTGCGATCATTGAACCTGAATATAACTAATTGGAGATAATAAGTTCTCAAGTGGCATTTAATGACTTAAAACTTGACATAAGGAACTTCAGGAATAAAATTTGTTTTTATATTTCATTTTATACGGAAAAGTAGCATTTAGTACAAGTAAAAAACATTTTAAACTAAAGAACGACTCATCTCATTTTTGTACTCTTGTTTTGACTGCATAAATGTTACGCAAAAGCCTTAAAATTGATAATAATCTGAGTGCCTGGTCACGTGATCCCCATTAAACTTGACAATCTTACAAGATATTTTATGGCATTTGCTGTCCCCAAATGATGACCAATGCCAGACGAGAGCCTCTACATAACTGGCACACTTAAAATAAGATTTACAAGTTCAATTTTGTTTTTTTTTTATTATTATTTTTTTATATCTGACGAACTTGACATAGGAACCCTAAAAGCAACCTTGTGTTTATTTTGAGCTACGTAATCTTCTTTCGTAGACCAAAAGCAAGACAATATTCTACTGATAAGAAATTTGGTTAACGTCAGACATCATATGACTAATATTTTGCATGGGTATCCTAGGGAATGGGTAATATGATAATTTGTTATTATTATTATTTTATTGTTATACTACGTTTCTAATAAAAATAAATCTTAGGGCTTAATTAGGTTATATTATGTTTTGTAAAAAATAGTTAAAAGTGGTTAAATATGTTGGAAATTTAAGAATTGCTATTTTTTGAATGAATGTTTGAAGCTGATCGATGTTGGTATGTTAAGTTATTGATTTAAACCGAATCGTTATGCATACAGAAACATAAAAATAAAATCAGGAAATAATCGTAATTCGATTAAATTTCTCACTGTGTATTATTGCCCTTTCCAATTGCTCCATAATTCTATTTAGCTCTTATCAAAACTATAATATTGATACTAGTTATATTTTATTTATGTGAGCCATAAGTCGACGTCTGGTGCCTTGTTTATCATTTGGACTAATAGATTTCATCGCCCTGTAGTAGTTCCACTGTCAACAGGTTATAGAGGAAAATACGTACTGATATCGAATATTATCTCTAGCCCATATATAAATCATAATTTAGTCAAGTGCTTTGATTAGCGCCTAATAACAGGTGTCCTCTCTGTGTAGAAACCATCCATCACAAACTGTTTATATAATACATATGTATGCAAAATATATATTATCTATATATCTTAGATTTCGACAGTCTTATCGATAAACGAAAAATTCATATTTTTGCGTGATTTGTTATTTTTTGAAATGCTTTATCATCATTTTAGTCTTAAGCTTTAACAAAAATAATGTTCAACTTTATAACGAGTAATTAGGCAACTGTTAAAAGACGCTTATAGGCATGGTTTCACATAGGTTTCACATAGGCATGGTTTCACAATTCCCATACATCATTTTGCCGTATTTCTTTACGGCAATTCTACCTTTGCGCAGCAGTAATACTTTGATGAAAATAAAGCATTTTTATCATGGTCTATCACTAGACCCAACTTTATCAGCTTGAAATTTATTGCACTCCTTCTTTTAAGTGGTTCCAACATACGGGCGACAAAACCTTGAAATTTTCTGCTTGTCTGATAAAATAAAGTCGATCCAAATGCATTCCCTAGCATAATTCACATTTGGAGACGTCATATACTTCTATATGCGGTATATAATTGTAGCCTTCGGCATTGACTTTGATATTTATATGACGTACGTTATAAAATTTTTGAATTAAGAACTAAAATTTATGTCGGACCCATGAAACGTAATGCAAGCATAAAAATTATTGGGAAATAAAGTTCTGAAACATTTTTTCATGATAAAAATATATGGGAATGAAATTTTAATTGTTTTATTATTTGATGAGGCTTATATGTTTTTTGTAGAAAAATATGAAGTGCACTGAAACATATAGTAGATTAGATTTTGATAAGCGAAATAACGATACTAAATTTCCAATATTTTCTTTCCACTTCTATTTAATTGTATAACCTGTCAAGTCTTGTAAAATGTTAAGAACTCTTTAAATACTTATCATTGTACTTAAATTAAACGACATTGCAGTTAAAATATAAACCCTTGTCAAATAAACATTTATCAGCAGTATAAAAAACACACACAACTTTTCAAATGAGTCCAACATCTAGAGCAATAGATACACCCCTACAAAGAATAGTGCTATTACTACTATACCATATGTACTATTTACATGTACTTGAAAAATGCAGCAAACTCAATTTTAGCTAATTAAAAGTGCGCTTGTTGTGACTATACGAACCAAAACCACTCTGAATAGTCGAGTAAATAATAGATAACACTGAAATATGCGATCTGAAGTAGGTCGGTTTCTGTACCGAGTTGCGACTATATTACAACCACAAAATTCGTTTAGAACAAAGTGTGTAAAAGTGTCCACCATAGTGATATTTCAAACTAAAGATAATAGAATTATTCAACTAGGAAACTCAAGCATTTAAACAAATTGTGTGGCATATTTTATCCTATCTTCCATTATAAAGATTAATTCTTACAACTTAATCTTTTTTTAAAGTCTCCGATTTCCTCCAAACATTAACATTAACATTTATTTTTATCTTCTCCTTCATTTTTCTCTTTTAGCTGAATATCCTGCGGATGATGCCTATAGACCCACACATTATGCCGGCTATATAAATCGTGGCTATGATGATTTAGATAGTTCCTACCTCTTTGCACAATACGAGGCCATGACGGAAGCTAGAAATGCAGCGGCCCTGCCGCCTTATACTCTTGATCCCGATCATAATCATGTGGACGCGAATGATGATGATGATGATGATGAGAACCTCAATGATGATGAAGTGTTCAAGGATTGTGCTGATGATGCCACTCCCGATGATACTGAGACAATGAATCACAATCGCTGCCTGCCCGATTTTCAGTTCTCAATGGTCGATTCGGAATACGATGAGACGCTGGCGTTTCCCGATTCCGTTACCATATTGTCCACATTGGGCGATAAACCTGTGCTGGTCGAGCGCAAAGAGACCGACGATGATGATGAGGATTACGATGATGAGAACAGCGTGCTGATGCGTCAGGAGATACCCTTTACCAGCATCTATGGGCCCAGTGTGAAGTTCAACTCGTTTCAGCGCAAGGTCTTCATACCGGGACGTGAAATCCACGTACGTATTGTGGATACGGAACGTAGCGTCACAACGCATCTGCTCAATCCGAATTTGTGAGTAGTCCCAGATTTTTCTAGTGATTATTTAAGTTTAAAGCATACACCGTAAAGAGATTATAATTTTCAAGGCTGCAAACCTTCAAAATTTTGTTAAAGGTTCGGTTCGGCGGTTCCAACCATAGAGCAAGACATAGGTTCGATTCGCGAATTGGTTTATATACCCCCTGAACCCAAGGTTTGGGTTCGAACTTTGGTTCAATTTCATACAACAAATATTTGTATTGTTATACATTTTTCTCTACATTTTGAACTTATTTAATTTTTTTTTTTAAGAAATAAAATTTTGGTAATAATTTAAATTTATTTGAAAATTTAAATATGACTTACTTTAATTCGAAGTCTCAAATAATTGAGTAATATTAAAAAACTATCAAATTTATGTAATTATTTTTTTTTCTAGCCGAACCCTTTATTTTAGAAAGCGGTTCGGCTTAGGTTCAGGTTTGCAAAGTAAATAATTTGAAGGGTTCGGTTCATGATCCGGTTCAGGCTGCTTAAGAACCCGAACTGAACCGGTTTTACGAGGTTCTTCTAAGAACCGGTTTGCAGCCTTGATAATTTTTTAATTATAAATCATAAGTTTAAAAAGTTGTGTTGATTTTTATCAAAAACTAAAATAAGCAACTCTTATTTTTGTAAATAAGTACAAAAATAATGAACTAATTTAAATGTGTATTTAAAAATCATACATATCTCGAAATTAAAATTTTTATTTATAATTTTATAACAAAAATAATTTTTACCCATCTAGATAATTTCTGTCACATTTGTTTTATTTAAACTCAATTCTCTTTTTTGCAGGTATACAATTGAGCTTACACATGGCACCTTCAAGTGGACGATCAAGCGTCGCTATAAGCATTTTAATTCCCTACACCAGCAGCTAAGTTTCTTTCGCACCTCGTTGAATATTCCCTTCCCGAGTCGAGCGCATAAGGAGAAACGCACCACACTAAAAGCCGCAGCCAGTCAAATGGCTGATGAGTCCACCTTGAAGGATCTACCCGCCCATACCAAAGTCAAGCACTCGAGCACACCAACCAACAATAATAACAATGGATGTGCAACTGGCACTGTTGCCACCATTATGAGTCCTACACATAGTTCGATCTTGTCAAGCTTTACGCCCCGACGCAGTCAACGGAAGCGCAAGAAAAAGAAACGAAAACTTCCACGTTTTCCCAATCGCCCGGAGAGTTTAATCACGGTGGAACATCTTCCTGTGCGCATCCAGCAACTGGAGGATTATTTGTACAATCTGCTCAATATCAGTTTATATCGATATCATCATGAAACGGTAAGTGAACATAGGGATTTGAAATGAAATCAAGTTATCGAGGGGCTGAACTCAAGAAAGAGATAGGTTAACAGGTGTTTGGATAGGTAAATGATAAATATAGGATATAGTTCTAGAGAGACTAAAATAATATAAAAGGAAAAATTAAATGTATTGTGGTTTGCCTAAAAAGAATTTTAATTGGGGTACAGGAGTTCGATAATTTTTATTTTCTGATATACGAAAGATAAGATTTTATATATAACCTTTAAAACCTATAACCTTTATCTGATTTAAATGATTTGCAGAATGTATTTCCTGCAGATATCTGAATTTTTGTGAGTTTTATCTAGTACAATTATGTAAATTCTAAAAAATAATGTTAACTTAGATAACATAACTTTTTTTAAGTCAATTTTTTAAAGTATTAATAAATACCTAAGCCGTCTAAATTAACTGAGAGTTCTTTTAAGGATACCAAAATTATTTCGATCAATAGGTATTTTTTTTTCCATAACATTTCTTGATTTATTCCAATTTACTCCAATTAAATGCAATTATTTAAAGTATTAATAAATACCTAAGCCCTCTAAATTAACTGAGAGTTATTTTAAAGATACCAAGATAATATCGATCAATAGGTATTTTAGATTCCACAACATTTCTTAATTTATTCCTATTTACTCCAACTAAATGCAATTATTTAAAGTATTCAGAAACACCTAAGCCGTCCAAATTAACTGCGAGTTTTTTTTAAAGATACCAAGATAATATCGATCAATAGGTATTTTTTATTCCATAAAATTTCCTGATCTATTCCAATTTTAATGATATTTCAACTCTTTTCATTTTTAGCTAAATTTCGTGGAGGTTTCCAATGTCTCCTTTGTGTCCGGTCTGGGTATCAAGGGCAAGGAGGGTGTTATACTCAAGCGAACGGGTTCGACGCGACCTGGACAGGCTGGTTGCAATTTCTTTGGTTGCTTTCAACGCAATTGCTGTGTGCGTTGCAATTACTTTTGCTCGGATGTGGTATGTGGCACGTGGCGCAATCGATGGTTCTTTGTGAAGGAGACCTGCTTCGGCTATGTGCGACCCACAGATGGTAGCATTCGTGCTGTGATACTCTTTGACCAAGGCTTCGATGTCTCCACGGGCATCTATCAGACGGGAATGCGAAAGGGCCTGCAGGTCTTAACCAACAATCGGCACATTGTGCTCAAGTGTTGGACGCGTCGCAAGTGCAAGGAATGGATGCAGTACCTCAAGAATACCGCCCACACCTATGCCCGTGACTTTACCTGCCCCAATCCGCACATGTCCTATGCCCCAATGCGTGCCAACACTCAGGCCGTGTGGTACGTGGATGGGGCACAGTATATGGCCGCCGTTGCAGACGGCTTAGAGGCAGCTACCGAGGAGATCTACATCGCTGATTGGTGGCTAAGTCCCGAGATCTATATGAAGAGACCAGCTCTGGATGGCGACTACTGGCGGCTGGACAAGATTCTTCTGCGCAAGGCAACACAGGGTGTTAAAGTTTTTGTCCTCCTCTACAAGGAAGTTGAAATGGCCCTCGGCATCAACAGCTACTACAGCAAATCCACGCTGGCCAAGCATGAGAATATCAAGGTACACATTATCATAATGATCGGTTTCTTATTATACCTGTTACTTAAAAAATAAATAAAAGGGTATATTGTGTTCGTTGGAATGTATGTAACAGGGAGAAGGAGGCATCTCCGACCCCATAAAGTATATATATTCTTGATCAGCATCAACAGCCGAGTCGATATAGCCATGTCCGTCTATCTGTCTGTCCGTCTGTGTGAGCGCCTAGATCTCAGAGACCATAACAGATAGAGATACCAAATTTGACTCACAGATTTCTATAGATTCCACGCAGGTCAAGTTTGTTTTAAATTTTTGACACTCCCCCTTCCGCCCCTGCAAATCGCGAAAAACCGCCACACCCACAGTTTTTAAGCTAATACAGTTTTGTCTACAATATCACTTAACCGCAGCAAGATCGGACAAGTAGAACGGGAGTAATAGCTAACCAAAGTTATTAATAAAGTTATGATTTCAATAGAATCTCCTAAAAGTATGCAGAAGTTTTTATAAGGTCGTAATTTCTTTTAAGTACTGAGGTTTGAGGTATTGAGGTTTGGTACTATTATTAATTACTTTACTTCTGTTGTTATCTTACTATTTTTGTATTGTATGGATTCAACGCTTAATCTAATAAAAAAATAAACATATATATATATATATATATATTAAAATAAGTTCCCACTTGTTTTATATTGATTTTTGATCGATCGCTCCTACATTCAAGCTTTAAGATCAATTGGATTATTTCAATCAGCTCTAATGAATTTATTCCTTTGCAGGTCATGCGGCATCCGGATCATGCACGTGGTGGCATTTTGCTGTGGGCACACCACGAGAAGATTGTGGTTATAGATCAGGCTTATGCATTTATTGGTGGATTGGATCTGTGCTATGGTCGCTGGGATGATCGATCGCATCGTCTGACGGACCTGGGTAGCATTTCCACGGCCTCCGTTTCGGGCAGTGCACGTTGCACGCCCAGTGGATTCTTCAGCAAGGATGAGGAGGACTCGGCCTTTGGTTCAAGGAAATCCTCGCGGAATGCACACCACGAATCATCGGCTAAGGAGCGAACTACGTCTCCCCCGCCAGTTAGGGAGGAGCCCACCATGTCAGGAATGGAATTGCGGACTTTGAAACCCGGCGATCGTCTGTTGATTCCCGAGATGCTTTCGGCTGCCTCCACTGAGCTGGAGATGGAGCCTACACCACTCGAGGGCATGAAACTGAATACACCCGAATTGGAGCGAAAGAATATGCTCGATCGGTTGAAGAATAATGCCATGAAAGGGGCACGAATCGGCAAGGACTTTGTGCAACGTTTGACGACGAGTGAGGTGCAGGATACGACAACAGACAAGTGCAATGAGATGGGGGAGATTGAGGAGAATGTTGCAGGAGAAAGTGCAATAAATGAGACTGACCGTGTTTACAGCATTGCAACACATGAGGCAACTGCGGATGTGGCAATGAGTTCCACATCCGGAGCCATGAATGCCACAACGAGCACACAAATACTCAGTAGCGAGTTCTATGGACAGGCCAAATATTGGTTCGGCAAGGACTATTCCAATTTCATACTCAAGGATTGGATGAATCTGAATGCCCCTTTTGTGGACATTATCGATAGGACGACAACACCTCGCATGCCGTGGCATGATGTCGGCATTTGTGTGGTCGGTGCCTCCGCTCGGGATGTCGCTCGACATTTCATACAGCGTTGGAATGCCATGAAATTGGAGAAACTGAGAGATAATGTCCGCTTTCCGTATCTGATGCCCAAGAGCTATCATCAGATCCGTTTGAATGCC